>NC_057358.1:130652552-131325052 GCF_016509475.1 Prionailurus bengalensis
TTCGGATTCTGTGTCTCCCTCTCTCTCTGCCCCTGGCCTGCTCACTCTCTCTCTCTCAAAACTAAAATAAACATTAAACAACAACAACAACAACAACAACAAACTAGGGACACTGCTCAATCCCAGACTAAGGGCTTGTGGGTGGTGCCTCCACCCTGTCTTCTAAGGGCCCCACGTTTCATGCTAGCAGCCCGCACCCATACCTGCTTCCCTTGCAACCTGGCTGTTTCTCTGCACGGGCCGTGCCCCAGTGATCTTTAGACCATGAGCTCCTAGCGCGGTGCCTGGCACACAGGAGGGGCTCAAGAGATGCCGTATAGGGGCTGTGTGAGGTCACCAGCAGCCCAGACTCTCCCGTGAGGGCCAGACCTGGTATCCACCTGCCGATCTGATGTCTCCTGGTGGATGTTTTAAAGGCACTGTGTATCCAGAAGGTCCAAATCTGAACTCATGATCATTTCCCCTCAAACCTGGTCTTTTGCAGGCACCAACCAGCTTAGTGAATGCCTCTCCATCGCTGCCGATGCAAGCCTGAGCCCAGTTGTCACTGCCTACATTTCTTCTTCCTGACTACAGGTCCCTTCCCTTAGGACGTCCTGCCTGCATTCACTCGCAGTGTCTCTCAAAACTGTCAAGTTCTGTCCATTGGCAGCAACACCCACAGCCAGGCCACCATCCTGGCTTCTCTGCATGACAGCCTCCCCACTGGTCATTTTGCACTCACTCTCATCCTTGTCTACAGAGTAATCGTAGCGATCCTTTGAAAATGCAAATCTGATCAAGCCACTTCTAGCTTGAAATGCTCAATAGCTTCCCAGTCCTGTAAGGAAAGCTCAGCATCTTAAAGCGGCCTGATCCCCACCTCTGTCTGGCCTTATTTCCTGCCCGCTTTCCTCTCTGTGCACATGCCATCTCAGCCTTCTGTCACACATGCTCCCTCCTACCACAGGACCTTTGCACATGCTGGTCTGGCTGCCCCAGCCTCCAACATATCGTTTGTTGTCTCTTTCCCTCAACCCCCCTCTGCCCCCCCTGTGCTATGCTGGTGGGGTGTCTGCTGCTCTACTGTCCATTCTGCGTTGGGGGAGATGTTAAGGCATGAGTGATCCTGGTGGGAATGTTCCAGAAGAGAGGGAAGGCATGATAGCTGGAGAGACGAGGGAGCAATGCAGGAGCAGTGTGAGAGGGGATGAGGCCCAGGTACATCTAGGGTGTGGCTGAGTCTGGCTGGAGGGTTGCCTTTAACCAGGGTGGGGGTCTGTGGAATGAGTCCAAGAGCAGGGGTGGGGGAGGTAGTGATTATGAAGATGGTCAGACTCTAAGCTGGGAAAGGAGGCAGTGAAGAGGTGATGGGGTCAATGCATTGGAAGCCTAGGGTGGGGTGGGGGTCAAAGAACTGCCAGAGCCGGGGGCTCCTGGGAGTAAGTTGGAAGACTGGGGCATGAGAGTCAGAGAGTGGGGGCCAGCGATTGAGATCACTGAGGGGACGTGGCTATTGGTCATGTCACGGTCAAGGATGAGACCATGAACTGGGTGGCTCGGGTCGGGTGGAGGTAGGGATGACATTCGAAGTCTCTAGCAATCGGAAAGGTCATACCAATAAATATAGAAGACAAAACTAAGCGTTCACTTTTATTTTCTATACGTAGTTAAGTATGTATTAGGAAGCTGCCTACCAAGTTAAGGATGATACGCAAAGCATTCATCACATTATTCTGATAAACCCCAAATCATTGGTTGTTTTTAGAAACTATTGGTGTGGGGCTCTTTCTAGCTAAATGATGGTCCTGTCTGGACCACGATTTGACGCAGGGAACCATGCCAGCTGCTTCCAACATGTCTCTATTGGAGTAAGACTTACTTTGTCTCAGTAAATACAGAATTTTCTCCTACCCTGTCCCATGCCATCGTGTTGGAGGCCTTCTCCAAGCAGATAGCCCTCCTGCTGGGCGACCTAGGAGGCCGGGAGGGATGCCCCTGTGGGTGGTGGAGTGGGGGGCGGGGAGGAGAAGAGCGGAAACCTCAGAGGTAGTGCTCTCATGGGTGATGGTGTGTGCCCAGCCTGGCCCAGCCACTCCGGCTGTAGGAAGATCCTGTTCTTCTGGGGCCCTCGCTGGGCCCAGGGCTTGGAGAGCTGCCAGGCCCAGGGCACAGAGCTCAACCCCCCCACCAATTGTTGGCGAGTGGGGAGAGAGATGGGGCCTCAGTTCCAGCTGCTCCTTGCTCTATCTGTCACAGCCGGGAGCCACCCCTGTACAGCCCTCTTCCTGCACTTAGTGGGGCTGCTTGAAATCCCGGGTACACAGGATTTCAGCAGTTAACAACCAGCAAGCTGGGACTGGGATGTGCTCGCCGAGCAAGGTGTTCAAGGCCAGGTACTGGGAAGGCTGTCTGACTGCTTGTGAAATCCAAGATGGCTGCAGGGTGGCCTGGGAGAATGAGGTGGGCCCGTGCTTACCTCCTCAAAGAATGGGGGGGATGCCAAGTTGGGACTGGGCAGGAGAGAGTCGGGGAAGAGAAGACTGGATGAGTTTTAGACAGGGCTTTTGGGAAGAGGCAATAAAACATCCCCTGTGAATTATCAGCCCTGTGACTGGTGTCTCAAGGGACAGCCAGGTTTCTATGAGTGAGCACAAAAGAGGTTAGGAGAGGGGGTTCCTGACCTCTGGACCAAATGCCGAGGACCCCTGGGCAGGGATTTGAAAGGCCCGGGGCGGGGGGTGAGGTGGGAGATTGGGGCAGATTGGGAGGTGAACAGAGTGAGGGACAAATGATTGGTAGTGAGGACTAATGGAGGTAAACGGAGACGCGGGCCATGACGGGATGGGTCCCAATAGTCCAGAGGCTAACGGTAGCAGTGAGGCGGTGAGGGTGGGCTGGAGGCGTAAAGGGTCTCCAGGAGCACTTGAAGCTCTGTGGCCACGGATTCAGTCCGAACGAAGAGGTGCTGAGGTTCATGAAAGGGAGGTGGCGTCAGCAGCACTCAGCCACCTCTGTTTGGAGTTGAAATGTGGTAGAACATCTTCAAGACGTCACAACAGTCAGTGCAGAGTGGCGCAGTCTGGCTTTCCTGATGCCAGCCTAGGGTCCTGCTGTGTTTTTTTCAGGTTGGTGCTCATCAAGCCCAGGGACTGATACAGCTTCAGGCACAGATGGATCCAGGTGCTCAAAAATCTGGGGTCCCTCTCCCCATCTCTGGTTTTCCTCTCAGTTGGCTTCGTCCTTAGGCAGGCTCTCTCCCCAAGGTAGGGACTAAGGGCTGACCATGTGACCATGACCACTGGGGTGGTGGAGGGAAATCTAACCTGATTCCCTGCCTTTTGGGGGCTCTCAGTCTGGGGGGAGGGGAAAGACAGACAGCATGGAATTTACTAGAATGTAATGTCCCACATACTCTATAGCCAAATGTATGAGGCCTTATGACAGCAGAGTTAGTTGTTCAGCTAAGATTTGTGTAGCGCCGACCGTATGCCATGCTCGGTGTAACCTGCTGGGGACACAGAGGAAAAACATATACTTTCTGTCCCCACGGAACTTGTAGTGTGCGGTGGGAGATGGATGCCAGACACTGTGGTGTAGCAGGGTCTGTGCGGCGACAAAGCAGAACGTGTCTTGGGGCGCACAGGAGGGGCACATGTGACTGTGAGTGTGTGAGTGAGAGTGAGCATGTGTGTGTCGGAGAGTGATGAGGAAGTCGGCGGGGGGGGCGGTGAGAAGAAATTTGTAGGACAGGGATCAGCAAGAGCAAAGGCAGGGAGGCACACAAGAGGGGACAGACTGTCTCGGGGGGTCGGGGAAGGTCCTCTGGACCAGAGTTGGGGGTACAAGGGAGCCCAGAGGCAGAGGTGTGCGGGAGCAGGCTTGCACTAGCTTCCGGCAGCTGCTCGTTAGAGTCTCATGGTCACTCACGCGGGCAGCCACGGTGGGAGGATTTGCACCCCGAGAATTGGCACGTACGATAGATCGAGGTCCCCTTTCCCTGCCCGGAGAGCCAGTTGCTAGACATTTACCAGCACACCAGCTGGATGAAGGGCAACCCGTGTGAGGGGTCGGCCGGGGTGGACGTGTGACGTCAGAGCGGGACTGGAGACTTACAAGAAGATGTAGAGGGCTGGCTGGGTGGGGGTGAGGGCAGAAGAGGGGACAGGGACCACATCCCCAGGGGGGCTGGGGGTCCAGGCTGAACTGAGGGGGGAGCATCTCACTCCCCACTCCCCAGAATGGCATTGACTTTGAGCTCTTAGAGCAGGAGGATGTGGGAGAGACTCTCCCACTGTGAACTAGAAAGGATTATTCTGCCAAGGCCCCCAACAATCACGAAATCTCTACTGGACCCCCACCCCAAAGGGCAGCAGTGCCCCACCGATCCCAGAGCCGAATGACTGCCCGCCCAGCTGAGACAGAAAGGCCAAGGGCTGTGCCTGAGGCTCTGCCTCAGCTCTGCCTCCAGGAATTTACTCTCAGACTGGAAATTTCAGCTTGCAGGTATTAAGTAGTTTAAAGGAGGTTTCATCAGCTTTGTAAAAAGCACATTAATATCTCACAACACCAACTGCTGTCTCGTTTCTTTGAGATACAATAAGCTCTTCATAAACCTGGTCATTAGGGGCTGAACAGACGCCGTTTTATTTCCCACATATTCATGAGAAGCTGAAGGAGAGCGGGGCGGGTGCTCGGAGGGAGGGGGGGAGGCACCGGCAGGAGGCTGGCTAAGTAATTTTTTAAGTGAAGCAAATGAAGGGTTTGGTGGGAGCTGCTTTCTCTGTATTTTCAACCTTTTCTGCTCCTGGCTTTTCGCTTTGCTGGCTGGGCCCTCCCTGCCGGCGGGGATTCAGGAGACCTTGGGGTGGGTGGGCAGTGCCGGGCTCCTCCCTGGCTGGGACCCCCAGCCGCCAGCATGATGCCAGCGGCAGCCGGTGCTGGAGGGTTTGAAGCAGCCTGTGTGGCTGTCTGTGAGCTCGCTCATTTGTTCATGCACTCATTGGATTATTTCAGGCACCCACCATGGGCTAGGTCCCGTTCAGGTTCCCCTGGGGCGGGATGAGAAGGGGGTAAGGTGTCTGGCCCACCGACCGCCAGCTCACCTCCCAGAGGTCCTGAGCACAGCAGGGAGTACTTGCTTCTATAGCCTCTAGTTGAATCCTGTCCTGATTCTTGTCTCTACAGCTACTACCATAAGTTCTTTCCATGTGATGCGGGAGAAGAGACTGGACTCCAGACTCTGAAAGATCTGCTTTCTAAGCCTGGTTCTGGTAGCTATTAGCTGTGTGGCCTGGAGCTCATTATGTGACCGCTCTGTGCCTCTGTTTCCTTAGCTGTAAAATAGAGATATGAATCCCTGCCCCCTGGGGTGATTCTGAGGACTCAAGGAGAGAACAGAAGTGAGGTTCCTGGTGCGGTTTCTCACCCAGAGCAGGCACTCAACGAATGTAGTTTTTCCTCTTCAAATGATGCCTCTTTCAGGAAGCCTTTCTTGATTGCCCTCAACTGGAAAGACTCTTTCTCTTCCCTATGGGTCTCTGCCTGCTTCTCAGATTTCAATGGGCATGGGAATCGCCCGGGGTTCATGTTAAGCCAGATTCTGACTCAGTGGTTCTGAGGCGGGGCCTGAGACTCCATTTCTCACAAGCTCCCTAGTGGACCACAGTTGGGATTGGGTAGCAAGGCTTTCAAGCACCTTGTGTCTGCTTTGACCATGACCTCTGTTAGGGTATTGTTGGGAACAAGTAGCCTCAAGTCTGTAAGCTCCTAAGGGCGGAATTTCCTCTAGAGAATTGCCTGAAGGTACCATATTTCCCTTGACTCTAAGATGCTCTCACACGCACATTTCAGTGTTGCTGAAATTAGAATGTGTCTTATAATTGATGGATTCATTTACTGCACTGTGTTTCTTTCCTCCTGAAGAATCATCATTACACTGATGGTGTGGCTTCTAATTGATGAGAATGGCTACATGACAAATGTTTATTGAACAAATGGACAATAAATGAATGAGTCTGTGTGTGCGTATGCGTGCCCACCCAGGTCTGCGGGCAGGCAGTGTGTTACACATTTCCATCCTCCTAAATGGATGAACACTTGTCTCAAACCATTGGAGCCCCTGGGGCATCGCCACCACCTTTTGCACCTGGCTTTTTAAAAACCTATTTGACAATATGAAAATATGTGTATCCCCCCCACAACCCAGCAGTTTCTCTTAGAAACTTGCCTCCGAGAAATTCTTGCATGTAGGCATGAGGAAACGTGCATGCGAATGTTCCTCCCAGCCCTGCTGGTAAGGGCAAAACACTGGGACGAGCCCACGGTTCTGTTGTCGGGAGAATGCTAACTCCTTGGAGTATGTTGATAAAACGGGATACTACACAGCAGTGAAAACGAATGGATTACAGCTACCCGTGTCAACACTGGTGAATCCCACACCCATAATACTGAACAGAAAATCAAGCTGCAGAAATATATATATATATATATATATATATATATATATATATTTATAATTATAATTATATTTATATTTATATTTATACTTATATATTTATATATAACGTATATATAGCTATGACATATGTATAACATCTAGATGTTATGTATAAATATATAAATATATATATTTATGGTATGATTCTATTTTCACAAAGGTAAAAACTTGTGCAACTAGGCTGACGATCGTTTACAAGCGGTGAACCGGTAAAGCCAGGCAAGGCAAGCCCGACCACGGAATTCAAGAGGGTGTGGACCGGAGGTGGGGGAGTTGGGGGGGGGGTGGTGGCAGCAGGGAGGGCCCAGGACCGGCTTCGACGCACTGGATGTTCTAGTTCCTAGTCTGGTGCTGAGTGCACAGGGGCTCTTTTCACAGTTCCTCTCTACACCTCGCGGTGGCGCAGCCAGGGTTCCCTACCCCAGCGTTTGCCTTGCCTTGCCATATTTTCCGCGCAGACGTTTCCCCGCGGATTTGCTCGGCTGTCCCAGCCACGGGTGGCCACGTGACCGAGTTCTGGCCAATGGGATGGCAGCGGCAGTGGGGGTGGGAGTCACTTCTGAGAAAGAACCCTCAGCGGGTGGGACGCGCCCTCTGTGGGCCCCTGGCTTGGGTGGCTCCGGTGCGGTCTTGAACCACGGAGCCACCCTGCGGATGGAGAGCGGCATGATGGTAGAAATAGGCTCAAGGCAGCAGCCCTGGGCCTCTTACCTCCAAGGTTGTGTGACGAGGAGGGAGTAAACCATCCTTTACATTGGAGTTGACAGGATGCCTGGGTGGCCCAGTCTTTAAGCATCCAACTCTTGGTTTCGGCTCAGATCATGATCTCACGGGTTGTGAATTCGAGCCCCACATCGGGCTCGGTGCTGACCGTGCGGAGCCTGCTTAGGATTCTCTCTCTTCTCTCTCTGCCCCTCCCCTGCGCTCTCTCTCTGTCTCTCTTTGAAAAATAAATTTAAAAACCTAAAAAAAAAAAAAAAAGCCTCGGGAGCCAAGACTATTCCTAATGAACATAATCATACGTGTTAAAATAGTCTTTTGTGTGGATTTAATGCTAACCACAGTCGGTTGAGCTCTCAGTGCTTACATATAGCAAGTGCTCACTAAATATCACTAAGAGTTACTGAAGGAATGAATGAATGAAGGGGCGTCTCAGTGTTTCTCACAACGTCTGTGGGGGGGATGAGGGGAGTCGGGACATTGTGGGGAAGTCGGCCTTGGACAAAGGGAGCCGGGAAGGAGGGGCAAGAATGGGGGTTCGACCTCAGGCAGGAAGAATGTGATGGATCCAGGCGAAGACCAGCGGGCCGAGGTGCTTACGGACTGGGCTGGGGTGGGGAAGCTGGAGATGGTGGTCAGGACCCTACACTGGACGGAAATGGGCTTGGCTTCTGAGGAGGTGGAAGGATCCGGGTCCTGAACGTCAAGCGCCCTCACTGCAACTTTGTCCCCTGTCCCCCGCCATTGTTGACACTGGAGGCGGCCCTGGAGACGGGAAAAGCACAGACACACTTCATGCCACGTTGTGATGGACAGCCTGCTCCCGATGAGGTTAAGGACCTGTAGGCCTGGGTGTTGTCACAGGCCGTGAAGGAATCTTCCTGAAATACGGATCCATTAGTGCAGCTCCTGCTATTAGGGAGGCCGTGAAGGCCAGTGGTTAGCCCAAGTCTGGAGGCAAGCTGGGTTTGTATCACCGTTACACCACGGAAGCCCTCTGAACCTCAGTCTCTTCATCTGTAAAATGGAGAGGCAGTGGGACCTGTCTCATAGAGTTGTGAGAATTTCCCAGAGCGCTGTATTGAGAGGCCTTGTTCAGTGCCTGCTACCTAGTAGGTGCTGTTGTCTTTGCTGGGGCCCATTGGGGGTGGGGGTGGGGGACACGGGTGGAGCACACACAGCTCCTGCGCTTGAGAAGCTCACAGACTCATTGAAGAGAACAGGGATTACTCTGCTGTGGCAAGAGAGCTCCCTGGGGGAGGCACGCCCAGGGAGCATAGGGAGCAGATACGCATAGATCCCACAAAACAGGATTGTTCAAATGACTCTGTCAACCCCGGGACCCCAGGGGCAGGCGGGTGATGAATGAATACCGTCATGTGTCAGCAGCTCTGCCTCATCTTGAGAGGCCTTACGGTGTAGTGGAAAGGTGGCCTTGCCACCGAGAGCACTCTCATTTGGTCCCTCTTTCTGTCGTCCGTTAGCCATGTGATCTTGGGCAAGTTGTACGCTTTTTGACGCATTCAGTATTTCCGCTAGTCCTCAACTTTTACTGAGAGCCTACGAGGTGTGGTGGTTTGAACTGGGCACCGCAATAGAGGGGACATTGATACAGCAGGATTCTCTGTCCCCAACAACTGAGTCCAAGAGGCACCGGGACAAATAATTAACTTGTAGGACTCAGGGGTGGTGATCACTGGCCTCTGGGAGAAGCCGCCATGAGCCAGGCGCCAGGCTTAGCACTTTATATTTAATCCTCAAAAAACCCCTTTTGTTATGTTCTCCACTTAAAAAAAATTTTTTTTAACGTCTTATTTATTGTTGAGACAGGGAGAGACAGAGTGTGAACAGGGGAGGGTCAGAGAGAGGGAGACGCAGAATCTGAAACAGGCTCCAGGCTCTGAGCTGTCAGCACAGAGCCCGACGCGGGGCTCGAACCCACGGACCGAGAGATCATGACCTGAGTCGAAGTCGGCCGCCTAACCGACTGAGCCACCCAGGCGCCCCATGTGCTCCACTTTTTAAAGGCATGGGAACGGAGGCACAGAGGTAAAGGAATGCATCTAAGGATTTACTGCCAGTGTGATCAAAAGAGCTGAGATTTGACTCCAGGCAGTGGATTTCTAGGTGACCCCTGTGTGATATTGTCACAGCAGAGCATGGAACCCTGGAGGGTGCACAGAAGCATGCATAGCTCAGTCTGGGTGCTGGTGGGTTGTCAGGAAGGCTTTCTGGAAGAAGCCTCATCTCAGAGGAGCCCTGAAGGGTAAGTAGAAAGTGGCAGATGAAAGAGGGGAGGGAAGAAAGGTGCTAGGGAGAGGAGCAAGGGTTAACCAGAGACAGAGGACGAGATCCTGAGGCCAAGAGCCTTTGTCTGTCTGAAGGACAGATGGTTGTGCTGGATATAATCGTGTGTGTGTGTGTGTGTGTGTGTGCGCGCGCGTATAACCAGTTGGGAGAGATAGTGGCTGCAGTCAGATTATTCAAGGCCTAATAAGCCATTTAAGGTATGAATTTAGGAGCAGTGGGGAGCCAATGAAGGGTTTTAAGCAAGGGGGACATGTGACCAGACTTGTATGTTAGGATGTTGGTACTGATGGCCAAGTGGGGAATGTGAGGGAAGGGTGAGACTGGAAGCCACCAGCCCCATTGGAGCCACCAGGACCCCTTGCCTGGATCGCTGTGGCAGGCGTCCAGGGGAGGGATGGTGGCGGCCCGGGCGGGGTGGGGGCAGTGGGGATGGAGAGAAGGGATGGTTGTGAAGTCAGCGGAGGTCTGTTGATCTGCCAGGTGGGAACAGGGGGCGGTCCTGCTTTGCTGATGGTAGAAGTGAATAGATGAAACGAGAACTAATAAACCCACCCGGGAAATTGCAAACCCCGTGCAGAGGTGCAGGCCGGTGAGCACGGGCATCCTGTAGTGAACAAGACTGGGCATGACGCACGTGGCTCCGTCCCACTCCCCCACCCCCCAAGCTTCTATCTCCTTCTGTGAAAAATGGGGTAAGGTTGTTGTAAACCCCAACAAGACGTCAAAAAGTGCTGGATACCGTGCCTGCCGCATAATAAATGCGAGGGAAATAAAAATTCCCGCAGAGATAGCGTCCCTTCCCCTACCTCGTGCACAAAGATCATGGGGCCCGGCCCCGTGGACATTGCCATCTGAGGGATGCTCCTTCCCTTTTTTTATTTTTGAGAGAGAGAGACAGAGTGTGAGCAGGCGGGTGGGCGGTGGGGGGAGCAGTGAGAGGGAGACACAGAATCTGAAGCAGGCTCCAGGCTCTGAGCTGTCAGCACAGAGCCCAACGCGGGGCTTGAACTCATGGACCGTGAGATCATGACCTGAGCCAAAGTCAGGCACTTAACCGACTGAGCCCCTCAGCTGCCCCGGTATGTTGTTCAGATCCCTCCTTGGAGAGAAAATGCCAGCGGCCTTTTCTGCTTTGCATAATCCACCTTCATTTTCTGACAACTGCTTTCTCCGAACCCCCTATGGTTCATTTTCCCTGCTTTGGCACATTCGATCTCATGGCAGAGATCCAGGCCAAAGTGGTCAAATGCCATCTAAACCACTGACCCAAGAGGACAGAAAGGTTTCACGTGATGAGGATCCACAGGACCGGGGATGCCGCTCATGCGAGCACACTCTTGTTTTCAAGCCAAACACACTCCCTGCCTTGGAAATCTTCAAGACCCCCAGCGCCTGTCGCAGAAAGGGCAGACATCTGGACAACCAGACATCCCAGCGATGTTCAGTGGGACCCAAAGCTTTTCACCTTCTCTGCCCTGACTCTCCTCTCCCTGCTGTGCCTTTGCATCTTGCCCTTGCCCCGGTGCCCACCTTTGCTTACAACTCCCCTCCCCGGTGAATCAAACTCTTTCCTCCCCTTCACCTAAAACAGTGTATGGTTTACTCCAGAGGGACAGCTGGGAGCCATGGGTGGGGATGTTCTGGCAGGGCCAGGAGTAGATGAGGTGCCTAGGGTCCAAATCAAAGACGCAGTCGCTCTCAGGGTCATGCAGGCGCAATGGGCATCTTCAGTTTTGCACCTCAACCTTGCCTGGTCCTGTGTAGGGCAGGAGATGTCAGGTGGGTACCCGAGCCAGTGTGGTAGTTTTCAGCATTGCCTCCTAAGGTAGTGAGCTACCCGTCACTGGAGGCATTCAAGCTGAAAGTGGTCGGCTATGTCTTAGGGATGCTGAAGAGAGCATTTCTTTAATGGCTGGAGGTGGACTAGATGATTCTGCCTTCCACCCCTGGAAGCTAGGATCTAAGGAGCCTTTCCTGATGGTGCATCTCAGAACTGCGTCTCTTTCCTTCCAGCTCTGTTTTTACCTCCAAGACCACTCATCCGGCCGTCCACCGCAGGCTGCCTCGTGACAGCTCTCGTACAGCTGGCCTGTCTTGTTATTTTGGATTTCACGAGTTTCTGTGTCATTGTCCTAACGGCGTTCCACATGCATCAAGGACAGGGATCGAACTGCACACTTTCTGTTCTCTCGGTGGGTGCGGGAGACTCTCTAATATTCACTAGAAATCCTGCTCCAGCATTTTCCATATCATGCGATTCAATGATTGTGTCAACTGGTTGAGTGGGTTCTATTCACGAGCCCGTTCTACTAGAGGCTTGCAAGTCTTGCTAAATAGTAACTATTGGGTAAATGTTACCTAGTTTCCTAGAAACTCAGGACCGAGGCCGTCAGAATGCCTGGGTGTGTAGCCTTGGGCAAGTTGCTTAACCACTTTGGGCCTCAGTTTCCTTTCTGTAAAATGGGGTAAGGAACATTACCTATTCCAGAGTTCCTTGTGTGGGCTCCATAAGTTTAATGCACATGTAAGGCTCTTAGAACAGTGTGTGTTGTGAGCTGTCGGTACACATGATCTGTAATTATTGTTGTCACAGGACTGGTGGGTCTTGTCATGCCTAGAGAAAGGAACGATCACAACTCGAGCCTTAGTATTCCCGGGTGTTTAAAAAGACTTGGACTGGTCACCCAGGTGGGAGCTTCTCATTGCTCAGAAGTGTCTACTCCCCAGAAGAGAGTTCTGCCCAGGAGACACTTGTAGACGAGGGAAAGGTGAGTCTCCCAGGAGTCTGACTGGCAGGGATCAGCCTGCTAGAATTCGATCACCTTTGGGGAACGTCCAAAGAGAGTTCTCCAAACAACAAAGCGGAGGACAACACTTGGTCTTTAACTATCGAGTCACTGATCAATGAAGACACCTTGCCAGCCTTCTCTGTGCTAGGCACTCTGCTAAGGAAGCAGGGAAGGACGAAAACACTAGAATCTGTTCCGAAGCCTTCAGAGTCTGGGAGCGGGGTGGAGGGAGGCCAGGGGTGGGATCCAGTGAGCTCTGCCCCCCAGAGCCAGCCTGTGCTCAGAGAGGAGCAGCCGAGACAGCCGGGCCGCCTTCCGTCTCTCCGCCGCAATCCCCAGGAGGAAAGGGGTTCTGGAAGGCTGAGGAAAATGACTGAGAGAAGTTGCAGTTGATCCAGACAGCTCAGCGAGGCTGGAGATCAGGAGGGAGGCGGGTGTGTCGAGGAACCGGGGGCAAGCTCGGGGCAGGGGGACCGCCAAGGACCCCGCGCAGGTGGAGGAAGAGAGGGCTCTGGAAAGACCTGGCTGTCGCTCGCGGGCTGCTGAGAACAGGACTTTGGTTGCTGTGGGAAAGGCAAACGCTATTTTCCTTTCTGTCACTTAAGACAATGGGGTGTTGTGACACTCCGGAATCTGAAGATAAATGTTTAATAAAAGGATTCAATTTGAGATGATGTCAGAACTTAATTAGATCCACACCACACAGAGGGCTTTCGGTTAGGAGCTCCTTTGGGGTCTGGCGTGTGTGTGTGTGTGTGTGTGTCTGGGGCCGCCGAGGGGCCGCGTGGGCTGGGTGGGATAGCATCTCCCAGCCTCCAGGCCTGCAGTCTGCAGATTCTGGTTCAGAGGCACTGCTTTTGGCATCTCTGGAAGAGGTGCTGCAGAGTCCCGGCCATTTGGGGCCCGGGAATCTGCATTTGCAGGATTGGGGCTGCAGCATGCGACTGTGGAAAGGTGCAGATGAACTTGACCTACCTCAGGTTTAAGGCCATGACTCCAGGTCAAAGGAGGGAGGACTCCTCAGAGGAGGCCAAACTTGCACAGGGGAACTGTCTGTGAGCCTGCTTGGCCATTGAAGGTCAAGGCTGCTGGAAATTGGTAAACAATCATGGTTTTGGTCCCAGCCTGGGCTGACATTCCTCAGGTATGTCCTGACATAGCCACGCTGGCTGTCAAATACCGGTCGGTAAAATGACTTCAGTCCAAGCCCTCCCGAATTCCCCTTCTCCCTCTGCCCTGGCCATGCTGGCCCCTCCTCTAGGACCTCCTGGACACCGCCCTCCCCGCCCCCCCGCCACCCCAACAAATAAGGGGTTGGAGCCTGACACGGGGTTGTGTCCAGGAGGCCGTCTCATCATAGCCACTGTCCATTCTGCCTTGTCAGGCCGCCAGGCCTCCGTAGATGCGAAATATGCTATCACCTCAATTCCAACCTGTAAAAATGACAGCAGTCTGGGCGGCAGGATGTGATAGACCTAGGAGCGTGAGCTTTGGAGTCAGACCCCCGCCCCTGAGTTCAAGAGCCTCAGCACTGCCTGCCATGAGCTGTGTGAAAGTTGGAGCCTCCTCTGTGAATGCGGTTTCTAACACGTGCGGCAAAATGTGAAGATCAAAGAACGTCAATAATGTGGGTGGTTCCAGGGTATAACGGTTGGCACTTCAGATTCAGACTCTAGCAACCCAAGTATCAGCGGGATGTTTCCAAAGGGTGTAGAATGTAGAGTTGAAGAGTATAATATCTGGAGCAGACTGTCTAGGCTCAGATCCCTGCTCTGACACTGCTAACCTTGGCCTTGGGTGAGAAATGTCACATCTGTCTGTCTCAGTGGACTTATCTGGTGAAGGAGATAATAAATATCTCCCGGGTGGTTGGAAGGATAAATACGCTGATGGACTTAGGAGACTATCTAGTGCAGAGTAGGAATCCAATAAATGTTAGCCGCTCGTTCATTATTATGCAGTGTGCCTGGCACACAGTAGGTGCTTAATAAATGGTAGTGGTGGTGTTCCTTCCCTCATCCTGCCACGCTGGCTGGCCAGTGCCTGCCTGGTTATTTGGCTGGCCATATCCTCTACCAAGAACATGCACTTCCTTTTTTTTTTTTTTTTTAAATTTTTTTTCAACGTTTATTTATTTTTGGGACAGAGAGAGACAGAGCATGAGCAGGGGAGGGGCAGAGAGAGAGGGAGACACAGAATCGGAAACAGGCTCCAGGCTCTGAGCCATCAGCCCAGAGCCTGACGCGGGGCTCGAACTCACGGGCTGCGAGATCGTGACCTGGCTGAAGTCGGATGCTTAACCGACTGCGCCACCCAGGCGCCCCAGGAACATGCACTTCCAAAGAACGCCTTCCTCATGTCTCCTCAATCTTCGTCTCCCCAAATGTGCCAGCCCTTCTGGCTACGCCACCACCTACTAGGTGCCCAGTACGTTTTCTTTATTTTTATTTAAAAAAAAAAATTATCTTGAGAGAGTGAGAGAGAGCGCAGCGCACACACAAGTGCATGGAGAGCAGGGGAGGAGCAGAGAGAAAGGGAGAGAATCCCAAGCAGGCTCCGGGCTGTCAGCACAGAGCCCGATGCGTGAGATCATGACCTGAGCTGAAATTAAGAGTCGGATGCATAACCGACTGAGCCACCCAGGCGTCCCTACCCAATACGTTTTAAATCAGTGAATGAATGAGGGGGACCCAGACCAAGGACGCCTTTCATCCCAAGCTTGGGAGAGGATGCTTTTCGCCAGGGGGTTACCAGCTGTAGACATTTCATCAGTTAGACATGCCCTTTTCCATCAATGCTGCCATTTCCAAACGCCAGCCCAAGAGATGTTAGTAGGTAATGGGGTTCCATTGCCAAAGAGGTTTGGGAAATGCTGGATCAAATGAAGTTAAACAGGTTTCTTCACCACTGGGCTGTTCAGAGGGTTTGCTCTGCGAATTGCATCATCGGACCCTGATGTGAGACTGTGGTGCACGACCTTCTAAACATTCGGTCACTACAGACAGCATATGTACATGGATGTGCGTGTGGATTTCATCTCACGGGGCCGGGTTCCTCAGACCATTTTTGAGAAACGCTGCACTAAACGGATCTGGGATTTTTCTACCCGCCCTTTCACGGAGAGCAGAGGGTAATGAAAAAGTAGGGCGCAGAGGTTTCCAGTACCTTTCTCTCCCCTTGTGCACTAGCCTGGGAGGATTTTTACGCATGTCTGTGTGCCTCTGCCGTGCCCCGTGGGCATCATGTGACCCAGCCCAGCACTCGGACCTCCTGATGTGCCCTTTCCCCTTGGCACCTGGGACAGCCCTGTTGCTCTTTTCTTTCTTCTCATTTTCAGACTCCTTTGCAAACTCCTCTTCTTCTGCTTGTCTTGTAAATTTGGTGTCTTTGGGGCTCTCCCCTTGGCCTCTTCATGTTTCATTCTGTAGGAATTCCTTGCGAACCTCACCTGTGGCCGTAGTTTTCATCCTTGCAGGGGAGGACCTGAGAATCTTAACTCTGTCCCAGACCTGTCTCTTACCCCTGACTTCATGGTGCACTGGGTCCCCTAAATATCCCACAGATACACGGACTTCAGGCTGAACTTAGCTGTTTCCCCCACAGACCCTTTTCCCAGCTGCTCTCCCTTCACATGCCAGGCCTTCATCCAACTGGTTTCCTAAGCTGCAAATCTGGGAGTCGTCCTTGATTTTGACCTCTCCATTCCCAGTCTGGTCTAATTGCCAATTCTTTAACAAATCTGGAATCACCCACGTCTTAGTCTGGCCCACTGCTAACTTCCCCTGTATTATTAGAATACCTCCAAGCCCCAGCCGACTTCTCTGACTCCCTCTTACCCAGTTCCAAACTATTCCCCACTCTGTAGCCACTGTGATTTGCAAAAGGAAAAATCTGGGCTTCCTCTTCTCTGCTCCAGGACCCTCAGTGCCTCCCCATTCCTCCAGGATGGGATCGGGGCTCTGTGGCAAGGCCTGCTGCGGGATCCACTGGATTTGCTGCCCCTTAGCTCATGGCTCTTCAGACTCTACTCATCAGCCATCCTGAGCTGCCCGGACTGCCACCCCCACCATGCTCACTCCTATCTCGGACTTTCTTTCTTTTCCTTTCCTCTTCTTTTTTTTTAATGCTTATTTATTTTTGAGGGGGGGTGGGAGGGGCAGAGAGAGAGGGAGACACAGAATCCCAAGCAGACTCCGAGTTGTCAGCGCAGAGCCCGACGCAGGGCTCGAACCCGTGAACCGCTAGATCATGACCCGAGCCAGAGTTGGATGCTTAACCGACTGAGCCACCCAGGGGCCCCCTATCTTGGACTGTCTAACTCACCTTCTGCCTGGCCTTCCTTTGCCACTTCCCTACCACTCCCTCCTCTCTACCTCCCTGGATGCCTCCCACTCATGCTTCAGCTCTAGGCTGACACATAATTTCCTCTAGGAAGGCTTCCTTGAAGTCTGCTCTTTCTCCCAGGCCCCTCTTCCCTTCTGTCCAGCCCAGCCCAGCACTCCACCCTGGCCCACACCACCCTGAGACGGCGCATTGGCCTGTGTCCTTGCCCACCCCCTCCAGGGCAGTGCAGGCTGCTGCGTTTATCGTCATGTCCATAGGCAAAAGATAGCCTGTCTGCCTTCTGTGTCTCCAGATGTGCGTATGCACCCCGCCCCCCTTGCCAGAAAGCAAGGGGTGGAGAGCTACAGGTAGTGTGATCTCAGGTGCCCAGGCGTTTTTGCCGGGCTAGAGGAGCTTGTGAAAGCTTGCAGAGGACAGTGATTCCAACTATGGACTCAGTGAGGTTTGGGGATTTTCTGTGGTTGGCAGTGGTTCTGTTTGCCCATCACTGGCTGTGAAGGAGCCTGGGGGCAGAACCGGTTCCCCCTTCTCCAGCTTCTCTCACCTCTTGGGCAGGGCCAGACTCGTGGCAAGGGCCTTTGTCCCCAGGCAAGGTGACTCAGTTTACTTCCAGTCTTCCTCACTAGAGGATGCCTGGCTTCAGAGCAGGGACTCTGCATGTTTTATTCATGATGTATCCCTGCCACCCAGCAAGGGCCTTGGCTTACGGCAGGTGCTCAGCGAATGTCTGGGGAATGAATGAATAGAACGCATGTGCTCACAGCCATATGCCCACTACAGCACGTAAGCCCCGCCTGACTGTTCAGGAGGGGAAGTGCGTGCACAGGGTTGGCAGTGACTGGCTGGAGTCTCACACACAGAGAAGGCCGGTGAGCAAATGGCGTGAATTCCTGCCCGCTGTATACATTTTGTGTATCTCATGGGTACCCTGCCCACAGGACCCCAGCTGGTTTAGTCTGGATTGCGTGCTGCCCTCCGCTGCCTCTCTGCCCCATTCACTTGACTCCAGCCAGCCCGGCTGCCAGTTGGTCTCTAACCACACCAAGCAGGCTCCCCACTCAGGGCCCTTGCACTTGGGGCTCCCGCCTGCAGCGCCCTTGCCCTCCGTCCACATGGCTGCCTCTCTTACTTCACTCAGATCTCTGAACAAAAACTGCGACCATCACCTTCTACTCCCTTAGCTGGATTGATTTCCCTTCTTATTTAATCACTAGCTGATGTCTGATTGCATTTTTATGGATTATGCGTTTACTCCTTGACTCTCTCGTTGGAATGGAAGATCCACGAGGGCAGGGCCTTACTTTGTTCATTTTGTAAGCAGGTGCTCAGTAAATCCCTGTGGATTGTGGGAATAAGTCTTTCACACGCTCTGATTTAAAACTTCTACTTTCTTTTTAAGTTTTTTAAAGTATTTATTTTGGAGAGAGATAGAGAGACAGAGTGTTGCAGGGCAGGGGCAGAGAGAGAGGGAGACACAGAATCGGAAGCAGGCTCCAGGCTCTGAACTGTCAGCACAGAGCCCAACGCGGGGCTCGCACTCATGGACCGCAAGATCACGACCTGAGGCAAAATCGGGCACTTAAACAGACTGAGCCACCCAGGCGCCCCTAGCCTTCTATGTTCTAAAGAAACAATATCATAGTAGAAATCAGTTAAAAAACAACAACCACAACAAAAAGACTTGGGGTACCTGGGTGGCTCAGTCAGTTGAGGGCCCAGCCTCAGCTCAGGTGGTGATCTCGCGTGAGTTCAAGCCCTGCATCTGGCTCACTGCTGTCGGCCTGTCAGTGCCGAGCCCGTTTCCAATTCTCTGTCTCCCTCTCTCTGCCCCTCCTCTGCTTACGCTCTCCCCAAAATAAATAAATATTAAAAAAAAAAAAGGCTCTACTGGCACACTGCGTTTAAAAGTAAGAAGGTGTGTTTATGTTCGTTCTCCTATTCATTCCGCACAGCTACCAAGGTGGCTGATAGAATTTTCATTTCCCGTTGCCCCCACCCAGGGCTCAGAAAAATAGTCCTCTGCCCTGGCTCCAAAGCTGCTACCCCTTGAATGGCAATGTCCTTGAATCACTTAAATGCGTGTTACCTTGGTTTCCCCGTCTCTGATAGGGAGATGGGAAAAGTACATGCCTCGCGGATTGCCGGGGAGAAGCTAATTTGGTTAAGTGCTCAGAGAAGAGCCTGGCACATACTAAGAACTCTTTAAATGCAGTTATTATTGTTGGGTCATTCTAATACTGAATTTTTATTGAAATTCCCCCATAGGAGAATTCCATCCTTGAATTTTTGATGTCTTTTTCATGCAGTTGCATTGGAGATTTACATTAAGTAGCTGTCTTTTACTGTTGAGTGTTATCCCGGTGAGGCTGCACCATAGAAAGTAAGGCCTTAGGATTCACTAGATATTACTGTCTCCAGTGGTTCATGTCACTCTGTCTTCCCAGTGAGTCCCCAAAGGGGAGAGAGAGGTATCACTACTAGAAGTCTGGATGAAGCCTTGTGGCCTTCCCTTTCTCCTTCAGATCTGCAATCTATCAGGGATTGATTTTATCTGTATGGTGTGAGGTAGGGGTTGACACATACATTGTCCCCATAGGGATATCCACTTGACACAGCCCCATTTGCCCTGCTAGTTTGGCTCCCTCCCTGGCTTATCATCTCCCCTCTCATGACCCATTTGAGCCTTCCCTGATCTTCAAGGCGCAACTAAAATCCCTCCTCCTTCATGAAGTCTTTCCCGACCAATTTCATTATTCAGTTATTGCACCATGATTTACTTATTTTCGACTCTTCTTTCTACTCTATATATTTATTTTATACTCCTTTCAGGCATGGTGCCAGGCATCGGGGATGCTAAGCACTGGGGAGGGAGTGCATGAATTAGGGGCCACCTCTGCACTCAAGACAGTCACAGGCTGGTGGGGGATGCAGACATTGGACAGGTTATGGTGCATCTGTAGGGTCCTGGGAAGGAAAGGTTCTGAGAATCCTGGAGATGTGTTATTAGAACCTAAACCAAGGTGAGCTTTCAGTGAAGTCCTCCCTAAGGAAGCTGCACTGAGGTGGAGATCTGCAGGATGACCAGGAACTAGCTAGGCAGAGGACAGGGAAGTGACGAGACTGATGTTTCCCCATCGTCTAGTCCTTGAGAACACTGGCATATTTACCACTCTCTCTTCGTGTTTTCATGCCTTATCTGCCCATCTGGATGGGTGTTTCTGGGGGGCTAGGAGTAGAAACTATTTAAAAAAATGATTACAGAGCCTAGCACAAGGCTGGAAGCAACATAGGTACTCAATGTGAGTTCCTTGATGGTGGGTAGAGTTATTATACTATGTTTTATGTTGAAAATGCTTTAATCTGGCTAGTTGCTCAGAGGAAGGACTTGAGGGAGGGGGAGTGCATGGGCTTTGGAAAGCAGACAGATCTACCCTGAACCTTGGCTTTGTCACTTACCAACTAGTTCATGTGGAGCCTCTTACCCCATCCATTTAAGTCTTAGTTTCCTCATCCAAAAAAAAAAAAAAAAAAAAGATGTATAGTGACATCTACCTCATAGACTTATTATGGAGCTAAAAGGAAGAAATCCATGTAAAATCCCAAACCCCGGCACTGAGTAGGTGTTTAATAAAACACCATGGGGTGCCTGGGTGGCTCAGTCTGTTAAGCATCCAACTTCGGCTCAGGTCATGATCTCAACAGTACATGTGTTCGAGCCCTGAGTCTGGCTCTGTGCTGACAGCTCAGAGCCTGGAGCCTGCTTCAGATTCTGGGTCTCCCTCTCTCTCTTCCCCTCCCCTGCTCATGCTCTGTCTCTCTCTCTCTCTCTCTGTCAAAAATAAATAAAAACCATTTAAAAAAACCCCACCAGTCTCTTTTCCCCTCTTAAATGCAAATGGTGATACGATGGTGCGGTGGGAGGCATAAGGGCTTGGGAATCAGACAGTCCAAGGACTGAGCCGAGCCTTCATCACCTCTCTCAGTCTGTTCGTTCACCTGTCGAATGGGATAATAGCTGCTGCTTTTGAGGATTTCTGAAATTCGTTGAGATAACTTATGTTGAACACCTGCCGCATTCTAGGGTCTGGTAACGCTGTTAGCCATCAATCTGAAATTTAGAAGCCCTATATGTTTCGGCTGCTTGCCACGGGTCTAAGCATGAGAGCCTCGCGGGGTCTCTCTGGCCACAGCAGCCGACCAATACACATGCGCCGAATGACTGTCTCTGCTTTTATGTGGCTGGAAGCCATCCTCTGTGGAGGTGGAGGGCACAGGGGAGGGACAGGTAGTGAAATCCGAGCTGTGTGCCAGTGACATCTTGTGGCCCTTGGATGGGTTCCGGGACTCCAGGCCCGGGACACTGCCAGCCTCTCCTCTGTGACTTTGTTCCCTTGGGTTTTGGAAGGGCCAGCCTCCCTTTTCTTCCCAAAGAGCTTGCTGCCATATGGCCGTGTCTTCAGCTGGGCTGGAACCCGGGCGGAACCCAGAGGAGAGCGGCCAAGTGTGCCTGCAGGGGCCCCTCGGAGGCAGCTGCTCCTGTGTCACATCCCAGGCTGCAGAGGCTGCCCCAATTCACTGCCAGGTCTGCTCACCGCCCTCTCACCAGTGACCGGCTTTCCCCTTCCTGGGGAGACAGGTGGCAGCTATATGTGCTTGGTCTCCCTCCACCTCTCTGCCTCCCTGATGGCCACCAGGGCCTGCCTGCCCCTGGTCCTAACAAACAAGACCTGTCCCCGACAGTGGGTATGCTTCCTACCCCCGGCCCAGCCTCTATTTTTCAGAGGGGAGAAGCAACAGAATGGCATGCGGATGGGATGAAAACTTAAGAGAAAAGCGCAGGGAATTCACTCCTAGTGTCAGCTACATGCCTGGCACTTTCCACAAAACATCCTTTAAAATTCTCACGGCCCGCTTGGGAGGCCAGTGTTCCTCTTCCCATTCGGATGAGGAAACCGAGTCCCAGAAAGGTGAATAAGGGATCGCCCAGGACACAGTGGCTTCGCGGCCTAGCCAGGATTTACCCTGTATTTGGTCAGGCCCCCCGTTCGGTGCTCATTCCGTTAAGGTTTCTCAGACTTGACTAGTGTAGGGGTTGTGTTAAGTGAATAGAATTCCCAAGGCTCTGCGGGATGTCAGATTTTTAAAAATTCTGATGTTTAAAATGTAAAAGCACACTGCTAGGTTGCATGTTTCTTATGCGCACGGCGTAAGAGTTTCCAGGTCTCGTACCATTTGTGAAATAGAGACAGCATTACCAGGGAAATACAGAATTGCCGTTACTAATCGAATTCGAATCAACAGCCCTGATTTAGTGTGATGGGTGACGTTGTTTTGCTCGAGCCTCTTTTGAGTTCATTATGCCTTGGCCGGTGTGTGCCAAGTGATCACTCTGCCTACCAATGAGTTCACTGTGACTTATCTCAAGGACCTGAGACACAAAGACCACCACAGTGTCACCGGACCTCGGCTGCCCATCAACCACGTCTGCTTTTATTCTTTTCCCACTAGTCTGTGACAACGAAGGCAGTGAATTTCCTGCCCAATGATACTGCTCTTGTGACGTAAACGCAACGTCTCCATTTCTCAGATAATTTAAGTGAAAGCGATATTCTGCGAACAGAATATTTCCACTGAACAGATGGCAAGAGAGAAGTTTGCAACGCAGAAGATTTCAAGCTGAGGACCGAAATCACTTGAAAGTGATTTCACTTGAAGTTGTCACTTCGGTGTTGGACATAGTTGCCACTGTAGTGGCAGCTGGATGTGTTTATCAGCCTGTTACAAGTTAAATGGTATCGCTCGGGTCATTGCTTTTTTTTTTTTTTTAATGTTTATTTATTTATTTATTTATTTTGAGAGAGAGAGACAGAGACAGAGAGAGAGAGAGAGAGAAAGAGCAAGTGCATGAGCGAGCTGGGGAGGGTCAGAGAGAGAGGGAAAGAGAATCCCAAGCAGACCCCATGCTATCAGCATGGAGCCAGACGCGGGGCTCGATCTCACGAACGGTGAGATCACGACCTGAGCCGAAATCAAGAGTCTGCCGCTTAGCCAACTGAGCCACCCAGGTGCCCTTCAGGGTCATTGCTTTGTATCAAGGCAAGCCCCAGCGCCGAAATGGTGTTCAGAGGGGCCTCTACAGATCTACATAAGCCAGTTATGCATAAGTGGATTTAAAAATATTATTATCCCCTGGAAGACACATCCCAGTGTGTGCATACGCGCGCACGGTGCCTGGACCGTGAGTCTAGGAAGACCGCCACTCTGGGAAACCCTCCCCTGCCTTCTGTGACTTTGCTCAGATTAGCGCCGCAAAGACAAGTAATTGGACACTCCGCTTTCAGCACAAGCCTTCCAGATCTGTTTGCAGAGGACGAGCAGCTCCGAGAAGCATTCCCTTCCTGGCATGATAACGTAAGGCAGGTGGTCCTCTGGGACGCAACTGAATGACTCTCAACCGAGTGATAGCAAAATCCTCAGTCCGGAGTGAGGCTCATGGTGTAGGGAGAAATGTGTTCACAATGGGTACACTCCAAGAGAAAGGATACTATATTTTTCTCCTTTTCCTTTAAATAACCAATCCCACCTAGAAAACCTCTCTGAGCCTCTTCTGCCAGTTCATTTGTTCTGTGGGGTGGAGCGTTAAAGAGCATAGATTCAGGAGCGAGGCTCCCCAAATTCGAACGTCAGCAACACCGCTTACTGGCTGTGTGACCTTGGGCAGGTACTTCACCTCTGCGATAGTGCGATTGATAAGAAATATATATTTGGTCGCTGAAATGACCACAATATAGTTCTCCTGTGTATTTGGTCTTGTCCAGGGTTTCTGGCTTTGGGCTCCTGATACCCTGGGAATTGCTCAAGGTAAGGGTGAGGGGAAAAAAAAAAAAGTCTTTTGTTATGTTAGTGAGGCGACCTTTGGAAAGCCCTAAGGTAAGGGTGGGAGTGGCTGCCCAGAGAACCAACCATGTGATTGGAGGGTTGGAACTTACGGTCCCACCTCCCGGACCTCTGGGAAGATGAGAGTGGCTGGAGGTTGAATCAGCCAAAGACCAGGGACTTGGTCTTGACTGTGCAAGGAACCCTCCAGAAAAACCCAAAAGGACTAGGTTCTGGAGCTCCCTGGTTGGTGAACACATAGGGGAGCGGGGACAGTGTTGTTCCTGGAGAGGGGATGGAAGCACCACACCCTTTCCCCAGACCTCGCCCTATGCATCCCTTCATCTGGCTGTTGTCCTTATCCTTCAAGAAAGCCCACTTGGGTCGCGGCTCGTCTGGGAAGCCTTCCCCACTTCTAGGAGCTCAGAGTGAGAACTGCCTGTACCAAGCCCACTTCTGGCTGCTGGATGGGCCTCCCAGCCCAAGCCTGTCTTTTCCGGTCGTATATTTTGTCTTGAAGAATTTCGTATCTTCTGCGATGGGAGTGATTTGAGGACAAAGATGACTTTTGTTTTTGGATTAAACGTGGCGTGTGAATGAATGACTAATAATGATATTGCATAGGTATTGAGCTCATCCCTGAAACTGATAAAAAGGAAGTCAGGAGAACAGAATGAATTCCATCCCTGATGCCCATATGTGCTGCATATTTAAAAAAATAAATAAATCAGTGATTAAGTAGAGTCTGTGTGTGTGCGCGCACACACACGCATTCTCTCCAGGAGCCTTTCCTTTCTACTCCATGCACACACAGGTACTGTGACACAGGCCTGTTCCCCACCCGTCCCCACTTGTCTGCTGGGACACTGTCTTACTCATCCTGGCATCACAGACTCGACAAGGCCCTGGCGAATAATAGCTGTGAATATTTCTTGAATAGCTGAGTTAAAAAGACAACTTTGTGGCTTTGCAAGGCAAGCCACACGGTTTTCCGTGTTAAGTATGCACGTTGGTTCATGTCTTTGCCTATGACAACAACAGTCAAGCAGCAGGTGACATTTACTGAGTACTCGTTATCTGCTGTTCACCCTCCTCAGTGCTTTACATCTGTGATCTCGTTTAACCCTCCAGACGTGATTACAAAACAGGCACCGCCCTCCTTGTTTAGAAACCGGGAAACTGAATCACAGAGAGGTTAAGTGACTTGCCCAAGGTTGCTTAGCTGTGGAGGGGCAGGATTCAGACCTGGCCAGTTGGCTCCGCCTACTTTTCCAGAGTCCCCCCCACCAAGCCCTGGGCCCAGACCAGGTGCTGCATGAATCACTCCGTCGGTAGTTCCTCCTTGTTAGCATACCCCAGAATGTCTTGGAGGGCTTGTTGAAACACAGACTGTTGGACCCCGGCCCCAGTTTCTGATTGACAGAGTGTTGAGTGAAGCCAGACAGTCTGCCTTTCTCAAGCTAGGTGCCGACGGTCTGGGGACACAGTCTGAGAGCCGTTGGCCCATGTCTGACTTCCTTACCCTTAGAATAGGAAAAGTGGGTTCAGTAAGGTATGTAGACACAAGCCATCTATGAGTGGGGCTGGGTGCCCAAGAAATGCTCCGTGAAAGCAGAAATTCAGCTCTGAAGTTCCAGAGGGAAGAAGGAACACGTTTTAGGCCCCTACTATATGCCAGCCTTGCCCTGGCACTAAATTACTTAAAAGGCAAGGCAAGACATCTTCCTCACTCAGTCTTCGAAATTTGGAGAAGTAACAGAGGCTCACTCCTGGAGAAGGTTTTGAGGTGTTAAGAGTATAGCATTTGGCATTCATATGCTGGGACCAGATTGTCAGTAAGAGTTACAGTTCTGCCCCTTCCTGGGGGTGTGATCTCGGGCATGTGACTTAATTGCCTTGTGCTTAGTTTCCCAATTTGGGAAATGGGGTAACAGGGGTATCTACCTTATCACGTTCATCGTGAGGGTCAAGTGAGTTAGAATAGCACTGTCTGGGGGTGCCTGGGTGGCACAGTCGGTTAAGCGTCCGACTTCAGCCAGGTCACGATCTCGCGGTCCGGGAGTTCGAGCCCCGCGTCAGGCTCTGGGCTGATGGCTCAGAGCCTGGAGCCTGTTTCCGATTCTGTGTCTCCCTCTCTCTCTGCCCCTCCCCCGTTCATGCTCTGTCTCTCTCTGTCCCAAAAATAAATAAACGTTGAAAAAAAAATAAATAAAACTGTTTATTAGAATAGCACTGTCTGGCCCAGAGCTTGTCAATGACTTTGTCAACTGTTAGTTAACGCAGAAAGGGTGAGATTCAGGCCAATGAAAGGGAGCTGGACTGAGAGTCTAGGGAACTGTTTATAAACTGATTTAATAATAATATCGATGATGATGATGATGGTAGTAATAATAATAATTGCTATTAGCATTATTCATTGAGACATTTGTGGGTCAGTCACTATGCAAAATTCTACTGAGTTCTCTTAGTAATGTCAGTTGTTACTTCTGCTGTCTGGATGGGGAGACTGAAGGTCTGTGGGGTTAATCCCCGTAACACTCTGCGTGACCTTGGGCAGGTTGCCTACCCTCTCTGGGCCTCCAAGATGGGATTGACCTTGATGTTCTCTAAGGGCTATGCTGCTCCTGTGACTGCTCACCCCAATCGTTAGGACACATCAGTTCTTAAAGCCTTGGCAATCCCCGGAGTGGGGAGCTCCTCTCCTTTGCGTCTTGGGTATCAAAGGAACAAAGTCCCTGGAATTCTAGACACCTCACGAATCATATCTGCCATACAGCTCCTTCCAACGCAGGGCGTCCGTATGGGAGGTGGCAGGGATGGCCCAAGGTGAAGCTGTGAACCAGGAGGAGGCTTCTTGGCACCTTGTCAGCTCCCCCCCCCGCCCCACCCCCTCCAGTGGTGGGGGCAACCGCTGTCCTTTATGCAGCACTGACTGCGGGCCCGGTGCCACGTGTCCTCCCCTTGAGCTCCCTGAGCCCGGTAGCAAGCCCGGGAGGTACAGAGTTTCCCTTTCACAGAGGAGAAAACAGGCCCAGAGAGGTCAGGCTGCTCACCCAAAGTCACCCAGCTCAAGGGTCAGAGTCAGGATTGGAATCCAGACCTATCTGCCTCCCAAGCACATTACCAGTGACCACCACCCTAAACTGTCTCTCTGGTCTCTTTCTTCCTCTTGCCCCTGATTCCTAGTCCTTCCTTCCTTCTGCAACTCACCCTCCCCCCCACCCCCCACCTGCTCCTAGTGTCCCTGGAAAGGTCTGATAAGTGCCTTCTAGGTACTAAGAAGCAGTAAAGACATCCAACCCTCACACTCTGATTTGGTAGATCTGGGGTCATGTGCCCTCTTGATTGTAAACCACAGTCCCTTCTGGGTCTAACCTTCTTTGAGGCTAGGATCCTAAATGTGTTCAGAAGGGACTCCTGCAGCCGCACTAGCTGGAGGAAGTCCCGGGTGTGATGCTGCAGCACATTTCAACCACGCAGCTCCAATCTGTTCTTTATACAGAAGAAAGAGCACTGGATATGGAGTCTGAAAACGCATTCTGGCTCTCCCAATTACTCACTGTGTGACCTTGGGCAAGCCCTGTCCTCTCTCTGCACCTCATGGATGAGAGGATTCTGGGCTCTATAATTTTGAGGTCACATTCTGCCTTCACGCTGCCTGGAGGGCAGGATCCTTCAGGGCAGGGCACTGGCACCCCCCATTTGCCTCGGTAGGTGTCCCTAAGGTCTAGAGAGCACCTCTCACAAGCTCTGCGCTCCGTAAATACGGTAGAATGGGTGACTGGCGCTCCTAAGCATTGAGTGGGGTGCCCCCATTCCGCAAACTGTAACATATTAGATCCAGATAATCACCAAGACGGTAGCTAATCTCGGTTCCTAAAAGAAACCGTATTATGTTTTGTCTGATGTGATAACATAGCTCAGCTTTGGGGAAATTTTTGTTTATCTTTAACCACAGTTAAGGAAAAAAATTTTTTAAGCAAAACCTTCTGAAAGTAATTTGACTACAGGGGTTTTTCTACCTCTAGTCGTTTTCTTGGAGAAAAGCAAAAAAGGCAAACAAGCGGCTACTTAGTAATAGGCAATGCTGTTTGGGAATTTAAAGGGACAGACATGAAAAATTTAGCAGAGTGAGCTAGCTGCCCCTGAAAACCTGGTTATAAATTTGCGCTGACAGCTTTACAATTGGCGTCAGCTGTAGACCAACCAAGAGCTCCAAATTCTAATCCTATTTCTGATCTTGACTTGTTTTGGTCTCTGAAATGAGTCACTAAAATGCTAGAACCAAGCTTGCTCCTCTGGCAAAGGATGACAACATCGACCTACTTCATTCTTTGCCTCTTGTTTGTTTCTCTTTTCCTTTATTTGTCTTTTTATGGAATCATCTGATCCGTATCACTCTTGCCCATTTTTATTCTCTTCTTCCTTCCCCCTTTTGCGTCTTTACCCCCCGATTCCTCTGTCTTATTTTTTTTTTTTTAATTAGATGAAATGTGGAGTTGGAAGATAGAAACCATCAGGCTTTTGTTAGTGTGTTTCCTTCTTCATCAATGAGGACAATGTGTACAGAAGATCTTGTGGATTTCACTGCAAAGGCGAGCTGAGAACTGTGACCAATCAGGAGAGAGCTTTCTCAAGAGCTCCAGAAATATTTTGGTTTTCATGTACTCACTATTTTGCTTTTGAAACCAGATTCCCAGCCCTTTGCCAGAGTTCCTGGCTCCAGTGTTAAAAGGTGCCCCTTTGTGCAAGCAGAAAAGTTACAGTTGATTAAGAGTCTGCAGCTACAGCTAAGCCATCTCAGCCTTGGCCTTGGCCAGAGGGAGGAATGGCCCCAAAGATGGTCCGTGAGTGTGTGAGGAAGGCATTTATTTGGTGCAAGCTTTTGTCAGAGATGACTTCATTTAATTATGGTATAATTCTGCAAGCTGGTGTCCTTTCACAGATGGGGAAACTGAGGTTCAGAGAGCGTAGACGACCTGGCCAGGGCCGCATAGATACGAAGTGACCCAGCCCTTCTGACATCCTAAGCTTGTTTCCATCAGTTAGTCTCCTTTCGGCTCAGTGGTGCTGCCTCCTGGCATCAGGCTTGAGATGAGCTGATTGCCGCGGGATGGGAAGGGACTGGGAATCGGGTGAAAGCCCCTCACACCCACTACTGCCTTCCCGGGGACTGGGGCGGGTGGGTGGGAGTGGGGTGGGTAGGTATGAGTGGGGGTGGAGGCTGTGCCCCTGAAAAAGTGGGAGGGGCAATGGGCTCAGGGTGGGGCTCCTGTGGGGTGTATGTGTGTGGAGAGAGAGAGAGAGAGAGAGAGGGAGAGAGGGAGAATGATAGAACCAGGATAAATATGTAACTAGGTGTTTGCTTCCAAAATGAAAATAGCGTTATGATTTATTTCTGATTTTAAAAGCAAGGCATGCTGGTGGTAACAAATTTAGTCTGCACAGAAAGGAAGAGTAAAGGAAGTGAAACCAGCCTATAATTCCACAGACTAGAAAGAACCATGACCCGAAGCTAGGCTTTGAGTTCTGCATTCCAGGGCTTAGCTACCTTAAATTCACCTCAGTCTTGCCCGTTGGCGAGTTTCCATGGAGACCACCAAAAAACGGCTAATATGAATAACTCTGATTTTTGAATTTTGGACTCACTTAGGGGTAGCTGGGTTGATGTCACCTGATAATTCCTTTAGGGTTTATTTTCTCTAAGATGAATTTTAAAACTCACAAAATATGGTTAGCTCATTAAAAGTCATGCTTTCAAAAACGAACCATATGAGAAAAATTTCGATATGATGTTTAGACAAAAGGGGACGTAAAATTGGGCATCCAACATGATCTGAGCCTGGATTAAGATGTGTATCTAGGGGCACCTGAGTGGCTCAGTTAAGCATCTGACTTCGGCTCAGGGCATGATCTCACGGTTCAAGGGTTCAACGCCCCCCCCCAGCAGGCTCTGGGGCTCTGTGCTGACAGCTCAGAGCCTGGAGCCTGCTTCAGACTCTCTCCCTCTCTCTCTGCTCCTCCCCTGCTCACACTCTGTGCCTCTCTCTCAAAAATTAATAAGCATGAAAATGAAAAAAAAGGACGTATATCTATATTCACAGAAAAAACAAAAGAATTTGCAGTAGTTCTCTTAAAATGTTACCTCCTAAAATGTTATCAATGTGAATTATTTTAATTGTTTTCTTTATATTTTTCTGTATTCCTGAAGTTTAAAAAATTTTTTTGAATGTTTATTTTTGAGAGAGAGAGAGAGAGAGAGAGCTCAAGCAAGGGAGGGGCAGAGAGAGAGGGAGGCAAAGAATCGGAAGCAGGCTCCAGGCTCTGAGCTGTCAGCATAGAGCCTGATGTGGGGGTGGAACTCTGGAGGTGGAACTCACGAGCCGTGAGATCAGGACCTGAGCCGAAGTCAGATGTTTAACTGACTGAGCCACCCAGGCGCCCCATGTATTACTTTAGTTTTTATAAGGGGCATGTTTTGCTTATAGAGTCAAAGAATAATATGCTATTTTTAAAAAAGGATAGATGTTTGGGGACAAGATGTTTTTGAAATACACAGTGACTAGTATGTGCAGAGACAAAATAAAGCAGGGTATTAAGCAATTTCCTGTTGACCTTAATCAACATTCTAGCCTGGATGGATGTTGGAGAAAGAGGTGGGAGTAACTGGCTGAGGGAATGTTCATCTGAGTTTCTGAAATATTCATTTCCTGCAAATCCTCTACTCTGCAGCCATCTCCAATGGAAATGCCAGTTAAAATGAGCAAGAGAAAGATTCTGTCTGTAGGAGCCCTGAAAGCCCTCATTTAGAGTTAGGGTTCTGCTTTCCCAGGGAGACTGGTGGTTTTACCCATGGACATCTGCCAGAAATCAAACAAAAGGGACAGGTAGGAGAAAATAGTCTGTAATTTCGGCTCTATGGATGTATGTCATGTAGTAGATTTCCTCAGCTTGGTGTATGTTTCTGGTATGAAACTATCAAAAACTCCCACGATAGCGCCCACTGTTTGGGGCCACCGGCAGGGACACTGTGAGCCCAAAGATCCCTCCTGGGTGGAGCTAACAAGCTTCTCCAGCCTCCCACTGCTCTGTCCTTTCCAAATGAGTGGTAAAGACAACAATAAAAACCAAGAATCCTTAAATCTCAGGGGAGAGTGGAGAGGTGAAGGGAGGTCTGTTTTATGGCACACCTTCAATAAAAAAGATTTACAGGTAAGTCATTTTCTCTTCTTTCTAGGTGTTATATTGAGAGGGTCCAGTAAACTAAACCCCAGAGAGAGCTTGGTATAAATAAAAAAATCCGACAACTGTCAAAACAAATAGCAACCAATCAGAAATACAACATTGAGGGAAGCTCTGGTTCTCAAATAATTTAGAGAAGTGTTAGCCTGTTACAGCAAGAGTAAAGACTTAAAGGGACCTTGGGAGGCAATTTAGGATGTCTCCTGAATCTCAAACTTGGAGATTTGATTGAGAGAAATGGGTAATACAGGTCTAGTTTTATCTCTAAGGAATAATCAAAGCTCTAAGTATCAGTGAAGAATACAGTCTTTCATTCGTTCACCTGGCAGTCACCGAGTGCCTTCTCTGGACAGGCTGTGAAATGGGTGATGGAGAAGCAGATTGGAAGGACACAGACCCATCCCCATGGATCCCAGAACATGGAGGGAGGAGCCATAGCTATCGTGCAGGGTGTTCTATACAGGGATAGATGTAAATGCTGGCTGTTATTGTGGGAGAGAGAGGAGAAGCAACACTGTGTGTGTGTGTGTGTGTGTGTGTGTGTGTGTGTGAGCGAGCTGATGATTGGCAGAACTGAATTTGAAAGACACAAAAAGTTAGGCAGGTAAAGGGAGCCGGGGGTTAAGTATATAAGCCAAGAAAGATACAATAGTCATTTGTTCATTCATTCATTTGACACATATTGAGTTCCTACTGTGTTCCAGGCACTTTCCCAAGAACTGAGTGAACAAGACAGACAATGCCCTTGCCTTCAGAGTGCTTATAATCTAGGGACCAGGCAAAGAACTGGTAAGCAACAAATCCACGAAGAAGAGGCTTTCAAAGAGTAACGTGTTGTGAAAATACAAGAAAGTATAATGTGATCTGAGGGTGTGGTGGGCCTGAAGGTGGCCGAGGACCATCTCAGAGAGATTACCTTCCATGCTGTGCCTTGAGTCATCAGCCAAAGCTCCAGGGAAGAATATCCAAGGAGGCAGGAACAGCAAGTGTAAGGGTTAGAACTTGGTTTCCTCAAGGATCAGAAGAAGGACAATGAATGAGGGGGACAGTGGAAGGGGAAGGGGGTGTTGTGGTCAGAGAGGTAAGCAGGGGCCAGATCATGTAGTGCCTGTGGGCCCTTGTGAGGACTTTAAGAATTGTTTGTAAGGGGTGTGAGTGGGTAGGTAGACCAGTTGGTCAGCTATGGTGATAGACACTGGTGGGAAGCCATGGTGGCCTGGGTGGAGGTCGTAGTTGTGAACTTGGTTAGAAGATGACAGTTTGGGATTATGTTCTGCAGGTAGAAGCAACAGTTTCTATGGAAGGATTAGAAAAGTGAGGGGAGAAGGAAAGAGGAATAAAAGATACCTTCTGGGATGCTTTTGCCTGAGCAGTGGGTAGATGGTGGCCATTTATAGAGGTGGGGAAGAGGAAGTTTGTTTGTTTTGTTTGAAGGGGGGGGGCAGCAGGCATGGCATAAACCCACGTTTATGGACAGGGATGAAAGATGGCAGGAAGGGCAGGCAAAGGTCTTGAAGGATCCCGTTGGCCCCATGAGAGCACCACATGCAACACCAAAGCCTCAGGTAGTCAATGAAGACTTTTGCAACCGGGGCGGTGGGGAGGGGGGTGGGTTTAACACTGTCTGGTTTCATCGTTTGAAAGATGATGAGCTTCCAGTGTAGGTGTTTGTTTGGGGGGCGGTGGCAGGAAGCAGAGATTAGTCAAGATGCTGTTGTAATAGCGCAGGTAGAGCTGGCGGTAGGTCAAGTAAGGGGGAACAGAGAGAAGGGACAGGTTCTTGAGCTATTCAGCGCGTAGAAGATGCGGGACACAGTGTCTCATTAGACGTGCGAGGTAGATTGTGAACACTCATTTTATGGGTTCCATGGAGTTCATGGATGGTTTCTGTTCACTGCAATGCAGCACAGAGCGTGGGGAGGGTTGAGGAGGTGAGGAGTTAAGTTATAGACTCGCAGATGTGTGTTATAGTCAAGTTATAGACTCGCAGATGTGTGTTATAGTCAAGTTATAGACTCGCAGATGTGTGTTATAGTCAAGTTATAGACTCACAGATGTGTGTTGCTTGCCTCGTAGCCATTTGGCTCCTCCTTCTTCCCTGCCCCTCCTTCAGCACAGTCCTGTCCTTCAGGGGAAGCTGACCCAGCGCCCAGCTCCAGGGGTGGTCCCCCTGTCTAGGCAGGTAACTCACCCCCCGCCAATGAGTAGTATGAAAGTGGTCATGTGACTCACTTGGGCCAATGGGATGGGGGGACAGGTTTCCGAGGGCTTTTGGGAAAGCAGCTTCATTGCTTTCACCTGAGAGTGTCTGGAAGCAGCCCAGCCTGGTCGCCTGGATGTGCAGTCCCAAATTACTGCAGCTGTCTAGCCACCTCTCTAAGGATATTGAGACCCAGGCAGACAGGCTGGAGCTACCCAGTTATGTGAGGAAGCTGTTTGCGTGTCGTGCAGCCTGTTTGCATTTCCCTTACTGGCAGCTCGGAGCATCTGGACAGATACAAGGGCCAGTGGGACATCCGGTGGAGATTTCCAGCAGGCACGTGGGCATTCCGTGTGGGCCTGGAGCTCAGGGTAGAGTCTGAGGTGGAAAAAGAACTCTAGCTCGCACTCCTGAGGGTTGGTGTGAATAGGATTGTTTTCCTATTCAAATAAGACTTAAAAACAATTTTTTTTTTAACGGGGAGAGAAGTAGAGTAGTGGAAGGAAAAACTTCCTTGAAGAGTGCTCCGTGGTGTGGTAGTGTAGGGGTGGCTTATGGAACCTCTTTAATTAAAAATCTGAAGGAGAGATGCTAATCATTAGAATGATTCAGACACTGTTCAAAGAGAAGCTGAATGACCTATTTTCTGAGATTTTTTTAAAAGTGGAAATTCATTTTGTGTTCGTTGCCCCAGACGACCTCTAAGAGATGGAGACTAGCCCAGAGGAAAGAAGATGGGAGCTTTGGGGTCTGGCACCCACAAAGGCCAAGTCCAGATTTCACACTTAGGAGCTGAATTCTTTCTCTCCCTGAGCCTCTTTGTGAAGCGCAGAAAACCAGTCCCCTCCCTCCCCCAAGGTGGTCCTGTGAATTAAATTGGAAGCTCCTATAATGAGCTTGTACTGTGCCTGGAAAATAGTAGTGGGGCGGGGAAGGGGGAGAGGGAGGAGGGGGAGGTCCCCCTTCTTTCCATTCTCTCTCCATCTGTCTCCCATAAGGCTTTTTTAAAAAGTATTCTATTATAACTTTTAAAAATGTTTATTTGGGGCGCCTGGGTGGCGCAGTCGGTTAAGCGTCCGACTTCAACCAGGTCATGATCTCGCGGTCCGTGAGTTCGAGCCCCGCGTCAGGCTCTGGGCTGATGGCTCGGAGCCTGGAGCCTGTTTCCGATTCTGTGTCTCCCTCTCTCTCTGCCCCTCCCCCATTCTTGCTCTGTCTCTCTCTGTCCCAAAAATAAATAAAAAACGTTGAAAAAAAAATTTAAAAAAAAAAAAAAATAAAAAATAAAAATGTTTATTTATTTTTGAGAGAGAGAGAGAGAGCCTGTATGAGCGGGGAGGGGCAGAGAGAGAGGGAGAAAGTATCCCAAACAATCTCCAAGATGTCAGCACAGAGCCCGTCTTAGGGCTCAAACTCACGGGACCGTGAGATCATGACCTGAGCTGAAACCAAGAGTTGAACACTTAACCGACTGAGCCACCCAGGTGCCCCGCTCTCATAAGGACACTTCCTTATTTTCAGCATCCTCCGCTGACGGACGTGGTTACCAGTGAGCTCTCCTTGTCAGATCTGACAGTTTGTTCACATCTTCCTCGATCAATCACTAGGCACTTGAACTGGCCCATCACTCTCCTTGAATTTCCTCACTTGCCTTTGGCATCCCCAACCCCGAGTTTGGTTCTCTTCCTGCCCCTGTGGCTACTCCTTTCTGTCTTTGTTGGCTCCTCATCATCTTCTAGATGCTAAGAGGTAGAGCGCCCTGGGACTCGATCCTCAAGCCCCCACCTCTAGCATCTCACCCCTCAAGTGGTCTCATCTCAGCCGAAGCAGAAAGCCCAACGCCCTTACCGTGGGCCATCAGTCTCTGCCAATCTGCCCCTCCCAGTTTCCTCTGCTGCCTCCTACCATTGTCCCCCGGCTCACCAGAACTCCTTGCCGTTTCAGGAAAATGCCATGCACCCTCTCTGCTCAAGCCTCCTCACTTACTGTCCCCTCTGGCATGGCGTCTCCCTACCTCACTTGTCTCAGGTCCTTGTTCCAATGTCACTGTTTCAGAGACACCCTCCCTAACACCCTCCCCAGCACCCCAGACACCCACCCCAGCCTACCGTCAGGCTTCATCCTGTCTCCTGAACCTGCTGTCACAGCGCTCAGCACTGCTTAATGCATTATATATTTATTCGTACATCTCCCCCATTAGAATGTCACCTCCTTGAGGTCAGAGATCTTGTTTTAGGCACAGAATCTCCAGCTTCTGAAATGGTGTGTGGCACAAAATGGGCTCTCAGTAAATCTTTGTTGAATGAACGCGTTCACTGAGGATTATGGCTATAGCCATTACCAATGTCATTATTTTCCCCAACTTTAAGATTCTACTATATATGCGTGCAAAGAGGGAGTGCCAGTTGACTTCCCGACATCCCTCTTGGTTTTCCAAGTCCAGTGGATGCTCTGTAAATGGCTTACATGGGAACAGATCCAAACAGAATTACTGATGCTCAGGGGCCTCAGATCACCGCACTGCTGGGCATCCTGTACTTCCTAAAAAGCCATCCTGAGCGATATGGTTAGACAGCCACTTAGACATGTCTGTTTTGGAAGCAGTCGTCTGACCTATGGTGGGAACGTCAAATGAAACAGAAACATTCTGACGTTTTAAGAGCTTTAATTTACTCATGATAAAAGCCATGGCATCCGAATATGTCAAGTTTATAAGGCATAGACTTCAGAACAGGAATGTGCCTACCTAATGTGAGGGCATGTCAGCGAATTGATTGACTTGTTGAAGGAGGACACCGGGAGCATCTTTGGAAGACACAGAAGATGTATCTGGAAAATACATCTGAAAGTCGGTTTTAGGGTGAACCTGTCTTGCTCGCTAGCAGTATGAAGTTAGGTTATAAGTGGAATCGAACAATTGCCAAGGTGATTCAGGCAGATGCGTCTCAGAGGCCCCGAAGGACAGCACCCCCACGACCGTTGTCGATCAGTGGGGTGCAGTGGAGAAAGCATGGACTTTGGAGTGACACAGACCGGAGTATGTATCCTAGCTCTGCTGTGTGACATCAGGTAAGTTACTTAACATCTCTGGGCTCTGGTTTCTCCTGTCACGTGGCAGAGACTACTATGAACCATCCCATCTGTTTTCCCGGGAGCCCAGCACTCAGCCCGACTGCATTTCTGAGCCTTCCTCGCAGCTGGGTATGATTGCGTGCCTGAGTTCTGGGCTGAGGAATGTGATGAATGCCATGTGTGTCGCTTCTGAGTGTAGCCCGTAAGAACCTCTCAAGGGCTCTCTGTCACGCTCTTTGCCCTTCTGGCCTGAGGCAGAGGAGCCTGGGAACTCCAGAAGCCATGTGCCAGGGACGGTGGAGCCACAAGACCAGAAGGCATAGGTCCCTGCATCAGTGCCTCTAGGAGAGCCGCCTGTTTGGGACTTTGAGTGACTGAGAAACCAGGTGTCGACGAGAAAGACAGTTTTGTGTTTCCTGCCCCTGGGATTTGGGGGTTCAGTTGTCCTCTCAGATACTACTTCCCTAATAAATGAGGAGAAACATTTTTGTTTTTGGAGACTTGAAATACGTTTTGTGTTTGAAGCTCCCAGAACACGTCTTGATGTGCAGCAAGGGATCGATACTGGTTCTTACGATCCTCTTGCCTAGCTAATCTACGTGGCCATCGCACGTTGGCCCTCAGAGGGTTTTGTTGGCCCTGGGGGGAGTATCAAGAAGTATAAAACATAGTCCCAGCTCTCGAATTCTAGGCACGGATGACAAGGAAAAACAGTTACGCTCTAAGTATATACACAGTAGTCTCCCCTTATGCGCGGTTTTGCTCTCTGCGGTTTCTGTGACCCGCTGTCGACCTCGGTCTGGATGCACACGGACGGCATGTCAGGTCAGTGATAGCCTAACGCTGTGTCACATGCCTGCGTCCTTCACCGCACCTCACCTCATCAAGTAGGCAATTTATCATCTCATGTCATCACAAAAAGAAGGGCGACTACAGGACAATAAGATGTTTTGAGAGAGAGAGAGAGAGACCCCATTCGTGTAACTTACTGTCCTATATATTGTAGATTGCTATGACTGTTCTATATTATTAGTCATTGCTGTTAATCTCTTATGGTGCCTAATTTATTTATTTACATTTTTAAAAGATTTTAATATATATATTTATTTATTTTGAGCAACCTCTGTGCCCAGCGTGGGGCTCGAGCTCACCACCCCAAGATCAAGAGTCTCACGCTCCACTGACTGAGCCAGCCGGGTGTCCCTTAGGTGCCTAATTTATAAGTTGAACTTTATCATAGGTATGTAGGGACAGGAAAAAACATAGTATATAGAGGGTTCGGTACTGTCTGCAGTTTCAGGCATCTACTGGGTGTCTTGGAACGTGTCCCCACAGGGAAGGGGGACTACATAGATCCTAAAATATCAGATCTCTGAAGGACAAGAATGGAGTGTCTCTAGGATCAGCCATTAGAATTCAGAGGAAGAAGTTCCCTTTGGTTGGGCTCGTTAGGGAAGACTTAACAAATCAGCAGGTATCAGGAGAGATTGGTTACATGGGCCACCACAAATTATGGTCAACTAAAAAATTTCTGTTTCATTTCAGACACATGAGATATTCAGTCTCTTAGCACTTATCCGTTGCTAGCCATGTTAGCAAGGTAGGCTATTAGAAAAGTAACCTAGAATATGGAAAAGCTGTAAATTAGGACAAGGGTGTTCATTACTGGGACACTTAAAATGTCAAATGATCAGAAGCGACCCAGATGTGAAGTAGTGGGAAACGGCTGAGGCAGATCAGGGCTCCTCCTTTTGATGTACTCTGTCCCTGTGAAACTTCATCGTTTCCGCCTGCATAGGGTGGCTACTCCATCTGTGACTTTGGACCTGACTGCTCCCAACTCCACTCCCATATCTCTAGCTGCCCACAGGGTGTCTCCGTTTGGGTGTCTCCAAGACACCTCAGACTCAGTGTCTCCAGCCTAAGCTTAGGAGTCACACGCTGTCCCCACCCCTCTGCCAGGCCCCTCCGCCGTCCGGCATCTCCTGCCTTGTCATCTTTGTGATGAAGAAGTTGTGAGAATCAGGATTCTAGACATCTCTTTTAAAGCCATCCTCTTCTCTTTATCTCTGCCGCTGCCCCCCCCTGGGCCGAGCTGTCATTTCTATGTGCCTGGACTGTGGCTCACCTGTCTTCCTGCAGGCAGCCTCAGCTCTTCTCCAGTCTTTTCCACCTCATCTCTGAGCATTCGCCCCAGCTATTTCCTCACCCTGAAACTCCTCAGTGACTTCCCCCTGCTTTTATTTTTTGAAGTTTATTTATTTATTTTGAGAGAGAGGGAAGGAGGTGGGGCAGAGAGACAGAGAATCCCAAGCAGGCTCCGCACTGTCAGTGCAGAGCCTGATGCAGGGCTCAAACTCAAGAACTGGGAGATCATGACCTGAGCTGAAAAAATCAAGAGTCAGTTGCTTAACTGACTGAGCCACCCAGGTGGCCCCCCACCCTCGCCACTGCTTTTAGAACAAAGACCCAAATCCCTCACTTGGGCCGCCCGTACCTCCTTGTCTGAGCCTTGCCTGTCTCTCCGCCTTCTTGTCCTGCTGTTCCTCTCAATTCCTTCCCCACAATCCAGCCACGGGCCATTGCTCAGCTCTTCTCTCTGCTCCGAATGCACTGTCCAAACCCACTCCCCCGCCTCCGAACGCACAATTGCCAGGCTCGCCTTTGGCATATCCTCCAGATGCCCTGGACCATCACCTCAAGGTAGCTGTCCATGGTTCTGCATCTAGGTCAGGTTCCTCTGGGACCTGCTTTGTAGCTTACACGCAGCCTGGGCCAAGGAAAAGATGGCTCAGGGGCCTTCTGGATGCTGAGGAGCCAGGTGTTAAAAAACATTTGTCACTGATGATGCAGCGTGGGTATCTCCCTTTCTACAACTGAGTGTGAGACCATGGCACGTAGTTCTGATACCGAGTTTGAACCAGGGCTAGTCATTTCGTGCCAAAAATATTTACGATGTGCCGGACACTGTGCTCTTTCCCCTGCTCCCCAGGAGCCTGCCATTTGTTGAACACATTTCAGAAATCTGGGTATCAGGAGAGCAAATCTGTCTTCAGGGAACTCCCGCGAATGTGTTTTATTTCCTTGAGTAAGACATTTCATTTTCTGGGTCTCAGTTTTAATAACAGTCCTTGCTGACTGCCCCGTGGTGACGGGGGCTGGCCGTTCATGCTGCTAAAATACTTGGACACCTTCAGGCCTTGGGTGTGATGCAGAGGGGAAGTCGGGCTTTGAATCTGAGCAGTTGAAAGTGCGACTTTCCCAAGACCCTTCCTTCATCCCTGCCGCCCCCCCCCACCCCCACCCCCAGAGGACCTGTGCTATTCAACCAGAGAGCAGAGCAGGTCCTGGCTGGCAAGGACCCAGGGATTAATGTCCAGGGCGTTAACATCATAATTGGCCCGGCTTTGAAGGCGGCAACATCTGCTGTGTGAGGCCCTGATGCCAGAGCCCATGTGGCACCTCCCGGCTGGCCAGGACCCCCTGTCTTGGGAGGTTGGGAGGCAGCCGGGGTGGCCTGACGGCTGTACTTAGCACACGCTCCATGGCTACTGTCAGGTGTTGAAAAGCTCTCATTAGGGCCAAGGAATTGACTTGTGTCCGGGGCTTCTCAGGAAGGCAATGGGGACCCACGGGAAAGGCTTTGTGCCGGGAGGCGCCCAGGGACTGGTAATTGAGTTACTGGTAAAGTACTGAGGCGCTGTGGCCGTGAAAAGTATTAGCAGCGCGAGGCTGGCAGACTATTGCAAGGCTATTCTGCACTTTTCCTTTGGCATGGAATACTTGGAGATTAATTCCTTCTTGAAAAATGTTTACTGAGGCAATAGAACCCGGTATTCAGGAGGGCAGGGGGGAAGTTGGACCACCAGTATCTGGAGGTGGCAAGGGGAGAAGATCACCATGCCCCACACCGTGCCATGCATTGTCTCAGCAACAACATTCCTGGGACACCTCGTTTTCCGGATGAGGAAACTGAGGCTCCAGCAGATTGGATGGCCTGATGACACAGTCATAAAAGATAGATTATGGATTAGAATCTTATCTGTTTTCAGGCCCCCACTGCCCTGACTACATCATGGGTGCATTTGTGGACACGGCCCAGTTAGGTCCATATAGTTTCCTTTGCTCAGTTTCCTGCTTCCAAAAGAGCTCTCAAATGCATCCACTTCCTAACGCTTCTGGCCCAAGCGGCTCTTATCTGCATGACTGCAGCCTCCTAACCAGCTTCTCTGCTCCCCTTTGCCTACTGAGCGGGAACAGATCTCAGGATGTCACTTGCATGCTTCCCATCCCTCGAAGGGTTGCCATTGCAATGAGGCTGGATTCCAAAATACTTAACAAGGCCTGAAAGGCCTCCCCACCCCCACCCCGCCCCATGTCTCCTTCCATCTCTGGACCCTTGGCTCTACCCACATAGTCTTCCTGTGCTTTCTGGAAGGCTCTACGCACTTAATCCTGCCTTTGGGCCCTCACATATGCCATTCATTCTGCCTGAAACTCTTCCCCGACTTTTTCCTGGGTGACTTCTAGTCAACTTTGAACGTTTCTTCCTCAGAGAACGTTCCTGTCTACCAAAGCCCTCTCCTTAGTGTCCCCACTCTCCCTTCTTCACTTGTTAATTATTTGCAAATATTTTTTTCTTCTGTGACTTTGCTGGTTGCTTGCTTTGGTCTTGGTCTTTTCTCTCCCTCTGTTTTTTTAATTTTTTTTTTTTCAACGTTTATTTATTCTTGGGACAGAGAGAGACAGAGCATGAACGGGGGAGGGGCAGAGAGAGAGGGAGACACAGAATCGGAAACAGGCTCCAGGCTCCGAGCCATCAGCCCAGAGCCTGACGCGGGGCTCGAACTCCCGGGCCGCGAGATCGTGACCTGGCTGAAGTCGGACGCTTAACCGACTGCGCCACCCAGGCGCCCCAACTCTCTCTCCCTCTGTTTTATGAGCTCCTGGAGGTTAGGGACCAGGGTGGCTCTGTTCCCACAATCTCCCCGCATCAAACACATTGCCCGGCACTCAGTGCATTTCCAATAAGCACATTTTGTATTTGTTGAATGAATAAATGGTTCTCAAAAACTGTTGGCATTGTCTCTGACAGTGTAAGTGCATGTGGCATATTTATATCAGCCAGTTCATTCTAAGGCAGTTTTCATCCATTTATTCATCCATGTGTCATTTCCATCAATATTTACTTAGTACCAACTGGATGCTGGGGATGCAAAACTGAACAAGAAAAGTTGCCAGCCCTCCAGTAACTTAGTAACTTGGGGATAGGGCAGGGCGGTGGAGACAGAGCCTGGGCTGAGTCAGGTGTGGGTGACTGGTCCTCCAGTTACTCAGTGTGTGACCTTGGGCAAGTCATTTGTCACTTCACTTCTCTGAGCTCCGTGCGGGCCAGCTCCTCTGTAAAATGGAGATAAGCAGACACATCTTGCAGGGCTATTCTGATGCGAACACAAATGAACTAAAGTGCGTAAAAGCAGAGCTCAATAAAGAGAAGATGTTATTTTTATTTTTATTTTTATTAGCTGGGTGGGGCATAAAGGGGGAGCCAGGTCATCTACCTGGTGGGGGGGGAGGGGAATTAGAGAGGCTCTAATACATGATGAAGTGCCTTTGAGGCAGGGTGGGTAGAGGTGGGGGCTTGTTGTGTGACAACAGAGGGACTTTTGGGGGGGATCTGGATTGCGGTGTTTTGAAAATGAGCATCTCCTCATGTCTCTCTCCCAGGGGTGGAGGAGGGGGGCGCACACCACCTTCCCTTCTTCTGAGAACAGTTCAGTTTGTCTTTGGAAAGCCCGAATGCACCACGCCTCCCCCACTCTCGTCCCTGTTCCCATGCTGTCCCCTCCCTACCCCATCCCAACCCAGCTGCCAAGCCTATACCTCTGTTTCCCCTTTCCTCTCAAAACTCAGAAGAAAGGAGGATTGGAAGCGTCTCTGTCATCCATCCAATGAAATTAGGAGCTGGCGGCTGTGGTTCTATTGATCACCACTCTCCCCTCCCAACCTCCGGGAGACTTGTACCCAGGATGGACAAGGCAGGGATACGAGACTTAGCAACGACTTGGAGATGGATGGGGACCCGGAGGCTACCTCATGTGGCCTCCATCCTGGCAGCGCCCTTGAGGAGGGGCCCTGGTGGACACTCTCTCCAATGTGCCCCAAGGTCATGTCAGTGGGGGCCAGTTTCAACGTGTATCAGTGGTGTGAACTTCAGTCTCTAAGCCCACGATTCAGTAGAAAAACACTGCAAAGTAAACATCTCTTCAAGGAAGAAGTGGCAGGATATTGAAGGGTTGGGGCTCTGGGAACCTCACCGCCGGGATCTACATTCCAGCTCTGTCATCTTGGACTGATGAACACAGCTCAGCCTCAGTTTCCCGATCTGTAAAATGGGAATAATAATGGTAGTTCCTTCCTGGGAGCTATTATGGGGATCGTTGCAATAACAAGGGGGGAGCCCTTAGAACACTGCCACGTCCAGAGTGCTAACATGGTACGTGTTGACCGTTATGATTAAGACTTGGTGGAACCCCGCCGAAGCAAGGGCTGGAGTGAGATGACAAGGGTCCAGAAAAATCGCCAACCTCCCTAAATCCCTCTTTCTGCTCTCTGAGGACTCAAATGCCTTCGCCAGGGAGCAGTACCTTTCACTGCGTGGCAACAGAGAAGCTTGTGGCAGAGTAAAGAGAGCCGGGCCTCTGCAATGGGCAGCCTGTGGGACTCTCAGCAATCACCCGGCCATGGGTAATTACCTACCCTCGCTGCACTTCTGTTTCCTCACTTGCCAGACCGGGACCCCCGTCTCCACAAGAGAGGGTAGGACCTGACATCTCAGCATCACCTCCCCTGGTTCGCTCTTGTCCAGGCCACCCCAGTGACTGGTTACTGCTGCTGTCTCCTGACGGGCCTCTGTCTCCCTGTTTGTCCCCATATAGGCACCATATAGCTTTCCCCATATAGCTTTCAGAAGCTTGCTCTGAAAACCCAAGTCAATGAACTTCCAATGTCGCTGCTTTCCTTAGACCCTCCAGTGGCTTCCAATATCCCCGAGTGGGTCACTCTCATCCTGGCCTACAAAGCATGTCTCTCCCATTCACTCGGCTCCCTCCCATGTGCCTCCTGCTGGGAACACCCCAGGGCCTTTGCTCATGCTGTTCCCGGGCCCTCAGCCTGGAATGTGTTTCCCCCAGATAGCAGCATAGCTCATTCATTCTGCCCAACTGTCCCCTCCTCTGAGAGTCCCCGCGCGGCCACCCTATCTCTCACGGCATTTCCTTTTGGGCGCTCCCTGTCCCCTTCCCCTGCTGGATATTTCTGCACAGCACTTATCAGGGCTTGACAAACGTTTATGTATTTGTTAGTCTATTGCTTTTTTTTTCTTCTCATCAGGCTGCAGAGCCCAGAGAGGGGAGGATCCGACTCTTTGATCTCTGCTGGATCTCCGGCACCCGGCACAGTGCCTGGCTGGGTGTAGATAGTAGTTTTTGAATGAACAAGTGCAGAGTGTGTCCAGGGATTAACATTGTGAAAATGGGCCTGGTCCATTGTAGGTGTTTGATAAAGGTGAGTTTTTAATCCCTTCATTATCAAACTAGAAAGAACACTGGAAAAGCAAATACCCTTGGGAGGGGCAACACGTTGATTTCAATTCACCTGGGATTCCTGCAGAGGGGAGGACTAAGCTGGGGGGTGGGGAGGAAGGCAGGCCGAGGGCCCCAGCCACTCTTCCCTTGCTAAGCAGTTTTGCCTCTGGCCAGCTTTGTTTATGCCTGTGTAGGATGATTCTCCAGGCAATTGAATTGAATTACCCTTTTCATTCTAATAATCTGAACAGAATTCAGATGTGGTATTTGATGATGTCTTGTCTATTGAACGACCACAGGACTGCCTGGCACGTTGCAGCAAACGACCATCAACTTGAGGGCCGCCGTGCCTCCACCAAAGTGCCAATATTTCCGTGGAAAATCCCGGTCATTTACAGTTTATGTCTCAAAAATGAATTTTTATTTCATTGGCTTAATCTTTAGAGTTATCGGAAACGTGTGTTTATTCCCAGGGAGACTTCAAATGCAGGATTCTTGTAACAAGACCAGAGCTGGAAGATTTCCTGAAGTGGGGGAAAGAAACGCGCTCCCTGCCTGGCTGGAATTGCTGTGTGTATGATGCCCTGCAGAGAGAGAGAAGAGAGCAGGCTGGATGCCTTCCAAAAATCAGAAGGGAAGCTGATTCCTACTTGGGAGGGTGTTAAAATCTTAAGGGCAAGGCCAACAGACCGAGGGGAGAAAGTGAAGGAGAGAGAGAAATGTGTGAGTATCTTTTCCATTTTTTTTTTTTTTTTTCTGTTTTCTTACAGCCAAATGCCTGGAAACCTGCGGCATCCGGCAATTCCCTGGCCGCGGCGTATAGTAAGCACTCAGGAAATGTAAGTTAAATTGGAGTTGAATTTGGCTGATGAGGGTTTGGAGGCAGTGTGAGCTGCTGTGATCTGATTCGACCAAGTCTCTCCCCGCACTCCCATCCCCCTGGTGCATTCATATTGTCTAATAATCTGTCACAAATAGCAACAGCACTGAAGCCTTTCACTGTGTCACAGGGAAGGATCCAGCCCTTCCCAGGGGATCTCCCCCGGCACAGGAGCCGGCCCAGCTCTGCCCACACACTGGGTCTCTGAGTCAGAAGGGCATGTTTTTGTAACTAATTTTACTACTCTTGTTTCTATCCCATTGGTCAAACCCTGCTAGCTTTTTTTTGGGAAGGGGTCTGCACCAGCTGAGATCCCAAGATTAGTTATATTGATAAGGAGAAATTTCTCTGACCAGCCTCCCATCCCGCTTCCTCATTTTCTGCCCTTAGACAACTCGAGAAAGATAGACTGCACTGTAAACAGCATCATCACTGAAACATCTCCTGGCAAGAGCTCTTGGAATCATAGATAATTAGTGAACTTGTAGCAGCCAGCTAACTCAGCGCCGATGCAAAGCTACTCGGTTAGTCACCGTAGTATCTCCAAGTAAAGGGGTTACTCCAAGCATCAGTTATGGACAGATGCGACTGACTTGTACTGTCCCAGTCTTTTGTGGGCATAGCAACAAACAAACCAGACCAAACTCTTTGCCCACTTGTGACTTATATTCTAACGATCCACATTTGTCTATCTATCTTATGCAGTGACCTGAAATGACACAGACAATAAAATTACAAAAAAAAAAAAATATCAGGATCAAATAATATGTCAGTGAGAAGGGAAGGTCAGCATCAGAGGAGAAGAAATACCACTAGGCAATTCATAGGGTCCTATCGAGCTGCCAGTGCCAAGTGGGAGCTTTGGTCTGAAGCTCCCTGACGGCCAAGGTAGAGAGGGAAAGTATATCCGTCACACGAGTCTCATTTGTTCAGAAAGGGATATCGGTACTTTCCCTCTTTCTTCTTATAATAAAATCCATTATCTAATCATATGACCTTATTTAAGCCTTAGAATGATCCTTTGACTCAACTATCATTCATCTTAACCCCATGGTACAGATGGAAAAAACTGGGGCTTAAAAAGCTGTGTACCTTTCCCAAGGTCTTATCTGGGAAGTGGCAGAGGTGAGGTGAATTTTCAGGCGGTCTGACTTCAGAACCAGCGCCCTTAACCACATACGGTTGGCCCTTGAACCACGCAGTCAAAAATCTGAGTATACCTTTCGACTCCCCAGAAACTTAACGACTAATAGTCTACTGTTGACTGGAAGCCTCGCCGATAACATAAACAGTTGATTAACACAGTTTGTATGTCATATGTATTATATACTAAAGAAAAGAAAATGTTAAGAAAATCCTAAGGAAGAGAAAATACACTTACAATGCTGTACTGTGTATGTGTGTATACATACATGTACTCTGTGTGTGTGTGTGTGTGTGTGTACGTAACTGGACCCACACAGTTCAAACCTGTGTTATTCAGGGTTGACCACTTCACTGTCTCTCCCCCAGGGCAAACTGAAAAAGTACATGAATGGCCCTTGAGCAAAAGCCTAATTGCCCTGGGAGATGGTCTCCTGCCAGAGATCTGGGAGGAAAAAAAGAGAGAGGCACATCCATGTGAAGTGGGAAAATAACAGTGGGTATGAAATTCATCAGCTTCTAGGCCCAAGACATCCCAAGAATGGGAAAACCAGAGCTGTTAGGTCCCAGGTTCAAGACGGCCCGGGCTAAACTAACCTGATAATCTTGTACCCATTTCCTGTTGTCATAAAGGCAGAAATAAGTGAAAAACAATCCCCGCTAGGTTGGCTCTGCCTGTTCTCAGGCTCCAGCCTTGCGAGAGAGCCTCAGTAGGTCTGAAAGAGGGGCTGTAGTGCTGGGGTAAGCAGTCGGGGGGCGCTCTCCAAGGTGCTGAAGCAAGAGGCTCTTCCTTTTCTTTCCAGATTGGTTGCTTGCCTTCAGAGTCACTACTCCTGGTAACCACATGAGTGGAAAAAACAAACAAACAAACAAACAAACAAACAAACGAAACAACCCCTCCTCGAAATAGGAGACAAACTGCATGACCAAGTTGAGAAAATGTGCCAATTTGTAAACGTTCAAGTTTATTTACGGGCGATGCCAACCCTGAGAGGTAGCATAGGGTAAAGGTACAGCATGCGTTCTGGAACCAGACTGCATTGGCTCAGCAACTCACTAGCTGAGGGACTTAGGGCCAATTTGTTAAACCTTCTATGCCTCACTTCCTCACCTGTAAAATGGTGGTAGTAGTAATAATAATAATACCCCAGGAAGATTTGCTGTGAGGACCAAATAAGTTCTAAGTCACTAAGCATTGTCAAAAGTGCCTGGCAAATAATAAGATCGATATGTGTGTTTGTTAAGAAACATCTCTTACAGCAAAATTGCTTGGTAATGGGGTCATTTCTGGGATGATGAGCCCAGCAGAGTCACTTCATGCCATTGGGTGAATCCAGCCTTAGGGGATGCGGTGATGGCAGATGACATAGAAAATAGTATCTTGCTCTCATCCCTCTCTATCACATTTACATGAAACACGAAAGGCCTGTGCACCAGATGCAATTGCCTCTTGCATCTTGGACTTCTGAGCCCAATGATTTTCTAAAACGTTGAATTCTGTTTGCTCTACAGTTTTTAAACAACAGCTGTTCATCCACCCCAGAGGTGGCAGCGAGTCTGTGTTGGGGGATGTTCAGTGCATACCCACCTCCCTTGGCTCCTCACGGGGATGTTAGGGGGTCTAATTAATTACTGTTTGTAAAGCATTGAGAAATTCTCTAGTGAAAGTTGCTATAGAAATGCAAGTTGCTGTATTATGATTACATGTACTTGTAATTGTTTGCAAAGTTTACTTATTGGGCAGGGAGAGAGGGAGAATATAGTTTTTTTTTTCCTTGATGATAGTGGATAATGCTTTGTAAATTGGCATTTATGGATGTCAAATCACTTTATGGAGATGTATCTTCAGAGCTACAGGGAATCTCATAATAGGAAATGTACATTGAGGATTTCTTCTTTTGCTTTTGTGCCTCTCCCTCTTGTAACTCCTTATTTCCACAGTGAAACTAATGTGAAAAGAAAGAAACATTGTAAGAAGCAATCATGTGTATCCAAACTTAAAAAAACCCAGTACATATTTCTATACAAAATTTCCTACATAGAGCCAGGTGTTTTTTTTTTTTTTTTTTTTTTTTGCCTAGAACACTCCTCCCGTTAATTTATGCTAAAGGTTGAGCAACATTAGGTTGAAATAAAATTTTGAAGGAGAAACGAAGAAGGTTAGGGATACATGTAAACTCCAACAATTAAAATTTTGTGTTGGGTGCCTCTAAGTCTTGGCTTGGCTTTATTTTGTTACATTGTGTGAAATGACTAATAGCAAGCTAACATCTGAGAAATGTCTTTCCATGGTTATACATGCACTTTTTTTTCTTTATTATCTACTTTCCCTGAGTTTATAGGGAAATACCTATTTTATGGGTATGATTGACCACTATATGAAACCTACCCACCTTCCTCTAATGTATCTGTTTCCTAACTCAAGTGTGAGATTAGTGATACCAATCTTGACGTACTAAAAAGATAAAGCTGACTGGAATTAAAAGTTAGCATTATATAGAGGCAGCGCCCAAGACCTTGTTTGCGAGCTGTTTACATGGTGATGAAATCTGCATCAGATAAGAATGCTATCAATGCTGCCATTAGCGACTCCCCAGCCAAGTTTTATCTATAGCCTCACAAAAATTGATTTGCAATCAGTTATATTTGTTTTTTAAAATCCCATAAAATCTAAGAAGCCTATTTTAGTCTGTAAAATGGAGCAAATAATTGCCTCTTTTACATGAATAAAGTGTAAAATCCATACCTGGACTAATGGCCATTTTCTTATTCCTCAGGAGGCCCTTTGATCTCAAGCCACACCATACACCCTGTAGATTTTCTACTTTTCTGCTCGTTTACGAATTTCTAAACTGAGTTTGGAATTCTCATCGACAATCCCTGCCGTGTTCTGCTACCTAGCCCCCACCCTTGCCAGCTGCAGACACTGACCTTCTCTGCTCCAGGGTCCCCTAGTATCTTGTAGGTGATGAGATTTCTCACACACTAATCCATAAAGAAAAGAATGAATGAATGACCTGGGGCTTACTTCTTGAGGGCAGGCACTCTTGTTTTTATATTTGCTCGTAGCCCTTGGTATGGTGGGCTGATGGCAGGGGACAGATAATGACACTACTTATCCAAACCGTCCCGTGCACGTCCGCTCACGATGGCTTTTGTTCCTAGAGGATTAGCCATGTTGCAAATGATCAATAAGTCAAATAATCCTGGCAGATCTTCATTTAAAATTCTTAGAGATGCCATCACTTACTTAACTGCATTCAGTCCTATTGATTTACCTCTCACATCCTTCTGCTTTTCTCCCTCCCTACTGACCATCCTAGTCTGGGCCACCACTGTCTCTCACCTGCACAGCTGCGGTGGCCCTCTCAGGTCTGCCCGCAGTCATTCTTGCTCCTTCTTACCTCTTCATCTTCATTGCAGCAGAGGGGTCATTTAAAATGCAAGTCTTATCATCCTGATTATGGGATCCTTAAGACCCTTCAGTGGCTCTCATTGCTTTAAGGAATGAAATAACCATCTGCCTTTGTCTCTCCCTCCACAAGTCTTGCTTCACTGTCTTTACTCTAGCCACTCTGCCTTCCTTCCTGGTTCTTAATTATCTCAATTTGTCCCCCCCACCCCCACCCTGCCTCAGGACCCTTGCACATGCAGTTGCCATTGCCTGGAACACTCTTCTCTTCCTCACCTTTCACCTGATTACCATGTCGTCCCTTAAAGCCCAGCTTCCCCAGGCTAGCTAAAGTTTTGCTTACACACTCTTTCTAACTCCCAGGGCTTTTTCCTTCCTCACAACATAGTTTGTAGGGGTGTGTGCGTGGGGGTGTATGTCTAAGCTCCACGGGAGCAAGAGCTGGGTCTGCTGTTTGCTCCCCACTCTATTCCCAGAGCTTAGAATCCCCTGGGACAACATAAGGATTTAGAAAAAAAAATGTTGAATGAATGAGTAACTCTAGAATAAATTTAAGATCTTTGTCTAATAAAGTAGGAGTCAAGGAAGAAATTTATACGCTCAAGTGTCTGCTTTCCAGCTGCTGGGAAGGTGTGCATCACCCAGCTCTACTCTCGGCGAATCCTTGGTATCAACCTCAGAAATGATGCGATATTTTTCCCAGTATAAGTTCAGCCCTTTATAAAATAATTCCAGCACACCGTGGCAGGTGTCCAAGAGGTCCATAATTGAATGCAAATAATTAAAAAAGAGCACGTGATTTCCAAATTAAGCAACAGAAAAAACAGTACCGTACAATTGTACAGTGATGATTCTGTATCGGTGAAATAAATAGCCCAGAAACCATCGATGTGGAAATGTCCTAGGGCCCAGCGCTCTTGGGAATGTGAAACAAGCCTCCTCCCTCACTAGGTTCCCGCTGGCGTCTCTGGTTTGTCTTGCCGTCCACCCCTCACACCTTCTGTCCAGCACAACCTTGCTCAGAGCGCCCCCCGCAAGTCCATGCCGGAAACGTGGTTCCTTCTGCTCAAACTGCCTCCCTTTCCCATCACCTTCTTTGCGTTTCCATTTCTGGGACCCCAGGGCAAACATCCGTTCATCACTTCCCTGTCCAACTAACCCCTTATCCAACAACATTTCCTTATCCAGTTGAAATTTTAATGTTTCCTTCGTTGTCTGGGTAAATGGCCCGTCCACACCGTCCATCAGCTCATGGCAGAATCCAGGGGATTGTCCTTGCTCCTTTCTTCTCCCTTCAATCCCAGGCACATCCCATCCATCAGCAAGTCCTGACGCAAGTCTGGTCCTTTCCTCCTACCACATCCTCCTGATCTTAACCACCATTTTCCCTGCAGAGGTTTCCCAATGGGCCCTCTCTACTTTGCTTGCTTCATTTCAGCCACACTGGCCTCCTGCTGTTCCTCAACACAGCGGGCACACTCCTGCCTCAGGACCTTTGCACTAGCTGTTTCCTCTACCAAAAACACCTTCCCTAGATAGTTATTATTTATGTATTTATTATTTCCTAGATATTATTTGGTCTCTCGTCTCCTTCAGGTAGTTTTTCAAACATTCCTTCCCACTAAGACCTTCCCTGTCTATTCTATGAAATATTGCAAATTCCCTTCCCCAGAAACACTCTAGCCCATGTCCCCAGTGTATTTTTCTCCTTAGAACTTGTCTCTGCAATGTGTAGGCTCACTTCATGGGTGTCCACCCTGTGCTTAGAAGGAGTCTGTGCTTGGCTTAGTGCTCCGTGTTGCCGACTCTGATTCCATTAGTATCTTCCTAATTTTTTAAATTAAGTAGGCTTCATGTCCTGCATGGACCCCCAACATGGGACTTGAGCTCACCACCCTCAGATCCAACCCTGAGCTGAGATGATGAGTTGGACGCTTAACCACCTGAGCCACCCAGGCACCCCAAGATATCTTTTTTTAAACAAGGACCCTGCAAGTTCATTTTGACCTTGGTCCCACAAATTAGGTAGCTGGTCTTAGCAACGTGCTATATCTTTGACTTATTTTGTTGCATCAATCCCCACTGGGGAGTGAGCCACAAGGGCAGGGGTCCTCACCTCTTTTGTCCATCACTGTAACCTTAGACCTAGAACAGATCTATGTATGGGACAGATGCTCAAGAAATATTTGTGGGGCGCCTGGGTGGCTCGGTCGGTTGAGCGTCCGACTTCAGCCAGGTCACGATCTCCCGGTCCGGGAGTTCGAGCCCCACGTCAGGCTCTGGGCTGATGGCTCAGAGCCTGGAGCCTGTTTCGGATTCTGTGTCTCCCTCTCTCTCTGCCCCTCCCCTGCTCATGCTTTGTCTCTCTCTCTCCTTCAGAAAGAAATAAAAAGAACATTAAAAAAAGAGAGAAATATTTGTCAGTCAATGAGTCCTGGTTACACCAGCCAGAAATTAAGGGAGTCACCCTTGACACTTACCAACTTCCTTGGACTCCCACGTGCAAGTTCCATCCGTTTTGTTCCTTAAATGTATTTTAGATCTGTCTACTCCTCTCCATTTTCTCAGTACCACCCTCAGCCAAACTACTTGGATGCTTCCTTGTAATGTGCTTCTTAACTGGTCTCCATCGTCCCCATATGTCCCCTCCAACCACTCCCCATAGTTGCTACCTTCTACCTGTAGAGCCCAGGATGAAGGTCAAAGTCCCTGGCATGACCTCAAGGGCCTGCTCGAGCTGGCCCTGTCTGCCTCTTCTGCCATATCCTGCCCTCCGTCTTGGCAATGCAGCCTCTTGGGCCTCCTTTTGGCCCTGCGAATACACTGTTGTTTGCATGCAAACCCTTCTGTCCCCTGTTTCCAGAACACCTTTCACTCCCTCTAGCTCTTGCTCACTCTCATCCCTTTCCTGAACCCCTGAGTTAAATCTCCCCATTATTCGCTATCACAGAGGCACTCTCCACACACCCCTTCTCTGTAAGCCTTACAATAGCAGCCACTGGACAATGATTGGTGTGCTTTCTTTTCTTTTCTTTTCTTTTCTTTTCTTTTCTTTTCTAGAGAGCGTGAGCATGGGAGAGGAGCAAAGGGAGGGAGAGAGAATCTCAAGCAAGCCCTGTGCTCAGCGTGGAGCCCAATTCGGGGCTCCATTCATGACCCTGAGATCCTGACCTGAGCCAATATCAAGAGTTGGAAGCTCAACCAACTGAACCACCCAGGCGCCCGGATGTGTTTTCTTGATTGTTTTTTTTTTTCTCTCTCTCTTTTTTAAAATTTATTGTCAAGTTGGCTAACATACTGTGTAGCGTGCTCTTGGTTTTGGGGGTAGATTCCCATGATCCATTGCTTATGTACAACACCCAGTCCTCGTCCCAGCAAGTGCCTTCCTCAATGCCCATCACCCATTTCCCCCTCTCCCCTCCTTCGACCACAGGATTGTAGGGTTACAAGGGCAGGGACGGCACCTCTGAGGTCTCTGCCCAGCGGGCCGTCAGCAAGCACACGGCAGGTGCTCAGTAATGCTGCTCAAGTGAGTGAATGTGGGGCAAGATGCCCTGCTGAGCAATTAATTTAGGTCGGGTCTTCAATGGCTAGTTAACTTTCACTGAGTCCCGAGTCCCGAGGAGGCAGACAAGCCTCAGGCCATGTTCCTGGCGTTAAGTTAAGCAAGCGGTAGGGCCAAGAGGCAAAGTTGCCCCCATGCGGGGCACGGGGGCTGGGCTGTCTGCAGAAATCTTTTGTTATGCAAACACAAAGTTGGTCCCCACGGTATTTCTTTCCTTTTTTTTTCCTTTTCTTTTAAAAATGTGGATGAGTTGCTAACATGGATAAATTGGGAGGTTTCACATGAAAAACTGAATATTTGGCTTCTTTTGACAAGTTGAAAGACCCAGCCTTTGCCAGACTGGCCCGTGGATCCTTACTGTGCAGGAGGAGGAAACAGTTGAGAGAAGCAGAGAGGCAGGCAGAAAGTGGGGGGAGGAATAGCGAGGGAACCTGAGTGCATCACGACTGAAGGCAGCTGTGGCTGGGGAGAGGAGAGGCCAGAATGCTGGGGCCTGGGCCCGAGACTCCTGGGGTCTGGTGTAGGAGGCAATAGAAGTGAGAGCTGTTTCTGTGGGTTAGGAATTGGGTCGTCTCTAGGGATTCGTGTTCTTTAGGGATCAGGAGTAGACATTGGATTATTAGAATTCTTTTAATTCTTTGACTAAGATGTGACTTTTTTTTTTTGCAGAGTTGAGCCACTTGGAGCTTTGTGATGTTTTAGGACTCCTCAAGTGCATGCGTTTATGACAGAATAGTTCCTGTAAGGAGAATGTCGGCGCTCCTACCCGAGGTCTTGGTTAAGTAATTCAAGTCTGGACCAGGTGAAGCTTTCCTCCACCCCTTCAGCAATTGCTAGCTTCTTGACATCCTGGCCATCAGTTTGGTTAGGTCCTATTTTGGTACCCCACCCCCCTCGACGTGGTAATTCACAGTTTACATTTTGTCTCCCTTCCTTGGCCAGAAGATTCTGGAGGATAGGGACCAGCTATGTTTTATTGTTCTTTATAGATCCAGCCCAGAGCTAAGACCATACCTGCTGGCACATAATCAGTACATGTTTTTTTGAACAAATGAAGGAGGCTTACCAATGGCCGTGATTTACTTAAGACTTCCAGATCTCTCTTTAGCTAGGTCCACACCAAGGGCTACCGGAAACATTCAAGCAGCATAGAATGGAACAGTCTGACAGATAGACTCTAACTTGTTACCTCTGGGAACTAATTTAACTCAGGAGCTGAACGTACCCAGGAAATGGTGCTGGGCTCTTGCAATTGACTTTCTTATAAATGATTCAGGGACTGGAAAGGCTGCGTACTGGTGTGTGTGCTCATGATTCTAAGCTGGCCCCCAAATTTAGACTCATCCTTGACTCGTGTTATTCTCATAACCCACATTCGATCCACAGCAAATCTTGTTGGTTTTACCTTAAACACACAGCCCAAATCCAACCACTTCTCATCACCCTCCCCATCCCCCAGCGTAAGCCTCGTCCTCGCTCATTGGGACTGGTATAATGGCCTCCTGACTGGCCTTCCTATTTCCACTCTGGCCCCTGTGGTCTGTTCCCCACCCACCAACCAGATCACTACCCTGCTCCACTCAAAGCCCTCCAAAGGCTTCCACTGTGCTCAGAGCAAAAGTCAAAGAAAGCCCTTTCAGTCTGGCCCCTGCTGCCTCCCTAGCCTCCCCTAGCTCCAGGAACTCTGGCCTGTTTGCACTTCCTCAAATGCACAGAGCACATTCCTGTTTCTCCTGCCACACGAGGCTCTGCCCCAGATATGTGGCTCTTCTCCTCACTTCCTTGATGTTCTTCCCACTGAGGCCGCCCTTCTCCGGCCTTCCCTACTCAGATTGCTCCTCCCCTGGCTGCCTGTCCCCGGCCTCCTTCCCTGTTGAATTCTCCAGAGCACTTACCTCCATCTGACCTATATTCTGCTTTTTTGTTTGTTTCTTGTCTATCTCCTGTAGCATGAGGGCGCGTCACGAGGGGGAGGACGTTTGTCTGCTCTCCTCACCATTGCAGCCCAGCGCGGGGCACAGCGCCTGGCACAGAGAAGTGCCGGACAGCGACTGTGGATAATGGGGGCCGCGCCATGTGGCACGAACCTCGTGGCGAGATGACCGTGTATGCGTATGCGTGTGGAATGTCTGTGGCTTAGTCGTGGAGGATTAGTGCTGAATTCTTGCCTTGGTGCCTTCTTTAAGGGAGATCAAGTAGCTTTGGGCAAAGAGAACCCAGGCGTCCACGTCTGGGGTCCCAACAGCGTGCGGAGAGGAGGTTAGGCTTTGCGGTTAGACCTTGGGATACACAGAACCTCAAAGCAAAAGACTCTGGTCCCGGAGAACACGTTTGGCTCATGTGTCAAGGACAGAGGAGCATAGTCTGGGTTCAGGAAGCCTCCGCTGGGGGGCAGAGGGGGGATGGGGGTGGGGAGAGGGGTGTGGAAGCTGCTCCAGAAGTCAGGCTGGGGGACGCTGGGCTGGAATTGCCTGCAGTTGTATAAATGGTCCCTGGGTTGAGGAGCTTTTGGGACTAGACATTGGATTTATAGTCTGTGCCTAGAATGTTTTTTCAACTTGTACAGTGTTTTTCATTTTCATAATCTTAAACCTTTTTTTCTTTTTTTAACTGGATGATAAGATTGGCCTGGGGATGGGCAGTGCTGTAACAAGGAAGAATGTCCTAAAGTTTGTGTATTTCTTCTGCCCTGACCCAGGGAGCCGAGGCTTCTGGTTCCAGAATATCAAGCCGGCGCAGAGATCTCTGGGACCCTAATGAAGCAGGCAGATGGTGAAATCCTGGTATGGTTCTGGTGCCCGGGGGCACAAAGCAATTCTCAAATTCTTGTCCTCTTCCAACTGCTCTCAGTGCCCACGGCCCTACAGAGATTCAGTGAGACCAGGGACTGGCATGGACTTTGTGCCTGCGGGGAATGAGCCCATAGACTTGTCATTTCTAGGGGGCCGTCCAGATGTCCCGCTTGGGCTGTCATATGTAAGTGTATTATGATGGAGTATTACAGCATGTCCTGGTTTGCAGTAGGGTGCCAGCACGGTCCCTGGGAATCCTTACAGAACAAACGCAGCGAATAAGAACAAAGACTTCACAAAGCCACAGGAGCGAACCAAAAAAAATGTCCCATGAAGTTGAGTGCGGGCAGGTGTAAAGGGAAAATACTCTGACCTTTATTGGGAGGAAGACGGGCACTGGGATGTGGATTTCAAACCAGGACAAGAACCACGGTCAGGGCGGATCCCTCCCGTAACACGAGGGGACCTGCTGTCCTTGCCAAAAAAGCAGGGGAGGGGTGGGCACCACTGGACAGACTGTTAATGAGGCGGGGGGGAGGTAAGCCAAGCAGAAGGAAACACTCACCACGTACTGGGCATTTCATGTCTGAGAGCACAAGAAAAATACTTGGAATGGTTACTATTGTTCCCATTTTACAGATGAGGACAATGAAGCTCAGAAGCTAGATAATTTACTATCTTGCAGCTTCCGAGTGTTGGGACGGAGTTCAGACTGAAGCCTGTCCTCATCAACCATCTCTCACCTGGTCCCTTCCTTCTTCTAGTACATTCATACCCAGGGCCTACCGTGTGCCAGACCCTGCCCAGGTACTGGGTACCCGGCCAGTGGCCAAAGCAGGAATGTTCTGCCCTCATCGAGCTTCCCGATCCACGGAGGATGTTGACAATGAACAAAGCAGAGCTGATAATCACAGCTGGGATAGTGCCACAGAGGAAGTGGTCAAGGTGCAGTGATGGGGAGAGAATTGGGGGTGGGCTCTCCTTGGGCCGGAGGGGGGGCGGTCAGGGACAGAGATAAGATAGAGCCCAGCGTGGGAAGGGCTGAGTGGGGGATGCATCTGGGCTGGGGGAGCAGCAGTGACTGCCGGGGAGCGAAGGGGTCTGCATGTCACAGGAGTGAGCAGAGGGGAGAATGAGTCGCAAGGTGTTTCTCCAAAATGCACGCCCTTTCTGCCCTAGCGCGTGGCTTTGCCAGAGAGGAGCTCCTGTCGGAAGAGGAAATACCACCCTGCCCGGTGGGTAGGAAACTTCGGGCCTTTGGGAGTGAAAGAGACGATGGGGGACGGAAAATACCCACTGCTTCCCAGTAGATGTAGACAGAGTCCCACTGAGAGACTCCTAACGCATTGTTAAGGCAAACCGGGAAGGCAGGGTTCCATCCTTTTGATGGGGAGGTCCTAGACAGCAACCTGACTTCTCCCCGATCGGAAAAGAGGCCGGGGTGGGGCCGTGTGGGAGAGGGCGTGGGCAGAAGCCCATCTACCATGGAGATCCCGCTGGCATTTCTCGAAGAGGAGAAAAGGAGAGGAGGAAGGGAGTTAACGCTGGTCAGATGGCTTCTCTGCGGAGAACTGTATGCTAATGTTCCACAAGCCTCACTTCCTAGAGGCCCTCCAGGTCTTCATCTTACAAGGGAGAAACTGAGGCTCTGAAAGGTTAAAGTAACTTGCCCAAGGTCACTCAGCTAGTAAGGGTGTGCTGTGCCTTCTTGACTCAAAAAGCCACACTCCTTCCTGTGGACCAGGCTGAGTAGCAGCAGACCAGCCAGGCGAGGGAGGGAGTGAGACCAGAGCGGCAGGACCCAGGGCCACTGTAGGGAGGGGGTTGATGGCAGGGTGGGGGGAGAGAGACGGTGAGGGGACAAGGGGACGCAGGTGGAACTCTGATGGACTGGGCTGGGCTTTGGTTTCTGCGCCAGACTGACTTGGGTTCAAATCCCCCCTGTGCCGGTTTGCTAATACCTAGCAGGTAGAGGGAAAACCTTGACTATCCCAATTCCCCGTGCTGCCCCTCCCCCAGCCTGCTGCCCCAAGAGGAGGCCCCCACGGCTCCTCTTGCCTCGGCCGCCTGAGTAAGCAGTCCTCCAGAAGAGCCTGACTCATTCGCCTTGGCTCCCTTCCACCAGAGCTCCAGGGAGGACAGTGGCCCAGTGGCCCCGTACCTTCTAGCGTGGTCTGACTACCCAGCCTCCTCTGGGAGCCAGAAGGGGACAATCCCCTCGGGACTCTGCGGCTGGTACCTGCAGAAGCCTCAGCCTCCCAAGTTGCCTCTCATCACCCAGCACGCAGCTGTGCTGCCTTATTGTATGTGCTTGTGTGTTAATGTGTCACTGTCCCTCATCAGACGGTGAGCTCTTGCAGGGCAGGGATGAGCCTGAGTCATCTCCCGTCCCTGGTGCCCATGACAGGATCTGGCATAACACGCGGGCCGCTCAGCAAATATTTGTCGAATTCCCTTCCTAATCGAACAGGAAATTTCCCTGCCCTTGCCTGGGGACGATCACCAGGGGGGAGACAGAGTCCCGTGGCCTCGGCTTCTGTTTGCTACCTTCACCCCGCTGCCGCGACCCTTGGATGCGAGGCGCACAAGGCATCTGCCACATTCCGGCATTGTTTCCTCCTAGTGCTTTCGTTCCAGCCCATTCTCACTCTCTGTCTGGGAAAATCACAAGGAAACTCCACGTTTTGCTCCTGGAATTCTTGCCAGCGTGATTCAAGCCGAATGGAGCACATGGCACCGAGTTCCCACACAAACAAAGACGTTGCCACTTTCAGCGCGGTGGCTTCCTTCCTTCTGCCGGCCCGGGCCCCCCGTCTTGCCCAGGCAAGAGGGGCAGAGTGCACGCGGCCCGGTTCTCACCTACAAGGCCCCCCATGGTGGGTGCACCTACAGTTGGGCGGTGGGTGGTGAAATAAACACAGAGGCCATCTGCCCAGGGAATGCATCCCGAGCCCTATCCACTCCCCACTCACCCAGGGTTTCCTGGATCAGATGTCTTACCAGTGTTTAACTGAGCTGTGCGCCTTGGAGTCAATTACCTACTCTTTCTGTGCCTCAGTGTTCTCATCTGGAAAATGGAGATGGTCACAGCACAAGATGATTAGAGGATTAAGGGAGATACAGTGAACGTGCCGTGCAGCGCTCGGTAGACAGTGGGCACTCAATAACTGCTGGCCACGATGCTGCTGCCCTGTGTCGGTGTTAGCACATGTTCTCGGAGCTCAGGCCTTCGCGGGGCCGTGCGTTCCTCGGCTATAAGCCCCGTGACCGTGAAATCAATCACTTTCGTGCTCGGCGCTCCCAGGCGCTGCGTGTGAGAGCAGGATTGCGTGGAGGCTCCCGTCCAAACCCAGCGTCGAGAAATGGAACAGGGAGCTGGGCGGACACATCGATTAGGCACATTCCTGGCTCGAGTGTGGCTCTCTCCAGTCCCCTCCCTGCAGGCTGGCGAGCAAAATTCAGGTGCTGACCTCCTGAGAACACCCCTTAGGCTGAAACCTATCGCCCCCTTTGTCAGAGATTATGTGATCTCCAGGGAAGAAGAGGTGTGGCATCTCACCTCTGCCACTTCTGAACTGAGTGACTTGGGACAGAGGACTCTCCCGTGCCTATGATGCCCTCGTCTACGAATGGGGTTGATCACTGCCCTCCACGAAGGATGTCGGGGTGGGGGGGGCTCGGCACCGACTCGAGTGTCAGGGGCTTGGCTGGGGTCTGTGCTTAAGAGCAGCTGCCCCTTCACCAGTGATGCTGCTGTCCCCAAATCTCTCAATTTTAACTAGGGTCCCCCTTGTGAAGGCCTGGGTTATCCCCACTGGAAACCTGTTTTGGGAACTAGCCCCCCTGCATGTCACCGAGGGAAATGGGCATCAAAACTGATGGCGCCCTAGGTGGGGGGGAGACCTGGCCCAGACCTTGTCACAGGATGAGCACCTCTGGGATGAGAGGCCAAGTGGCCTAATGGGCCAGGGACTCAGACCGGCTGGATTTGAGCAGTGTTTCCACGCTCACTCCCAGTGGGGCCTTGACAAGTTCCTTAACTGTTCTGAGCCTCGGTTTCTTCACCTGAAAAATGGGTGTGATGATATCCCTCTTTGTGAGACCAGAGAATTAATGGCAGCTTATTAATTATATTCTAAGGCACTATTCTAAGCCTCCCTGTGAGGTCATCACATCTATAAATAGCCTCACCTGACAGTTGGAGAAACTGAGGCACAGAGCGGTCACTAACTTGCTCAGGGCCACTCGTTCATCCCATTTCCTGGCGCGGTCCCTGCTCCTTCCTCTACTCTCCTCACATTTCCCCAAACTCGCCGGGCGAACCCACGCCTCTTGGCCTCTGTGTTCCTTCTGCCTGCAGTGACTGTTTCCCCACCTCTGCCTGACTCAATCTGGTGTGTCCTTCAGGGCCCAGCTCAAGTGTCTCCTCCTCCAGGAAGCCCTCCTGCCAGGGCACTAGAGGTAGGTGCTCCTGTAGCCTGGCATCCCCTTGACGCAGGCTCACACCCCCTGCACAGTTACAATGGATTCAATCTCCAGAGCACTTTCTTTCTCCCGGGCACGTGCAAGGCCATTCGTGCCCCCTCTGCAGTGGGGTTGGTCTTTTCTCCACCTCGTGGCTGGGGAGACGGGAGCTGAACTCAGGTTCGCTCCCCAGGAGGCAGCTGGGAACGCATCCCTTTTAACTCGGCTCTGTTCTGGGACCCTGGCCTAGGTGTGTCTTTGGCCCCAGGGCCCTACACCACGGGGCGATTCAAACAATAGCTGTTGAATGAATCCTGAGCCCTCAGGATGTGTCTCGAGAATAATAATAGCTAAAAACCAAAAAGACCTCAATCAAGGACCCCAGGTTCCCATCCCCCCGGCTGGTTCAGGCAAGTCCTGATCGGAACAGAAGCCCCGCAAGAGCAGACCCCTGGGTGCATCTGTCAACACGTGCCTATTCCAGGGTCTGGCTGGAGGAAGTGCTCAGAACGTACAAAGTGACAGGGAGATGTATTTCCCCCTCGCGGGTGACATCTTGGACGGCCCTGCTCTCTGTGGACCCAGTCTGCTTTGGGGCCCCTAAATCTGAAGGTCTTTGCTTTCGGCCAAGGGGTACGTAGAGGAAAGAGTGATCCCTGCACGCCCCCAAATCAGAGAAATTGGAGGTTTGATGAGTGCTTCACGCACACAGAGAAATGACAAAGCGATATAAGAGTGAGAGCCTTCAGAATACCCATCTTCTCCAGCATCCTGCGTTTTTTTCTTTTTAGAGCAAAGCCCTGTAATATTAATAAACGGCGGCGAGAAGGGAAAAGTGACTGTTTCCTTTTGACATGGCGAAGATCACAGGGCCTGGAGGACCTTTAATCTTTATTAATGTGTCTCAGGGGGGCCTCTCCCACAAGCTGTGGGAAGCAGACATGCAACGAGTTTGCTTGCTCGCGGTCCTCAGCATCCCTGGGCGCCTCAGATGACTGCCTGGTACTGTTCAGAGTGCAGCAAAGCCACGTCACGGGGACCCGCTGTGTCCCAGGCAAGAACAAGGCAGCCCTAACCCAGCTCCCATCTGTGGGGGGCTGGATGACAAGGGAAATTCAGGACACGGGCCTCAGTCACATGGGCCCGCTTCTAACCAAGGGCACCGATGCCCTGAAGAGGCTCAGAAGGAACCAGGCTGTCAGTTGCAGGGATGAGCACAAATCATGCCTAGGAGGGGCCACACCTGAGTCCATTAAGGAGCACGTCCAATAACCGACACCCTCATTTCCAAGGGCTCTCCTCCGCACTGCCTGGCCAACCGCTTCTTTCCCGCCCCTCCTTCCCTCTGGCTGGGCTGTGCACCAGGGGGCCAAAAAGGTCTGTAACTTGACACCGTGCAGACCTAATTCCACAGACCTAGTGAGCCAGGAATTGCAAGGCGGGTTCGGAGCGCACAACAGAATTGAAAAGTGTTATAGTAAGGATAGAAGAGCCCAGAAAGTTGCAGGGTCTCTCTGTCTCTCTCTCTTTCTCCTTCTCTTTCTCTCTCGCTCTCTCTCTCTCTCTCTCTCTCACACACACACACACACACACACACACACACACGTGCGCGCATGCTGAGAAACCGAGAGGCATATTTTGACATTCATTCATTCATTCAAAAATTCTGAAAACCACTCGGTGCTAAGCACTATTCTGGGCACTGGGGATCCAGTGATGGGAAGGACCGCCAAAGTTCCTGTTCCCCCAGAGCTTACGTTCATCCCAGTGTTCTTGGGGGGAGTTTCTCCAGTGGCCAGGGTGGCCCAGGTTAATCTCAAAAGCCATGTTACAAGACAGAGGGGGCGGGCACCATGTGCGCCCTCACTTTCCGGACACGGGATCTAAGCTCAGGTCAGAGGCCAGCCTGTCTGAGGCCACCCGCTAGGGTGGGGGACCAGGATGGGAGCTTGGTTTCCAGGCCTTTTCTCTTCCTACTCACTGCTCAGAGGCTGCGAAGAAGCCCGAACTGAGAGGCCGGTGCTATCTGGGAGGAAGAACCCGGTGAAGTGTGCTCAAATAAAGCATCCACCTAATTCGATTATGTTTGCTAGACTGCAGCGTAATAAAACGGAGTTCCTCATAAGCATCATCTCCTAATGTTTACAGAACAAGAAAGCAGAATTAAGATAGGAATTTCCAGGGAGAGAAGCATGTGTTTTAGGCTGAAACGTAAAGAGAATAGACCCGGAAGAAATCGATTCCTGATTTTACAACTCAGCTCGGATGAGGGGGTACACTGGGCGGCTGGCTCCTTGGGGAGGGCCTGGAGGATGCCCCCAGGTGGCTGCTGGGGGTGGAGGTTCCCACCGGAAGGACCCCAGGCGGGGCAGAGGGGCCAATGGGAGGAGACGCCTTATCGGGAAGAAGTGTTGGCAAAGAGAAGCCTTGGGGACCTGCCTGGGTTTGTTCCAAACGCCTCCTCGCTCCTGTCCTCCCAGCGCCCACCGTCACATGCAGACAGAGTGATTTTTCTAGTAAGAGTAGAGCCTGGTGATGAGCATGTGGGTCCTGGGGCTGCCTACGTTCGAAGCCTGGTGTGCCCCTTCCCACGCTTTGTGACCCCAGGCAGATTACTTGCCCATTCTGGACATCCATTTCCTCACCCACAAGTCATGAAGCTAGAATGAGCCCATGTGCATGAAGCACTTAGAGCGGCACCTGGCCCCTAGTAGATGCTGAATTAACAAGAGCTGCTCTCATTATTTTAAATCTGCATATACCCCTCCCTTTTCTAAAACGTTCGTCCGTTGCCCTCAGGGGAAAGCCACACTTCCCAGCCTGGCAGTCAAGGCTTTTGGTGATCTGGCCTCTGCTTCGGACCCCTTTGTCCACCCTGGAACTCACGACTCCCTCTTTTGTGCCTCTGCTGAGCCCCCTGTAGAGTTTGGTCCCTCGAACTGATTTCATTGTTCTGCTCCCGTGGCCCTTGACCTCACTCGACAGTTAGGGCCTGGCCCTCGTTTCTAAGCTCCGAGTCCTGTCCAGGACGTAGCACTGCGCCTCAGGCAGTGGCTACTGGGTGAATTTGGCCATTTAACGGGGAGAAAGTGCAGGCCAGGAGCGCTTGTGACCAGTTATTATTATAAAGTAAGCACATGCCTGGTGATGGGGGAAATGTTAAGTCCACGCAGAAGCTTGAGAGGCTGTTCAGATGATTTCCCTGGTTAAAAACCCTTTGAGAGGAAGAGCCTGGGGAGGGAATACTGTGTTTTGCCATCACATTGCCTCTGGATCAGGGAGGAATAAAGCGAGGGTTCATGTTTCTCCTTCGAGAAATTAGGTCACTGGGTGTTGTTAAAGTGTGCCTTACAGAGCTATGCTAATCAGTTCTCTTCTGGCCTAAATATCTGGTAATTATCTTGGTTTTTTTTGCTTTGCCAGACTCGGCTTCCTAAAGCAGTTCATCTACGCGGCTACTTGTCAAGATCTTCAAGGGTAATGTTAACTACGACCACCAAGTGGCAAAGCCCGCCCAGTGCCTGCCTGGTGCCGGGCACTGTTCTAAGCGGTTCAGGCGCACGGACGTCTCAGATCTCTGCACAATCAGGAGGAAAATGATACTACTGCTCGCTGCTTCCGGGGCCTTTACTGCCTCTGCTGAGTTCCCGGCCCTCTCTTCTTCCTCGCCCCTGGCTCCCCCTGCCCACTCCACCAATTGTCCTGGCTACGCGGGGGCACGTGGCTTCCTCGGTATAAGCCAGAGCTCCACGGGGATCCAGCTCCCTGCCTCCCCACCCACCCCGTGACATCGGCCTGCCTCGGGTCCTTCCCCCCCCGCCCCCCACGCACCCTCTGAGGCCTGGCTGGAGTCTCGACTCTGCCAGAAAGTTCTGTCTGAACTCTCGTGGCACTCGGAGTCCAAACCACCTGCTTTACTCTGTGGCGGACCAATGGTCGCCAGCATGCGTGTGCGTGTGCACGTATGAGCACGTGTGTGTCCATGAGTGTGCGTGTGCGTGCACCCTCCTGTGATCACGTTCTTTCTATACTTAGATTATAGACCATTTGAACACAGGGATCAAGTCTCCCTCTGCCTCTCAGCCTCCATAGAACACTGATCTAACTATAAGATTCTCCTTACACACTTTGTTCATCCAAAAAAAAAAAAATCAATAATAAGCCTATATTAAACACAGTCCACCGTGTGCCAGGTACTGTGACCAGCCCCGGGGTGTTGGCCTAGACGGTGATTGACTATCTATGGGAGGGCAAACGTGGAAAAAGAATTTAAGGAAAAACCCAATCGATCCGGGGCAGTTCATCATTTGGCGCTCAAAACTCCACAACCCAACTTTTGACCTAACATACGAGGTTACATCAATTACAAATAACATTTACCTTGACATGTAAATACAGGTTCTATAGGCTTAACATCTTCTGACTAGTGGGTGTGTTTGGAGGGATCTATTTTTAAGTTTGTGTCTTCACAACCTGATAATCGAAAAGAATGATGATCATAGTGGCCAAATGATTGAGCTTTTAAAATAGGCTCTACCTACAACGAGTTCAGGGTCCGGAACACTCTCAGGGTAGGCCCTCTCATACCGACTTCTCTGAAGGAGAAACAGAGGCTCAGAGTTTAAGTCAGCTGTGAAAAGGGCAGGCCGGGCGGCCGGAATCGCCAGCCGGGTCCAAAAAGTGTCCGTTCTTTACGGGTTTCTATGTCTATGCTTCTGACGTTCTCAAATTATAGAGAAAGAAAGAAATGTTTTGACCTTGTGCTAATACGTTTTCCGTAAGGTCAGAAATAAATAAGTGAAAATTAATCTGACAATCTGCAAGCAGGCTGAAAAATACCACTTCACTTTCCCCTTGGATTCGACCCCCGTAATTGTTGGGCTCATTGACAGCTGATTGGTTTAAATAATTCATACCCTTTCGTGAGGCCTGTTGCTTGCAATTGGCATTTGCTTGATGAGGGCTGTGACTGATGGGCGATTACAGGCTGACATGTTCCAGAGACAGGCTCAGAGCTGCCACCCCCACCCCCCAACCCCGGCGTCTTAAGGCAAATCTGTGTATCAGGACCTCACTGCTCTGTTAAGTGTAGACTGGTCAACAGACAGCTTTTTTTTTTGGATATTCTGACCACATGCACATTCTCAGCCTTCCTGCGGGCCAAAGGGGGAGGGCCGGCCGTGTGTCCTGGGACACTTGTGCTCTAAGTTGCAGACGTGACTGGAGCCTGTGTGCTCCAAGGGTCTGCCTGGAGTCCCTGCCTCCACGTCCTGCAAGACAGAGCTCTTGTCTCTTTTCCAGGCCGTCAGGAACCCAGAGCTTCTGCTGTGGAGGGTGGGGGGACTCCAGTTTCTTCCAGCCCCTCACCCAGGAAAGAAGCTTCCACTAGTGGGAAAAGTGACCAGCCTTTTTGAAGAGAAGAGAGGTATATTCGGAGATAAGAGGGTACGGACGGGGCTCAGAGGGGCAAGACAGCCGTAACCCCAACAAAAGGCAAGAAAGAAGGGCACTAAGGAATCATGGGAAGAAGGACGCAGATGAAATTCGCAGAAAAGCTAGAAACCTTTCCTCGCTAGGAGAGGCAAAGGGACACGGACCTTACTTAGAGCCACACTGGGAATGTGTGGAGGGGAGGCCAGGAAGGGGCCCAGGAGGGGCAAACTTTTGCACAGATGGGAAGGGGCCAGGCAGCTGGAGGAGGCCGAGAAACCACAAGCATAGAGGCGGCTCCCACCAGGCCGTCTTCAGTGCTGCTCTATGCGGATAAGAGAGCAGCGGCTCCCATTAGCTGGGTCTCAGGATGTCAGATTTCCCCCAGCTTGTTGGGGTGACCTTGAACCCGGGAGCAGTTTTGGTTGCCTTCTAGCTCTTAGGTCACATGGCCAGTCCTCCTTCCCCACGCGTCCAGCAGACATGGTACCTCCCACATCGTCGCCGCCATCAGACCTCACTGGACCCCTGCATAGCAGAGGCCCACCTGGGACCCCCTGAACCTGAGTCTGTATTTCAACCAGACCCTGGGTGACTTGTGCACATTGATGTCTGAGAAGCAGACCCCAGGACCGTAAGCTTCTGGGCGGAGGATGGCATCTCCCTTGCTGACTGCTTTGATCCCCGAGCATGGGGCCGGACACATCCTGGGACCTTAACAGACACGTGTTGAAGGAGTGAAGTAATGAATCTCTGCAGACACCAAGACAGTGGGGTGGGGAGGGGGCCCAGTGATGGGAAAGAAGGCAATCGATCAGCCCGAGTGGGCAGCAAGGATTCGGAGAAGGTCGAAAAGACCGGAAGTGGCATTCTCTGAACTGCACCGACGGCAGAATGATTGGTAAAACTTTCACGTGGAAAGCAGTCCGCCTATGAAGAAAACGTCTTGCAGCACACACACGGATCTCTTTTGTGGATTCTCGAATGCCGTGGAAAAGGCATCTCCACGTGGAAACAAGAGGCAAGATCCCTGTGTGCGGAAGAAGAGGCGGGCAAGGGAGGAAGCGAAGGAGGAGGTTTGATCCCAAGAGCCGGGGGGGGGGGGGGGGGAGAGCAGAGAGAGCTGGCACCCTTGTGCCGCGCGGCGCTGGAGAAAGCCGAGTAGGTGAGCTCCGATAGGGGACCGAGGGCTTTGGACTCTACCCAGAGGTTCCAGTCTCCATGCCAAGCCCTCACCTGAGCAGTGTGCTTTATGGTTTACTGCACTGGAGTTTCAGCAGATGTCGTCTCTACCTGTCACTTCCAGGAGCTGACAACACCCAGGCGAGAGGGAGAGGGCAGTGTGCGTTGGGAGGGGAGGGGGAGGGGATGTGCGGGGGGGAGTGAGGCAAATGCACTTGACTGCTGGTGGGTTGTGGGGCTTGGGCAGCTGGTGGCTGTCCCTCCCTCAGGATCAAGAAAGGCCTGGTGGTGCCCATGCTTGTCCAGGTCAGCCCTGGCGACTGAGGAGCTCGGGGGGCTGGGCCCCTCCCTGAGGCTGATAGCTGCGGGCTGGCGTCGGTTCTGGCGGATGGTGCCATGGGGCCAGGCCGCCATCTTGGTTCTAGCATCTCTGAGCAGGGGGAGGGGCGACCACGGGAAAGTTACTTCACCTCTTCCCTCACCTTGGACCCAGGACGAACTCATTTGACTCTTAATGCTCAAACCACACCTGAGATAGGGACCCTCTTAATTCCCATTTTACAGATGAGGAAGCCCAGGCCCAGGGCGGGCCCTGGAGAGAGCTGGATCGAATGCGGGCAGTTTGAGTCCCTACACCACGTGCTGACCCACTGTGCCCTGCGCTGCAGGGGAGAGGCAGGGAGAGGCTCCAGGTGGGCACTGCGGAGCCAGACTTGCACCCTAACTCGCTACCGATGGGCTCTGTGAGTCTCCCTCAGCCTGTTTCCTCATCTGTATGACAAGTTTAATTATAGGAACATCTCAAAGGGTTGTTCCGAGTGAGGGTCAAGATAAAGTGACAGCAGCTGGTCTTCTAAAACAGTGCCCGGCATAAAGTACTTCTTGCTTTTGGTATTTGTCAGCTTGGGGGGGGGGGATAAAATACAGTGACTTAGGAGGTGAGTGATTGGAAAGTCTCAGTCCTTTCCCCTTCTCTCCTCCTCTGACCCAACAGGTAGGCTCCGGTCAGTTTCTGACGCCGGGTGGGAGTGAATTCCATCCTGTGACACGGGCGTCTTTTTATGTTGACTTTTTTTTCAAAGAGCTGGGAGTACGTCCAAGGTGGCAAGTCTCATTTGTATGGATAACGGCTCTAGGAATTACGTCCCATCAAACAACCCCCGGGGCCTGCTGGGTTACATTAAGTTCCTGATGTCACCCTGCCAGTTGAAGACATGGCTGTCGCTGGAGTGTCAGGGCTCCTGGGTGCCCCGCTCACTGCTCCCTCCTTTTCTGTAGGGAGAGGTTTGAGAAAGAGAGAGAGGGAGGAAGAGAAAGGCTGGCTTGAAGTTTCTGTGACCGCTGCCGACCACAGTGACGGTCAACAGGCATGACAAGATGGTAATGGCAGCCACCGTCCTTACTGAGAGCGCTGTCTGTGCCATCGGGCTGGATCCTCACGGCGACCCTCGGAGGCGGGCGGGCCTGCCATCCCTCGTTTTAGGAGGCAGAGAGCTGAAGTGGATTCGTGTCCACGCAGTGGGGAGGCGGTGGGTGCTTACCAGTCACACCTGCCCTGTGGGCTACTAAGCCCCCTTGTGGTCTCGCCCCAACCCTTGCGGAGTGGGCTTGGCCCTCGCTACCTTCTGGGGAGGCCAGACCCGAGATACCTGCTTCCACCTGTGAATTTTCACAGGGTTGATCTTGCCCTCCCAGCAGCTGTAAACCACACGCCAGCAGCCTGCACCTTGACCTTTCTTTAACTACCACGGACTCGGAAGTGCCTCCAAACCTGAATCTTTAGTGGCGGCGGAAGATCCTTCTCTGGTTGAGACCACGGCCCTCTCTTTAAGGGAAGAGTCTTTGCCACTTGGAACCGCTGACGGTGCACCTGCCGTGTGCCATTCACCGCCCCCCCCCTCCCCCCCCCCCGCCCAGGTCAGGAGCTCACCGGAATAACGATTTCACTCGTTTTGCCAATGAGAACCTTGAGGCCCAGAGAGGCTGAACCACTGGCCTCAGGTCACCAGCCGACTCCTATTTTAAGTCGCTGGAGTCTCAGATCCACCCTGGAAGCCCAGGCCTTGTCAACACCCTTTTCCTGGGAGACTGCTCGGAGGAGGCATGAAGTGAGCCGATCTGCCAGAAGTTCCTTTGTCTGCCATGGCTCACCACGGAGGAGGCAGGAATCACCCGCCCTCTGTTTCACAGAGGGACGCACGGCCTCAGAGGGTGAAGAAAGGGCCTCGGTCAAGGTCACGCCGCCCAGAAGTGGAAGAGCAGACCGCCGCCAGCCCGGATCCTCTGCCCCCACATCTGGTGCCATTTCCTCTACCCCACGGTGCGGGAACATCTGCCGGCCAGCCTCAGCGAGGGCCCTAGAAAAACGGCGGGGGCCTCGATTCCCTCAGCTGCCGGTCGGAAGGCTTGTCTCCCTTTCTGCCTCTTGTAATACGAAGTGCGCGCGCGCGCACGCGTGTGTATTTTAAAAATCTTTTGTCAGCACCAAATTCATCTGAAACTGCAGCAGGCATAATACTTCCGTGTCCTCTTTACGCTCTTCGGTTCTAACACTCTTGCAGGTATCAGCCGGCCTCCGCTTCAGAGGAAAAATAATAATGAATGACTTAAAATAACTCTGCGGAGGAGAACGAAGGTTTGATTTGAATTGCAGAGGGAACGGCTCGCTTTCAGTCCCTCTCCCTCTCTTCGTTTGCTGGCGAAGGCTTTCAGACTCTGCAAGATCCTTGTACATTCGGAGATTCCAAGGCTCCGGGAAAAACCAGAGTCACGTTGTTCGATCCACGAGGGTATTTGTCAGGCATCTTTCCCCGTCACTCCAAAATACTACCAGTATCACCTTAAGAATAGGAAGCATTTAATTCTTTGGTCTGTCCTTTCTTAAACGTCGTCCGGGGCATAGGGAGTGATACGGTTTCCCTACCACTGTGCTGCCTACATCTTCCTCGGGGCTGCATCAGAGTGGCCCATAGGCCACAGAAGCCTGTCTCATTAATCACGGTGATCCGTATCAATACAAGGGAATTCTCAGAAGGAGGTGAAATGCAGATTTAACCAATGAGGCCCCATCTGAGGAGACTCATTATAACTCCTTACATCGGTCCCAAGAGGACATGGCAGGTCGCGGGTGTGCTGAACGCTTTAACAGAAACCCTACTTAACCCACATGGGCATAAATGAAGCTGAAATTACGAAGAAGTATGTGCTGGCGTGTGCTGACCCTGTGGCTCGATTCAATCGTAATAAAGTTCTGCGGATTTAATACATTTTCTCCGTAGAGTGTCACAGCCGACGGAGTTGTGAATAGCACGTTCTGTTTTTGCCTTGAGAACAGTTCTCGTCAACCAAGTAGCCAATGGGAACTCAGTTAATTAATAAAAGTACATCCCTTTTAAGTACTGCTGTGGCTTGACTGGCCCTTGATTGCATGGATTTGAACAAAGCCAGTTTGGAGGTCGCTAATAGGAACTTGTTACTGAGCTGTCATTTACAAAATGTACTTTGAGGCTCTGAGTCATCAGGTCACGCAGTGATGCCAGGGGTGGGGACGGAGGGAGGCTTAGGGTGGAATCTATTGATGTGCTGGAACCCAGAGGGGAGGGCAGCTGCTCCCCAGGCTTAGACCCCAGGTCAAATGGGGCCACATCAAGTGATGGGATTGTTACCTCCCCAGGTGCCAATTGGGGTTGGCTTGCAAAGCGCTGAAGAATGAATCACACCCTGTCCTGGCTGAGGTTTATGACACGCGATTTGGGGGCGGGCGGGGGGGGTAGGAGCAGGAAAGCCTGACTTTGTCCCATGTCACATGACTTTGTCCCATGTCACATGACAGGGGCCAGCAAGTCACCAGAACTGGGAGAAGATGGCCGTCAGTCAGAATCTCAGTTTCTAACCCTTGTGTGAACCAAAGGGGCCCCCTCACCCCCCTTCCCCTCTGATCTTAGAGAACCAGCCCACTCTCTCTATCGCCTTCTACTACCCTCTTTCCACACACGTTCACGTTTGACCCAATTCCCCCTTCTATCCAAAGACGCGACCCAGTTCTCGAGCCTTCTCCCCCACAGTTCTGACCCAGTTCTCTCGTCATTTCCACAAAGACGCGACCCAATTTGGCTGCATCCTTCCCCATGCACATGCGATGACATTCCCCCTACGCCTCCCCACACTACAGATCTGACCCAATTTCCACCTCCATGCTAGTCGTTCACACCTGTTCCCCTCCCCCGCCCCACTGGACCGGAGCCAGACGGCTACCTTCCCTTTCTACAGGTGACACCAGCCCCTTCTTTTAATATCCAAGACAGAGCTGCACCTCCGACAGCAACCTCTTCTCTCCCCAGGTACGTCCCCAGGCATTTGACCTGATTCTCCCACTCCTCAAACCCTGCTGGGGACGTCATCACACCCCCTCTTCCCAAGGACATGTGGTTCGTGTCATTGCCAGAACGTCCAGCCCTCCGACACAGCCAACATGCCCAAAGTTTTCGGCGCAACCAGAGCAGGCAATTATTTTGGCACCTGGCATGGCCAGAGGAAACCATACAGCTGCCCGTGCCTTAATCTGATATTCAGTTATTAGGTTATTTTTGAAGAAATCATTTTGTTGGCAGCGTATCCGTCAGCATTTTAAATTTTCTTAAAAAAAAAAAAAAGGATGTGGGAACAGTTCCGGTGAACTGTGGTGGGCAGTCAGGGCTAAAGGACTTTACAAGAAGATGTGGAAACCAGCCATGGACCGCCCCCCTTGCTATGTCTGTGCGACTCCTTAAGAGGTTACAGAAGATTGCTCTCCATGGATTCCTCATTCTCAGCCGCTACCTAGTTAAAAAGTAAATACGTTTCAATGATCACAAATGATTTTTACTTAGCCACCAGGAATCAGACCACAATCATTTTTGCATTTTGTAAAAGCCCCTACACAGCTGTCACATGACAAGGTATTAGGTACTATCAATTTTGGGGACTGATTTGAGTGAATGACCTTGGGCTGGGGGCGGGTGGTTGAGGGAAGGGGGGAAAGGGCTTTTGCAGCCTTGCCCTGGCTTCTGTAACTGTTCCTTTGTCCCTGTCCAGTGGTCCGCTTGTGTTTGAGGCAGGAAGAGCCCGTGGCTCTCCTCCCTTTTCTCTGAACTCTGAGCTGAGGTGACACTCGTGGTGGAACTAGAATTAGAAATAGTTGTTGTTTTGACAAATCCAGCATATTGCTGTGAATAGGGTTTCTCTTCTAAAATGAAGCACCATGAGTTCAAAGCCTTCGGACACCGTAAAGAATGTTCCGAACGTTCTTATCATGATGACAATCCCTTTGATCGTCACTGTTGTCACCATCTCCATCATCACCACCTTCATCACTACGTCTTCATCACCATCACCACTAGACCCCCACTGGCACCACCACCACCACCACCACCGCCATCATGATCATCAACATCACTAACATCATCACCACCACCACCATCACCACCATCACTGCTGCTTCCACCATTAGCATCACCATTGCCACCACCATCACCGTCATCATCGTCATCACTAACATCATCATCACCACCACCATTACCGTCATCACCACCATCACCACCACCACCATCCCCACAACCACCACCATCACCGCCATCATCATCGTCATCACTAACATCATCACCACCACCACTGACGCCACCACCATTAACACAATCACCACCATTACCATCATCATCATCATTGCTACCATCATGATCATCACCACCACCATCACCACTACCGCCACTGTCATCGTGATCATCTCATCACCACCACCATCAGCATCACCTCCTTCACCACTCTGTTCATTGTTACCACCATCACCACCACACCTAATAACTCTGATTCTGTCCTGCACCGTTCCATTCTTTGTCTCCTGTCAACCTTTATTTATTTATTTATTTAGAGAAAGGGAGAGGGAGAAGGAGAAGTAGAGAGAGAGGGAGAGAGAGAATCTTAAGCAGGTTCCATGCCAAGCATGGAGCCCCACATGGGGCTCAATCTCACAACTGGGAGATCATGAGCTGATTCAAAATCAAGAGTCAGATGCTTCACCAGCTGAGCCACCCAGGCACCTCACTCCTGTCAACCTCTTTATATATTTATTTATATTTTTATAAATAGGAATGAACATGGAAAAATCACTTCTATGTTTTTTATTTACAAATTTTTATCTGCTTTATTCATAAATAAGTTAGAAACTCAAGATCTGCCGATGTATATCTCATTATTGATTGATTGATCAATCTATCCATCCATCCATCAATCACTCTATCCACCCACCCATCTAACTGTCCATCCATCCATCATCCATCTATTATCTATCTATCATCTATCATCTATCTATCTATCTATCTATCTATCATCTATCTATCATCTATCATCATCATCTTTTTCTTTCTCTTTTTGGTGGTATTTCTAGGACTTTCTCCTTTTTCTTCAGACCTCCACGCTCACCTGCAGCTTGTTTGGAGCTCAAAACCTAAAGCGAACCAGTACGGCAACTTAGCACATAGAGAATGCTTCCAAACACCCTAGTACAGAGACCAGAACTTTCTTATTTAGAAAGAGAATGATGAAGAGAAACTAAACTATTTTATCTTTCTGTGGGAAAAAAGAGTACATGTCTTTATTCAGCATCAAAAGTTTCTAAAATGGAAGAAGTCAGCAAATCCGAACCTTTGGTTCGTAGCCAGTGCGTTAGGGCCATCATGTGCACATTGTTGACATCCGGTGAGTGCTTGTTGAATTGGATTCGAGTGTCAGCTTTTGGACCAAAAAGGAATTAAACCCATAGTCCCTTGGGCCACCACCTTTATTCTCAGTCTCTTTTTGGGTCACATCCCTAATCTTTCCCAGTCTTTCCTTTTGTCCCTTATCAAAATTCATGACCCTGATGCTGAAGTAAAATTGATTATTAATGTTTGGAATCCATTGGGTATACAGGATTTAAGTCCCAGCTCTTCCAACAACTAGCCTGAAAAGGTCTTTTTTCTTTTGGCCTCAGTTCTCTCATCTGTGCAATGGGAATCAATGCCATATAGGAAACACAGTAGGAATTGAATGAAAGAAGGTCCATACAGTTGTAGCTCCCAAAGCACCCGGCTCATGGTAGGCATGTGTATGGTACATGTACATTTCCTGTGGAATATCACGTCCTCCTCTCTGTCCATTTCTGGTACAGCCAAAGGATGCCTGGGCTGCATGCTCTTAGGGATCAGCTCTCCTTCTGCCATCAGCTTGTTCTTACAATCCTCAGCCCTTAGGAGAACCTGATCGTTGAATTAGGGAAGTGTAACATAGGCAGACCAGGGGGCAGGATTTCCCTGTGAACTCACTGCCTTTTTACCCACCGCAGGAACACTCTGAGACAGCCCATCACCATGGACAGGAATGGTTTCCACAGCGTGGTAATGCTTGAGAAGGAGCTGCAGGGTGGGAAGCCCCCCTGTTGGAGTGAAGAGGGTGAGGAGGGAACCCTGAACCTGACTCCCACCAGTGCACCCGTTAGCTGTGTGACTTAATCTCTCAGCTCCTTAATCTCTCAGCTCCTTAATCTCTCCTTCCTGCTACGGGGGCTCCTAAAATAGATGCTGTGTATTGTTCTGAGGAAACGATAGATAAAAACACTTGGCACCTAGGAGTGTCCTCAGTAGATGTTGTTTTCCTCTCTTCCTTCTCTCTCTATCCTCCCTTTCTTTTTGAAGACATTCTTTTCTTTGCATTTCCTTTTCATCCGAGGTTTTGTGATACCAGATTTTGAGAAATGCTGACTGCTCACCGGTGGCTTGTATGGAACCCTACAGTTATTAGGAGGGTGGACACTAAGAAATCCAATAAACAATAAATATTTGTTTGTATAAATAAGAATGGCAACAACATAATTATTTGGGATCATTATTAAATTGTGAAATCAAATGAAGCCAAAGTGATAATAATTGCACTGAAAGTCAGTGGACAGCTACACCCTCTAATTTGTTTGAAAATACTACCCTACTTTGTTATTGATGCTTAATCACGCAATTATTAAAAAGAAGACCTCCAAGCTGACAATACTAATAATGGTGATAAATCTTCCTGACGTGGAGGGCTCTCACTTTGTTTTAATTGAAGGGAAGCTATGGAAGTGTTTTCCCTCATTTGAAAAAAATCTTCCTTTTTTTCTCAGGCCATCTGTCTGGCTATTAAAATCCCATCAGCTTCATTGCGAGAACGCTTACTTCCCCCACGCCTGCCATCCCAAAGGGGGCTCTTAGAGCCAACTAGTTCACGACAGCTCAGGCCCCTCCAAAGGAAAAGCATGCTGCTCTCAACTCGTCCTTTGAGGCATCCTTTCTTCCCTGGCCTCTCTGTACACGGCTGCATAGACGGTGATTTATTTCCAGGCCCCCACAGTAATACCCAGCAATCAGTTTATACCTTCGATAATGTGTTGATTTGTTCAACTGTTTAAGAAGTAACTGTCTCTTCTCAGCAGGCTAGGCTGTAACGAGACAGTGCTGGATGTTCAGGATAAACACGCTTGGGGTGAAGTTCAACGCTACGATTTCAAGACCATGCTCTATAGACGAGCCTGTGAAACTAAGTGGTTGAGTCAGAATCAAAGGTAGGGAAGGAAATACCTGTGTCCCTCTGCTCTGATCCAACACCTGGTGTCCTAACCCACATTATTCCCAACCTGTCCTATGTCCCTCTAAATCCTTTCTCCTGTGATGGTCATGCAAGATGGTCATTACCATTATTACAAGGCTGGCCTCAGCGCCCCCCCCCGCCCCCCCCCCCAAGGACAATCATTACTGAGAAATCTCATAGCACCTCTTCACACTAGGGGCAAATCCCTCAATGTTGGAGAGACTCTAGAAAGAAATCCCTTCACTTCTGGGAGATGCAGAGGAAAGGGCTAATTCCTCTCACCCAGGTGGTTCTGGGAGGGACATCTCCTCAAGACCCTGCAGGAAAACAGAGGGAAGGTTCTGCAGCTCAAGCCAGTGTGTCAACAAGGGAGTTAGGCTCACGACCTCTCTCTGGGCGATAGTCGATAGTCCGCATCATTGTCCTTCTATAGATGTGAGAATGGGTCGCATTTTAACTAAGAGCTGAGTGTTCCTGATGCCATAGAAAGGCTCTTGGAGTCCAAGCAATTTCTGTGGATTGACCCTCTGACCTTCTCTTCACTTTCCGCCCCTTTATCACTAAAGAAAAAAAAAGCTGTCAGTAATGGGGGTAAAGGGACACCCGTCTCTCCATCTTTTTCAAACCTGGGGGAAGGTTTATAGGTCAGAATGGTGCGTTTGCAAAGTGAATGATGGGCTATTGTGGTATCTGAGATGAATTTAGTTGGTAGAGGGATGAACATTTAAGCAGACTTAAGTGGAGTATTTTTAATATGTGTTAAAATTTTAACTAGTGCATTAAGCCAGTGATTCCTTGGCTACTATTGCTTAGGATGAGGCTAAAACAGGGCCAATTAAAGATAAGTGTTAAGTTAATAACAATACAGGTGGCACCTGGACACGGCAGACATAATGAAGGCGGAACCCAAATGGCTGAAGGGTGGGAAATCTTGATTTACACCATCACCGATCTTTTGAGCGCCTTCTCTGTGTACAAGCCCTTTATAGAGATTATTTTACAATTTATAACCCACTGCATGACAGGCATCATCATTCCGGTGCCCTGTGGCAGATAAGAAACAGCAGAGATGACCCCCCCTCTCCCTGAGGTTACAGAAGTGGTGGGGACTCAAACCCACGCCCGTCTGATGCCCCAGCGGGGCTCTTTCTGTTGGATGGCGCTTAGTCAATCAGTCAGGGAAAACTAGGGTAGGATGTGGTTGGGTTCTAGGGAAGATCTACGGTCCCAGGCTGCTCGGGTGTGTGGTCCTGTCTCCAGGCCTGTAATTTTAGCCCGAGTCCCGGCCACAGGCTTTGCGGCTTCATCGCTCAGTCCACAAATACACCTCTCCTGCCTGGTTGTTTGCTGCGATCTCTGGGTCTCGGTGAGTTCTCCTCCCTCAGTGTCTTCGGGGCTGGAAGGGGGTGTCTGTCCCTGCCTGGGGTGAGGCGGGCTGCTTCTCTACCCTCCGACCAACTGTCATGGACCCTCCGGCTCCAAGGTTGCGGCTGCTCCGAGAAGGGATGGCCCCCTCCCGTGCTCAGCCGTCTTCCCTCCCTCCCAGCGGCCTCTGCCCACCCTTTCCACGTCCCCCTCCCCCAACACCAACCTCGTTTTGCTGAGCTTCTGGTCCCGCCTCCTGCTCTCCCCAGCTCTCCCTTTTTAAGCCACTGTCTTAGCCTTGGCATGGGGTGTGTTGGGGGGGCGGCTTCCTATCCCTGCGTTAGTGTTCCCTGTTCCCTCCCATCAGCCACCCCACCCATTCTGCCTCAGGCCATGTCCTTGTAACCCTGGTGCCATGTACCGAGGCCCACGGGGAAGCCTGAAAGGCACAGTGTTCTCAAGCTAGAGGGGAGGCCCTTTGAAACAGACCTTCCCGGCCAGGTTCTTGTGTTCTCCTGTGAATTCAGTCCTGGGGGAGGGATTCTGCTATTCCAGGACTGAGGCCGGGAGAGCGGCCTGTTCTCTGAGCTGCTGCTTCCATGGCAAGCCACGACTCAAACCAATGTATCCCTCCCTTCCTCCTTCTGTCTTTCCATCCTTCTTTCCTTTCCTCCTTTTCCCCCCTTCTTTCCTTAAAAAAATTTTTTTTTGCTGAGAGTCGACTATGTGCCAGACCCTGGCTTAGCTATTTCATCAGACCGAATGGCCGATTTCCCACTTATTGACCAAATGCCCATCGTGTGCCAAGCACCCTGCCAGGCAATGAGACACACAGGCAAATCTGACAGCCCCCTGTCTCAAGAGCCTTCCTGCCTGGCTGGGGAGACAGAGACTTGAAAATAGAGAAGGCTGGGAAAGTAGAAAATCTTTGTGCACGTCGGAACTGGCAAGGACAGGAAACGCCACACCTCTGGCTTTTGCAGCCCGTGGGGAAAAGGCTTCGCGTTTCGATCAGCCTCCATCCCCCGCTTCGCTGTGTCAGCGTGAACACCACCACTGTGAATGCCAGACATAACACCCCATCTCCAAGTAGATGTCCCCGTCCCTCTGTTTCTCACTGCCATCTGAAGGCTCTCTTTGGCCAGATCCTACCGCCCTCCCATGTGACTTTGTGGGACAGGTGGAGAAGCCCGGAGCTCACCCAAGGGTGTGCAGGGGTGTAAGCGGGAGGAGGGGGCTAAAGAGATCCATGAGTGCTGGTGGTCCTGCCCAGAGAGAGGTGGAGCACGTGGTCCCCGGGGAATTGTCCCTCTGGTTCCACCGAGCATTACTGAGCTCCTGTTGTGTGCTAAGCGCCCTACTGGGTGCGTGAGGTTCTGCACTGATGCTGGGATGGGACCGGGGTCACATGGATGCTGGTCCCAGCACCATTGCTGGCTGGTTCCACGCCGCTGGCGGAATCCCCTCCCTCTCTGGGCCTCAAGTTCTTGGGGCCCAAAGTGAGGGTCTGGACCAGATGAGCTCCCTGGATGCACTGCTAGATACCCTCCTTCAATCTGGAATAAAGATTATGTTTTCCAGACTTCCTTACAGCCAGTGTATGGTCAGGTGACAAACTTCTGGCCAATGAGACCAAAACAAAAATGTTGTGTGATATCTTTTAGGACACTTCCTTAAGAACCATGGGACAGGTGCCCTTTTGCCTTTGTCTCTTCGTGCCATTCTCTGCCTTGAAGCCTGGAATCTGAAGACAGTGGCTGGAGCTCTGGCAGCCATTATAGACTGTGGGGTTGAAGGCCACACCACAGGGATGGTGAGCAGGTAGGCACCTGCGTCGCTAACCTGCTTGTGGTGCCTCCAGACCAAACTTGTCTCCAGATTGGTTTACTTCAGAGAGGAAAAACTTTTGTCTCATTTAAGCCTCTGTTAATTTTCTGTTTCTGTTACTTGTCAAATCTGATCCCTCCTGGTACAAGCCCTAAAATCCCTTCCAGGAGTACCATTCTGAGGCTGTGACGTTAGGGCATCTTTAAACACTTGCTTCCCGTGCTAGGCAGAATAATGGCCGGCTGCAGATGCCCCCCATCCCAATTCCTGTAACCTGTGAATATGCTATGTTGCATGCCAAAGGGGAATTAAGGTTGTAGATGGAATTAAGTTTGCTAATCAGTTGATCTTAAGAGAGGGAGATTATCCTGGATTATCCAGGCAGGCCGACTGTAATCACGAGGGTCCTTACATGTGGAGGAGAGAGGCAGGAGAGCCAGAATCAGACAGATGCAGCATGAGAAGGACTTTGTCTGGCACCTGCTGGGCTTTGAAAATGGAGGAAATCTTTCTGCCCCAATGGAACGCGGCCAGTCTCTAGAAGCCGGAAAAGGCCAGGAGACAGAGTCACCCCGCCCCCCCGAGCCTCCAGAAGGAACACGGCCCCGTTGACAACCTTGATTTTAACCCAGTGAGACCAATTTCAGACTCCCGACCTCCAGAGCTGTAAGGTGATAAGTTGGTGTTATCTTAAGCCATTGAGTTTGTAGTGATTGGTCACAGCAGGCCGTAGGAAACTAATACACTCTCTCTGTTTCCTCCTGGGAAGATAAGATCATAACCCCCACGCTAGAAAGTGCTGTGTGGCCTAAGGAAGATGGGTCCATAGGACGCGACCCAACACATAGGAGACCCTCAAACACCGCCCACTCTCAGGGAACACCAACCATTCCCGTCACACCTGTGGACACCACCTTCGACCATCAATAACAACATTAGCGGCAAAGGACCCTGGTCTCCCAGAGTTTCTATTCTTGTTGGGAGAGAAATAATATGCCCTCCAAACAAATTCAGAGAGCAGGAGGCTCTATGGAGAAAACAAAACAGGCAGGGGGAGGTTGGAGGAGGATGGGTGATGCCAGCAGGGGGGGGGTCAGGGCAGACCCCCTTCCCCCGGAGCTGGCTTGTTTCTGAGCCCCGCGCATGAGCACAGAGCCTGGCATGCCAAACATCCAACACGTGTCACGTTGGATCATGTGACCATCCTCCCAGATCAAACTGCACGTCTAGAAGTTCATATCCTTTCTGAGCAATTGCCGGGCACCTCCTGTCCACCCTCCCCACCCCGCAAAAAACAAAAACAAAACAAAAAAAAACCCCTCTAGAAATTTCCCTCTTCTCTCCGAAGCTCGCTGGGCAAAAAAGGAAGAGAACCCCCCGTGCTCCAGCAACACCCCCTCCCCTCCCTCCTCGGCCAGGCCGACAACATGGGTTGTGTCCCTGGTGCCTGCCATTTAGTTATTGAATAAAGCAGACCACATGGCCTGCACGACAGGGTGCGCTTCCCGAACCGGGGTCAAGGTCAGAAAATGTCAGCCTCTGAAAGAGACGCTGTGGGGGTGGCGGCATATGGGTGAGAGGCTCTCTTTAAAGGCGGCAGCGTTTAGCACACGGATGGGATGCCGTGTGGAGGGAGCCGGCCGGGCTGGCCCTCCACCCGGATCTCATCAGCAAGCACTGCCCTGGGGATGGGAGATATTCACGCATCTGTTCACGGAGGCGCCGCCTGCTTCGCCCTGTGAGTGGCTCTGCCCTGCCCGGGCTGCTCTGGTTTTGCTTAACATTCTCAGCATTTTTGGCCACCAGGAGACAGAGACGCTGCCTGCGATTTGCCGTTGGCCTTAGAGGAGCGGCTGCGAATTCAGATGCGCTGCGGAGGGAGGCCGGAGGGAGGCCACAGGGGCGAAGCAGCCACGGAAGACACGTGGGAGCGGCGGGGACCCCGGGGGACTGCAGAGCACCTGCCACGCCTGAAGGGGGCCACCTACTGTCCGCCCGGCCCCTGCCATCGGTGGCCAAACAGGAATGGGGTCCCGGGGTTACAAAAAAACCCGATTTGTTTTGTTTCGTTTTTCTCCCAAGTGAAGCCATGACTAGGAATTTTTATAGGAAAGTTCTTCGTTTGCGGGAGATTCGAGGGCTAAACACAACTTGCTGGCAGGCCACCGACTGCAACTGCTAGGGTGACCACCATCGCCACACTACGGATAAGGACAGTGGCACTTACTATGTATCAGCATCTCGCCGAGCACTTTACACGAGCATTTTGCTAAAATCTCATGACCAACTCAAGAGTGACATACAACGTTTCCCACTGACACATGAGAAAATCGAGTCAGAGAGGTGACACTCCTCATCCAAGGTCACCTCACTGATAAGTGATAGGTTTGGGGCTTGAACCCAGGCCGACAAATGCCAGAGCTGACTGGAGCTCCAGGCCTGGCTGGAATATCCTGGGATTATGATGGTGCTGGGAGAAAAATCTGAGATTAAATATGTATCCTAATATCAGACGCGAAGCTACGTTCTATGTCCTTTTTCTATAGTCATTCATCCATCCATCCATCCATCCATCCATTCATTCATTCAACAAACACTGACTGAGCTCCTACTATATGCCCGGCACTGGGCGAGGCCAGGGGGACACAGGTGGGAATCACTCTATCCAAGACGAAAGGTCTCGTCTTCCCCCTGCAGATGTCTCCTGTTTGCTCCCATCGACTCAGACAAGGTCACTCACGGTCACACCTTACTTGACACAACGACAGTCCCCAGGTCCTGTGGATCCTCTAGGGTCAGTCCCCTGCCCTGGGCCAGCTGCTTCATCACTTCCCAGACCATGCAGTCCCCTCCTTCCTGGAGTCTCCGCTCTGTCCTCCCCGCCCCGTCCCCATCTTTACTTCCCGAACGATCCTTCCAAAGTGCGAGTTTGACCATGTCCCTTCCCTTCCTGACATTCTCCTCTCTGGGCTCTTTGCACAGCACAGCCGTCCCTCCACAATGTGGGCTCTGTCCAATCTTGTCCCTCGGGTACTAATACCTTCCCTTACCTCCCCGCCCACACCTGGCGCCCAGCAATACCAGAAACCTCTTGTGCTCCCCTGAACACTCCGTGCTGTCTCACGCCTCTTCCTGGAGCAGGGTCCCCACCCGGAGCGTGGCTGCTTGTGTCCCTCTATCCCCCACTAGAGCAGAAGCTCCTGGAGGGCAGGGGCCCCGTCTTTTCACCTTTTTAAAATCTAGAGCCTGGGATGGAACTTGGCACATTGTAACCGAGTGAATTTTGTTGATGAAAAGGATTAGGGAACTCATGGTCTAGAAGCAGAGACAGAACTGGGAACAAGCAACGGGAAGAAGGAAAGTGTGTTAGAGACACATGTGGATGCTGTGGAAGGAAAGAGGGAGGGGTTGTAACCTAGTGGGAGGCAGCTGAGGTGTCGGGGAAGTGACAAGTTAGCTGAATCCTGGAGACAGGTGGAATGTGGTTGGGAACAGGCCCTTTTGGCAGAGGGTGGGGGAGAGGGAATAAATAAATAAATAAATAAATAAATATATATATTTTTTTTCACCCCTTTCCCCCTCCAGAAACTGTAGCTAGCACGATGTCCATGCATTTTGAGGCATTCTTCTGTCTTCAAAGCAACGAAAGAAACTGGCAGTCCCTCCACGTCCCCCCACTCTGCCCTGTGTAAGGAGCATATTCCTAAGGTAAGCTTCAAAGTTCTGAAGACTGCATCATGCATGGAGTTCAAGTTCTCCAAGAGATTTATTTATAAACTTGAGGGCTAGGGGATGATGGGAAATACAACAATTAGCGCACTAGGAAGGCTGTGCACTGGTTTGGGGGACGGACAGACTTGGGCTGGAATCCCAGCTCTGCGACTTGCTGTGTGCCCTCGGGCGAGTTACTTAACTTCTCTGAGCCTCTTAAGATGGAGATAATGGGCATCACCGCATGTACCTTCAGAATTGTGAAAGTTACGCAAGAGCTAGCCTCTGAAAAGCATCTAAAGAGTGCTTAGCGCGAAGGAAGCACGCCACGAATGATCAGCTATTATTATTTATGTTATCAGTACCGTTGACGTGATGCCAGGGTTACCTGCTTTGCCAAACACGTTGGAGGAAAACCTGGGGAGAAGAGTTTCCAACCTGAGGGAGACTTCAAGGAGGATGAGGGATAAGACTCGTACGGACAGAGGGCTGGGGGCAGAGAAGTGACAGAAAAGACTGATCCTTTAGGCAGAGAAAGCGAGAGAGGAAAGCAACGGGGCAAGACTGGAAGAAAGGCTAGCAGCCAGTCACCAGTGGATTGTGCCCCACAGCCAGGGCAGAGAGAGGCTGGCACCAAAACTGCACGGTGGATGCTGTAGAGCAAAGCAAGGTGCTGAGTCCCCATACAACGAGGCCACAGCAACCGTGCACCTGGGATCTCAGAGCTAATCCTTGGCACTCTTGTTAGCAGCTGGAAGACTACCCAAGGTCAAGGAAGTTCAGAGAAGAGTGAATAAATACAGCGTCAGGAAGGGAAAGGAGTGGTGACTCCTCAGAGCAGACTCAGGGCTGCTAAGTCAGTACCTCTGGGCCGGGTGATAAGGACCAGGATTTAGATTAAGAGAAAAGGCTGGCGGTGGCCTTATCGGCTTCCTGAAGCTCATTTATGGCAAAGCTGTTGCCCTGGGCGGGGGTGGGGTGGGGTGGGGGAGGGGGGTGCAGGGTGCCAGGGAGACACCTGCCTCTTCTCGGGTCTTTCACCGAGTGGCTCCAGCCGAGCCTAGGAGAAAAGCGTGGTCTAGAGGATGCTCCGGGTTTTTCTTTGGAAGCCAGGTCCCTGCCTCAGTGGGAGCCCCTGGAGGGCAGGTTCACCCAACGCTGTTCACCCAACGCTGGCTCCTCAGCATTGTCTCTGTGCCACGGCAGACCCGGCCCCGCCGGCACGGAGCATACAGCCCCTAAAGGGGCACACGGACCACAGGCAAGTGAACACTAAAAAGGAAAAAGTCAACGTGAAAGGCGGAAAAGGGAAAGGAAAGAGGCTCACGGGACTGGGGGCTCCAGGTGAAAGGGTGACATCTGAGCAGAGACCTTCTGCATCTTTGTCACCGGAGGGGCTACACCCGGAAGTCAAAAGAGAAGGGGGGCGGATCCCGATGCACCTGTTTTGCGCATTCCCTAGGATCTTCTCTCTTCTCTCTGTTTACTGCAACCAGCTCCGCGCAACTTACGTGCTCACTCCCTTTCCCAGGAGAGAGCTCACCACCTCTGGCCCCTGATGCCTGCCACCCCCCCGCCACCCCTCCTGTGAGAGACTCAGCCTCCGGGGAGCTCACTGGGGGGCCAAGCCCGTTGCTGCCCTTGCTTCCGCCTTGCTGGGCCTCCCTTTCTCCCAGGTGGAAACACACACCGCCCCGTGAGCCATTTCTGTCCCTCTGGAAGGCGGTCTCGCCGCCTCCCAGACTCACCCCTCCTTGCCATCTACCTTCCAGCCGCGTGGGAGCCTCTGCACGGTGGCTCGGGCGTCTGTTTCTGCACACGGCCCTTCCCTCGGTCTGAGGTGCTCACCCTCTCCCCAGCTTGCTCACCCCTACGCATCCTTCAGAACCCGGTCTCCCCCGGCATCCACCCCTCCCCGGTCTCTGCGCTCCCAGAATCCCCTGTGCTTATGCTTCCTGCTGTCCCGTCATCTTCGTGTGTTCACCGTTGTGTCTCCCCTGCCAGATGAGAAGTCCCTGTGCCCCGAGGGCAGAGACTGAGCCTTTGACTCTGTCCTCAAAGCTTGTCCCCGCTAGTGCTCCGGGAACAGCTACTGAACAGAGATCAACTATTGCCCTCTCCCTTGTCGAGAAAGGTGTCGGTAGGACCACACTGTTCCGCCCTCTGCTGCTCCCGGAGTCACGGGACAGGCACCAGCTGCCTGCGGGCAGAATCCCTTGGGCTCTCTCGGCACCCTGCCCGCAGGCCAGAAAGCTCACCACCTTCCTTTGGTTCGAAGGCACGTAATTCGGGTTGCAAGGTTTCTGAAATTAGAGCGCGTTTGACAATTGATGTGTCCATCAAATTTGTCCTCCCCCCCCCGCCCCCAAAACTAACTAAACTAACGGTTCCCCGGGAAGCGAGGGAAGACGGGACCGGGAGAATACGGCACCTTTCGTAGCCGGGAGAGAGGACCGGGATGCCATGAGGTCATGCGACTCAGCCACGATCGCACAATGGTCGACCTGCATTTCTGGGGGGTCGGGGAGCACACTTAACGTCCCTCTTCTCTCTCGTTCCTCTTTTCCAAAAGTCTGCTGCATAGGACTGAGCCGCATTCAAACTCCAACGCAAATTCTCCACGGTCCTAACTGATTGTAAGGGGCGCCAGGAATCCCTCTGAACTTGCGGGAGGGCGATGAAGGCAGCAACAGGGCCATGTCACATAGCCTGTTCCTCAGGATCCCCCACGGGGCCTCACCGGGATGGCCCTCAGGCAGGTGGGAGCTTGCTCACCACTGCTTTCTTTTCTTTTTTTAATTAAAAAAATTTTTTTTAATTTATTTTTGAGAGAGAAGGAGAGAGAGGGAGAGAGAGAGAGAGATTGAGAGCAAGCAGGGGAGGGGCAGAGAGAGAGGGCGACACAGAATCCGAAGCAGGCTCCAGGCTCCGAGCTGTCAGCCCAGAGCCTGACGCGGGGCTGGAACTCACGGACCACGAGATCATGACCTGAGCCGAAGCCGGCCGCCCAACCGACTGAGCCACCCAGGCACCAGGCACCCCGCCACTGCCTCCTTATGTTGGCACAGGGCTGGCACCTGCCGTCAACACCTCCACTGAGTGTATTTTGAATTTAGTTGATTGGAGTGGAGTATTATCTATTCCCGGCTTTCTCTGCGCTGTCACGGGAAGTTTGGAGGCCTTGACGGCATTGGGATGGAGACCGGGGGGGGGGGGGGGGAGGGGGGGGGGTGGGGAACACGCCGAGAAGAGAGGAGAACGGCGCCCGAAACCTCGCAACAACCTTAGGGGCAGGCACTGTCACCTCCACCACGTGGATGGCACAAGGGAGGCACAGAGACAAAATTCACTAGCTCAGCGTCACACAGCTTATAAGCAAGAAGCCAGAAGTCAGAGAGCAAAACTCCGCAAGACTAACAAGGCCTCGCACCTTTGAGTCTTAACTACCTCTGAAGCCCTCTCCCCACACCGTCCAGCACTGCCCCCCCCAAACTCTCCACCTGCCCCCCCTCCCCCAGCCACCGGCCTCACCCAGGCCTCTGTCTCGTTCTTCCTCACTGATCTCTGCACTTGCTGCCCTCTGAACTGGAATGATCTTTTTTCCTCTCTTCACCCCATGAACCCCTACTCCTCCTTCAGATAATCGTTCTCACCTCACCTCCTCAGGGAAGCCTTCTCGGATTAGATACCGTCTCAATATTGCGAACTCACAGCCCCATGTGACCTCCCTGGGGAGCACTATCTTAGTTGTAATGTACATATATATATTTTTTAATTTTTTTTAACGTTTATTTATTTTTGAGACAGAGAGAGACAGAGCATGAACGGGGGAGGGTCAGAGAGAGAGGGAGACACAGAATCCGAAACAGGCTCCAGGCTCTGAGCTGTCAGCACAGAGCCCGACGCGGGGCTCGAACTCACGGACCGCGAGATCGTGACCTGAGCCGAAGTCGGACGCCCAACTGACTGAGCCACCCAGGCGCCCCTGTACATATATTCTTTGAGTTAGGGTCTCTGAGGACCGGGGGCCGTGACCCTGAAGGCACCACCTCAACCCCTGGCCCAACCCCTGGCCCTTTGCCGAACTTTGCCAAAGGTTTAACAAATAAATGAGTGAAGGAGTTGCCTGACCCGTGACCGTCAACCAACCCAGAAGCTTTAAATGCGTATTTCACTTGAATACGGGTATTTTGGCCAAAACACTCATACCTGAGGCGAAAGGGAACCGTTGGATTTTGCACAGTCTAAAACATCTCTTGTGTTATTAGTTTGGATTTGTGCCTTCTCCTCCCCACTGACCTGAAAGCGAACGCTCGTGGGAAGCCCTCCCCGAGGATCTCGGTGACAGCCGCTGTGGGTGATGTGGAGGCAGGAAAACACGGCCACCGTCTATTCAGAGGACACTCACCACCCGGCACTTCCTTCCCAGGCATTCGGTCGTTCTCCCAACTCTTTTTTATTACCTTTCCTTATTCTCGTCCCTTGCGTGTGGAACACCACCCTCCCCTGTCTCTCTCCCCCTCGCTCCCTGTCGCCCCTCCTCTGTGTTGAGTTCTCCATTTCCTGGAACGTCGGAAAGACGATGCTGTTGCCACCACCACTCACCGTAGATCAGTTCGAGAACGATCCTTTGCCGGTATGAAGGGACCACGGGCGCCGAATCCCCGCCCCGCTGAGCAGGCAGTCACGGTTTGCTCATTCACCAGCGAAGGTGGGCTGACGTCGGGCGCGTCGTAACCGCGGTGGCTGCAGCAACGAGCAAACCAGACAGAAATCCCTGCCCTCGTGGAGCTGACTGGCCGGCGGGGGAGACAGGCGGCAACTATCCCGAGTAAACTATGGAGTGTGCTAGAAGGTGGTAAGGACTCCGTAAAGGAAAAGGAGGCGGAGTAAGGAGGATCGTAGGAGGGGTACAGGTTGGGCTTGTCGATCTTGACCGCCAATAAGATGGGCAGGGAAGCCGCCCTGTGAGAAAGCTGTTTTGCTTTCCTTTTCCAGAAAAGGAAACTGAGGCTCGGAGAGGTTAAATGCCGTGCCCCGAATCTCGCCGGGCTGCAGGGCTTGGAACGAAGCCAGGCCCGAGTGGAGTGGCTGCGCAAGTCTTCCAGCTACACGACATGCCACACAGCTCCATCGGAAAATGTACAGGGGACATACGTTTGCTATTTTCTGAAAGATGCTTGCAACGATAAAGCTGAAGACACTTCCAGACTTCCAGACCGGAAGGGCAAACCCACAGAGGCGCGTGGCGGGTCTGGCCTGAAGCTCAGGGTCGCGTTCCCTCAGCCTCACGGGAGTGAGGGAATCACGGCAGAACCGTCACGCTGCGAGGTGCGGGCCCGGTGGGCCAGAACAGGCTCAGGCTGGGCCCTGGCTGGGGGACACTTCAAGGGACACAGACAGAATAAAACCCAGTGCTAGCAGTGAATATGAGCCTAGGGCCACAGCAGGCCAGGGTATGTGCATAGAGCCCTCTGGAGGCTTGCGGGGTGGAAACGGGGCCCTGGATTCAAGTTCTGGCTCTGTCCACGTGGCCTTGGTGGGTGGTGTCACCCCTGTGTGCCTGGTTCTGCTCAGCTGTAGAGGGACACGGGGGCGGGAAGGGCGGCACGGGTGGGCAAGGGCTCCAGAGTTCGTGCCTCAGTAAAGCACTCAGGTTTGCCTTCCCGGGTGAGGATGCTTAGGTCTTGGCCCTGTGGAAAACTGGTCAGCACCTAAGACCTCGGGGACTGTTCTCAGGATCCTGGGGACTGGGTGGGAGGTTTGCTAAGGCATAGAAGATTCTGGGGTAACTAAATGGGGACGGTCCCTAATGCCTGCTCTCTACCCACAGTGTCTCTTCTGGTGCCTCTTACAACCCACCTGGGCTTGGATGTACTTTAAAAGCAGGAAAGGGGGGCGCCTGGGTGGCTCAGTCGGTTGAGCGTCCGACTTCGGCTCAGGTCACGATCTCGCGGTCCGTGAGTTCGAGCCCCGCGTCGGGCTCTGGGCTGATGGCTCAGAGCCTGGAGCCTGCTTCCAATTCTGTGTCTCCCCCTCTCTCTGCCCCTCCCCCGTTCATGCTCTGTCTCTCTCTGTCTCAAAAATAAATAAAACGTTAAAAAAAATTTTTTTTAAAGCAGGAAAGGGAAGAAAACCAATGGGTTATTTATTTATTTTTCCCTTGCTTGCAGAGACTGAGTTTACTGACAATTTTCCGTTGGCCAGTTAGGAGCGGCACGACCTTAAACACGGACTCCTTCTGAATCCTCTTAGTTTGTGATGATGAGTTCCATGACTCATTATTATTCTTGTAAAAAAGAAGCACCAGGAAGAACAAACAGACCATCCTGACTTCCTCGCCTCCTTCTTTCTCGATTACTCGACTGTCACACGTCCTTATGGTGCTTGAGTGAAGTTAAATAATCTTAAGGATTTCGGAATCAATCCACCCATCACTATGTTTATGCCCCCCCCCCCCCCATTGTGTGCAAAGCGCCTAAGGAGAGTCGAACGGGGAATCTGACTTGGGAATTCTGGAGTGATGGGTGCAGGGTGTGGAGTGACTTCCACAATCAGCTCGCCCGAGACGCGAAAAAGTAAGATGATCTGGGAAAGGCTGTTGGCCTTCCTAAAATAAAAGAGACATACTTTCCTTCTGGAGAAGCAAGGCAGCCATGGCTGAACCCAGCCTGGAGCCCTCACCACCTCTCAGGCCGGGCAAAGGCTACGCGACCGGGAGGTGGGCAAAGCCAGTTCGGGCAAAGCGAGACACTTCTTGCTCAAAGGGAGCAGGGACGTAGAACCAGTGGCAGAGTCACCGTGAGCAGGCAGCACGTGGAAGCAAAGACAGGAGGAGCCGTGGATGGAAGAGGAGCTCAGAGATTCAGCAGAGAGAATGTTAACAGCCCAGACAGAAAGAGTTCTGTGCTGCCTCACAGCAAGGAAAGGGACGCGCGCGAGACAAGGGAGGGCGGTCTCTGCTCTAGACCACGTTGCACGGCTGTTGGTTCCTCCTCTGCAGGGCCGGAAATCCTCTGGGGGAGACGCGGGGGGCCCCCCCCGCACAGAGGGGAGGAAGGCGAGGAAGGCGCAGGGGAGGATAAACACAGAGTGAATTTCTTGCTGCCCCTGGAGACCATGATTCCTTTCGGTGACAGCAGAGGTTAATATCCTGAGCAGCAAGCCACCGCTCGGCCCAGAGACACCTCGCTCGGAGCAGCTGTTTTAGTGTCCTGTCATGGGTTTTATTGAACTCTATTCCCTGAAAGGGCCAATCCCTCTCTCCATTTGGAGGCTCTTAGAGCAGCTTTCCTGAAAAGTTCAAGGACTTCTATCATGCTCCACCTGTCTGTATCCACGCACAGACTGTCCCACCCCCTCGATCCCAGTAAAGACCCCAGTCTCCTAGGAATTTCAAGTTCGCACAGACGCTCCTATTTACCCTGCACAAGGGGGAAAAAAAATTAAAAGGTTGTAATTTCTTGATTTCCCTTGTCTCCCGCTGTGTGTCTACCCCTAACAGGTGGCCCTGTCCCTCCTCATTCTTCAGCAGATTGATTCACTTCAAAAGCAGCAATGGAAGCAGGCAAATATTTGCTGATTCTTATTTTCATCAAGAAGGAAACGGGGGTGGGGGAATGGCGGTGGGGGGAAAGCATGTCAGGAGACAAAAAGCCCGAGTGAAAACCCGAAAAGCCGCAGAGATCAGAAGCAGACGGGGTTGTCTTTCCCTCTGGAGTCATCAGGAGCATCTTGGGGAGATTTGAAGTCTGTTCACAAACTTCTGGGGTATGGGCAGGAAACACAGTAAAGAGGCGACGGGGGAATCTTTCCTGAAGGTCCAAGTTTCCACACACAAAAAACATAGATTGGGAGAAATGTAAAGTGCCGACAACTGGATCTCCATAAAGGCTGACCCTATTTTGAATGCTCCAAAAAGCAAGCACAGAAACACCTCACAAGAGCCATCTATGCTAACCTGGAGAGATAAGTGCTTTTCCAGTCTGTGGAAATCAGTGCATTCTTCCAAAATAAATGGGTGGCTTCAAATCTTCCAGCCACTTCCTAAGTGGCCAAGGCCCGACTTCCTGGGGGCAGTCCCAGGTCCGCGAAGCCCCATATGGACGGACGCGTTGGAAAATGCAGGCGAGGTTGCACGGTCCCCCACCCCCGCCACCCCGAGCACCCACCCTTCCCGCCTGGGCCTTGGCCACAAGTGGAAAAGGAACAGCATCCTGGAGGGAGCCTGGCCCAGCCCCCCCTCACTGCCCGGAGGCCCCAGGCCTGGGAGAAGGGCCAAACCCACAGCTCTGGTGCGCACCACACAACCCTTGGGAGGTGTTGTAATCCTAACCCTTTCTGGGAGATGATTCGGGGGTGGGGGGTGGGGTGCCGTGTGGCGAGAAAGCGAGGGGGGTGGGCGGCACATTTGGGGACGCAGACACCAAACAGATGGAATTTAAATGAAAATACTTAAGCCTTTTAATACACAAGTGATCCGAAGCCACCTCCAGTCCACTTGCCTTCTGGGAATTATAAAATGTTTCGAAGATCCCAGTACATGAAGAATTTGCAAGTAAAGCCCTGATAGGAAAGTATGTTTACACCAACTTACCAATTTCTGAGTATATTTCTCCTAAAATAACGTTCCGTCTTTCCTCTAATTTCTTGGCTGCCTGTCTCCATCCGACTAACATCCAAGGAAGGCAAATTGCTCCTATGATCATTTCCCTAAAGCAACTCTCATTCACTTTGCTTTTCTTCTCTTTTGGAATAAAAGTCTGCCATAAATGTTTAATTAAATGGAAGCCTTTCCACTGTTAATGACAAGCTGCTCGAAAGGCTTTTCATTCTTTAAGGACGGGTGTGTTTAAAACGGTCCCTATTAATTTCCTGATATTGATTCTCTGGCTGGGGAAGAGCATAGAGTATTCAGCCTACAGCTCTCCTGCAGACTATGTTCAAGGCAGCGGTTTGGATTGAGAAAGGGCACCAAATGCAGTATGCGTCAAATAGACCATCGCTCAATGAAGTCACTTAGCTATTCAAAACATGTTCAGCCATCACTCAACTGCTTGCACCAAGAATGTTGGGAGGGGGCACGAAACTGGTGCTCTTTCCCAGACATAATCGTTTCCCAAAGAGCGGCTTTGGCTCAGTTTGGGTTAGACCCTGGGGCCACATCAGTTTCTCGCTCTGCTGTCTGTTTCCCTCTCTTCTCCCCCATCTCCTGGCTTCAAGTCCTTGCATCACCATCCCATGGTGAGCTTAACAAACAATTCTGCAGTCCCCGCTTCCCAGCGCTGCCTCAAACGGCCTCCGGTATTGGTTCATGTCAGAAGCAGAGCACATAAGCCTTTCTCTCCACGCAGAAACACGTATCTCTCTGTGCACATCCTTCCACGGGTAGCTGTAGCTTGTACATACGGATATCTCTATGTATGTATATATACACACATGGCCATTCAAATGCGGTCCCTCGTATTAAAGTCTGTTGCTAAATGCAGGTTGTATGACCTGCAGGAGTTTTTTTCTGTGCTTATGAACGTGGCTCAGAAGCACATGCCTTTAGCGGTACCCTGAGCTCCCAGGCTTCTCACGGTGGGGACCCCTTTGGCCACAGCACATGCACAGGCACACACGTCTCAGTGACCCTGCAAGATCAAGGCAAACAGCTGACACCCCCGGTCCACTGCCCCCCCCTCCACTCCCTCCCTCAAGCTCTCCAAGCCCTCGCCTCTCTCTCCCGGCCTCCCTGCACAATGTCTGATGCTCAAGCTGGCTGCAATGCTGACCGTACTCGCTTCTGGATAACAGACATGTCACTGCGTGGAAGTGAACCGGTTCTCAGCCTAACCCGCAAGTGAACTGCTGTTTATCAGAACTTGGGCTTGTTTCCTGTGAGAGACGTATGTATTTTTGGACTTTGTAAACGTTAAAACACACACATACACACACGCAGCCAGTCGCCCCGAAAGATATGTGTGGGTTCGTAGACATTACGAAATGCTCTTGAACTCAGCTTGCGATCCTGGAATAATTAGGATTTACCAAATAAGGATTCTTAGAAACAACAGATTTTTTTTTTTTAAAAAAAGGAGATTTGCAGATGATGATGTGTCTGGGACTTTTGGGGAGTAAGGGGAGGAGGAGGGGGGAAAGGAAGCACATTTTTGAATTCTTCATTGCGAAAAGAGGAGCAGTGTTGACAGAAACAGCTATTTCCCCCCCTTGTAGATGGCAATGCTACACCAAATGGCAAATCCTAATGATTCCAACGCAGGCAGAGCTCATTTGACTTTAAAAGACAATCTCTTGTTGTTTTCATCACATCACAGATCATTCCAATGAAGAGGTTTAGGGGAAGGGGGGGGGTGGTGGTGGAGGCTTGAGAGTTGAGTATGGCTTTTGCTTATTGATTTTCTTTCCTCTGAAACTAACCCAACCAACCTTGATCTGTGGTAGGAAGGAGTGAAGTTAGAAAATGGTGGAATGTGAAGGGGACTTATTTGGAGGAGGGTGGGGAGGGGGAGTGAAAAGGGGAGGGGTGAGGTGGAGAGGGGGAGGAGATGGGAAATCAAATACCTTCTAGACAGCAGGTTCTCCATAATCCAGAATGGGTCATAACTTCCTCGTTCTTTTTGCTGGTTTCATTCTCACTGACACTTTTGGTCTTGCAAACCCCTCTGGAGTAGAGCCAATAGTCGGTTCCCACAGCTATGGTCATCAGACTGAAGGCAGCGAAAGCACCAACGGTGGTTAAAAGCATTTGAACACCTCGATCAAACAGCCCCATAATTCTTCATTATATAAACACCCAACCGACTTCTGGTTCTCGGGAGAGTGTGTGTGAGGGTGCGAGTACTAAAGCAAAAAAATAAAAATAATTCCACCACTAATATAATGGATCTGTGTGTGAATAGAGAATATGGAGAGATATAAAACCAGGGAGGTAAGAAAAGCTCACGGAAAAGAGTGTAAATTATAAAGATCACACGGGAAGAGAGGCTTGCCTTTTGAGATCAGAAACTGTTCCAGTTGCGGTAAAATTTTTTTTAAAAAAAGGAGGAAAAAAAAAAAATAAAAAGACACCCCCCACCCCCCCAAGTGAGATGCCTTAATCTCTTTTCCTAAAATTCTGGTCTCCAGTTTCCATATGTGATAGCTAATTTGGAGATGGCTTCCACAGTGAACCAGGGAACAGCCGCATTCTCAACACAATCTCTCATGGTCGGGACCTAGACAGTTAGAGATTGTAAAAGCCGGGATGCAACCTTCCGTCTTCGTTCTCGGCTCTGCGGCCTGCGCCATGAAAATCCTTTGCTTCGCCAGTTCTCTTCCTTGGGGGGGGGGTGTCTCGGGCGCTTTCGTTTCAGACCAGACTTCCCAGTATTCTGTAAGCCCTTGATCTCAGCTGAACAGGTGCGGGGGTCTCGCCTTCCATGGTTTTGCCCCGGCAGCGGCAGCGGCGGCGGCAGCAGGGCGGGCAGGCACGGCGGCGGCGGCGGCGGCGGCGGCGGCAGGACGAGCAGCGGCGGCGGTTATTGTTGTTGGCGGCGGGGGTAGTGTTGGCGAAGTGGGGGAGGGAGGGGGTTTCTCCCGGAGAATCGAGGCGGGTTTCCCTCCCCCTATCTGCAAAGCTCCTGGAAACAAGGGAGCCGGCGTCTTGCTGCAGGATGGGCCGCCCGCCTGCCCCCCCACTCGCTGCCGGCTCGGCCCCCGGCGGAGGCGCTCCCACCTACTGCATTACCGGGTGGTGCTGAACTGGACAGCTCCCTGCGCCGCCCGCTCCGCGCGCGCCCCGGCTCGCTGGGCGGCCCGCCAGGAGGGGGGCGCGGGCCTGAGTCCTCCCTCCCTCCGGGGGGGCGGCAGGGCCGGGGCAGAGCCGGGGGCTGCCTTCCCTCTTTTTACCCCTCTCCCCAAATCCTAAAATGAGCGCTCTTCTGGGGTCCCGGAGCTCGGAGGAAGGCGTAGCTAGAGATAGCTTGCTCCCTCTCCCTCTCCCTCTCCCTCTCTCTCTCTCTCTCACTCTCTCTCCCCTGCCCTCCCCCCTTGGTGTTTCTTCCAGCTCAGCCTCCTTCTCATTCCATCTCTACGTGCCCAGAGCTTCAAATACAACCCTCCCATCGCAATCAGATGGGCACAAAACTTCAAGCAGCCGTTTCTCTGCCTGGAAGCGGGGAAAATATAGCCTGGATGGGTAATTACAAACACGGTCTATCTGTGTTTTTCCAATCGTCGTTTTCACTTTGCTGTCTTGGGGGGATTTGTTTTGTGTTCTGTTACTGGCACGTTAGCCGCGTCTCCTTTTAGTCGTTCCTCTCTCCGTCTCTTTGTCTCTCTTTCCGGCTAACGGGGTGTGCAGTGCACCGTGTGTGTTTCTCTGTAGTTTTCCGTGAAATTCCGACTCTGCTCCCACAAGCAGACATTTTGGAAAGATTATTCATGGAAAAGGGTGCGAGAGGGTGGCTGGTAGCTGGGCTTGGGCAGTGATTTTCATCTCAAGGATAAACCTGTTTGCAGGGGAAGTGGGTGAAATGGAATCCTTCTAAGTTTCCGTGTCATTCATAAACTGGATTGGAAGAGATAAAAAATCTCCCTGCTGTGAACACCGAAACACATCACAGCCCTCCCCTCTTCCTCAGCAGAATCGTTCTGCTGGGTTAATTACAGCGTTACCTCTCATTCCTATATGTGCAACTTTTCCTTAATGTGACTCCTGGAGACAGGAGCCCATCAGATTCCTGCTGATATTGATTACATTTTTCTCTGATCAGTTTCGGAGTTAAGTGAGAGCGCATGAGGCATGATGTAGGTGCCCTGTTTTTCATTTTTGGGGGGAGCGCCCTAGAGAGAGGGGTGAGTCTGGTGGGTCCGTTGGGGGTTAGAGGTGTTTGAATTTCCTAACTCGGTTATTCCGTACTTTCTTCTCTTTCCCTCCGTTTTTGTCTTGAGATAATTTGTCTCACAATTTCTCGGTGATTTGGTGATTACCAAAGAGTATATGATAGATGACTAGATTAAAAACAGACTTTTTTTTTTTTTTCTTTTTTTTGGTGTTGTCTAACTTCTTTCCCTTAGCTGAGAGCTGGTCTGCAGGGGTAATTGGTGCGTACTTTTTGATGTAGAAAAACGACCTGTTTCTCCACCCTGCATAAAACTTCCTTTTCTCACTCTCTGGTCCTTTCTCAGAAGGGAAGGACCCTTACGAGGGGCGATTGCTGTGCTCCTGGCACCCGGGAGAGGGTCCTGGTGTCCAGAGAACAGAACCACAGTTTCGGCAACCTCTGCTAAGGTACCTTGAGGGTATAGCAAGACATTTGCAGACTGAGGATTTCTCCAGTGTTGTGTCTTGTCCTGTGAGGACGGGGGTGGGAATTGAGGTGGGAGAGGGGCTGAAGTGCTGATGCACTGGGCAGGGAGCTTAGCAAGTTCCGCCAGGGGTTCAGGTGCGGGATTTTCTTGGCTCCGGCCCATAAGGCAAAAGTGAAGGGCAGACGAGAAGGCCTCTTAGATGGGCTGGGTCTTTTGGGGGGAGTGGAGACAGGCTTGTCTGAAGCCACATGAGACTGAGAAGCTTGCCCTCACTCCTGCCTGTCCCCTTGGTTGCCTCTGACCTATCCAAGAAGTCCCTTCACACTGGAGGTAGAGCCCTCCTTCTCCCCTCCCATCACATTTCAGACCGACCCCTGAATCTTTTGCTCAAATGGAATCAGTAACAGAGGCTCAGAAACTTCTGTTTGTCCACGGAGGCTGCTAACATCTTAGCCACTGACCGTAGCTGAGGATCTGCAGCATTTGATTAATCTCCTGGCCAGATAATCATGGAGGAAAGGAAAGGGGGCTTAGGGGAATGTAACAGCTTTGGCCTATCAGTGTGGACGGAGCAGACTTCTGGGGACAGAACAGGCCTGGGACCACGGGTTGCCTCTGCTGCAAACACACTCCAGACAAGTGGGTTTCCTAGAGCCTTGGCTTTACCGTAAGTAAGATGAGCACACGGGTACCCGCCTCTTCCTTTTCTGAACTTGTTCCTGGCTTCTCCCTGCTTCTCACCGCTGCCGCCGCCAGCGGGCCCGGGCTTCTTCATCCCATTTCTAGCGCTTACTTGTGCCTGCATCGTCGCCCTCACTCACTTGTGAGCCCTTGAGGTCGGCGCCTGTGTCTGGTTCACCATGTTGTCCTGGGACCTCGCGTGCAGGCCTTGGTACATGGCCGGTGCTTGATAACAACGGCTGAGTGATTACGGTGAGGATTAAATGGTAGGAGACAGGGGATGTGCCTGGCACACAGTAGGCTCTCGATGAACGTGGCTTTCCTCCCTCTCCTCCCCACTTTTATATCCACTTTGGTCTCTGGCTTCCTTGATCTAACTCCGGTTCTGCTCCCCGCCCCCCCCCTCGCCGAACCCACCCCTGCGGCCCAGATGAGGCTGCCTGGGAAGAACTGGCTTGGTTGAGTCCCATTCGATGGCTTGGACCCACCAGGCACACACACTTAGCAGCTGCTGAATGGGTGCTCTGAGGGGAACAGCTTTGTGTGCCTGCAGTTGGTTACTTGGGAAGGGCTTAGAGGAAATTAGCTGAAATGCCACAGGCCTATTTTGAGCTCCTTCTTTGATGGAGTGGAAATCACATGGGATTTGGGCACAGCAGACCTGGCCTGGAGGCACAAAGCTGCCTTCTCCTCATTTTTGACCTTGGGCAGTCTCTTAACCTTTCTGGAAGCCTCTCTTCATCTGTCAAGGAGGATCGTGGAGGAACCTTACAGTGTGGTTGTCACTATTACACGTTAATAGCAGGAACAAAAGCCAACGGGCCAGACAGCGGTCGAGGCCGAATCCCACAATAACGCTGCGGGATACGGACGATCTTTGTTCCCATTTTACAGATGAGGACACGTAGCAGGTTAAGTATCCGGCCTAAGGCTGCCCAGTTAGTGAGTGGCAGAGCTGGGAGTCAAGTCCAGCGGCCGAGCTTCAGAACCACTGTGCCTTGACCCGAGATACGGACTTCTTAAATAAGGGTATTACACCCAAGTGTGTTGACTTCTCATCCGACTTGGTGAGCATTTAAGGGAGTGACTTCTAGGTGCTTGCTGTTTTCACAGAGATTCTTACACTTACCTTCCCAACAACCCTACAAATACGTATTACTACCTTATCCTACGGGCGAGTAAGAGGAGGCCCAGAGAGGTCACATATCAAGTCCCAAGGTCATATAGCCAGTTGACCGGAACAGCAGAGGCTTGAATACTTCACACTGCTTCAAGCTCTGCCGGCTCCACGTCCCAAAGTTTATTCGCCTGTTCATTTATTCGTTCAAAACACCAAGCACCTACTAGACGTCAGGCACCGTATTACTTCCTGAGGATGTTGGGCAGGCAGACACGGTCCCTTCCTCCAAGGACCTGAAGATATGCGGGAGGAGCAGACAGGTAAGGAATAGCCACATCAAAGGTGAGGGGGATGGTAGGAGATGGAGACTACCGGGCCTTGGAGTAGGGAGACGAAACCCAACCTGGGGGGTAAAGGACATCCTCCCAGAGGACAAGGCATTTAAGCTGAGATGTAGGAATCAGAGTTAGCTAGGCCAGGACGGGGGTGGCTGAGAAGGCGACGAGCCTTCTAGGCTGAAGGGGAACAGGCACGTGCCGAGGTTTGAAAGTACACACGGGTGGGAAAAGACGATTGGCGAGTCTTAGGGAACTCAGGCTAAGTATGGCCGATCTAAAGACAGTGGCGGGGAAACGTTTTAGGCTAAGAACCTGGAGGCCTCGGAAAGGAGGTTGGAGCATAAGGAGCCTCCCGGAGGAGGCTGGTGGGGCAGGGAGACAGCAGGGCAGTTGTGGTGGGGCTCCAAGCAATAGTCAGGGGTGGCCTGGATCCGTGGTGACATTGGGCATGGAAAGAAGTGGAGATTCTTGGGGGTATCGGGGGGAAAATTGATGAATATTGGTGCGCGTTATGGAGACAGCCGCTCTGAGGGAGAAGCAGGCTGGAGGGGGGTAGGGGGGCAAAGCGTGGGGAAACTGAGACTCCTGCTTCGGTCACGGGTGGGATTTTGCTACATTCTATTGCCTCTGCACTCCCTGCCCCTATCCTTCCTCTTCTCCTCGTGGCCATTAATTAATTGGGACAGTAAATCATTCATTCAATTACGTTCTACCCCGCCCCCCGCGCCCCCTCCCGGAAGTAAGCCTCACAAAGGCAGAGATTTTGTGTTCACGTTGTATTTCCAACACTTACAACAGTGCCCGGCACACAGTAGGTGCTCTATAAAGAACAAGTTCCTTTATTGGTCTAAAAATCTAAGTGCATGCATCCAGATGCATAGCTTCTCTGTTTCAGGCCATGAGCTGAGGTGCTGGGGAGGCAGATGAGATGGAAAATACCCAAACCAGGGAGTCTGGCAAGCAGACAGCTAATTCCAAGAGACTGGGCAGTGTGGTCCAGCCCAGGGAAGATCTGGGGTGTGTGGCATCCCCTACTGCGAGCTCCCACAGCCTCCCAGCGCTTCTCCTCTTGTGGTTTGGAATTTCTGTTTAATGGCCGGCACACAGTAGGTCCACAAGGCCTGTCTGATGAAGGAAGGAGGGGACAAAATGAAGACACGCGCTATGGAAGCCCGGGAGGCACTCTGTGTGACATTGGCCCGTTTTGTTTACATCATAGCGCTTTGCTGCAACTTGACATTTCTTGTTTATTATCTGAAGTCTCTCCCCCACCCCCGCTGGCCGCTCCCCCCCCCCCCGGCCACCAGACCTCATTGGTCTTGTTCATTCCAGTCTCCCCAATGCCTAGAAAGTGCCTGAAGTGCTCAGAGAATTTTTTTTTTTTTTGAATGAGTGAATAAGTTTCAGGCTATGGGGGATAAGCAACAGGGACCAGATATAAGCATTTGGGGGACAGTCGGAGCAGGCCTCCGGAAGGCCCTGACACTCGGCAGGTGGGGGTGGGTGGGAAAGGTGAAGGTGTCCCCGAGGTGCGATGGGAGGACTGAGAGCATGTGGTGGGGAGGCAGTACCCCCCGGGGTCAGACTTGGGGAGGCAGCACTGGCCTGGCTTGTGCACACTGCTCCTCCCGGGCCTGCTCTGCTCTATTGGTCCCACACAGGCCATCACGGTGACCAGAGACTTCTAGCCTGGACAGCTGTTGAGCCCCATGCTGGAGCAGGTGCTCCAGAGAGGCCACGATGGGGCCGGGAGGAATCGAGATGCTAGGAGACTTGGGGTTTCTTACCTTGCAGCACTGAGAACAGTTGAGAAAGCCTCAGGGAACCCCAAGAGTCTGCTGCCAGAGGGGGCTGGCAGAGTGGGGTCAGCCCGGCTCGTCGTGGGGGGATGTGGTTCCTTCCAAGCCTGGTGAGAACCAGGAGCTGAAAATCCACACGTGGAGGTGTCCACGGCCACAATTCCCCCAGACAAGTGGCTTGCCCACACCCGGGACTCGCAGCCCCATTCTGCACTCTGAATCACCAAAGCTCTGCCCCACCCCACCCCCAACCCCCGGCTGGTGTGGGATTTCACCAGGAACTGAGTCACAGTAAAGAATATTATGATAGAAAATCAATAAGAAAGTTACAGAGTAGAACAAAAAATAATACAATAAAGAGGACACATAAAGATGCAGAGGCGAAGCAAGAAATCGAATGTTAAAGGACAGAAGGGCAGGCAGAAAAGGTGACTTCCAGTGACTTTTCAGGGAGAAGGAATCCAAGGGTGGATGAGCGAGTTTGGGAGGGGACTGAGAAGGGATCCTGGGTGTCCTTCATGACCAGGTTCGGCCACCTTGCGGCCCCTCGTCTTCCATTTCCCTCCCAACCTCCCCTCCTCCAGTCAAACCAGACTCCCGTGCCTGGATCCCACGGCCCCAGGCCTACCCCAGGGCCTTTGCGTCACAGTTTTGGTGTCTGGGATGCCGGTCTCCTGGCGGCTGATTCAATCCCTCCTTCCCGCAGCTGTCTGCTCAGAGGCCCAACTGACCACCCGATAGAAATGCCCGCCTTCCCCTCCTCCGTCACTGTCCATTCTTTACCTGCTGAATTTTCTCCTTAACCCTTAACAGCCCCCCCACCCCCCACCTTGGCAAAGTTCACCCTGCCATTTATTTTCGGGGTTATAGTGTAAGGGTCAGGGTCTGGTCACGTTATTATTATTCCCCCTGCCTCTCTCACGGCATCCGGCACATAGCAGGTGCTCACCAAAAATGACCCCCCTGGGCCAGTAGGGAGAGAAGCGGAAACCCCAGCCCGCAAGAGGAGGCAGGAAATGGGAGTATCCCGGAAGAGCTGGCCTGGAACTGTGCACGGGGAAGCCAACTGCGTCTTCAGGAGAAGATGCTGGAGGTTTCTGGGAGGCGGGGGTGGGGGTGGGGGTGGTCTTCCAAGGTTCCGGAGCAAAGTAGAACTTGGAGAGGTGATGAAGCTGCAAGGACAAGGGGGGGCCCAGGTTCGGCCTCCTGGCAGCATGGCCTCGAGCGACCGATCAGACGCTCCCGAGTCTCAGCCGGCCGGTCTGGAAAATGGGGCAGCCTTGCCTGCCTCGAGGTGCTAGTCTGATAACAAAATGAAATAAAAAGGACTTCCAGCCCCGCCTCCACGGTGAGCCCTAAATAAATATTAGCTCCACGTTGAGCTTCTGTTGGGCGTTACGTGCTTTGACTCGAACACAAAAATGAAAAAGACGTGGTCCCTGCTCAGTCGAGTGGAGAGAGAGGGGGGAGAGAGGCCTGCCGATGGCAGTTTGGTGTGGGTGGAAGGCGGAGGTGGCCACGCGGGCACCACCAAGAGGGCAAGGACATTCAGCGTGGGCATCAGAAGTTGGTGGCTGCTGGGCTGGGTCTTGAAGGGTGAGTGGAAGGTCAGGAGCAGAGAGGGCCAGGCAAAGTTTTCGGGAGGTCCAAAGACAGGGGATGTGAAACGCCCACTCAACACCAATGTGTTGAAAACATACAAACTTGAAAAGAAAAAAAGATTTAGAAAGTCAATCTCCAAATCTTTTTTTAAAAAAGCTTATTTATTTAGTTAGTTTTGAGAGGGTGGGGGAGGGAGGGACAGAGAGAGAGGGAGAGAGAGTCCCGAGCAGGCTCCGTGCAGGGCTCGAACCCACGAACTGTGAGACCGTGACCTGAGCCGAAGTCAGAAGCTTAACCCACTGAGCTGCGCAGGCGCCCCTTAATTATTTTTAACGGAAGAGGTTTTCATGATTTTTGCAAACTACGTGTTAAAAACTACGTTGTCTAAGAAAAGAATGGGTTGAACCCCTACTGGGTGTCCAGACACATCAGTAAGACTGGCCTGGTCCCCGTCCCCGGGATCACACACGCCCAGGAGGCCGACACTATGTAATTGATTATAAATTGGTTAATTGCAATCAGGCGCGTTTGCGGGCGCTGCAGGTCATTCTGTTTTGCCAAAGTGCCTGGAGGAACTGGCAGAGATCAGGCTGGAAGGGGAGGTGGGCCAGGTCAGGGAGGGCCTTGAATCACGCACAGCACTTACTAGGTGACAGCTCTGTGTGATCGATACAAAGGGGAACAAGACCGGGTCCTTCATTGGCAGGAACCAATGACGGAATGTGGAGTGCTGGAGGGAAGTCCGTGGTGTGACAGGAGCACAGCATGGGAAGCGACAGCGAGGGAAGGCTTCATAGAGGAGGTGACATTTGCCTCTTTTTCCAACTGAATGGCAGTCCCAGAGCTGACTGTCCTGCCTTTCCGGCGGGACTTCCGAACCTGCAGGCTTAGAGGGGCACTAACCACACCCAAGAATGACTCAAGAGCAACGTGTTCTGCGCCTGGCAGAGTTCCTTCTCTAGGCCTTGGATGTAAGGGAAGGAGGAGTTGGCATCATACTGAGACATCGACCCAAAGACCAGAATGTGGGGAGCACCGACGGGCTGCTGCTACGCCCTGGTGGCTCGAGGGCCAAGGGCTAGGAGTCCCAACTCCACCCTCCCTCATGCGCTATGTGAGCTTGAGACAGGTTATTCTACCTCTCCGCCTCTGTGTGCTTATCTGTAAAGTGGGCATCATGGTGGCTTTATGGAGCTGTTGCCATCACGATGATTGAGTGTGTGTCTCCCCCTTGGTAAGTTTTAATTACGAACGATTTGCTATTATACCCTGCCAAACGTGCCACCGATTCTCTAAGTGTGGCTGACCTGGCTCCTTGTAGGGATGGTCAGAATGTGGGCAGCCTGTTATCTGAGCCAGGTAACTCACTGCATGATAACACCCCAGCTCACTCCAAGGGCCCGTTTGGATAGAGGGACTGTCTCCCAGAGGGACATGGGACTGCTTCCGGAAGCCGGGCTGTAGCCATGCCCCCAGACCAGGCTAGGCTCAGTGTCCTGGCCAGGCTCTTCTGAGCCACCTACCCTGGCGCCTCACGTCCTTGTGCTGCAAACGCTGTTTCTAGTCTTTTCCTGAGAAGTCCTGAGTCCCGAGAGGCTGGATCCTTGTCCCTCGTGCCCACCACTGTGTCCTTTGCATTGTGCACAGAGTTTGGCATGAAACAGGCTCTCCATATGTGTTTGTTGATAAACGGGGTGGGGGTGGGTGGGAGGAGAGAGGAGAGGGGCAGGAGTGATAATAGCATATGTTTTTCCATGGCGGGGGAGTCCTGTTGACCACCCAGCCCCCACCTTTGTTGAGTGTGGCCTGTGTGCCGGGTGGGGCTTCCCATCGTGTGAACTCGCGTGATCCTCACAGCAAGGCCTCCAGAGAAGTTCGGTTATGGTTCTCATTTTACAGATGGGGAATCCGGGGCACAGAGAGGTCAAGCCGCTTGCCCAAGGTGACTCAGCCAATAAGTGATAGAAGCAAGATTCCAGCCCTCAGGCTCTCATGCGGTAGAGCCTCCTATTTGCCGATTGCCTGTTGTGTGCCCGCCTCTTTGTCCTCTAATATCGTGGGAACCTTGGGGACACTGAGGCTCAGGGATGTGAACGTGTCAGGCCAAAGTGCCAGCAAATGGGCAGATTCACCATGGTTTGCACACGGCGCTCTGCCTGTCTGTAGTTTCTGCCCGTAGTAATGAGGGCCCCAGAGTGGGGAGAGGTCCTGCGGGTCGACTGTCCCTCCCCTGCCCTGTGTCAGTGATGGGAACGCCTTCTTTCTGGCCTGTCACCTAGGCCTGCCCCTGCCTCCACTCAGCTGTGGAGGCCACACTGAATGGGGCAGTGGAAAGAACCCGGAGTCTGGAGCTAGAAGACTGGGTTGAATCCCAGGGACCTTGGGGAAGGTGCTTCCTCACTCACAGCCTCAATGTCTTTAGCTTGGAAATGGGAAAAATAACATGACTCCCCCAGTACAGTATAGTATGAGTTAATTTAGATCGCACACCTAGGACCGCATGCTACACAGACGGTGCTTGGGAAACGTGTGGAGATAGTAGCATCTCCCTGGTTAGAAACTTCGGTGAAGTCTGCACACTGGAAGGCCGGACCCCGTCTCCTCCAATCTCGTCCGTCTTATTCCCTCCGTCACCCCCGATCCCCACGTCTACACTGAGCTCTGGCCCCGCTCCCGTTCTTTCTCTGGACAAGCCAGGCTCTTTGGTGCTACCCGTTCTCCCCTATCTGCTTTCATGTGTCCACCTGCATCCCCGTGGAGATAATCTGGGGAAGGGCATAACTGGGACAAGGACATACCCGCCAGCTCCTTCTTGGTCTTTCCTTTTTTCTTTTGCTCGTCTCCCTCGTCCTTACACATTCCTCTCTCCCATCCCGTTCACCCCTGTATCAAAAACCTGTGTATTTCCTTTCTTTTCTTTTTTAATGTGTATTCCTTCCTTCCTTCCTTCATTCAGAGCGTGCACTAGTCGGGGAGGGGCAGGCAGAGAGGGAGAGACAGAATGCCAAGCAGGCTCCGAGCTGTCAGTGCCCAGCCCGATGTGGGGCTCGATCTCACGAACCGTGAGATCACGACCTGACTCAAGATGGGGAGTCGGATGCCCAACCGACTGAGCCACCCAGGCGCCCCAACAACCTATGTGTTTCTACATGTTCACACAACCGTGAACAGAATACACCTGCGGCTAATGTTCACACACAAACACATGCCTTCGTCTAGTCCTGTGCACGCGCACTTGTGGGGCTTGGCCACCTTGTCGCAAAGTGGGGCCATAGGAGGCACCCCTTCCGCATCTTGCTCTATCAGCCAAACAACAACCCCCGTGAGGCTCTGTCTGCGTCGGCTGCAACAGCCCTAATTCATTCTTTTCATGGTACTGTTGTATTTCACAGTGAGGAATCGCGATCATTTCTTCATCCAGTCTTTTACTGGCAGGCATTCTCCTTATTTCCTGTCCTCTCCCCGCACCCTGAGCCTGTAAGCGGTCCTGAAGCACACACCCTTCTACATACATCCGCTCACCCGGTGCTTTTATTTTGATGGACTAGATCCCCAGGGGCAGGATTGCTCAGCGGAAGGGTATCTGTATTTTTTATTTCAGGCCGATGTTGCCAGATCGCTTTCCAACAGTGCTGTAACTTGTCGCCTTTCCTCCAACAACTTCACGAGTCTCTTTCCCCGCATCCACTCCAGCCATAGGTGCTAGTATTATTTTTCGATCCGGTATTTGTATACATTGCAAAATGGCAAGTGGTTTTAGACTTGCATTCCTTATTTTCATATTGACTTTGTGAGGGGGCTCTGTGGCTACCAAGTAATGTTGGGGGGGGATGTCTTTTTATGTACAACTGTCTTGTTTTCTTATGCACTGAGACTGACCCTGTCATCTTCCACATTTTCTCCCAAGATATTTATTGTTGTAGTGTATTTTTGGATGTTAACTCTTCAATCCATCCAGCGGCTATTCATGTATGTGATGTCAGATGAGGTTTCAACTTTTTTGCAAAAGAGAGCTTTTCAAGTTTCATTAATTGAACAGTTCTTCATTTTCCAACTGAACTGAAATACCATCTCTGCGCCATATTGGATTCCTGCGAATATGTTGACCTAGTCCTGCTCTCTTGGGCTGTTCCGCTGATCTGTGCCTCACTTCCCTGCCGGCATCACCTGAATTTGGTAACAGGGGCCTTAATATGGTCTCACCTCTAGTAAAGCCACATTTCTCCCCGATGTTTTCTCTTTTGTAGGATCTGGTTGTGATTAGGTCTCCCTTCTTCTATGTGAACTTTGAATTATTCTATTCAATGGCGTGTTGGTCACCACTGGATCCCAGTGACTTACCTGGGGTCAAGCATTCAATTGGGGAACAGAAGATATTTGTTGAATGTTTTGAGGCTCTTCTCCTTCCCCAGTTGGCCCCATCCCTCTACCCCTAGGTCTATAAAAGGTATTAAAGAGCAATATTCAAGCCAAAAGTAAGTTAACATGAAAACGTGTGCAGAGTAGACGGCTCGAACCAGAGAAAGCTACCGAGATGCTGAAACTCTCAGTGCATTGTTTTGTTTGAGACACTGGAAGCAAAGAGAGAGAAGCATTGATTTTTTTTTCCCGCCTCTGTTTATTAGACACCTACTGTATGCCAGTAGACTTATTCTAGGTCTGGGGATATAGTGGTAGCCAAGGCCAAGGCAAAAGTTTGATTCTTGGGGTGTGACGATGCTGTGTTCATTATTTTCATTATTTTCCAGTGTGATGACGATATTGTGGTTATATTGAAAACAGAGGGTCCCTGTGTTTTAGGGACACATACTGAAATATTTACAGATCCAATTACATGAAGTCTGGAATCTGTTTTTAAATAAGCTGCGGGTGGGAGAACTGAATGGAAGTACAGGTGAAACAAGATTGAATTGATCATTATGGGAGCTTGGTGATGATTTCACAGGGTAATATTTATTATACGATTCTCTCTACTTTTGTCTATGTTTGAAATATTCCATAATGAAAAAGTTTTAAAAATGCATACAGAGGTTATTATGTTTCAGGCATCATTCCAATTGCCTTAACATCCAGGAATTCATCAAGTCCTCACAGAAGCCCTGTCTTAGTCACCTGGGGCTCCTATGACAGAATACCATAGACGGGGGCGCTTACACAGCACACATTTATTTCTCAAAGCACTGGAGGCCGGGAAGTCCAAGATTAAGGTGCCAGCTGACTTGGTTCCCGGTGGGAGCTTTCTTCCCGGCTTGCATACGGCCACCTTCGTGCTGTGTCCTCCCCATGCAGAGAGCGAGTGAGCGAGCGAGCAAGTGAGCTCTCTGACATCTTCGTATAAGGGCAGTGATCTCATCATGAGAGCCCCTCCAAATACTGTCACCTCCAAATACTGTCACATATGGGGGTTAGGGCTTCAACCCACGGATTTGGTGGTGGTGGTGATGGTTGGGGACACAGTTCAGTCCATAGTAAGGTCTGCCCAGTGGCTATTGTCATCCCAGTTGAAAAAAACAAGTCCCCCCAAGTTCCAAGATTCGGGAACTTGCCCAGGATCACAGCTGGTAGGAGCAGCGCTGTCTGGCCCCGGGGTCCTGTTGTCAAGCACTGTTTCTGCTTTGACGCCTATTTGTTCCAACGAACCTACACACAAAGAGTGATATGTGTCATCTGCAATACAAAATGCTATAATTTGTATACAACGAAAAAATTTCGTATGGCAGGATGGCAGGAAAGGCTACGAAAGATTAAAAAAAAAATAGGATTGTGAGAGAGAGAGAAAAAGAAGACCCGTCATGGGAGGAGGGACCGAGGCTGCGGGGGTTGGGGGGTGGGGGTGGGCAGGGTCCTCGTTCAGCAAGTGTGACCAGAGAAGGACCCTCTGAGGAACTAAGACCTGAGCGAAGATGGGGAGGCTGTGTGGAGGTCTGGGAAAGACGTTCAAGCAGAGGACTGACAGGTGCAAAGACCCCGAGATAGAAACAGGAGGCTGAGTGGGGCTGGAGCACGGCCGGCCGAGAGGGATGATGGCCATGTAAGCCAAATGGATCATTTAAATACATTTTCCTACATCTTGCTGTGCTAAACTCATCTGTAACAGAGGAATAATTTAATTCCGAAGCCAAATTAACTGCTCTTTGCCTTCTTGCAAGGTCACCTGCCTTCATTTTTTTTTTGAATAACTCGATTCAATTTTTCCGCTCTTGCCCCATTTTCTCCATCTCCTACACGCTTTTTGAGGTGGTTATAACGTTATTATCTTATTATTAGTCCCTAGCAGGGATAATTCACTTTCCAATTGATCTCTGCTGCTTATAAAACGCCAAATCAACTGGAAGCATAGGAAGCAAGTGGTTAGTGAATCCTGAAAGCCGGTGTAGACAGAAAGTGGTGCGTGAGAGGCTGGGGGCCAGGCACGGCGGACCTCTGATGAGTTGAACTGACCTGTGGTTGAGCCGTCCAAGCGTCAGAGGAGCGTCCACGAGGCAAGTTATCAAAGGTGCAGGTGGAGGTTCCTGCTTGCATCAGACTTGTGCTTTAATATTTCACACGGTCCTTGCTAGTTTGTGTTTGTTCTAAGTAAGCATCTGACAATGTCCAGTTCAATGGATTCTGTAGGTAAAATGTGTCCAAGCACAATGTTTCCCTTGAAAAAAAATGGCTGGCGATACACAGATGTTTGTCGTGCAGCCTTCACACTGCTGTTTTGACTCGAGCCTGGAGAGTGTCAACTGTGGACCAGCGAGGTTCAGGGTATAGATGGTGGGATCACCTGTGATGTTGCCAGTTGGAAGAAAAGAGGCCAAGGATGGACCATTAAATGGACAAAAAGGAGAGGCTATAAAATAAAACTTATTCTTGGGGTAACAGGATGCCATTGAAAAGAACAATTTTCAATTGTCCTTGAGAGAGAGAGAGAGAGAGAGAGAGAGAGAGTCCCAAGCAGGCTCCGCACTGACAGCCCAGAGCCCAAGACGGAGCTCAAATTCACGAACTGTGGGATCACGATCTGAGCTGAAATCAAGAGTCTGATGCTTAACCAACTGAGCCACCCAGGTGCCCCCCACCTTTTTTTTTTTTTTTTTTTGCTGATTCTTGACTAGTTTATTTGGAGGGGGCAGTTAGGGGGATACAGAATCAAGAGGACAGGGGCGGAAGGGAATGGACAAGAAGGCTTCCACTGAAGGTTCAGGGGGAATTTTTCGGGGTGTTGGAGGGAACCCTGGAGAAGCAGCTGTAGGGGAGATGAGACAGGAGCTGGGAATGAATGGAAAAGTGGACTTTAAGAAATTTGACAGGGGTGCCTGGGTGGCTCAGTCGGTTAGGCGTCCGACTTCAGCTCGGGTCATGATCTCACAGTCCGTGAGTTCGAGCCCCGTGTCGGGCTCTGTGCTGACGGCTCGGAGCCTGGAGCCTGCTTCAGATTCTGTGTCTCCCTCTCTCTCTGTTCCTCCCCCACTCATGCTCTCTCTCTCTCTCTCAAAAATAAACAAAGATTTAAAAAATTAAAAAAAAAAGAAATGTGGCTGCAGTTTGTGTCTCTTTGTGGTGTCGGAGCAACATAATTAGGGAGCTTGAATTATCGTGAGTGTTTCGGTGGTTGGATAGATTCTTTGACTATTTCAGCTCCTTGTAGACTGGACCACATGGGCCACGGGGGCCATGTGCAAGGCTACAGGGAGCAAAGGCCAGGATGTAAGGGAAGCTTCTCGGGTAAGATGGTACATTGGCTACCGATTTGGTGAAAGTTCATGCCAAACTGTACAGCTTAGACGTTAGACATGTGTCTTTTGGTTTCAGGCGCTAGGTAAAAAAAAAAGCTAAAAGAAATAAACTGCTCTAGATACGGGGTCAAGAGACCTACATATTTGTCCTTGCTTCACCAGATGGGCCCTTCCTGCATTCCGTAGATTACTGGGTGAGCAGTTCTATAATACCAGCCCCTAGTTAGGTGCTGGGCATGTAAAGGTGCAGTGTTCATCTTTCTGGGTAATTTTGTGCTCCGTTGTGAAGGGTGGGCAAGAGTTTATAGACAGACAGTGGAGGGAAGGGAATTTAAGGCAGAGGGGTGTGCATGTGCAAAGACATGAAGGTTTACAAAGGCATATCTTCCAAAAGCAGAGAAACGTTTAATGGACCTCAGATCTAGAGTATGTGCGGTTGGGAAAATATGTGATTGATTTCCCTACTGTTGGCGTTAAAGATGTTTCTATTTTTCATGATTATAAATAATGCTGAGATGGACATCTTTTTTTAAATGTTTATTTTTGCGCGCGTGAGAGACAGAGAGAGACAGAGCACGAGCAGGGGAGGGGCAGAGAGAGAGGGAGACACAGAATCTGAAGCAGGCTCCAGGCTCCGAGCCGTCAGCACGGAGCCCGACGTGGGGCTCGAACCCACGAACCATGAGATCATGACCCGAGCCGAAGTCGGACGCTTAACCAACTGAGCCACTCAGGCTCCCTGAGATGAACATCTTAATGCATCAAATGGTTTCTGCAGTCGGCTGTACGCTAGATTCCTACAAGTAGGGATCACGGGGAGTTTCAGTGGGAGAGTAACCCGGCGGGTCTTGCCCTGTGACTTTGTCCAAGTCACTGGCCCTTCTGGGTTTCCATTTCCCCACCTCAGAACGTGGATCCCAGGAATGAAAAAAGCCTTTCTGGCTCTCACATTCACACATCTAGTGGCATCTTCAAACCGTGCTTTGTCCAGGACTTGCGAGAGAGATCTAGATTCCTACTGACTGAGAAAACTCCTCACTATTTCATCTCAAGCAAGTCACATCCCTCCTGTATGCCTCAATCACTCTGTTGGCTCAGCAAGGAGACTAAAAGAGACTTAGGGGGCCACAAAGTGATGCTCGTGAAGCTTTTTTAATAAAAGAATTCTATGGTCCGGAGCATGGAGTCTCCTTCCACACCATCCCTTGTACGCAGACTTCTCCTTTTCTTGCTCTCCTGTCCCCTCTGGCTCATTGGTTCCCTCCCTCCTCCTTGGGGGGGGGGGGCTGGAGGAGGATCCACCCTGTGACATCCTCCCTGGGGGTGGCCGCTAACTTCATCGATGTTCAGCGACTGTTAACACTGATATGCCCTGAGCTCCTGTCCATGGAACCCACTCTCCAGAGCCAGCACCCCTTCTCTGGGCGGAGCCCCCGAGGCTCTAATAAGGGCAAAACTCCCCTCCTTCATGTCTCTTTAGTCTTGGGGTGCCCCTGCCGTGTTCAGACTCTTGCCTGGAGGTGCTACCTTCTGTTGACTCTGCACTGAAAGCTAGTGGTCACTTACCTCTCTGGGTTTATTTGGTGAACGAGCTTTGGGAATTTACTCTTCAAGATTCCCACGCCCTCCTCTGTGCTCCTAGGGCTCTGAAACCAGACTCCCTGGGTTTAAATTTTCGGCTCTCTCATTGACTAGCTATGTGAACACATCTGAGTTACTGAATCTCCCGGTACCCCCGTTTTTCCATATGTAGCACAGAGCCCAGTGCGGGGCTCAGACTCACAAAGAACCATGAGATCATGACCTGAGCCGAAATCCAGTTGGACGCTTGACCGACGGAACCACCCAGGCACCCGTAAAAGGGATAATAACTTTTAAGTGCTTACAACAATGCTTGGCATGTAAATGTGTTCAATGACAATTACACTGCTGTGAATTTCAATATGAGGGGTGATATTAATCTCGGGGTGTGGGTTAGTATCAGATACTCTTCCAAATACACATTCGTACTACAGTGTAAATGTCTGATACGATAGCGTGACACAGACCTCAAATGTTTATCTCGAACAGCAGATGTTTAAGCCAAAGGGGCGAATGCTTAGACATGGACTTTTGACGATCAATAAGATCGAGCAGCTCAGAAAAAGGGGTTCTAGAATTAGTCAAATTTGGGTCATAGTTCCTGCTCGGCCACTTTATTGTTGAGTGGCCGTGGGCTGGTTTCTTACCTTCTCAGTGACTCATAGGTTTGTTGTGTGAACATGAGAAGATATTGTAAGTAAAGCATGTGATGATAAGGTGCCTGGCACATAGTAAGGTCAATAAATGCCCATGGTGGAAAAGTTCTGGAGTGGAGGAGAGGGTGGTGGCAGGAAGTCTCCCACGGAGCCCTGACCCTTGCCAGCCTGTGGGCTCTGCTTCAGCTGTGTCCACTGGTCCATCCCGTAAACATTCGTTAAGTACCTACCGTGTGCCAGGAGTTCCTCGGCTCGATCAGTCCGTTCCCACAATTCGCTTCGTCATTGTAAATTCTACGGACATCAGTCCCCCTGTTAACTAGGGTGTCTAAACAAAAATGACAATGTGACGGCAAATCAAGTTTGGGAACCAGAATTGGAGAGCACTCAACGGGTTCCGTGGCCGTGGGACCTGGAGCTTTGCCTACCCTCGTGCGCCTTGAGGGACGACTGTGGGTGTTGAGTCTCCTGTGACCGCAGACTCTTCTTAACATGTCCCTTGTGTGCATCTTCCTCTCCACTGTCTGCTCCAGGCATGACCCCACCTTGCCGGCTGCTATCGCCCCGTCCCTCGTCTCCAGCCCAGCCCCAGGGGCAATAGAGTCAGCTTTCCCAAACTCATGTCCTTTGAGCCATATACTGTCCCCCCTTGCGCATGGTGCGGGGACCTCTTCTCTCCTCCTTTGCCTTGCCGGTTCTCTTCCCCCTCCAGGATGCCTCCTGCAGTGCTGGTCTGGGATGGGGGCCCCTTTTTGACTCCTGGCCTCTGCAGGGAGCCTCTCTCATACTTGACGGTACTTCCTGGCACCCGCATGCTTCCCGCTGTCCCCTTCCTGGCCACATGGAGGGAGAAGTGGCCTTTGCTCTCCCCGCTCTGTGCCCTTTCGTGGCGGGGAGGCCGCGGACTGTCATGGAAAGAGCTCCCACCTGGAGCCTGGGTTTGGATCTCAGTTGTGAGACAAAGGGCAAGTGACTGTACGCCTGAAAACCGAAACTTCCCTCTCTGCCATATGGGATGCTTCTGTTTCTCTTTCACTGGGTTGAACTGAGGTTACCCGGGTACAGGAGGACACAGAGTAGGTGCTTGATAAATGTATTTGCAAAAACGACACGGGCTTGCAGTTGAGCAGTCCCACGGTCCTGGGGCATGTGACTCCCTGGGAAGGCGCTCTGGAGGACAGGGGAGTCTACGGCCCCATTTACGGATGAGAGAACCCTACTTTGGCTCCCAGCTTACCCTGAGGATGGCGTGAGGGTCACCTGCCCTCAGACGCACCTGGCTGGGTCTAGTACGGCTCAGTGCCTCTGCACGTGGCTAAGCGTGGTGGCGGTGGGAGTCGTAGAGAAGCCACATGCCCTGCCCTGCCCTGCCTCCCCCCCGCCCCCCCCCGCCCCGCCCCGGGCTGTGGGTGCTGTGCTCCAGGCTCGCCACACCAGCTGGCAGGCCAGAGGGCCACTGTGAGTCCTGGGATCACCCCGCCCTAGCTGTGTGACCTTTGGCAAAGTCCCCTCGCCCTGCCAGGTCTCCGTTTGCGCATCTTGTCAATGGAGGGGTGAAGGAATCTTGATCAGAGCAGTGCTGTTGCACAGACAGAAGGAGATAAAACATATGAGGCACCTTAGCAGGCCAATGGCACTCAGGGTCATCATTATTATCTCGTTTAATTCTAACCCTTAAAGCTGGAGATCCCAGCTGAAAACACCCCCTGGTGCCTTTGGCCTCCAGGCGGGAATAGTGGTATTACCCCTTTGTCTCATGCTCCCGATCCGGGCCCAGTGGCTTGTCCACACTCCGGTGGGGGGGGGGGGGGAGGGGGCATTCTCTTGACATCGTGAAAGGTACAGCCCCGCAGGTCCCTGGTGTTTCAAAAGCACCAACGCCTGGCCCGGGGTGGGGGTGAGGTAGCATTTCACAGCCTACAAAGCCCTTCCTCTTTGTGCCTCTCTTATTTCTGGCATTTTACAGTTGATAACATCACAAAGTGCCCGGGAAGCAGGGACGCTGGCCCAGGACTCACAGATGAGAACATGTAGGCCGAGGGAGTCACACGCGGGCCCAAGGCCCTGCCTCTGGGGCGGCCCTAGGAGGAGAGGTTGGGGGGGGGCGGGGAAGAGGTCCGAATCCGACTCTGCCCCAGTGCCCTGGGCTCTCCCTCCTAGCCCTCCCTCTGTATCCTGCAGAAGATAGAGCCTTCCTGAATGAAGCTCGGGAACGCTGCCACCGTTCAATGAGCTAATGGCGAAATCGGAAACTCAAGGGCTGGTAGCAGAGGCAAAAAAAAAAGAAAGAAAGAAAGAAAGAAAAAAAAAAAAAGACAAGCTTTGATTCATGGGCAGGAGGATCAGTGAATGGGGAAGACGGCCTCCAGTAATAGAGGAAATGCCTGAGTGGCACATCCTTCCAGCGGAGTCTCTCCCCGGGAGAGGAAGGTCAGGTTAGCGGAGGCCTCGGTTAGCGTCGGAGCCTGATGGGGAGGCGAGGGAGCACTGCAGTCAGAGCAAGCCTGGCGAGCCCCATCGGTGAAGTGGAGGGGGGTACGGGAGGGGGCAGGTACTGGAGATCACAGGGCTCCCCCAGGTAGGGGGTGTAAAGTCAGCAGGTAGGAGCCAGGCACATCACAGGGGCTCACCAAAGAAAAACACCTGAAAACTCTTATTTTTATTTTTAAATTGTTTTTAGAGAGAGAGCGCGAGTGAGCAGGGAAGGGGAGGAGCAGAGAGAGGGAGACCCAGAATCCGAAGCAGGCTCCAGGCTCCGAGCTGTCAGCCCAGAGCCTGACTCGGGCTCCAACTCACAAACGGTGAGATCATAACCGGATCCGGAGTCGGACGCTTAACCCGCTGAGCCACCCAGGCGTCCCTGCCGCCACCGGTCTTGAACGCACGAACGAGTTGATTTTTACACTCTCGGATCTGGTCTCTAGTGTGTGTGGGCACTACAATCACAGTACAGGTGGGGACTCAGGGATCAGAGAGGGGCCGTGATTTGTCCCGGGTCACACAGCTGGTAGATGGCAGAACTGGGCCTCCAATCCCCAGCTCCCTCACCTGCATCTGGGAGGAGGTCGAAATGCCTGATGGGGGCGGGGGGGCAACATTCCAGTGTAAGAAGGAGAGTATTAGTGTACCTTGACTACTTCTAGAACTTTCTTTGACCCTGGTGAACTTCTCTGCAAAGGGACCCTTTATAAAAACATTTTTTTTTTGTTTTTTTAATTTATTTTTGAGAGAGAGAGAGAGAGCGCGCGCCTGAGCGGGGGAGGGGCGAGAGAATCCCAAGCAGACTCTGCACTCTCAGGGCAGAGCCCGACGTGGGGCTCGATCCCACCACCCGCAAGATCAGGGCCCGAGCTGAGACCGAGAGTCCGACGTCCCACCGACGGGGCCGCGCAGGCGTCCCTGCAAACGAACTCTTTGACAGGAGAGCGGGTGGGGCCTCCCCCTCCCCCAATATTTGGGGTACCTGTCAGTTTCCCAAGTGGACGGAGACTTCCTCTGTGGGCAAGGAAACTCCCCGGCCTGAAACAGGAAAACAAGGGCAATGAACGAAGCCGGTTTGCGTGAAGGGCCTCGGCGTTCGGGGTAACCCGGAAAAGGGGGCACTGTATTTTATTTTTTCTAATCACCGCCCCCACCGTGCTCTGTTGGGCTCCGCCTCTCTTGCTGGCTCCTTCGGGACGATGCCCCAGGCCCCTTCCATAACCCTCCCATCACTGTCGCTCATTAAAAAGAATAATCTCACCTTCGTTATTAAGACCCAGCCCGGTTCATTTTAAAACGTCGCTCTCCCACGGAACGCGGAGCTCCCCCGTCTGGGGCTGTGTGCGTGCGTGCTCGTGCGTGCGTTCTCATGCACGGGCCTACGTGCGTGCGCCCGTGCAGGTGTGCTCGGGTGTGTGCCTCTTCTGGAAGTCGGGGCCGGGAGGAAGTTGCGGCCTCACGTGACTGCATCCTGCGGGCGGGCTGTGCCCGTCTGGGCGGCTCAGACCCGCCGTCCCCTCTGGAGACAGTCCTGTGTCCGCGATGGCGGGTTTGCTGCGCGTGTGCCCCATGGTTTTTTTCTGTGTTTCTGGCCCCCGCACCGTAGCTGCTGGCACCCTCTGTGAGGCCGGTGCCTGAAGGCAGGCTCTCTCGGGAGGAGGTGCCGGTCGATGTAGCTCAGACTCAAACTCCGTCTCCTTCTCAGCTCACGGGCAAGTGGGGGTCTGCCCACAGCTCCGACTCCTAGGGACCCTGATCTTGGCAGTGGGCCAGGACATTGACTTAAGCCCTGAGTTTCTTAAAGACTTTTTTTTTTTGAAAAATTTTTTAACGTTTATTCATTTTTGAGAGACAGAACATGAGTGGGGGAGAAGCAGAGAGAGAGAGGGAGACACAGAATCTGAAACAGGCTCCAGGCTCTGAGCCGTCAGCAGGGAGCCTGACGCGGGGCTCAATCTCACAGACCGCGAGGTCGTGACCTGAGCCGAAGTCGGATGCTCAACCGACTGAGCCACCCAGGCGCCCCAAGCCCCGGATTTCTACTTGGATGTCTGCTCACATGCTGGAAATCTCCGTGACTGCGGGAGAGGGCAGGGGAGGGGTGGTACGGGGCATTCCAGATCTTCTGGAAGGGCAGCCGGTGCCACGTTCTGCATTCGTCCCCAGACTTGCACATCCCACGCGTAAATGCTGTCCGCCAGGCTGGCGTTCCTGCCCCTGGCGCCGTGGGAAGTCCCAGGACTCCAAGATTCAGACCTTTGAGATGGTCCTGGAGAATGTAGCGACTTTGTCCTCTATGGTGAACCCTCCCTCTCTCTTCAGCGGGAGGGCGGGATGGGTAAGGCCCAGACCTCACGGCATCCGGTTCCATGAGGTTGTGGACGGCGCCAGGCACCACCGGGGGCTTCAGGGGCACTGGCACGGCGGGTTTCGAGGCTCACACATAGGCTGGCTTGTCAGAAGTGGCCTGGACAGCCCGTGGCAGAAGCGAACGTGAACCTGGGTCCGCCTGTCTTCCAAGACCGAAGCGACGGGTGTGGGTTGTCTGTGGCCGCCCAGAATCGATTCCTCATTCTCTGGTCACAGCACTCGATGTCTTTAGGGAGCAGTTACCTCTTCCCCATCAAACAGCCCTGTCTGGTACCCTAAGCAGGATGTCAGGGGTCCTGTTCCTTGCCTGATGGTAACCCCTCTGTTGTCTGTGTTGCAGGGAGTTAGGCCACGAGGAGCGCTCAGGCCGGCCCCTGACAAGTAACCATTGCCACTATTCCTCCCGTTCTCTTCTTGGGCTCTGGGTCACAGTCAGGGTCCAGGTGGGCGCGTGGCCACCCCTGGGCCTCCCGGGCCTCAGGCTGTGGGGGATCCTCACGCGGCCTCAGCTGACAGGCTCTGGTTCAGTTCCTATGGGGCAGATGCTCATGTCGCATCAGGTGGCCGCTTGCCCCAGCTGGCGCGAGCTGACCGTGTCATGGCCCGGTGGCCGGCGAAGTCAGTGGGGTAGGGGCATGGGGGGAGGGGGGTCGTCTGCACCGTGTTCTGGGGGCCCCTGCCCGGGGCGGACCGTCTCGTCCTGCGGGTCTGCAGAACTGGGGCCTCGGCAGGGAAAGCCCGGACTCACCACCCTCCTCGTCACCGTTGTCACCCTCAGCCGTTGCTGTTAAGAATGACCATCCTTACTGTTCTGAGCACCCGGAGTGGGCCAGGCCCTTTGTGACAGTGAGGACCGCCCTACTCACGAAAGCAATAGCCACGCACGTTGCCGGGGTTACTCTTCCCGGAACCCGCGGGGAGAGGCATGTGCCCATCTTACGGATGAGTCAGTTGAGGCGGGGGAGTGTTGCTGGGCACGCGTGGGGAGTCCTCGGGTTCCACTCGGTGTGGTCCCTTCAGCGGTGGCAGCGGCTGCTTTCTCCCGGTTTATACTTCCAGGCAGACACGGACGTATCTGATCCTCGCAGGGACCGCAGTTCGACCCACAGGAGACACGCACACGCTCCTCCTGGTAAGGTGGTTTGGATCCTGCTCCTTGTAAAAATCATCCTGGCCCTGTGATTCTAGAGGGAAAGTCACCGCCTCCCCCGGGGTCAAGCCCGCATCCTGGGGACGAGTGGCACTGTCCTCACCAACGCTCTCTAGGCATCGGTGACACCCAGGTTCCTACCTCCCGTCGGGCCCCTGTCCCGAACCCCAGACTCACGCCTCTGGCCAGCTTCACCCCTGCAGCTGCACGTGGGTGGACAGCTCAAACTCCACGGCCCTCGGCCCCCTGGTCTTCTCCATCCTCCGGTTCTACTTCTCCTGTAGCTCCTTCCACTTTGGTTACTGGGTTCTCCGCTCCTCTCACGCTCCGACCCGGAGCCCTGGAATCATCGTTGGCTCCTCTCCCCCCTCCTTTACCCCGTATCTAACCCATGAGGAAATCCTATATTCGCCATCGATCATTTCTCTCTGCTTTTGTCCTGGTTTGAACCGCAATCCCCCGGCTTATCCCGCTGGCTTCCTAATCGGCCCTCCTGCCGCTCTCCCTCCTCCCTCTCCATCCGTTCCCACTGCAAAGACTGAAATGATCCTCTTAAGACGTGAAGTCAGACCTTCTCCCCTCTCTGCCTGAGCCTGGGTGGTGGCTCCCCATTTCACCCCAGGTAAAAATCAAAGGTGTAAGGTAGCCTCCGGGGCCCTTCCTGACCTGGCCTCGTATCTCCCAGCTCTCCTCTGCCCACACTGGCCGCCTGGCCATCCCCCAGCGCACCAGGCACACTCCTGCCTCAGGGCCTTTGCACTGGCCGCTCCCTCTGATCCCGGCTAAACGCACAGCTCACTCCCTCACTTCCTTTGAGTCCGTGCTCAACAGGCAGGTTCCTTCCTCCCCAGCCACACTCAGATTGCATCACCCAGACCCCACCCCCAAAACTCCCGAGCCCCTCACCCTGTCCTACTTTGTTTCTTTGTTTGTTCCATAGAACGGATCGCCTTCTGGCATCTTCTACACTTGACTTAAGGAGAGTTAGCTCTGCCGTTTATTGTCCCACTCCTGACACCAACATGTTGGCTCTTCAGGGGCGAAGCTCTTTGCCTGTGTTGCTCACCCACGTGTGACAGGCTTCTGGTACCCTGCCTGGCACATAGTGTGTACTCTATGAATGCCTTCCTTATAGCTTCCCTCTGAGCCTCGACTTTCTCCCTGAAACTCCCACTGTACTAGGTATTGTTCAAATCCCCAGGAGACAAAATCACCCGGGGGTGGGGGGGTAGGTTGCTGACCCGGTCTCTGTCCCCACTTCTAGGCTCACTCTTAATCTTGTCCTCACCTTTAAGCTCTATCATTCTTAAAGCCCTCCCAGGCCCCTGCGCTGTCATACCTCCGGGCCTTTGCACGTGCTGCGTCTCTTTTCACCCCGCGGACTCCCGGGTGTCATTCAAAGCCCTGGTTAGGAGTTACCTCTTCCCTGGGGTCCTCCACGATACTCCCACCCCCCAAAGTCCTGAGAGACTCCTCCCCTCCTTCCTCCGAGTGACTTCCGTGCCTCGTGTGCGTTTCTCAGCGTGTGGGGCCCCCGTCTCACTGGGGCTCATCTGCATGTGCGTTCCGTCATCAGACTGTGAGCTCCTTGAAGGGAGAGGCTGGGCTCTGTGTCCCCGGCTGGCCCAGAGCCTGGGACACGGCAGCCGCCTAGCCAAGTGTGTGCTTGTTGCACACGACAGAGCAAATCTGACACGAGCCAGGACAGAACAAAGACTATGCTGAAGACCCTTTCAAGGTCACCGGCTGGCAGGGAATGAACAATGTCTTATTATTTGATCATTTATTTATACTCTGTTTTTGAGTAGGATTCGAGGCGGCCTGGGATGAAAGGCACAGATGTGACAAAAACAAAACCCCGTGTCTCGAACGCCTTCTCTCTTTTCCGCGACTGGCTCTTCCTCCTTGGCCTATGAACAGGCCCGGGTCTCTGTTTTCCTAACAAAAGCACCCCAACCGTCCTCAGGTCTCTGTCCCTGTGCGGCCAGCCTCTCAAGCTGGGCCTCTGATGCCTGACCCCCCCACCTCCGCTGCCCCCCCCGCCTCACTTGCTCACCTGTCACGTGACCAGCTCCTAGGTCAGCGGCTACCTCTGTGACTATAGTGGACACAGAGCTCTGGTGGGACCAGACCCCTCGCCACATCTCTCCCCTTCTCCGGCCCCTTGCTTCCCCTGGCTCTCAGGCCGCCACACTCTCGACCTTTCCTTCTATGGCTCGGCTTCTCCTCCCCAGACCCCCTTGTAGGTGGCCTTCCTCTGTCCGTCCCAGGTCCCCCCGCTCCCGGGACCATCTCCTACATACTTCCAATGTTCCAATGACTGCGGTTACCATTGGGATTCATTGGGGTCATTCTAGAAACAGATGATCCCCCCCCCTGCCCCACCCCTACCCCAACCTCAGTGGCTGAGCACAGTGTTTCTTTCCCATTTACATAAAAGGCCATTCGGCAGCAAGGGGAGGGAAGGGGCTCTGCTCTCTCTGGTCACCTAGGAATGCAGGCCCCTTCCACTTGCCTGCCATTGACCCTGGCTCTGTGCTGCGGGAGGAATATGCCTCTGGACAAGGACAGGTGGACGAGGCTGTGGGGGAGAGCACAGGGCGAGTCAGGTGGCCCTGAGTCCCTGACTCAGCCTGTCCGCTTGGTGTCCCCACCAGCGGGCACAGTCAGCCTGTCTCTCTGAGCACCCTTTTTCTCTGTCCCTAGGGGAATGTGCCCCTCACCTTTAGACTGTTACGAGGCCCCATGAAAGCATGGACTCATCCTGTGCTGATAGGGAAGTCCTCCGTGGGTGGGGACGAGCTCCCTGCTCCCACATTCGCACATTTCTTGGGCCCAGGAGACCCCTCCCTGTTGGCTGAACCCAGGAGTCCGGCACGTGGTTGGAAGAAGGAGTCAAGATCCAGCCGTGGGTGGCTTGCTGCTGGGGACTGTGTGGGGACATCCCGGCCGGAGGGCAGCTGTGTGCCTGGCTCCTCCTTTATAAATTCATGGCCGAGTGTGGGGACTCACCCAGGGGACCGAGTCAGCCTTCCGGCCGGCACTCAGAGCCTATGCCGATTGTCAAATCCATCACCCTCGGTCAATGGCATGACAGTGGGCATATGTCACTGGCTCTTGAAGTCAGACAGGCTGGACCCTTCTGTCCTCTTTAAGGAAAGGGGCGCTGACATTGATGGAGCACCTACTGGGGGCCAGACATTCTCCTAAGTGTTTGACAACCACACTCCCTGAACTGATCGCCCTGGAAGGAGGGGTGGGTCATCACCCCCATCCACAGACCCGGGCACCAGGACTTGGGAATTGCAGGAAAAGTACGGCGACGAGGAGGCTTCCCAGAGAGCGAATGTTTCCAAGGCGCAGTGGCTTAGTTTTGAGCTCTCCGCTGACCCACATCGTCGACTCTCTTAGGACCACAAGACCGAAAGGCAAGAGGCACGGACTCGGGAACAGGAACACCTGGGCTTACCCAGCCTCGAGTCCGGCGCTGGCCAGCTGAGGCATGTTGTACCAGCCACTTCTACCTCTTGAGGTCTCAGTTTTCTCATCTGTCAAATGGGCACAGCTATGCTGCTCTCTGAGGGGCGAGTCAGAGAGCTTTTTAGCAAACCGTCAAGGTCTGTCATGTAAGCTGTCGTCTCCTGCTTAGACGCTTCGTAGGGGCTTCTCCTGTTTGCTCTGGCTCCTTCCTCGGCAGCCTCTTCTCCGCACAGCAGCCAGAGGGACTTTCTGGGGGACACAGGATCAATTCACGTCACATCCTTGCTTAAAGCCTTTAAGTGGGTTCACATGTGTGCCAGGTACCCTGAATAATCTGGCTCTGCCTTTAGCTGTCTCTCTCTTCAGCCCCCCCTTGGCCTCCTTTCTGTTGTTTCACCGCACTGTGCTCTCTCCCGCCCCAGGGCCTTTGCACCTGCTCGCCGCGCTCCCTGGAACGTGCGTTTCTCTCGCTCTTTGCCTGGGCAGCACCACGCCTCCTTCGGATTGCTGCAGAAACCTTATGCTCAGGGAGGTGTCTTTCTTGCTGCCTTTATCTAAATTAGGTCCCCTGGTTTTCTTCTCTTGTCACGCTCGGTATGCTTCTTTCACCTCGCACGATCCATCATTGGCCGCCACCATGGTGCCCGGCGCCGAAGGGCACTTGAACGAACGGAACTGCTTCCTGCTGTTTCCCCAGGCCGCCCGCAGCGGCTGTTCCCCGTCCTGGGCTGGAAAGTGTGAGAGTGAGCGCGAGTCTGGCCCAGATGCGGCGGCCGACAGGCAGCCCAGAGCTCTTCCCACCCCCTACCCCCCCCACCCACCCCAGATCTCATTTCACCCTCGTGACATGTAAGCCTCGATTTCTTCGTTCGTGAAACAGAGAGTTGGGTTGGAAAGTCAGACGCGATAAGGGATAGAAGCATCCGGCGCCGTGAGGGTATTTTAAAAACGCTGCTCTGTCCCCATTTGACCAACCTCCTCGGTCCCTCCGGGACTGGTGTTTCGCCCATTTTGCAGGTGGGGATGCCGAGGCCCAGAGAAGGTGAGCAGTTAGCCCAAGGGCACAGCGGCAGAGCTGGGCACGAGACGGGGTCCCCCGCATTCTGCGTGCGATCAGCCTGCCTCGTCCACCTGCCAGGCGACAGCACCGGCTCCAGGATCCTCCCTGCAGGAGCAGGTGCAGGGAAGGCGCTCCTGTGCTCACGGGCCCCGAGGAGAAGCCGGACGCGTCTCTCATACCCCGGCCTCTGGTCTCAGAAGAGCAGCTGGAGCATCTCTCTCTCCTGCCTCCATCCCAAGTCCCCTCCTCGCAGCCTCCCGAGACGGGACTGCGGCCACCTCTGCAGAGCCAGCCCCAGGGGACCAGGTCTCCTCTCCCCGGGACCACTGGGACACCGCTTGCCAACTGACCTATATTCCGCTCCACTGCTGTTTGCCATCTTTGTCCCCTCCCGCCCAGCACGCAACCCCACCCTGCCCAAACACTCCCGTCCCTCCAAGGACGTTGTAAAAATAAAACGATCACAACCTGGCCCTCGGGGAACCTTGGCTTTACGGTACGGTACGTCCTGTTCGCAGTGGGGCGTGGCGTTCACAACCCAGTTTGCAGCCAGGGAAGAGGACCCAAGGCAGGGGGGCGTGGGGAGGGGAGGGGAGAGGAAGGTACTCACAGGCGCTCGCGGGGGCGGGTGGATGCGGTGCAGAAGACAGCGGGGAAGGCCAAGGGGAAGGGGAGACACCAAAAGGGGTGAGAAGTCGCAGGGACCCCAGGGTAACGAGGTTGGGGGCTCAGATGCCCCCCGGAGCCAGTGGAGCCCCAGAAAGGGCGGCGGGCAGGTGGAAGCAGGGCAGAGAAGGTCCTGGAAGAGAATCCGTGGAAGGGAAGGGCCGGACGGGAGAAGGGCGCAGAAGATGCGCCAATGGCCGAAACTGAGCTCCCGGGACATCGGACCGGGCCGTTTGTGGGAAACAGACACCGCGGACGTGAGAGAGTCCAGGAGGAGACCAGCCTGAAGGCTGCAGAGTTGGGGGGGGGGGCGGGGGCTGGGCGGCAAGACAGGAAGCAAGGTCACCTTGAAGTGGGAGGTCGTTGCCCTGAAAGGGGGCCCAGCTTTCATCTTCGCCGGGATGTCATTTCTCCCAGAGTTTTCCGGAAAACTCTTCAAGCCCGGCAAGTCTGGGCTCCGTTATGTTTGATGGTCTGTTCTTTGACTTCTCTTACTGACAGAGGCAGGATTTGCACCCGGGACTCTGTGTTCTCCAAGCCCGGGCTCTTACTGAGCCCCCCCACCCCATTGCCTCTACAATGGAGAGCGTGGGGATTTCAGCCAGTCCTGAAGGAGGGGTGGGGTTGCTGAAGCAGGAGTGGGGAGGGAGGGCGTCCAGGAGGGCCTGCTGTATGGACCACACGGAAATGGAAAATGGAGGGAAAGGCAGCTGTGCGGGGTGCAACACTTTCGATCCCTGTGCCTTACTTATCTGCCAGGGCCCAGGATGAAGGTCGCCTCCTCCAGGAAGACTTCCATAGTTAGTTAGGCTATGCTAACTGCTAGCAAAGCACTCCAGGGCCCCAGCGGCTTCACAAAGGAAGTTTCTTTCTCACTCAGAGCGGCAGGTGAGTGAAAGCTGGCTGGGGCGAGGCGGGCGGGCTCTGCCCCACGGTTACATGGGGGCTCGGGTTCCTCCTGGGCAGCGGCCCCATCATCCTCTAGGACAGAGGTTGGCAAACTATGACCGGGGCTTGTAAATAAAGTTTTGTTGGGACACAGCCACGCCCACCTAGTAACATATCCTCTAAGGCTGCTTTAGTGCTGCTATGGCAGCAGCATGAAGAAGCTGAGACAGGGGCGCCTGGGTGGTTTAGCCGGTTCGGCATCTGACTTTGGCTCAGGTCACGGTCTCGAGGTCTGTGAGTTCGAGCCCCGCATCGGGGTCTGTGCTGATGGCTCAGAGCCTGGAGCCTGCTTGGGATTCTGGGTCTCCCTCTCTCCCTGCCCCTCCCCCGCTCATGCTCTGTGTCTCTCTCTCTGTCAAAAATAAATAAACATAAAAAAAAAAAGCTGAGACAGAGAACTGTGGCCGTAAAATAAGAATATTTGCCCTCTGGCCTCTCTGGAGAACATTTGCTGATCCTTGCTGTGGGGCTCTGGAGGCCTAGGGAGAGAGAGCGGGGAGGTTTCTATGGACCAGGCTGGGTGTCCTTTGGGGCCACATTCCACTGGTGACAGCTGGCCACGTGACCCCCCCGTGCTGCAGGCAGCTGGGACCTGTGTTCTTCCTGGTGCTTGGGACGAAGAGGACGCAGGGTCTGGTGAACACATAGCCTCGTCCCTCCACACCCCTCCTCCTTGGCTTTGAGCCTCTTCTCCCCCTGCTCCCTGCACACCTGCCCCCGTGGGATGGGTAGCCCTGTGTCCACGAAGGCTGAGACCGTGCCTGTCTTGTTTATCGCTGTCTGCCCCAGGCTTGGCGCAGAAGAGGTGTTCTAGAAATGGTATTGAAGAAAGGAATGAATTGTTTCTGTCCTGTCTGCTCCCGGCACTGACCTCACTGTATTACACGCATTCTGTGCCTGTTTTCCCCATTGCCAGATCCTGGTCTCTGTGCCACCGGTTTCTTTCCAGGTGTCGCCTGTGTGGTGACAGCATGCCAGGCCCTGGGCATGTCTTTGGGAACAAAGCCGCGTCCTCAGGGGGCTTACGGTCCAGTGGGAGAGACGGCCAACGGGCAGAGAATCACACGATCGTGCAAATAAATTTAAAACGACCTCGGTGATCACATGCTCTGAAAGAAAGGGCCCGAGTAGCTGCTCCGAGCGCATCCAAGGAGAGATGAGCGAATCCGTGATTCAGGGAGGGCTCCCCTGAGGAGGTGACGTTTGGGCTGTAACCTGATGCACACGCCGACGTGAACCGGGTGGAGGGAAGACGGGCAGGGGGAGCAGCCTAAGCAAAGGCCCAGTGGTCAGGGAGACCATAACCTCACCCGGGACAACGGCGACGTCATTAATGTTATTATGGCTCAGACCACAGAGCGCTTGGTATGTGACGGACCGCGGATTAAGCTCTTTACGTGTATTATGTCAGTTAATCTGCATGATGCTATGAGAGAGGCACTCACCGGAGCCCGGGCTGTTAACGTCCAGCCCACACTCGTTCTGTCCGCCCCAGAGGTGCCCCGGGCACAGGTCTCCTTCTTGTCTGCCACCTGTGAGGGGTGGGCTGGAAGGGCCGGGGGGTCCACACTACTTCCCAGGAGTGCCCTTGGCAATGACACATGAGAACTGGGGGGCAGATATCCCAGCTACCTCGCCCCTGGGTGGGGGATTCTGTGGCAGCCCCAACAGCGGGGGTGCCCGGCTGATAGGTCGGCCCTGTTGCCCGCAGGAGTAGCTCCCCCCTCAAGCCACACTTCATTGGCTTTTGTTCCCTCCCCGCTGTGCTCCTGGGGTCACCTCCAAAATTACTTGCTCCTGAACATTTGTCTCCGGGGCTGTTTGTGGAGTTAGCAGAGCTGAGCACTGGTTTGTTTTATATATATATATATAAATTTTGTAAACGTTTATTTATTTTTGAGACAGAATGCGAGTGGGGGAGGGGCAGGGAGAGAGGGAGACTCAGAATCCGAAGCAGGCTCCAGGCCCCGAGCGGCCCGCACTGAGCCCGACGCGGGGCTCGAACCCACGGACCGGGAGATCGTGACCTGAGCCGAAGTTGGAGGCTCAACCGACCAAGCCACCCAGGCGCCCCGAAACTAAGACACTGTTAAGGATCCCATCTAATAGATGAGGAGTTAAGTAAACACAGAACGGATGGAGGGTCTCTGAAGCCAAAGCACCCACTGTGTGTAACGTGTGTGTGTGTGCGTGCATGGGCCTGTGTGGGTACGACACCACAGCGGAGGCCGGGGAGGCGTGTGCGCGGCCAGGACGAGGTTTTCGGGTCATTGGCTTCAGGGCACAGGAGGCTGTGGAAGGGCTTCATGCAGACGGGCGACACGTTCTGATGGATGCTGAGACAGCGTCACCGTGGTGACGGAGGCAAACTTGGATTCGAGGAGTTTGAGCACATGCAAGGGGATGGCTGGCAGTCTCTGGGGGTGCCCTGGGGACCTGCCACGGAGCTCACTCACAGGTCTCTGGAGCTCTGGGAGGGCACCACGAAGGGCAGGGAGGAACTGAGCGTCAGGGGCCGGGTTCCCTGCACCCGGCCCACAGTGTTCATCTCAGAAAGGGGGACGCACACTTGGTGTCTAAGCTGCTCGCCTCCCCATGCCCCTTTCCTGCCTTCTTAGGTCCCAGGGTCCCCCCCGCCTGCCCCCTGCCCCGGGACCTCCATTAGGGAAGGTTTGTGCCCGGGGCCCGGCACCCCCCGCAGCCCAGCTGGGGGCTGGCGGCTGCAGGGGCAAGGCCAGCCGGGCCTCCTGACCGGGCAGGCCCCAGAGGCCAGCACGTGGCTGGCCGGGTGCCGGCTGTTTCTGTCCCAGCACCCTCTGCGGCCCGCCACCGCCCGAGCAGATGGTCTCGGAAGGCAGCGCGGACTGATCGGGGTCAGGAGGGTCCGTCGGCCCATCTTCTGCTCTGTCTCTGCGGGCGCCTCTGCCCTTGCCACTGTCCTGAAGAGGCCGACGAGCTCAGCTGGCCCGGGGCACACTGCACAGCATGGTGAGGGGTAACGTGACGCGGCCCAGGCGTCCAGGAGTGCCCCGTCTGGGGGCCGTGCATCCTGGGGGCTTTGGTGTAGCCGTGGTGGGACTGGAGGATGGGAGGGTGGCGGGAGGGTGGCAAGGGCTGCGGGCCACCCTGCGGATGCCTCAGGGAGACAGCCTCTCGCTGGGTGGCTTGTGGACCCCAGTGGAGGTCCCCACCGGAGGGAGTCGAGGGAACTCACGCTTGCTGAGAGCCTGGTCGTCAGTTAAGGGTTACCTCGGGCTATTACCCGCCCCTCACCACCCCGTCGTAACCCCCGCGTCCATCCTTCCTGGGGGACCTTTCCCCAGCCCCCCCCCCCTTCCTGTGGGTTCTAGTCCCCAAAGTCCAGTGTTTACTATGCGGTCGTCCCTTGCACACCGTCAAGGACAGCCGCTTCCCTGCAGGCCCATTCTCGAACATTCCCAGCTGCGGTGTCCTTCCTGGGCCTGCGCCCCCCCGGGCTGCGTCTCAGCGACCAAAAGGGCACGGGTTCCGGGTGGATTCTAGTCCATGACTGAACTTGAGTGGTGGGCTTCAGTTAAGCCTCAGTCTCCTCATCTGGAAAGTGGGGAAAATCATGCCCCCCCCCCCCCGGCAAGGCTCTGAGGCTCGAGACGTGGGTTGTGAATGCTGAGCACAGAGAAGAACAAGCCTTCCCTCCTTGTTAGCCATGTGGCTGGGGTAGGTCCACTTCCCTGGGCCTCAGCTTCCTCGGCTGTAAAATGGGCTTGTCCTGCCCTGTCTGGGGAAGGGAGGGGGAGGGAAGGGAAGGCATTGGCGTGTTAGCTGCAGGGGCTATGCACTGGGACATCTCGCGATGAGAGGTTTGGGTAGATGAAGGTGCCTCCCCACCCTGGCCCAGCTGCAGTCTGGGGTCTTAAGAGCCTCTCCTGCCCCACGTGGCTCTCGCACCCTCTGTCTCTCATTTCCAAGGGTCAGTGGAAGCCTCCCTCAGGCCCTTGCTCTGATTTTGCAGCCCACTGATGGGTCCGGTGCTGGGTCAGTCCTGCGTGGGGCCCTCGGGGCTGCCCCTGCTGTGACCGAAGTCGGACGCTCAACTGACTGAGCCACCCGGGCGCCCCTCAAGGCTCATCTCTGAGCACCTGTTCACCAATGCGTTGTATCTGCGACCCTTTCAGGGGCGGTGGTCCCAGTGCTCGGCAGAGAAGGGCAGGTGGAAACCCCGGGAGAGTGAGGGCAGGGGAGGAGGCTCTGTGGAATCAGGGCTGCTGCTCCTCTCTGCCTCAGGACCTTTGAACGTGCTGCGTCTGCTGGCTGATAAGCCATTTCCCTGTTTTGCTGCGGGGCTCCTGCTTGTTCACACCTCAGCAGAGAGGCTTTTGCTAGACAGCCTCCTCCCCAAGGTAAACCAGGCCTCCTTGAAAATCTTATTCAGAGGGCTTTGAATTCTTATACCTCCTCGAGCTGCTTTTACAACCTGGTTATACGTGTGTTTGTGAACCTGCTGACTGTCTCTCCCTCATGAGACCGTACGCTCCATGAGGCAAGGCAAGGGGCCTCTCCAGTCCTGTTCGGCCCAGAAGATCCTGCCCGTAAAACAGGGCCTGGCACGTGGCTGGTGCTCAAAAGGCCAAGGTCCGTGGACACATACTGTCCCCGTGCCTGGTGCTGTTCACTAAGCCCTCTTGCCCGCGGGCTGTGCGTTAGTCCAACCTTACAATTACAGAGGCCCCTGAGGCTTGGGCCCTCCCCTGGAGGCAAGAGGTAGGCTCGAACCCAGATCTCCCGGCCCCCAGTCGGGTCCCCCCAGTCTTCTCTGGACCACGGTGGGCCACATCCCAGGGCTCACTTGTGGGGGGACTCAGGCCTCCCAGCCCCAGAGCTCCTTCGGATGAAAGATGGGGGGCAGCAGACTCGGACCCTGGGGAGCGTACAGGATGGGCCAAGAGCAAACAGAAAGAGGCCTGAGTCGGAGGGACCCCAGGTTGGAGTCCTGACTTACCGGCCAGGTGAGTCACCTCACCGGCTGGGCTTCACTTGCCTCTTGCGTGACGTTGGGCGCAAAGCGTCCGCTTCAAAGAATTGCCGTACAAAGTGACATCGAGAACCCGTGTGTGAATTGCCGATACATGGCTCCTGGCGCTGTTTCTCGAACTTCGCTTGCAAACTTTCTTTTGCACCGGCAGGGATCCACCATGACCCGGGTCCTGCGTGCTCCCGGTTTGAATACCACCTTGCAAATGATACCGCGCCCAAGAAAGTTCTGGACTCGTTCTGAGCCCGCGAACTCGCCCTAGTCCTGGGCTGCCATAGTCGGTGCTTCCAAACGGAACGCGCTGCCAGCCGAGGATTGGATAAGTTTGATCCTCGGACAGCTCTTCTCTGAAGACTCGTACTCCGCATACGGACATCAGGGTGGGGGGCGGGGGTGAGTCAGAGGCAAGCCAAGTGTCACGATGTCCACCTACAGACTGAAGCCCCGACTTTACCCAGCCTGCGGGAACCAGAGCCGGCCGGTCCTCCAGTTCTGTGTGTAGGGCCAGGCCTCAGCCTATCTTAATTTTATTTACTCCTCCCAAACCGGAAATACATTTTAGTTTAGTTTTTTTTTTTTTTAACGTTTATTCATTTTTGAGAGACAGAGCGTGAGCAGGGGAGGGGCAGAGAGAGGGGGAGACAGAGAATCCGAAGCGGGCTCCAGGCTCCGAGCTGTCAGCCCAGAGCCCGACACGGGGCTCGAACCCATGAACCGTGAGATCACGACCCGAGCCGAAGTCAGACGCTCAACCGAGCCACCCAGGCGCCCCGAAACAACATTTGAGTTTTTAAGCCACAACGGAAAAGCAGCAGGTGCCAGGGAGGTACCTGCTACGTGGGGAGTGTGGGCCTCCTCCCTGCCCTCCCCCACCCCAAGCATCCCCTGACCTTTGATGGTGGAAAGTCTTGCCCAAGTCCAACCTATAACCTTCAGAACAGGGTCCCCTGGACTGTGAGTGCAGTGGACGAAGCTCTTGGGATTTGAGGAAAACAGATAAGCTTTGAGCACAGCTGGGCTGTAGCATCTTCCCCCCCCCCCTTCAGCTGTGGCAGCTTGCTCCTGATTTCTCTGGAAAGGCAGCTCCTAATTAGAATGGATCGAAGAGTCTTTGCTCCAGCTTTGTTCTCAGTCTCGATTGAATCGTTGCTTTAGGACTTAATCTGCTGCAGTCGCTGGTGGGCTAGGACCCTTGGCTCTCTGGGCTGCCTCTCAGGCTCAGGCAAGCTGGCACCCGGAGGTGGGGGGGGGGTACCCTGCTGGCACCCGGAGGGGGGGCCCAAGAGCTCTGCATCACACCCCTGCACCTCTCCTTCCAGCTTCCTTTTCTGCTCTATTTTTCTCCACACCTGCTTTCTCTCCCTTGAATTTCCTTTCATTAACAACCCAAGGCTGTCCAGGGTGCCAAGTCCCCGCTGGTGGGAGTGCAAATTGGTACAATTGCTGTGGAGGGCAATTTGTCAAATGCTATTAAAAGCCTTAAAAAAAATGCATAGGCTCTGACCTGGAGAGGCCCCTTCTAGGAATTTGTCCTAGAATATAATAATTGGACAGGGGTCCACAAATCTGTGCAAAAGGCTGTTGCCCTCAATGCTTTTCATGAGTGACAACTTGGAAACCTGCAACTCATCTCCAGGGGGCCGTGAACAATGACCATGTGATAAACCAACCATAAAAGAACCTTTTGGAGCTGATCGGAGAAATCTGAGATGTTGACTATCAGTGGCTCCTAAGGAACGACTTATTAATTTTATCAGGTGTGATAATGGCCTTGGTATTGGTTTAGAGACACGTGACAGGAGGGTCGGTGTCTGGTTTAAGCTGTCGTAACAACAGGGTTGGGGAAGGGAGATAGGAAGAAGCAATTCTGGCCAAATCTGGCAAGTTCTGAATGCGGCTGACCGGTTAGTGCGTCCCCACCACGCTCTTCTAATTTTGGGCACGGTTTAAAATTTTCATGATTTTAAAAAGAAAGAAAATGGCCATGTAAAACCCTATTTTTTTTTTTTTTGACCCGAAGTGATGTCCACAAGATACTGCTAGGTGGGAAGAGAAAAAAATCCCCAAGAGCATACGTGGCATTATCCGATATTTTTGGTTTCACAAATATACATGGAACGTTATATGCAGAAGAAAAAAGAGGGAGCACAACCCACCGGAATGTTAATGGTGGCCATTTCCGGTGGGAGGATACGAATAATTTTCACTTTCTTCTTTATACTTCTTGAGCGTTTCTGACTTGCCCTTTTGCAGTACGCATACATTATTACGCTTATAAAAAAAAAAGCCACAGTTACTAGAGAAAATTTGGAAATCAGCTGCTATACATTGGGCATTACTATCCACCAGGCCTCGCAAAAGGAGGTTTGACGTATCTTAATTCACACGCGGTAATTGGCCAGGTTGATGCTAGGACGCCCATTAGATAGATGGGGTAGCTGACCACCAGGGAGGGTGAGTGCTTTGCCTATGGACACACGGCTGCATTTCTTGAAAATAATTTTTTTAACCTTTATTTCTGAGAGAGAGAGAGGCAGAGTGTGAGCGGAGGAGGGGCAGAGAGAGAGGGAGACACAGAAACCAAAGCAGTCTCCGGGCTCTGAGCCATCAGCACAGACCCTGATGCGGGGCTCAAACTCACCAACAGTGAGGTTATGACCTGAGCCCAAGTGGGATGCTTAGCCGACTGAGCCACCCAGGCGCCCCCTCGCGCACTTGGATTTCTAATTCCACTCTTCTGATGGGAAGCCGGTGCTCTTGCCATAGAAGCCCAGCTTCTTCTAGAGGAATTTAAGGAGTATCAGGCAGGAGCCCTGCCCTCCGGGAACCGACACTGTCTTGACCCCTAGTCTCCTGCTTCCATGCTGTGCTCTGGAGTCACCCGCCTCTGCCCCGAGAACCAGTGACACAGCAGCTTTCCCAAGGACGCATCCCCCCCACCGCCGCGCACCTCCCAGGTGAAACTTGAACGCTGCCCCTTTGATATTTTCTCCTAATGAGCCTTCCCGGGCTTCTTGCCTTTTTAGGGTGGAAACAAGCCCTCTGCTATCTGCTTCATATTTATCAGCTCGCTTTCCTGGCAGAGCGGAAGAGTGAACGGGCATTGTATACATAAATATCATAAAATCCACAGAGGGCTGGCACGGGCCTGAGTTCTTAATCCAGGCTCCAGCGCTAACAATTTGCAACCCAAAGAAGTCACTCTCTCTCTGTTTTCTCTGTCTCTAAAAGTAAATAAAGGATAATCCATTAGAAGAAATCAATTGGCGTTCTGAGGAAAGGAGGGGGCATAGATGCTCCAAGTTGGGCCGAAAATACAATGTTTCCCAAGGTTTTGTCAGTGGTGGATGTGGACAAAGCCGTCTCCACCCCACCCCACCCCATCAGACCTCAGCTGGGGTACAGTGACATCTCTTACCTGGTCTCCAAGCTCCGTGGTTTGTCTGCCTTCTGCCCAGCTCTCCCCCGCCGGGCACCCCTCAGTCCTTGCCCTACCCTGCATGCAGTTTCCAAGAGGGGCCCCAGCGTCATGCCTCAGGGCCTTTGCACATGCAGTCCCCTTTGTCTAGAATTCTCTTCCCCAGCTAGCGTCAGGTATTTTCCTGCAAGGTCCCTGGAAACTCTCCCTGCTCACCAGAGCTGAGCTCCTCAAGGGCACAACCTCAGTTATCTCCAATATGCAGCCGGGCCCTGCACAGGGGCGGACGCAGGAAAGGGGCAGGCGAGGGCAAAGCCAAAGGCTTCTCTCTGTATCTCCAGGATGGGCAAAACGTGTCTAATAGATCTGGGTTAGAATTGCTTCTTTTTTTTAATTTTTTTTTTATGTTTATTTATTTTTGACAGAGAGAAAGACAGAGCATGAGCAGGGGAGGGGCAGAGAGAGAGGGAGACACAGAATCGGAAACAGGCTCCAGGTTGAGCTGTCAGCACAGAGCCCGACATGGGGCTCAAACTCACAGACCGCGAGATCATGACCTGAGTCAAAGTCGGACGCTTAACCGACTGAGCCACCCAGGCGCCCCAGGGTTAGAATTGCTTCTATCCCCGGGATACAGTGACTCTGTGCTTACTGCCACCACGGTTTGGGACGGGACGCTGTTCAATAGTCTCTGTGCCAAAATCCAACGTTTTATCACCAAAACGAATGTATTTTTACGTGGACGCTGCAGGTTACCTCCTGCCCCTGAGTCCTTGCAGAAGATGACCTAACCAAATCACCTATCTCAGCCTGGAAAACCACAGGGCTGGTTCTCATGGCGGAAGTGTCTCCATGGTGAACTGAGGAGTCTGGGGGCCACCCGCCCGGGGGCTGCCTCCCACACCATCCACATCAGAACGGGGAACCTTTCGTGGTGGGCCCCCGGCAAAGGACTCAGCAGGGGAAGTGCCTGAGTGTCACGGAGACATCGCGTTTATGTTTCTGAACACTGACTCCCGAACTCTACTGGCCCGTGGGTCCCCAGCCTCCCACTGGCCTGGCCTTCCCCTGTCCTCTTGGTGGGTGAACCCCAGCCAGGTCCGCAAGCAGCAGGGCCTGACGGGGGTGCTTTTTCTCCTTCCCTGGCTCGCCCTCTGCTCTCTCCTGCTCTATGGCCATTTGTCAGACGGTGATTTCCCCGCTTAACTGGACCGCTCTCCCTCACGCTGCTAGAGGGAGGGAAGGGGTTTTTCTCGTACTCAGTGACTGATCCCCGGTTCGCAGAACAGGCACCGGCACACAGTAGGTGTTCAGCAAGTGTTGACTGACTAAATCTGCAGACCTGGCGGGCGTCTCCTAAATGTTTGCTGAGAATGGGCTCTCCAGGCAAGTGAAGAAATTGATAACCACTGACGAGATTCCCCCCAAATAGTGTGTGTGTGGGGGGGGGGGGGGCACTGGGAGTCCGTAACAGCTATGCTGGTTTCCACTGGCTTCCTGTTGCCTTTGCAATAAAATCCAAGTTCTTTCCCGTATGGCCTCTGTCTTTGTACCTCCTTCCGCTCTTCCCGGCACACACCGGACTACACCTCACAAGCCTTAAGTTCGTGGACGCTCCGAGCTCGTTCACACCTCAGGGCCTTTGCACTTGCTGTGCTTGCTGCCTCGTCCCTCAGACGGTCCCATGGCTGTGGGGCCCCAGCTCGAATGTCCCTTTTCCTTAGAGTCCTTCCTGCCCCCCCCGCCCCCCAGCCGTTACCCCACCACGGATCACAGCTGCTGTTTTATTGTCTGCCTAGCACTTAGCAAGGTGTGAAACCATCTCGATCATTGATTTACTTGCACTACCCGTTTCTTGGAGAATCTTGACCATCTTACTGCTCCTAACTGCTTTATTCTGTCGCGCTCTGTTGAGCCCCCCTTCCCGCTGGGGCTCCACGCAGGGCGATCCCACACCTCTCAGGGGCTCTTGGTGATCGGAACTCAGACCGGACCGGTTCAAAACTCGGTCTGGGCTCCGAGCTTCTCTACAGGAGGGGCGGGAAGTGGGGAGCAAGAGCTTTCTCTTGTCCTCTCTCTGGGGGGACTGGGAGCAGAGGGGTCAGGGCAAGGGCGGCTTCTGTCTCCCCTGCCTGGTCTCGATCGGTTTCCATCTGCCACGGTCTCCGTGGAGACGGGTGCCCGGTCGTTTTGGGACCTCCTCCGCGGCGGCCTCTCCTCGGGAGGGAGCAGCCGTCTCCCCCTCCAGCCCTGCCAGCAGGCCAGGCCCCAGCCTTTTCCGGGTGGGAAGCAGCGCCCTTTGCCCAGGATCTGTCCGGAAGGGGCCCGCCGACTCTGCCTCTAAGAGCCCTCCGGGGGTCGCGCGCAACTGAGTCGGGAGAAGCACAGTCCCCCTGAGCAGGCGCAGCTCCGGAACGTGCGTGTCGAGCTCCCCCAAGGACACCCCCAGCACCCCGTGCCTGCAGCTGGCACTAGGTTCTTGCAGCTCCGCGGGCATCCAGCAGGGGCGAGCGAGGTTCCAGCCTCCTGCTGGCGGTGCCCTCTGCCTCGGGAGGGTTCTCTGGGGGCGGTACCCGCGTGCCAACACCACATCTACCCTCGCTGGCCGCTCAGCTTTCTTCTACCAGCAGGGAAAGGCAAGGCGCACAGAGGTTGGCAGTGGGGGCGGCGGGTTCCCAACAGCAGGGCCAAGGGGAAGGCGTGCCCTGGGGAAGGCGTCTGGCCCCAGCCTTTTGTCCTCTCTTAACACCTCTTTGTCCCCGGCTGAGGGTCCCAGTAACCAACCCTGGAGCAACTGGAAACGTCCCCTCCACGGCTCCTTGGTTGTTTTTGGTAGGTTTCCCTTCCGGGCCACGTGGCCCGAGATCAGCAGCTCGGCATTGCTAGAAAGGGCGCCTAGAAAAAAGCCCCACGCGTCGTAGGTCCTCCACGACCTCCTTTGGAAGGAATGACTCAGTCGGAAGCCTGCGGTGGCTGCTTTGGGTTCGTGTGAAATGACCCTTAGAGGAAGGGGCTGGGGCCGGGCGGGGCCTGGCATGGTGCCTCCACGTGCCCGATGCCTTTCACCTGTTACTTCGCTTCTCGTGGTCGCCTCGAGGGGCAGCCTCGCCGACCCCCTTTGCAGATGGGAAGGCTCCCACCTGCTCCGGGCCAGGCCAAACCGGGGGGAGGGGTGAGTTGGTGGGGAGGTGGAAGGGGCAGCGGCTGTGAGCAGGGCTCTGGAGTCCACGATCCTGGCTCTAACACCCCTTGGCTAAGTTACTTAATTCTGACTCCGGTTCCTCAATCCATAGAAGTGGGACAAGAAGACTGCACGGCAAGGATTAAATTAGCTAATATACGTAACGTGCTTAGCCCAGGCAGAGACATGGCCGGCCATCAACAGCACCCAGAGCAATTTTCGTGATCATCGCTGCCATTGGGACAAACCCAGGTCTGTCCACCCCGAAGCTGGCGCTCTGCACGAAGCGGGGGGGGGGGGGGTGCGGGCTGAGGGAGGGTGATGAAGCCGAGGGCCCCTGGGGTGGGGGGGCGCGGTGACAGGCGGCTTTCCAAGCCAGACTGCGGCCCACAGCCCTGATGTAAGAGGCTATGAGGAACCTCTGTGGGTCTTTAATCAGGGGAGTACAAGGGTGAATATGGGGTTTTAGGAAGATTAATCTGGCAGCAGGCACCGGGTGGAAAAGAGTCAAGCTTAGTACAGAGAATTATGACGGCTGCCAGGCTCCGAGAGGCAGGTCAGTGAAGGAAAACGGCCTGGTTCTCGGCTTCCTGGGCACCCAGGGTTCCCGGCAGCCGGGAAGGGCTGGGGGCCCCGAGGGGGCCGGCAGAGGGCACCGTGTGGTCAGCGACAGTAGCCACTGCAAGGGACCTCTGGCGCCTGCACAGAACAGGCAGCAAAGTGAATGCGTGAGAATGAGACGGCCACCGGCCCCTCGGCCGTGTGGCCAGTTCCGAGCTGCCATCCCACTGCGGGCTGCGCTCGGTGCAGACCCTCCAGGGCCGGCGGGACCGCCGACTCGGGCAAGTGCCAGCTGCCTCCAGCGAGGGGCCACCAAGGTTCTGAGCGCCGCTCCCCAGACCGGGGCTGCCCTGGCCAAGAACGGAAGGAGATGATGCTTCTTTACCTTCTTTTATTTAAAGCCGTCATGAAGCTGTGGGAGGGCCGGGGCAGTTCCAGGGTCTCTTGGCCCCGAGGAGGCGCGGCCGCCGGTGGCTCCCCAGCAGCACGGCGCCTGGTGAGGCGCAGCCCACCCCGGCCCTCACAGCAGCGCGTGGAACACCTCCACCTTCTCCCGGTACAGGTGGTGGAACTGCTTGGCCAGGCAGCGGAAGGGGGCTTCACAGTTCTCCAGCTCCTTCTGTAGAGACAAGAAGCCGGTGGTGTTACCGGATCGCTGCCGTTCACCTCACCGGCAGGGCTGGCGACAACCGCAGCCTCTGTGTAGGGAGGAAACGGAGACGCCGACAGGTTATGGGAACTTGCAAAAGCCACACGCCTGTCAGTGGTGAAGCTCAGTCTGTACCGGATGTTTCTACAAGGCGTGTACTTTCGGCCACGCTCACCACGTGTGTGACGGGAGATTGGAATGAGACGCGTCCTCCCTTAGGTTTGACTGGGGCCCCGAAGGCCAAAGCAAAATCACAGACGGGCAAGGATGCCCACAGTCACCTTGAGTCAGGCAAGGCCGTGGCACTGACCCCTGGGGTGCCTCTCCCTCACCCCGAGCCCAGTGGGAGGTTCCGAGATGAAGACCGAGACCCGGGGGGCTCAGGCCAGTGCCGGGGCCAGGCCTGGGAAGCATCGAGGTCCAACTGGGGCTGGCTGCTTTGATGGCCCAGCCAGGAGAGGGTCGCAGCAGCCCTGCCCTGGACCAGCGGTGGCCTGAGCGGGGAGCCGGCCTGGTGTGGCCTTGAAGGGACTCTGCACGGACGTGCTCCAGGAGGGCGATGGCCCCAACAAGAACAGAGGGAGCCAGGCTGCGGCGGGGTGAGGGGGTGTCACCTGTGATCTGCAGGTGGTGGTGGGGGGTTCTGCCGGTGGGCCCGGGAGGGGGCATCATGGCGGTGCTCCCAAGGCGCCAGCCTGAGACACCCGGCAAGTCCAGAGGGACTGTAGCAGGTCCCAGCAGGGCCACCTGAGCCGCCTCTCCCGCAGGCTGCGGGCTTGCGAGGCAGCACAAGTGTAGGACCTCGGACCAGCGGCCCGGCCTCCCATGGCAGGTGTGGCAGGAGGCATGGACGCTAAGTCATTAGGAACCTACAGAACCCGGCACAGCGCTGTGCATTTTCATCACTGAAGTGAGTATTTTGTGACTAACGGTGCCCAAAGGACTTTTTGTTCTCGGAGAGATGAGGCAAGTTCCGGAGGTGGCCCTAGACTTTTCTCTACGGGGTGGGAAGAGCCGGCCCTCCAGGGTGAATGCGGACGAGCTCTCGGGGAAAGAAAATGGTAGCCTCTCAACGTAGCTACCGCCCTCGCACTGTGTGCACGTGTGCATCTGTGACTTACCGACTGTTTTGCAAAATAAATTGCCAGAAGAAAGAGCCCGCTCCTTTCAGGGCAGAAGCTCAAGCTGGGAACGCATGAGAACCTGTTTCCGAACAATCCTAGGCAGCGGCCACAAGTGCAGCCTTGACAAGAGGCAACGATACCTCCCCAACGAAAGGGAAGGATTTCCAAACTGAAGAATGTTCCGAAGTCATCGAGCCCACTGCCCTCGTCTTGTAGGGGAGCGGTCTGCGGCCCGGGGCGGGGGGGGGTGGGGTGGGTGCGGTGGCTCAGCTGGTATGTGCAGAGCCGGGCTGGGGATTCGAACTCCCCAACGAGAGAAGAGCGGCCTTTCCGCTCCGCCAGCTGGGGCGACAGAAATGCACAACGGAAACCAGTTCTCACGGAGCGTGTCACCCAGACTTTCTAGCAAGGGACATCCCAAGGTGAAGGAGACAAGTTGGCCAAGAGCCGACACAGAGGGGGCGGTGCTGAGGAACGAGGGGGGCCGTCTGTAGGCGAGACGAGAACCCCCACTGTCAAGGACCAGCAGCCCTCCAGTCGGACAGGAGAGAAAGAACATCGGCAAGGCAGATGTGTGTTCCGGGCAACGCCAATGTTAAATAGCAAAATGTTACATTGGCTGAAAGGATCATTAAGTAAGGAGCGGAAAGAGAACGAGGCCTACGCAGGACACACACAGGGATTTCCAAATGAATCTGAAAGCTCCCAGAAGCAAGATGTGGGGAAAATGCAATGTTAAATAATAATATAATATATATATAAAATAGAAACATTATTTATATAAATATATATTTATATTATATATTATATATTATACAAATATTATTTATATAAGTTTATATATATTTACATATAAATTTATTAGCATATAATATATAATACATATAAAATATAATTTATATTAATATATAATATATATTAATATATATTTAACTTACTTATAATATTTATTTATAATATTTATTTATTTAAGTATATATTGGGGCGCCTGGGTGGCGCAGTCGGTTAAGCGTCCGACTTTAGCCAGGTCACGATCTCGCGGTCTGCGAGTTCGAGCCCCGCGTCGGGCTCTGGGCTGACGGCTCGGAGCCTGGAGCCTGTTTCAGATTCTGTGTCTCCCTCTCTCTGACCCTCCCCCGTTCATGCTCTGTCTCTCTCTGTCCCAAAAATAAATAAACATTGAAAAAAAAATAAAAAAAAGTATATATATTTATATATAATATATAAATAATATTAAAAAGTTAAGAAATACAGTGGAGATGAGCCTCTCTGTATACCAGGGAGCACTCCTGAAGTAGCAGATGTAGACGGAACCATTTTCTGAAGGCATTAAGAGGGTTTGCCAATGACAAGAATCCTGGAACCCTTCTGTTAACCGATCACAGTGTCACTGACATACCCCAGAGGATGTCCGCTTTGTGTGGAAGATCCTTAGAACAGGCTCTCAGACCAGTGCTCAATCTGGCCTATAGTTCTGCCCCTGAGAGTCCCCAAGTTGGTTCTGTGGCAGGCCAGAGCTCCTTCTAGAAGGTTCTCATGCTAGACAGGCCTGCGTTCTAGTCCTGGCCCGACTGCTCATAAGCTGGGCAACCAGGGAGAGCTATGTGACCTTTCGGAGTCTGCTCGGCATCTGTAAGACAGGGACAGCAGTGGCTGTCCGCCAGGGCTTCCAGAAGTGCCGGCAGAGAACGTGGGCAAACACCTAGCCCAGAGCAGGCCCTCAGCAAACGTCGGTTCCCTCCCTCACCTTCCTGCAAGAGGAACCCTCCTCAAGAAGGAGGGGATCCTTCTTGAACTTGCTTGCATTTCATACCGTCCTACACCGATGGACACTTTATGTTTCTATTTTAACGTACTTAAAACAACGCTTAATGTCAAATACTGAGGGGTGTTAGAAAGTCTAAGAGGAACGCAAAAGACCCCAAATGGCCAAAGCAATCCCGAGAAAGAAGAACCAAGTTGGAGGGGTCAACGTGTCCTGATTTCAAACTATCTTATGAAGCAGCGACAATCAAAACAGGATGGCCCTGGCATAGAAACAGATACAAAGACCAACGGAACAGAACTGAGATCCCAGAAATAAACCCCTGCATACGTGGGCGATAGTCTCTGTGATAAATGATGCTGGGAAAACCAGATATTCACATGCAAGAGAATGAAGCTTTTACAGCATTCACAACAATTAACTCAGAATGGACTCGAGGTCTGAACTTAAGACCGAAAACCATAAAAGTCCTAGAAGAAAACGGGGGGAAAAAGCTCTTGGACACGGAACTTGGCAATGATTTTATGGATATAACAGCAAAGCACAAGCAGCGGAAGCAAAAATCAATAAGTGGGACTACATCAAACTGAAAAGCTTCTGTGCAGTAAAAGAAACAACAAAATGAGAAGAGCAGGGGCGCCCGGGTGGCTCAGTCGGTTAAGCGTCCGACTTCGGCTCAGGTCATGAGCTCGCGGTCAGTGGGTTCGAGCCCCGCGTCGGGCTCTGTGCAGACAGCTCGGAGCCTGGAGCCTGCTTCAGATTCTGTGTCTCCCTCTCTCTCTGGCCCTCCCCTGCTTGTGCTCTACCTCTCTCTCTCTCTCTCTCTCTCTCTCCAAAATAAACACTAAAACAAAACAAAAAACGAAAGGGCAACCGATGGAAAACGAGGAAATACTTGCAAATCACACATCCGATAAGGGGTGAATGCTCAAAATATATGAGGAACTTAGATAACTCAATAGCAAAAACGTAAATAATCGGATTTAAAAAAATGGGCAGAGGAGCGGACAGACGTTTTCCCGAAAAGGATATTCAAGTGACGAACTGGTACGTGAGAAGGTGCCAGACGCTTCTCACCCGCTGGGGAAGGCGAGTCAATACCACGACCAGACCCACCTCACGCCTCTTGGGATGCCCGTTACCCTAGAGAGATGGCAGGTGCCGGCGAGGACGTGGAGAGAAAGGGACCCCCCCCCCCCCGGCACTGCTGGTAGGAACGCAAAGGGGTGAGGCCACTCTGGAAAAGCGTGGAGGTCCCTCAACTGTTAAAACTTGAACTACCGGACGGTCCAACAATCCCACCTCTGGGTAAATACCCAAAGGAGATGAAATCGCTGCCTTGAAGAGATGTCTGGACCCTCATGCTCACTGCATTATTCCTAATAGCCAAGATGTGCACACAACTTAAGTGTCCATCAACGGATGAATTAGAGACCGTGGTCTGTGTATGTGCGTGATGGGATATTGTTCAGCCATAAAAGGGAAGGAAATCCTGCTGCCTGTGACACCGCGGCTGAACCTTGAGGGCATCACGCTAAGTGAAAGAAGGCAGACAGAGAAGGCAGGCAGATTCTCGCTTACGCGTGGATCTGAAGAAACAGAAGTCACGGCAGCACAAAGCAGGTGGGGGGGTTGCCAGGGGAGGTGGGGGAAATGAGCGAAGGGCGCCAAGTTCCAGTAAGTTCCGGGGGCGCCCGGGTGGCTCAGTTGGCTAGGCGTCCAACCCTCGGTTTCTGCTCAGGCCATGACCTCACGGTTTCGTGGGGTCGGGCCCCGTGTGGGGCTCTGCGCTGATGGCGTGGAGCCTGCTTGGGATTCTCTCTCTCTCCCCACCCCACCCCTGCTTGCGCGGTCTCTGTTTCTCTCAAAATAAAGAAACTTTAAAAAAAAAAAAGAAACAAACAACGTTTGCTTGCCTTGCGGAACATTCGCAGAACAAGTTACTCGCAATCCAAGCTCTTACCGTATGGCCTGCTGTGGGTGGCTCAAGGGCACACGACACCAAAGATGAGAAAACCCTATCCTCAAAAGCTCACGAATCTGAATTTCATTAGTTGAGCATTTGCGATGATCGGGCCAGAAGGGAAGAGGGACACTTATCTCTGTAGAATCTACGATTGAAAAACTTTGAGGCGACAACACTGTCCAGAAGATGACCAGGGGGAACATTCCATGTGAAAAAGCAAATATTTATCGAGCGTGTGTTACGCACCGGGCTTTGTGCCAATGTTTTCGTATTCGCCATCTGACTTAATTCTCCTATTTGTCACTCAATGAGGAATGGGAGTTTATTATCTCCATTTTACAGGTGAGGAGCCTGAGGCACCAAGAAACTAACGGACCCGCCAAGGGTCCCACGGTTCAGTCCTGCTGCTTCGCCATCGCTGGGCAGAGCGCTGGCCTTCACCCGCGACGCTTTCCCAAGGGAGCAGGCCGCTTGGGGGGGGATTTAAAAGGTTCACATCCGCACGGCAACTGAACAGTCGTGGGACCTTGGGCGAGTCCCTTCACCTCCTCAACACGGAAGTGGGGCTTATTAAGGGCCCGGCTCCCAGGCCCACGGTACCGTGAGGACCGTGAGATAATGTGCCGGCAGCACCGTGATCCATCCCGTCTCAGGCAAATGCCAACGGTCGCTACGATCGAACCCAACGCGCTTGTGTTTCTTATTAAACTGAGATGCAACTTTTTCCAGGGCCGGCCGGCCGGCCGATCTGCTTTACCGTAGCGCACGAGTGGCTCCTGAGAGAAGGTCCTGGACTAGGAATGGGAACATCAGCTCCAAATGAGAACCTGGGTATGGGAGCATACTGACTCCATGCCTACGAGGTCACGTGAGAAACCACACCCAGCAGGGGCCCAGTCCAGACGTGGCCACGGGGCAGGCGGAGGTACTTACCACGGATGTTTCAAAACATTCCAGGCCTTGGCCCAGGGCCCACGCCCGGGCCTGAGCCGAATCCACCGCCCGTCTGCCGGCCAGGTCTGTCTTGTTCCCCACTAACACACCTACTCGAAAGAAACAACCAAAGCATCACATTGAACTGTGGCAGCCTGGGAGGACAGCTGGAGAGACAAAAGAGCAAAGCACACGGATTTTGAGGGGTCTGAAACGCTGGGGGAGGCTGCCTGATTCGAGGTGGTGAGCACCGGGAGAGAGAGAGGGTCCAGGGCCGGCCCCCGAGGGCCCCAGGAGAGGAGGCGGGCTTTGCTTTTCCCACACAGCTCTTGTTCAGCCCTTCTTCTAGACTTCACGTGGATCTGTCTGCCTTGTCTCCTTAAGGCTGCAAGGCGAGGGCCAAATTTATGTGAGCATTTGTGATAATTCCTAGCACATGGAGCAAACGTTAAAAATGGTCATTAATACTAATCTAAGGGCTGGGCTCAGAGTCAGGGACTCAGAGGTAATTTAGTTCCATTCCCAGCTGCATCAGCTGCAACTAATTTCTGAGCCCGTCTCTGGAGATCGCTTTCCCTGGTCTCTAATGAGGGGAATTTGTTGATCTCACATACGGATGAAAAATAAACTGATTTAAAGCATTCAGAAGTGACAATAGGACTTGAATGTTTACTTGCGCCCCACATACAGGAGAAAATGAGGAATTCATCCCCAGGGCTGGCTTTCAGAAATAAAATCTCATTCCTATCACTGCACCTTCCCCGTATTATCTTGAGTCTCCTCTCCGTCACCCTGCAAGGCTGGGGGTGGGGGGCGAGGGGCGTCATCTGCCCGTGTTACGGACTCACGGAGGTGTGTGGTGACTGTGCTAAGAGGCAGAGCCACTGTTCAATCCAGACCACCACACTCAAAGCCGGGGGCACCCTGTTTTACACCCGTAGCCACCCCTGCAATGACCTCGCGCCCGTGGACTTGAGGGACGGAGGTGCTGCTGGAAAACGCAGACGGCCGCAGCTCCTACCTGGGAGGGACGTGCCTGGGATCTGGGACCGAGCCTTCTCCAGCCACTTGCTGCAGTTGGTGAAGGACTGCTCGTTGGTCACGTCATAGACGAGACACAAGACGTTGGGACTCTCCCACTGTGCGGGACGGGCCGGATGAGTGCACGTCAGTAACGGTGACAGCGATTTCTAGGCTGGGAGAAAAATCTGGCCTTCCGAGGGAAGGGACAGGGGGTGGGGAGACAACCTCTAATAGGGATGAGAGTCAGAAAACTGAGCCAGCCCGCGGGAGAAAACAGTTCACCCAAAGGAACGAAGGGGAGGGCACGGGCTCACCTCCGCGCCAGGCTGCCTGCTGGGCGCGTTCTGTGCATGGCTGAGAAACCTCCCGACCCTGCAGGGCCCGTCTCAATATCCCTGCTGCCTAGCTAAAGACACTGGGTTCAGAGAGGGTAACCGACTTGCCCAGATCAGACATGCTTTAATGACTGGGGTAGGACTGAGGCTTTTTTCTACCCAGAAAAGCTCTGGCCTGCCACTGGTTTCATTCATTCGTACTTGGTCGCATTCCTATGGAGGGCCCGCTCGCATGCAACTTATTAGGTTTTTCTGCTTTGCAGGCCTACTAGGCATCCTTTCTTCCATTAGCCAGCCACGGGAAACCTGTTTGTCCCGCATCTTCCTAATAAGGGCTGGCTGTTCCCAATGCAAAGGGCACTTTCTGCAGTCCAAACCAGACCAACAACTGGACGGGGCTCACTGTCCCAATTAAGAACCAGGGCCGTGCCCGCGAGGGCCGTCGCCTTCAGGGGCCGCTCGGAGTCCTGGGACGTCCTGCTGCCCGGCACAAGGGCACAGGACAGCCCTGCTCAGGCTGTGATGCCCGTCCTGGTGTGTGAGGCTCTCTTACCCTGCCCTCCCCTCTGGGCACCCCCGTCCTGCACAATTACAGTTTATTTCTGGCGTGTCCGTAACCTCCAGGGTGTGGGGAAGAATCCTTCCTCCCTCCAGCTGTCCTGGCAAGGCCAGCCCAGGATTGGCTCTAGAGGGCTCACTCCTTCCCAAGGCTAGGCTGCCACTTGGACTGAGCGGATGAACCCCTCACACCTTCACTCCGCAGACTAACTCAAGAAGTCTTGCTTGATCTCCCCTTTTGTGCGTGAGGGAGACACCTCTTTCCTCCAGGCCTCAGTGAGGTGACCCAGGATAGGCCTGGGATCGAGCTGGAGCCAGCGCAGGAGCCCCGAGTCAGGGTTTGGGCCGATCGGTACCAGGTGGCCCTGACTTGCCCAGACACATCCTCCCTTTGCCCCGCAGGCCAGCACCCAGGGCGAGGCCGTGCCCACAGCAGGCACGCCGTAAACATCACGGATTGACGCACGAAGCCAAGCCCGTGAGAAATGACAATCATCAGATCTCTTTCTTTTAGACCACAAAAAAGGGGCAGGAAACGATTTCTATTAAAATGTGGCCGTTCTTGGAAAGGCAGGGGAGGGCTCTGGAGAGCTCAAACCTTGTAATTAGCTCACTGGCCCAGATTAGCAGAACTGTTACCTTGGAAGGTAAGGCAAGCGGGATCCTGAGAGGATGGGCGGGTGGGCACGATAAGCCTGGGGCGGCAGTAGGCACAGGGCCCAGAGCAAACCCCGGGGACTGGGCCAAGGTGAGTCTGTCGCTACAGGGAGAAGGAAATATTTGCTCCTGGCATCACCAGCGGGGGCTGTCTAAAGAAGGGGGGCCCAGAGTGCTGCGGGGACTGAGTCACACGGCTCCGGCACATTCTGAACCTGGCCATTCCAGAGCTGGGGGCGGGGGAGTCACGTGCACGAGCCAGTCCCGCTGGCCAAGAAGCCGCCAAGTCCCAAGGCTGGGAGGAATGGCCCTTGAAGAACTCTGCCTTGGTAGCATTCTCCTCCAGGCAGCCAGGTTGCAGTGACATTGCCGGGAAAGCAGCGAAGGGGTCAACTTTCTGGTGGAAGGGGGCGGGGGCGGGGGTTAGGGAAAAGATGGCAGGCTACTTGCCAATTTATCCAGCATTTCCGCAAACAGCTCCTTGCCAGCAGAGTCAAAAATGAAGAGTTCCTAGAACCAGAAAGGCAAGTCCCAAGAAAGTCTGCATGTAGAGGGGAAATCGCTGGCCGCAAGTCCCCGAGACTTGCGCTGGGCTCACCGCAGACCTGAGACAGCCGGCACAACCAGCACTTTCTGTGTGGCAGCTCACCTCTCCTCACCCCGAACCCAAAAATCCCAGGAGTGCTAAACAGGCTGACACGTGCTCTGGTTTCCAAAAGGTCATCTGCACTTTGTTAACCAAATTGATTTTCAGATCTTAAGACAATTCTTTTTTTTTTTTTTTTTTTCAACTTTTTAATTTATTTTTGGGACAGAGAGAGACAGAGCATGAACGGGGGAGGGGCAGAGAGAGAGGGAGACACAGAATCGGAAACAGGCTCCAGGCTCTGAGCCGTCAGCCCAGAGCCTGACGCGGGGCTCGAACTCCCGTACCGCGAGATCGTGACCTGGCTGAAGTCGGACGCTTAACCGACTGCGCCACCCAGGCGCCCCAAGACAATTCTTTTTTAAAGCAGGTCACCGAGTAGGCCTGGGGAAGGTGCTTAAAGTAGCACAGCCTGCCGTCGGTCTCCGATGGTGGGATTCAGACAGAAGACGGAGGATGACCCTTCCTGCCCCTGACCGAACCTCGGCCAGCCCATGCGAGAGCCCCTCCCCCCTCTGCTGCTGTTCTGGGAAGTCTCCCCCTTCGGCTCCCCTGGGCACTGATGCCCCCTGGCTGGCTTCTGACCCCGGCACACGGTCTGAAGGTCAGTGCCGTAATCTGCGTTTCATGCTTTCTCACTGCATCGGGGGTACCTAAAACTGTGTTTTCTCATGGATCTCTTTAAGAAGGCAGGGATTCTTTTTTTGTTGTTGTTAATGTTTATTTTTGAGAGAGCGAGAAAGAGAGACAGAGCGCCAGCAGGGGAGGGGCAGAGAGAGAGAGGGAGACACAGAATCCGAAGCAGGTTCCAGGCTCCGAGCTGCCAGCACGGAGCCCGATGCGGGGCCCGAACCCACAAACCGCGAGATCATGACCTGAGCGGAAGCCGGACGCTTAACTGACTGAGCCACCCAGGAGCCCCGTGGAAGGTGGGGATTCTTAAACCTTCTCTCCAGGAAAGCACATGCAAACATAATGCCTTGCGATTCAATTTCCAGAGCTGTGGACTCCCATACAGGGCCCCGGGTTAAGGACCCTGATACTCCAGTAAGTTCTGTGAGGGCAGGGCCCATATCCCAGTCCTCCCAGCCCGTATCAGCGACACTTCCCAAGTGCTCAGACAAGCCTAGGCCAAGTGCTGGTACAGTATTCCCTCTCAGGGAGAAAGACAGTGACCACAGGGACTCTGGGCCCAGCTGGAGGAGCGGTGAGCTCTCTCAGGTCAAGGGCACTACTTACCACGCTGTCCCCCGTGTCAGGGACTGGCACCGTCTTCACCACCAAATCCACCCCTGTCGTCTGCCGAGGAAAACCGAGAATACGCGCGTCAGAGGCTCCCAAGAGGCGTGTTACAGGACATGATGAACATCTGATGCCCAGGAGGCAGAAGTGCTATGTTCTGGATTCCCTGCTGTAGAAGTCGGACAGGACCAACTAGGCTCCTCCCACTCCCGGCTCACAAGGAGGTGTATATGGTCACCCAGTGGGCCACCGGCCCATCTGCGCCACAGGCAGCCTCACGCCCTGAGGCTCGTGGAAAAGTGATCTCCACGTGGCCATTCAAGTAGCCTCCCATCAGACTGTAGGGCTTCTTAAGGAATTCTGGAAAGTCACTCCCTCAGGGCTGAAGGATGATCATTTCTCTTTAAATTCTTTTTTAAGTTTATTTATTTATTTTGAGAGAGAGACAGTATGAGCAGGGGAGGGGCAGAGCGGTGGGGGAGAGAGAGAGATTCCCAAGCAGGGTCTGCATTGTCAGCACAGAGCCCGGCGCGGGGCTCAAACTCACGAAAACAAGAGTCGGGTGCTTAACTGACTGAGCCACCCAGGCGCCCCCGACCGTTTCTCTTTAAGCCTCGGCCAGCCTACGACTCCCACGTCTCACCAGGGTGTAGTTCTTCTGGAAATGGGCTCCATCGCTGCGGAAGATCTGTGCCAGGGCAGTCTTGCCCACTGCCGGGTCTCCTGTGAGGTCAGAGGAGGAGAAAATCATCATTTCTGTCCCGATCTGGCTTGAGAACCACCCCCACCCCCCCACTCCAGAGCGCTAGTTAGAAACCAGAAACTTCAATGAGTTTTCAGAGAAAACGTACTTGGCTCTCATGGGGACTTGGGAGGTGGCCGGCAGGGCCACGGGTCCGGGAGACCAGTCTTCAAAGCCCGGTTGCATTTCTTCAAGGGTAATCCTTTCATCCAAAAGAACTGACCCAGAAGGTAACAGAGCTTAAGGAAGGCTTCAGAGCACTCGGAACAGAGCTGACACACTCTTTCACTGCACACACCCCATGGGGAAAAGCTGTCACTTTCAAACTTGAACGGACTTTGAAGTCTCGAAGGTAAAGGGCTCAGTCTCATAGGCTCACCTGCCTAGCGGAACCAATTTGAGTTCAGAGCTCCCATACTTAGGACCCTGCGTGCTTCTTTCGGGGTGGGGGGTGGCGAGAGCTGGGAGGGTTTCTGCATTTACGGGCAGCAAGGAGTCCGCCTGCTACATCGGCCAACCTGAAATCCACTTCCAAGTGACACGTTCCACTCCGGCCTCGGCGTGCCCAGCAGCACTGCGGATCCGTCATCCCAGGGGCCTCCCCACGTCTGTCTACAGTCTATCTACAACAGCCACCGTTTCCCCCGAGCTTGCTTTACGCCTCCCGGGGTTTACTTCCCCGCCTGCCTTCGTGGGTCGACAGCCCCATGAATCGGTATCTCCAAACTAAAGGTTTATGTCATAGTTTCGGTTTGAGATCTGGACCTTTCACAAGACTGTGGGGAGCAATTTTTTTTTTTTTTTTAATATTTCTTTTTGGGAGACAGCGAGACAGAGTGCAAGCAGGGGAGGGGCAGAGAGAGAGGGAGACACAGAATCGGAAGCAGGCTCCAGGCTCTGAGCTGTCAGCGCAGAGCCCGACGCGGGGCTCGAACCCACGAAGCGTGGGATCATGGCCTGGGCTGAAGTTGGACGCTTAACCGACTGAGTCCCCCAGGCGCCCCTGTGGGGAGCAATTTAATCTGGAGGCTCTCCGTGCCCACCCCTAGTCCCCCTGTCCCACCCCCAACTGCTTCCCCATGACCCTGCTCTGTCTCTGGCGATGCCAGCCTTGTTCTCATTCGTGAGATCTTCTGGGCCTTGAGTGTTACAGATTCTCCTTCCGGCCCAGGCTCCTCAGCAAAGCCACCAGGGCGTTCGTGTCCGTCTGTCTTGTGCCCTCTGGGGCGATCGCCTCGCTTTTGCTCTGTTTTACAGTCGGCTTCCAGGTGCCTCTTGACTTCTCCGCAGCCCGCTGCTCTGTTCGCTTTTCGGTTTTGACTTTTCCCACCTATATAATCTTCTCTTGCGAGGCCATTACTTGCCTACTTGTGGCATTTCTCCTGTGCACCCGTCCAGGGCTGAGTGAGCTACTCAGTCTTGCTTTTCTGTTTACCAGCGCGTCTTAGAAGGGAACCGTTCCCACGGTCCTGTTCCCTCCTTCCCAGCCCCCACCCCCTACCGTGACCATCAGCCTCACTTGACAGATGACGCTTCCGAGGCTCAGGGAAAGCTGGGTAACCGGGCGCAGGATTCCTACATCTCACTCTTCCCGCCGGACCCCACTCCTCTCCTGGCGCTCAGGGACACTCCTGACCCATTTCTAACACTGCCCCTGCAGGCCCCCATCGCCGCAGCCTTGCCTGACATCAGAGGCAGCCACGGGCTGCACGGTGGCCGGCTACCCATCCATCTCCGAACAAACAGAGCATATCACTCTCCCTCTTGCGCTCTGTCTCCACCCGCTTGACTCCAATTCTGCGTCTGAATCCAGTTGGAAATTGGCTCTTCCTGCTCGTGAAATCCCCCACAGATTTGTTCTAGTTAATTTCATAAATCTTCCTTCCGACTGTCAGTCAGAGTCACCCACACTTATGGAAAACCTCGAGCGTCAGCTGAGGAGGGATCCGGCACAAGGAAGGGAAGTAACTGATAAACACATTTGCAGAGCAACATGATGACAAGTGCAAAGGCAAACAGCGCCAAGCTGAGAACCAAAGCATCTGAGGGTGCGTCGAGGAAAGGAACGAGTGAGCAGTTTCGGCAGCGAGGCCGACTTCCTCGGGGTGGTAGGGGGGAGGGGGCTGAGCCTGGGGGACAGAGGGAGGGACGCCTGCAAAGGCACCATGCGAGGTCACTGCCAAGTCCAATGGCTTCTTCTCGGCTCCCATGCTCCTTGGTGTCTCTGAAGGATGAGTCGGCCCGAAGCAGCCCCCTCCCGCCTGGCCCCCGTGTCCTCCCACTGGCCTGGTTCTCCTGCCTCCGAACGTGGGCGCTCCTGTGGGTCTGTCTGCTCCCAGTTAGTCTGTCCCGTTTACTCTCTTTCCCCTGTCACTTCTCTCTCCCACGCTTGGTCTCTATCTCCGACAACCCGTGGATGTTTCCACTAGAATGTCGGGCCTTCAGCCGATCTATCTGTCGACAGCCGGGCTTGCGTCGCACCCCCAGGTCCCAAGGGGTCTTGCTGACCTAACCCACTTGTTCTGCCCATGTCACCAGGTGCTCACGCCTCCCGGCTGTACCCAGGCTCCTGCAACTGCCGTCTCTATCTGCAATTGCCTCTGCTCTATCTCAAGCCCGTGTTGCCTTTGTCGTCCCTGAGGACAGCGCACTGGTTACGTCAGGCCTCAGCCGGGGCTCTGTGTCCCGCCCCGGGACGTGGGAGCCGGGACTCTGCTAACGGGGGTCTCCTCTGCCAGGGGCTTCCTGTCCGGCTCTGCCAGTGCACGTTCTAGAGAAAGACTGGCAGGTGGGGGAGGGCGGACGGACTTGCCCCTTTCCCACGTGCCTGCTGTCTAAGCAGTACGTTGGCAATGGCCTTTACTCCAGCAGTAGGTATTTACTTCTCTCCAGTTTATTACTGGACCAGCCTTTTTACTCCCGCTCGGAGACGCCAGCAGCGGGGGGACAGTGCCCTCTTCTCAGGTCTGCATCTCGGCTCCTCGGGGAGCTCTCTTCCTGAGCTCCCGACGGCCTGTCTGCCTCCCTGCCTCCCTCAGCCCGGGGCGGGGGGACCCTTCCTGTAGTTGCTCTAGGTGCTGCCTTCCTGTCCCTTCATCCTTCCAGGACCTGTTTGACGGACATACCACAGGAAACGCTCACATCCCACTCGTTCCCCAGCTGTCCCTTACGCCACATCTGGGCTCCACGCCCCTGCGCTCTTGACCTTCGAGAAGCCCTCGGAGGGAACCTCCCTCCAGGTCTCCCTCTTGTCGTCACCCGTGAGGCTCACGGCTGGTAGCATGAGACTTTTCCGAGCCACCTTCTGGCGAGGCGCTATTCTCATCCCCACTGCTACCAAGGGGCAGTAAACCCAAGTCCCCACCCCAGCGCCATCCCTCACCAGCTGTGTGACCTTGGGTCAGCGATCTCTCCGGGCCTCGGTTGCCATTTCTATAAAAGGCGGACAATAAGCACCTATCTCGTAGAATCGTTAGGAGGACGTAATGAGCTTAATATGGGCAGTGCCTGACGTGCTTCAAGTCATATTTAAGTGGTTTTTAGGTAAATACAACAGATAAATGTCAAGGGTTGTCCCCTCTCCTCATCTGAGCCAGAACAAGGAGCAGTTGTGCTCTGAGGACACACTGGTATCTGGGACACAACCGGCATTCTCTTTGTGTTTGCTTGATTATAAAGTATTATGCACGTCTCAGCCCTTCCGTGAGTGTGGGGGCTGCCCTGGTTCACCCCCGTAGTCCCACTGTACCTTGCACGATGATTCACACACAGGTGCTCGATAAATATCTGTTGAATGAATAAAAGCACTTGAACTGAATATCAGGTCCCTCACTGACTAGTTATAAGAGAGGGAAAAAAAGACAGATAAACTCAATTTAAAGAGTAGGCCTGGGAGGGGAGAGGAAAAAAGAAAACCAGTGTGGGGGGGGGTGGTGGTGTAAGTGGTGGGGCCAGTGTAGAGAATGAGACTCTGGTGGGTGGTGGGGTAGGGGGGCCTGATTCGCTGTGCTGAGGTCTTTCGGGTCCTGGAAACTTCCAAGAGGAAATGCCCTCAAGGCCCTGAAAGGAGGCTGAAGTTGAGGCCTAGACTGGAGTTCGAGAATCACTCAGGCAGCGGCTGAAATCAGGTGAAATCGTACCTGGGGGCTCGGTGTCAAGAGGGGCAAAGAGTCTAGCATTGAGGCTTGAGGACAGTGTAGCCGGAGGCTAAACACAAAGCCCTGGAAACCAGATCACCTGGGTCTGGAGGCCAGCTCTGCTGCATCCAGCTGTGTGACCCAGGGCAAGTGTCTTACCCTCTCTGGGCCTCAGATGCCCCGCCTGTAAATAGGATGCCAAATAATACCAGTCCCTCAGGGTTCTTGCGAGGACTCGGTGAGACACCTGTGTTGAGGGTTCGAGTACAGTGTTGGCACGCAGAAGGTGCTCTGTAAGTTAGCCCCGCGGGATGGAAATGGAATTAAAAAGGAAATGAGAGAACAGTCAGAGAAGCCCATTTAAAAAAATACACAACTTCAGAAAATAAAAACCTCATCCGCAAGGAAACTGAGGCTTAGAGAAATGCTGTGCCCAAGATGACACAGCCCTTCAAAGGAACAGTCGGCATTACTTTTGTTACACAATACTGCCTCTCCTGGCACTCTGGAAACTACAGATCTCTCTTGAGAACGACCAATTTTTTTGCTCCAGTGTGATCTGAGTTACTACTGTCAGGCATCTTTCTGTGTCACCCTTTTCTTTTCAGATTAGAAAGGCCATTAAAAATATCATCAATTTCAGCCTGGAAGAGAGGAATCAAAAGGGGAACTTTTTCCCCCTCTACTCTATACCATTTCTTTCATGGGCTGGTCGGGGAACCCTAGAGAGATCCCGGGGTTCAACGGTAACACAAGTGAAGAGTTTTGCAGCTGGGCAGGTTTGGGGGGCTGAGATCCTGCCTAGGACTTTCCTTCACGAGGGGGTGACCCCGGGCAAGAGACTTGACCTCTCAGTGCCTCGGTAAGATCAAACAATACAGCACCGACCCCAGTGTGCTGCGGTGAGGGGACTGAATGAAGTGCCTGTGTCCGGCATGCACTAAGGACTCAGTAAAGCACATCTGTGTTCAGGGGCCCCAGGTCAAAATCCTGGCAAATATTTTCCTGAATGTGCTGACATACAAAGGGAACAATACAAATAATACAAATGGGAATGCCACACTGGCATTCATTCCACAACTAGTTACTGAGTACCTCCTGGGTTCCAGATATTGTTCAGGATGCTTGGGACGCGGGAGTCAACCAAACAGAGATTCCTGCCTTTGGGGGATTCAACATTTATAACCTCCTGAGTGCAGGGCAGCATGGGAAGTCTGGCTCTTAAAGACAACACACATGGCCCTTTTGCAAACTCTGGTCGACTGTACATTACGGTTTCCCATCCCTGTTACCAGAGGGGGTGCGATCAGGACAAAAAAAATCCCACAACTACTGACTACCAAAGTTACCGATGCCTAACACTGGGATACACCACATGGTTTGGATGAAGCATTTATGGCGTGCGTAGCCTGATTTTTTTTTTTTTAACGAGTCTACTCCTCCTGAATATAGTTTAAACTGGTGAAGGTGGTCTCAGAGTATGACAGGGAGCGGGGATATCTGCTGGAGCTACAAATGTGCCCTGGAAGAGAATTCTTCCACCCCTAGTAGCATTTACTCTATCAGTAATCGCATTAACTCGTCTCTGGAAGAGAGAAAGGAAAAGAGGGTAGGCAATTTACGCGAACAAAAGCTCTCAGTAACTTACGAAGTCTCTGGATTCTGGAGACTAAATTTCAAACTCACCTGCCAGGATGCATTTGGCCGCCAGCTTCACCATGGTAACCAACCACCTCCGCGGACCGGACAAGGGAAGAGCCGCTGCTAGAAGCGTCAGGGGGGCCTGCCTGGGAAGGGAAGTGGGGACGGCAGACACTCAAGGGGCCTGGGGCCGCGGTGCGGACAGGGACAGTGCGGTCCGGACCCTCTGGGCTGGGGGCGACTATCGAGCGCGAGGGGTCGGGGCGGAGGCGCAGAGGAGCGCCAGACGGGGCCCGGCTTCAGGCCTCAGAAGGCAGCCTGGAAGGTGGGAGCGTGGCGACGGGGCTCCCGCTCGTTCCCAGCCTAGCTCCTGGCAGTGGGGATCGGGACGTGCGACGCCGCAGCCATCCGACCCCAACCCCAGCACGGTGCCAGACGCGCTCCCCCGGCAACCACTGCCCACCTACCCCGCCTCCTCCTCCTCCTTGCTGACCCTCGATTGGCTGCGGCCAAAAGCTCCCACCCCACCCCGGCTCTCGGAGGCCAGTGGGAGGAGGGGGCGGGGCCCATAGCTCCCCCCGGCCAGACACTTCTTAGTGGTGTCTGCCCGTCAAGCTCACTCCGCTAGACGAATGGCTACTGGAGATGTCAATCATTTCCACCTCCCGCCCCCGCGCCGCCGGAAAGTTCAGGGAAATGAAACTCCCAGCCTCCTCCAGCCAGAAGCGCTGAAAAGAGAAGCTTTCTGATTGGCCAGAGGCTGGCTCGGACCATCTTCGGGAGGAAGGGGGATTCGTCGCTCCCCCCGCCCTTCCGGAAGTGAGTTCGCCCAGGAGGGGCGCGTCTGGCGCGCGGGAGTTTGCAGCGGCGCCTGCGCAGTAACGTGGCCGCAGCTGCCGGAGCGGAGCTGTGAGCTGGTTTGACTTCGCAGAGGTTTTTGTGGTTCCAGGTCGCCGGCTCCTGGGAGCAAGACTGTGTCGTGCATCAGGAAATCCGATTCTTGCCCCGCATCCCGCAGGGAAGTCTTGTTTTAAAGCCCAACGATATTATGCGCTGCAAAATCTAAAATGTGAAAGTATTTCTAGTGATGTCTGTGAAAAGGAGGGAGAACAAGGCAACTTTGATCGGGGGGAGGGGTTGGACTCGGGACTTCGAAGTGCTTTCCGCCAAACCCGTTTCCTCGCTTGTAAAATGGAGAACCTATGAGCTTGCACATAATGAATGAAAGCCGGCCTCCAGGACGTTCCCCAACACACGGGGAGGGTGCACCCATCTCCGCTGACTTTCCGGGGAGGCCCCTCTTGCTCTGTGGTCCGGAAACCAGGCTGAAATCACGGCCGTCGTCCCGGCCTCTTCGCTCCCCTTTAAAGACGGGCTAGCAGAACCCGCCTCTGGGGTTGTCCTGAGGAGTCAAAGAGGGAAGTGTGTTAGGTGCTCAACAGTGAGTGTTGAATGGATGAAAGAGAAGAAATTTATCAGGACATATTTGGCTTATCACCATCATGGTGATGACATCATGGCTAGATGTACCCCCGTTGTCACTCCTGCTGCCCCTCCCCAATCTGGGATGCCTGGCTGACTGAGAGGGAGGAGCAGCCCCTGGGTGAAGACGCCTGCGCAACGGCTATTCCCATCACTTACGTTCAGTGACCAGGCACTTTTCTCAGCTGCCCTGTGACTTTGTGTGGCTGCCAGCCGCGTGCAGGGCAGTGAACACACACACAGTCACCCAACTGCTATGAAGGTTTCGGCCTTCATAGGGAGTCAGAATGCCCCTGCCTGGCCTTCCTGCTTCCCCCTCCGGGCTGTGCTGTCCATCATGACCTGGTTAATCCCTCAAAGGACCCCTTGACTGAGTCACCCTCCTGAGGCAGGTGCATGGAGCTGAGACACAGAGACACATCCAGGGGTAGCCTTCTGGAGCCTCCGTTTTCTCGTCTGCGAGGGGGTAATGGTGCCTCTCTCGTAGGCTGTTGTCCTCTGCACCACATCCACTCCTCTCGTGGTTGCTACTCTGTGATTTTGGTCAGCACCATTGTAAGAGCATTTTGGATTTTTCCAGTGAGGTGCTAAACCCCGTACAGCGAATTCTACTCCACTGCCTCCATGATACCAAGGGCCTTCTCTATATTCTTGATGACTAATGACAGCTGCCTGACTGTCACTGGGTTCAAAGAGGTCAGAAAATTTTGGAGCCATGAGGGCCCCTGAGAAGTTCTAGTCTAACCCCTCCCTGAGCAGCTGTAACAGCTAGGGCTGGCATATGTTGAGCACGTACTGAAGGCTGGCCTTATTGGAAGCACTTTAAAGGATTAATTGGCTTAATATTCATGTTCCTATCTGATACGCACAATAACCCCTGTGGGGCTTGTATCATCCCTGTTTGTGGTGGGGAAACTGAGGCCCAAATAAGGGAAAGTCTAATGCCCAGAGTCACAAAGCTAGTGAATGGCAGCACTGGGGACTGAACGCAAGTAGACTGTCGACCCCTTTGGTCCCAACAGGGAGCTGTCCAGCCTCCAAGACCTCTCACACTTTCTCCCATCCTAGAGAGTAAATATTTATTGAGTTCCTCGCAGTGAGAGTGGAGTACCGTATGCCAGGCATGTGCTAAACCCTTCACATCCTCTCTCTTGTTCAATGCAGTGACTCTGGGAAGAAGGAGTGATCGCTGAGGTCCACGGACAGCCCAAGGTCATGTAACACGTCAGCGGGAGTCAGAACTGGCCTCAGGTCTCCTAGCTCTTGAAACTGATGTCCTCGTGCATTTCCTGGGTGCGGTCTTACCGGTTTCATTAATAAGCTCTCTTTGAGTGCCTACCCGAGGCCAGGCGCTGTGCCAGTGGCTGGGGTTACGAAGTCAAGGTGACAGAGCCCCAGGCGGCTCTGTCGCATTGTGGCCCTGTGGGAGGGGCGGCCAGTGCTGCAGACCTGTTTTCTAGAGGAGGCAGGAATCTGGATTTTGTGTGAAGTCCCCCCCTGACTCTCAAATGTTGGCAATGCGCTTAAACATAAAACACTGCGGCCTCAGTAGAAAACCTCCTCTACCCAGCGTGGAGGCAGGCGATCAAGCAGCGACGATCCGTGACTGCTTGGGGTTAAGTGTTGGGGAGGAAAGGACTTGTTGCATTAAGAAAAAATACTCTGGGGGCGCCTGGGTGGCTCAGTCGGTTAAGCGTCCGACTCTTGATTTCGGCTCTGGTCATGATGTCCTGGTTCGTGGGATCGAGCCCCACATCAGGCTCCGTGCTGAGCATGGAGCCTGCTTAAGATTCTCTCTTCCTCTCTCTCTGCCCCTCCCCGCTGCGCGCACGTGTGCGCGCACGCGTGCACGCACGCACACACACTCTCGCTCTCTCAACAAATAAATAAACATTAAAAAAGAAGAAGAAAAGAAAAAATACTCTTTGCTATGGTCCCTGGACCAGCAACATCATCAGTACCACACAGTGACTTGTTGGAAATGCTCATTCCTAGGCCCCACCCCAGGCCAACTGGACGCTGCGGGTTGGAACCATGATCTGTTTCTGGCAGCCTTTTTGGTGATTCTGATGCATGCTACTGTTTGAGAACCTCTGCTCTCGGGTCATGCCAGGACCCACCTTTATCCGTTTTCTCTGCTTTACTGCTTCTCAAACTCCCTAAGACCCTTTCTACCCCGGGACCCCTCTACTTACTGTTCTCAACGTGGCTGCGTGACTCTTTCCCTCACAACCTTCAGATCTTTGCCCAAACGTCGTCTCCTTGGAGAGGCCCTCCCCAAGCACCCAGTTTAAAGAGTCACCCCCAATCTGTCAGTGTCCCATCTCTTTGCCTTTACTTTCTTCAGAGCGCTCCCCACTCCCTGATATTATATCCTATACTTACTTGCTTATTTGTGTAGTATCTTTCTCCCTCCCCTAGAAGGTAAGCTTCACGGGAACGGGGACTTGGTCTCTTTTGTCCTCCCAAGATCTGGGACGGTGCCCAGCCTGGTCAGATGCTTGGTAAATATTGTTGAGTGAAGGAAGGAATCTTGTAGAGTTTACCCTTCTGGTCGTTCATTCAGTCTACAAGCACGGACCTTTGAGCAACACAGTTCCTGTGCAGGCAATAGGCTTATTGCTGGAAGGGGTGCCAGGTCCTCGGCCGCCTCCCGCCCCGTCGTACACCAGCTCCAGACCAGTAGAACCCCCAGAGCCTCTAGACTTTGTGGAGGCGAAGGGGTTAACAGCACTGCCCTCCCCCACCCCACCCCCAACCCCAAAGCCAGGGACTGGGCTGTTTGGGCTGATTTGGAAGCGAGGGCTTTGGGCGACGCGGCTGCTGACAAGTTGTTCCCAGGGACTGGGCCATCATTCTGGATGCTTCCCGACAGCCCGGACAAACAGCGTGTGCCGCAGCTGCGGCTCAGTGCCAGGGGCAGCCACGACATTCCACGCGCACGTGCCCGCTGCGTGGCCCAAGCCTCTCTGCCGCTGCCCCAGGGGGTTCTCCTTTGCTGGGGCCGCTTCTGAGAGCCTCGCAGAGTGTTCTTATTAGCAGGATTGCTGAATGCAACGTAATCCCTTTGGGTAAATAAGAGACTTCAGGGGAAATCCTCTGGAGAGTTACTCAGCATGAATCTTCGAGAAGCATACCTTTTGTACAATACAGCAGGTTTGCTCTAATGCCCTCCTCGTGTCGGGGGGCAGTGCAAAAGAGAGGGCTCGAAGATTTGGGAGAATTTTACGTATTTCGATCAGGGCTTGTCCCCTTTGGCACTTCTGACATTGTGTAGCTGTTGCAGGGGGCTGTGCTGTGCATTATAGGATGTGTGGTGTGGCAGCATCTCTGGCCTCTACCCACCAGGTGCCAGAATCCGCTCCCTCTCCCAACGAAAAATGCCTCCAGATATTGCCAAATGTCCCCTGGTGGCCCAAATCATCCATGGGTGAGGACCGCTGATGTGTGAACCCAATGAGCAGGGAGTATTGATTGCTAAGTTGAAATTTGCAAGGCCTGGTACTCAGACTCTGGGTTTGAGTCCTGCTTTGCTTCTCCAGTTCTGTTTCGTCATCCCTGCCCCTGTGGGTGCCACAAGGATCAGCTGAGATAACGCACACGAGGGGTCTAGAACAGTGCTCTAGAACTTCCTGTATCGCACTGTGTCGCATCTCCCTTCTGGCGCACGGCCTTCTGATGGTAATGACCTTTGCTGTTCGCTTTGCGACTTGTTCACGTGGACCTGGTTGTTTACGCCAGCACCGAAGCAGTGCTTGGCGGTGGCCATCTCCAAAAAGGGCGGAGGAAATGTGACGGACTCGTCTTTTGCGCGCCCGGAATGCAAAGTGGGAGTCCTAAGCAGCGGCCTCAGAATCACACGGCGGCTGCGATGTCCCGAGTCCCCCAGCAGGGGGCAGCAGCAGCTGGGAAAAGGCCCTTGGCGGGAGGGAGCCAAGGGCTGCCTCCCGTTTGGATTGACTTAGCCGCTGCGCGTATTTAAAGTGGAGCAAATCATCCCTCCAGAGCCACGGCGGCCTCCTTTAACAGCCCGCGATAGCTCATCTGTGGGAGCCAAGGGCTGCTTTTCTAGAACATTCCACATTTAGCATTTCTGTCCATTTCCAGATGGCTCAGGCTGAACCCAGGCCAAATTCTGCTTCGGGCAAAGTTAGGCTGGTTCCTGTTGCTCCGTGTTCCTCCCCGGCTCTGCTCATGCCGCCCCATCCTGCCCGCTTGCCTGAGTGACACAGTGCCTTGTCCAGGTAGCATCCCAAGCAGCTGCACCCCGTGCTCAGGCGCCATCTCCCTCATAAAAACAGCATTCCAGAGTCTCATTCTCTCCATTTCTCGGATTTCACTCTTGACCCCCTCCCTTGCATTTCCTCCCCAGCAGCCAGGGGCGTCTTTACAGTTTTGAACAGACAGTCTCTTCCCTGGGTTTAAAATGTAAAAGGTGGAAGAGGATATACAGAGAGCATTGCCTCCTACCCTTGACCACAGGCCTGCAGTCCCCGTCCCCAGGGGCTACTGCTCTTACCAGATTCTTGCATACCTTTCAGATATTTTACGTACCTGCAGCCCACGAACATTCTTGCTTATCCTTTCCCCTATGAATACAAGCTGTCACACGCACTCTTCTGCACTTGGAGTTTTCCGTCTGATAATATACTTTGGAGAGGCTCCATGTCAACCCCCAAAGTGCCCCTTTCTTTCTTTTTTTTTTTTTTTTAATGCTTGTGTCCTATTCGCTTGCAGAGAGTGGTCTTTCGAAATCTTGTCATATTTCCAATGCAACCTCCTCAAATGCTTCCTCCTGCTTTCCCCCAAAGAGCTGTCAAGCCTGGTGAGCAGGTCTTTGCCTGCCTAGCTCCCTTTTTGTGTCTAGGGCAGCCTGGCTTAATCCGTCCTCAAACTTGTCCTGCCTCTCCTGCCCCAGGGCCTTTGCCCCTGCTGTCCCCTGCTAACCTAGTTTGCTCCCGCTGTGCTTTTCGTAGCTCAAACATTTACTTACTCCCCGTGTCCTGTACCTTCCATAGCAGCGTTGACCACTGTTTGTAGCACAGTGATTAAGTCATAGGCTCTAGCGGCACCTGGGTGGCTCAGTCAGTCAAGTATCAGACTTTGGCTCAGGTCATGATCTCATGGTTTGTGGGTTTGAGCCCCATATCAGGCTCTGCCGTCAGCACAGAGCCCGCTTCAGATCCTCTGCTCACCTCTCTCTCTGCTCCTCTCCCTCTCTCTCTCTCTCAAAAATAAATATTAAAAAAAAAAGAGTCATAGGCCCTAGGCCACAGTCCTGGGGTTCAAATCTCAGCTTGGGCACTTTGTAGTTATGTGACCTTGGGCAGCTTGCCACACCTGTGGAAGTGGAATGGGAACAGTAATAGATCCTTCATCCCGAGGCTTTGGTGTTGAGGATTCAGTGACTGGATGAGTAAGCACAGGGCACGCCTCCGTGCCCGTGGTGACAGGGGCACATCTCTCACCCACTGGGTGCAAACCCCGGAGGGCAGGGACCATATCTTTGCAGCATCATATCCCAGTGCCTAGTATAGAGCAGGTGTTCTATAAATATGGGCCAAATCTACGGGGCACGTTTACAGATTAGAAAGAGACTCTGGAGGAATCATCGTAGGAACCTGGCGGCTTTTTAACTGTGCCCCCTGTGATACTGGCACAGATAATAACTGCCGAGAGTCATCGGCCCTGGTGCCAGGCTCATCCTTAGGTGATTTTACCTCATCCCCACAACAGCCTCGACAGATAGGTAACATCGTTATCCCTGTTTCCCAGGGGAGGAAACTGAGGCACACCGCAATCAAGTAACCTGCCAGAGGTCACACGGGAGCAGAGGCCGGTGGTCAAATCCAGGAAGCTTTGTAGGAAACGATAAACATCTGAAACACATCGTCCTAAATCCGAGCCGGTTGTATCCGTGATTGAGAGGGGGCTGTGCTCAGGGACACCCGTCCCGTCCCTCTCTGCCTGCTTCAGTTCTGGGCCGGTTTGGAGACTCGACTCAAACACCGGCTCCTTCCTCCAGCCCAGCAGTTCGTGTCCTGATCTGCCTCTGGGCCCTCAGAGAGGGGAGGCAGCCAAGCCCTTCACCTGGGTCTGGGTCCCCTGCTATCCCGTCCGCCCGCTTGCTTGCAGAAGGGTGGGTCCTTCTGGCCCTCCAAAGGAGACCGTTGGTCTGCCGCACTCCCCACACCTCCCTGCAAAGCTTCCCGTCCTGCTTTCCTTCCCTCGCCTCCCCCCTGCTCTGCAGTCTGCTGCAGTCTTCCCCCCCTGTCCGGAGTCACTCACGGACAGGCGGTCGGCTCCCATGCCAGGATGCGGGGACGCGGGACCCTGCCCTTCCTGCGCGCCAGGCCCACGGTAAGCAGTCGGGCCTCATGGTAGCCTGGCGAAGTGCGGACTGTTGCGAGCCTCCTCCTGCAGACAAGCAAACGGAGACACAGACAAGTTTAGCAACATGCCTGGGATCATATGCTTCAAACAGCAGGGCAGGATTCAAACCCAGGCAGGACGGTTCCGTGAGCCACAGTCCTGGTCATTCGGCCACACCGTCTCCGAGGGGGCCTCTCTGCCAAATGGCATGGCCAGCCTCTGCCTTGCTCCGCGAGGCCCTTTCTCCTGGTTCTTCTGTGCCCCGCCCTGCCCCATGACTGGTCTCTCTCCAGTGCATTTCGTCCATTTCTCTGCTCCCTCCTCCTGGAATAGCAGCCCCCTAGGGCTTCCTGCTCCACCTCCCTTCCCTCTCGGTGCTCCCTGGTGACTGCACTCAGGCTGTGACTTCCCTCCCGCGACAGAGGCGGCCTGACACAGCCGGACTTGGGGATAAAAACACCCCTACTCGCTCTCTCAGAGAACGACTGTGAGGGTCCAAGTGTTGCTTTGCAAACTGTGAAGTGCAGGGCAAAGGTCAGGCCTGGCACCATTACCATGATGGGCTCTATCCAGAAGTTGGATCCCGGTCCCCTGCTCCGAGTAGTCTTGGAGTGTGTCAGCCCCTGAACGACAGCCTGCGACTAGGCTGTGAAAATACCCGATAGCCGTTCCGAGTGAAATAGTTGAGAGGCCTTTTCCAAATGGAGCCACAGAGATAACACAGGCTGGCCAAGCACGTCACCTGGCCGGGCTGCTTCCGGGCCACCTCCCGAGCCTCTGGTGGCTGTAAATGGGCATGATTGCTTGGGGCGCAGGCCTCCTCCACCCTAGAAAAAAGGAGCTGGCGAGATACAGCGGCACAGAGCCCCTCGACTTATCAACCACCGTGGGCCGTGTGCCCAAGGGTACAAGCACCTGGCTCTCGCAGGTGCCAGAGGGACAGGAGGACAGATTTTTAAGTCAGCAGGTCAGGATTCAGAGTGTGACTCTGAATAAAAAAAATGTCCCTGGCCCACTGATATGGCCCTCAGCATCCCCAGAGAGAGTTAGACACCTTGCTTCCTGGGAAAGATTCTTAAAATCTCACAAATTTAATCTTTGTCGGGGGAGGGGGGAAAACAAACCAGTTCTGGGACGTGCGAACTGCAAATAGACACCAGGTTGTGTCCAGTGGTTCGTCAGAGCACGGACACTTCACTCGTCTGCTGGCTCTGTCCTGTTCTCTCAAACTTCAGCAGCTGGCACGTCCATTTTCCAGGTGAGGAAACCGAGGCTCAGTTAAATGAAGTCAATGACGCGTCTGATTCAACATGACTAATAGGCGGGGAGAGTGGGATTAGAATTCACATCTCTTTTCTCCAAGTCTCGCTCCTCCGACTGCTGTCTGGCTGGCTTTGGGAGAGCTAATGAACTTGGCCGAGCCTCTTTGCAAAATGGGACAAATGACCCACCTCCGACAGCTGGGGGTGTTAAATGAGGTGATGCACGTGAAACATGTGATCCAGCTACAGCGTGAGCCCTCAGCAAATGCGGGGGCCTGTGGCTACTCTAGAGCACGCTGTTATGGAATGAATGAGTGAGTGACAGAATGACTTGGGTGTGCTCCTGCCCTCTGGGGGCGGGGGTGAGAGCCTTCCTTGCACACAGATGCTGGCGAGGATGCAGAGAAAGAAGAACCCTTCTGCACTGCTGGTGACAACGCAAGCTGGTGCAGCCGCTCTGGAAAACAGTATGGAGGTGCCTCAAAAAATTAGAAATAGAGCTACCCTATGACCCAGCAATTGCACTGCTAGGTATTTATCCAAAGGATGCAAAAATGCTGATTCGAAGGGGCACATGCACCCCCATGTTTATAGCGGCACTATCAACAATAGCCAAAGTATGGGAAGAGCCCAAATGTCCATCGACTGATGATAAAAAAGATGTGGCATATATATATAATATATATAATACATAATATATATTATATAATGCAAAATATAATATATAATATCATATATCAATCATATATAATATATGATATATAATATATATTATATATACTATATACATATATATACTATATACATATATACTATACTATATATATATACTATATATACTATACTATATACATATATATAATATTATATATATTATATGATATATAATACACACACACAATGGAGTATTACTCGGCACCAATAAGAATGAAATCTTGCCATTTGCAGCAACATGGATGGAACTGGAGGGTATTATGCTAAGTGAAATAAGTCAGAGAAAGATAAATATCACATGATTTCACTCGTATGTGGAATTTAAGAACATACGAGCAGAGGAACATAGCGGATGGGAAGGAAAAACAAAGATAAAAACAGAGAGGGAGGCAAACTCTAAGAGACTCTTAAATACAGAGAACAAACTGAGGGCTGCTGGCGGGGTGTGGGGTAGGGGGATGGGCTAAATGGGAGGTGGGCATTAAGGAGGGCACCTGTTGGGATGAGCCCGGGGTGTTGTTGTAAGTGATGAATCACTAAATTCTATTCCTGACATTATTACCCCACACATTAACTAACTTGGAATTAAATAAAAATTTTAAATTAAAAAAAAAAAAGAAAGAAAGGAAGCCTTCCTTGCAAGAAGCCCAAGAAATGAAGGCAATTTCCTTTAGACGCAAATAAAGTGCCCACGGAGGCAGTCGATAGTGGCAGAATCGGCCACCACTTCCTCCGTGTTATTCACGTTCTGGATCTTTCCCAACGCAGAGAAAGGACTGGCTCCCGGAGCAGACCATCCATCCGCGACCGGTCTTTTTGGCAACGCTGACAAGGTGGCGTTTTGTGATGATTATGCAAGAAACCTTCCAATAACTGACCCTCTGCTCCAGCAAAAAGCTTTGAATTTTGCAAAAACTGCTGGGGCACAGCAATTTCTCATCTGGCTCCGGCTCGCCCGGCAAGTGTCACAGCCACCCCAGAATTGTCTGGGAAGCACTCTGCTGAGCCGATCGCCCTCTGCTCGTTGCTCGAGAGTGAACAGATGTGAGCGCTGGGTGACAAGTGGCCCGCGATCTGCAGAAGCTGGAGTGGTAAAGAGGTGCGGGCGTCTTGCCGGGGCGCGTCCAGGTTGGCGCCGCACGCACTGCGGTGAGCACAGAGAACGTGAGAACGTTCAAGAGCCGGTCCCTCAGCTGCCACCTCCCTGCCGCGTCCCGCTCTGGGCTGCAGGTAGCTGGCTACTTGTTATTTGCGCCCCTAAATGTGGATGCGCCTGGGGTTGTTATGCCTCTAACCCCACAGAACAGAGGAGTTTAGTGGGTCCGAGCTCGGGCTCTGGGGTCCGCTCCACCAGAGATGGGCCCGGACTCCAACACTGTTTGGGTTTGGGGTTCTCCCAGAAGCACACCCCAAGCAAGGACTTGAGTACAGTGGTTTGTTGTGAGCTGGTTCCTGGAAGCCTCACTTGCAGTGTGGGGACGTGAGACAGGCAGGGGAAAGGAGGGAATGCCACTAAGCCCACCCCCGCTCAGCCCTGCTGGGGACTTGGGGAGACTGCATGGGGCATGCCTGGAGTCACCCCAGCTGAGGGCGCTGGTGAGTTCTTATCCAACTCCCTGGCCAGCTCTGAGGGCTGTGCAGCTGGTCCCCTTGCACATCAGCCTTGCCCTGGGGGGGGGGGGGGGGCTGGAAGTCCACAGCCAGGAACAAAAACCCCTTGGACAGTGAGTCTTGGGTCTTCAGAGTGAGGACTGGGGTCACTGCAGCGTCTGCTGTGATCACTCCCCCAGCACATCTAACCTCTCTGTGCCTCAGTCTCCCGGGCTATGAAAAAGGGACAGTGATACCATTACTGGGGCTTGGCGTAAGGATTAGGGGAGAGAGGATATAAAGTACAAGGCAGGGGCGCACCTGGGTGGCTCAGTCGGTTAAGCGTCCGACTTCGGCTCGAGTCATGATCTCACGGTTCATGGGTTCAAGCCCCGTGTGGGGCTCTGTGCTGACAGCTCGGAGCTGGAGCCTACTGCGGGTTCTATGTCTCCCTCTCTCTCTGCCCCTCCCCCTCTCACGCTCTGTCTCTCTCTCTCAAAAATAAATAGCATTTAAAAAAAAATTTTAAGCACGAGGCAGAAGACATGCCCAACAAGCATTGTTGTTATCATTATAGTTTGCTATTTATTCATGTTTCTGGAAGGTCCTTCTCCTCTTAACCAAAGAATTCCTATTTATCCTTCAGATGCCCAGCTTAGATGTTACGTCTTCTACTTTTCTGCATGTATTACTGTCCTGGGGCTACCATAACAAATGGCCACAAATCTGGTGACTTAAAATGGTAGGAATTTATTCTCTCACGTTTCTGGAAGCCAGAGTCTGAAATCAAGGTGTCGGCAGGCCACGCTCCTTCTGTAGCTCCGGGAAAGAATCCTTCCTTGCCTTTTCCAGCTTCCCGTGGCTCTGGGTGCTCACTGGCTTGTGGCTGCGTCGCTCCAACCTCTGTCTCCTTCTTCACGTGACCTTTTCTGTCTCTTCTGATGACACCTGTTGCTGGATTTAGGGCCCACGCTAATCCGGGATGGTCTCATCTTGAGATCCTCACCTTCATTACATCTGCAAAGACCTTCATTCCAAGTAAGGTCACATTCTCGGGCTCCTATTGGACATGTCCGTTCAACCCACTACACTACGTTTTTCTAAGCTTTCTTTAGTTCCTGCCGGTGGGTTAGAATTATGTTTGTGTTATGTACTAACTACAGCAAAACTCGACCCAACAGGGACTTGCTGTGCTGTTGTCAGAACCTCTCAAGTTTGGCAGCTCCCAGGGGCCCTCGGGGACTCCCAAGCGTCCCATCACCAGCCATGACTTTCCTCTCTGTGGCTGTAAGAAGCGTAGACAGGGCGAAGGGGGACGGTGAAAGCCAAAGACTAAGGGGTCTGCTTCTCCAGAAGCTGCCCTGCAAGCCCCACCCAGGGATATATGTTTACATCTCATAGACCAAAAACATATTCCCGGCCAGGTGTCTTTCTCAGGGCACATTGCTATCCCTTCCCCAAGGGGGATTGTGGTAGAAAAAAGGAGGTGAATTGGGAATAAATAGACAAATTAAAATATAGTATAGTTTGGTATCATATCATATCATATATCATATCATATAAATGTGTCACCTTTAAACAAAATTCACATCACAGATCTTCCCCATGTTATTATAGAATATCCACGTGTTTGGCTTAAATAAGCAAATAGTTTATTTGTGGGTGCCCATACTTTCTTCAGTCTGTCCCTCCCAGTGGACCGCAGCCCCTTTTCTGGACACAGTGACCCCGAGGGAGAGCAGGGCCAGGATGTGGGGGTTCAGCTGAGCCCAGCGGAGTAGAGCAGCATAAGGCACGGCAGGAACGGCAGCTTGTGGTGATGCTGCTGGAGCGAGTCAGCGAGGGGACCAGGAGGTGGTTAGCACACCTAAGGGACAGCAGAAACCCACGGGAGGGACATTAAGTGCGAACCAATCTCCTTTGAGCCTGGCGACCCCAGCCCACGGCTTTGCCCAGGTGGCGTTCTGAACACTGGGTCGGGTCAGGGGGGAGAAAGTAAAAAGAATGATCTAGAAACTTTTAGGACATGACACCCTCTTGGGGTCCGTCTTTGGGTGACCAAGGTGCTCAGTGGATATCTGGTGAGTGAGTGATTCGATAAGGTAGCAAGCAGCCAGCGGGAGGTTCAATGCATTTGTAGGGGCCCGTAAGATCAATGCATCTCAGAGTTGGAGGGAACCCGCTGTCTTCCTGCTGATGCACGAGTTCTTTCAACAAGTTCCCTCGTCTCTGTTTGCATGCCTCTCATGACGGGATGCTCACTGCCCTGCAGTGCCCAGGAGCTCAAAGAGCAGATAGGCTTTGTTACGTTTAGGCGAGAGCTGCCGTTTCATGAATCCCACTTAGTCGGTCCTGATTTTGTGCCTGTGGAATGCGGATCTCTGTGTGTATTTACTCCCCAAAGGTATATTAAGCCCCTCGATTGTGCCAGGAACCGTGTAGGTGCTGGGGTTACAATGGTGAGCCAAGTACGTGTGGCTCTGAGGGCGAGGCACAGCGGCTGGGTGGGAAAGCGGGAGACTGGGGTCAGGTCCCCATTCTGCTCTGCACTTGTGGCCTTGAGGCAGTCATTGGCCACGTTTGGCCTCTGTGGCCACATCCGCATCATGGCACCTTTTTGTGAGCCAGGTCCCCGGGATCCAGCAGGGGACCCCCCCACCCCCAGACATGACCTTGGGAACCTTATGATCGGAGACATGGGCATGAATTAGGTTGTCACACCTAATTCCCCATTTCACCCGTGACAGGTCAGTGCTTACCTGCGGGGAAGTTCAGAGGCTCGAACCCTGGCTGGGGGAGTCCGGAGAAGGAAGAGGACTGAGGCAGGGAAAGCAGTGGGGAGGGCAGGATGGTCGAAGCTGAGAGAACAGCTTGGCTGGGAGCGAGGGGGGCTGGGGGTAGAAGGCAGAGATGCGGGGGGATGGGGTGGAGAGGGGGACTGGGCGCCTGTGGGCAGGGAAGGCTGTGCTTTGATTCAGGGCTCTACCGTGGATGGGGCAGTCACAGGACAGTTTTAAGCAGAGCAATGTGACCTGACCTGTTTTGGAAAGAGCCCTCGGGGGCCTCTGGGTGGAGAGCAGATCGGGGAGGTGGGGGAGGCCCGGGACCCCGGCTAGGAGGCCACCGTGGCGGTCCAGAGGCCCGGGAAGCTGCCACCAGCGGCTCTCAGAGCCGGCTTGGAGCCCGCAGACTTCCGCGTGGCCTGGGTCCCAGTATAGAGAAATGCCAAACCTGAGTTACAGCCGGCGACTGGAGGTCTGGCCTCCTCGGAAAGTCTGAACTGGAGGCTCTTCACGCATGTGAGACCCTGGTGGCAGGGCTCTGTGGAGGCAGACCCCCTACCCCGCCCTCCCCACCCCTACCTGTGATTGGGCCTGGATCAGGTGGGGGTGGGGAGGGTGGCGGAGTGAACTGAATCAAAAACTACGGGGTAGGAGGCAGGAGGAGGCTTGGTGAGGGATGGCCGCTGTGGGGTTACTTGTCGTTCCCACCCCCCCACCCCCAACACCGCTGTGCTCCCCAGTCCCCCGAAAGGCGTCCTGCCCTCGAGGAAGCCTTTTCTCCTTGTCCCGCTCGTGCTCCAGACAAATCCTTTCCGAGTTGAGCGCCCCGCAGCCCATGTCCTGTGTCCCCTGAGAGGTCGAACAGCCCTGCTTTCAAAGGCGCTTTGCTGCCGGGCCACGTGCTGCCCTGAGTCTGAACTGTGATGTGTGCGCTGTCATTTGGGGGTGGGGTGACAGGCACCGAAAGCCGCCTCGGGCCAGTGAGGCCCTTCCGAGCTGCTGCTTCCTGGGTCTGATCCCAAGTCCCCTGCTAAGCCTGGGTCAGCGGACGCTGCTCGGAGGCCACCAGGGAAGGTGGCCTGTCCCTACCTGCCGCTCAGCCTGACTCCCGACGGGGTTGCCTGGCCCCGCCTTACCCTGGCTTCACTACTTATTCGTAGCGTAACTGGGGGCAAACATGAGATAATGATAGTACTCATTCATAGGGTTGTTGTACAGATGGAATCGCATAAAGGGTTCTGTCCAAAGTAAGTGCTCAATAACCGTTAGCCACTGGTATTAACGGGACTAAATTTGGAATCTCCTGATGGGGTGACTGGGAAAGAGAAGCTCTTTTTTCACCGGCATTGAGATGCTGGACGAATCTTGCCACCATGAGGGAGGGCCTGCCCGATAATGCATCCAGCAAAATGGAACACAGTGCTCAGAGGGAAGAAGGACTTAATTCTGATGATAGCACTCGGGTCCCTTGATCCAGCTGTTCCTGAAGACCTAGCCCTGGACCATTCAGGCATAGCCAGATCTTTGTTTTTTCCTTCCTTTTTTGCTTAAGGTACTCTGTGTTGGGTTTTTGTCGTTTGTAACAAAGAGTCTTAATGGGTATCCATCCATCCATCCATCCATCTAGAAGTCCTAGCTGTGCGGGGTTGACACATCACTTTCCTAAGACTCAGTCTCTGCATCTGTAAAATGGGAGTTTCATCACCTACCTTATGGGCAGTTTCAAGGATTAATGGGCAACCCATGCAGAGTACCATTCTCAGCACCCAAGGCAGAGGAGGGCTCAGTAAATTTCCCTCCGATCCCCTTTTCTGTCTAAATCCTGCCCCACCCCTGCACAGGTGGGTCTGGAGAGCCAAGGCAGGATCCACACCCCAGCAGGTCCACAGCCTCCGGAGCAGTAGAATCTGATTGGTACAGCCTTTATTGTTTCTCCAGCATTTTCCAGAAGAATGATGTCGTTTGAGGGCCACAGGGGGGTGGGGGGAGTAAAAAATAACATAAACACACTGAACAGAAACGCAGGAGGGCAGCTCGAGGGGCTGAGATTGGGTGTTTGGGGCAGAGAGGGGGAAGGCCTGGGGTAGTCACAGCCTCTTAGCTTTTGGCCACCAGAGAGAAGAATTCTGCAAAAGAAGAGGAAAGAGAGGTGAATCAGAGGGGGACGGTGTGGAAGGACTCGCCATGGCCTGACCGCGGGGCCCTGCACGGTGCTTCCTCCTGGCTCTCCCCTCTGCTGCAGGCCTGGAGTGAGGAATGAGTGAGTGTGGGCATGAATGAATGAATGAATGAAGTCAATGAGAAGCGGCGAGCCTATCACCGTCTCTCTTTTGTTTGTTTTACTTAGAAAAAAGTTTTACTTCCACTGTCGTTGCCATATGGTGTAGGTCTGTTCGTTTCAGGGGGCCACAATAAAGTGATTCAACACTTTCGTGTAGTACTCAGTGCTCATCCGGGTCAGTATACTCTTTTTCTTTTAATGTTTTTTTTTAATGTTTATTTTATTTTTGAGACAGAGAGACAGAGCACGAGTGGGGGAGAGGCAGAGAGAGAGGGAGACACAGACTCCGAAGCAGGCTCCAGGTTCCGAGCCATCAGCACAGACCCCGATGTGGGGCTCGAACCCACGAACTACGAGACCGTGACCTGAGCTGAAGTCCGAGGCTTAACCGACTGAGCCACCCAGGCACCCCTTTGCTAGAGATATTCTTTGGCTGCAAATCTTCTCCTCCCCAGCAGCGAGGTGGTCAAGGAAAGAAGGTGAGGCAGGGGAAAAAAACAAAAAACAAAAACACCCTCTCGACCTGCTACGTCTTTATCAGCCTTTTGTATTTCTTCCGTAAGTTTTCTGCTCATCTATACTCTCTCTCAAAAAAAAAAAAAAAAGAAAAAGAAAAAGAAAAAGAAAAGAAAAGAAAGTAAAAGGCGATTCCAGTGAGCAACCTGATTCAAGAGCCATTGTGTGTTTTTCCTCCTCGGGGGGCTCAACAAGACCAAGGAGGAGACTGGAGGAGGTGACATCTCCGTGCCGCTGAGACATCTCCGTGCCGCTGAGACGGATAAGTGCGTACAGGTGCTCAGAATGAGCTGGGCCCTGTCTCCCACAGCTCCTATTTAACTGACCATCACGCAGGAAACTGGGAGTGATTCCCACTTTACAGAAGGGGAAACTGAGGCCCAGAGAGACGTGGCTTTTCAGAGCCTCCAGGGCTGTAAGGGGCTGAGCTGGGACTTAAGACTGGGGGGGGGGGGTCCAGCTCCCTCCATGTGACTTGCGGTCGAGTCCACGGTGGGGTCACGTGCCCTCCCGCCCCAGGAACATCCACCTGCCCGGCTTCGCCGAACACTAATGATGTCAGAGATTGGTGTCAGCACTGGGAGGAGATCCAGTGTCCCCCACTGAATCCATCCCCACCTAAATAAACAAAGGGGTGTCTCCGACCAGGTGAGGGGAGGCACAGGGGAGCCAGAGATGATTCTTGCCCTGAAGGAGCTTCTGGTCTGGTCAGGGAAGAAACAGTACCTGGCAGGACATGCTCCATGCCGCTGGCCTCTTTTCTGAATCTCAAGCTCGCTGGGGGCATTCCCACCGCAGGACCTTTGCACCTGCCATTCTCTCGGCCCGGTGGGCGCTCAGACTTCCTCACGGCCGTGTTCCCAACTCAGCTGTCCCTCCTCCTGGGGCCTTCTCTGGCCATTCTGGTGACGGTGGTGACCCTCCCCTACCGTGATCCTCTTTGCCATCACCATTTCTTGCCCTGCGCACAGCGCTTACCACTCTTGAAACACTTCGGAGTACGTTCCTGCTTAGTCCCTTGTGATCTGCCTCTCCCTCTGGAACAGAAAGCTCCAGGGCCCGCCCACCTTGTTTCCTGCCCCACCCACCACCCACCTCTGAGCCTGACCCTGAGAGGCCGCGCACGTGTTTGTGAACAGTTTGCCGATGGATGGCTGGCCCAGAGACTTCGCTGTCACCGGGAGAAGAGGTGCCTTCTGTTTAAGGCGTCAGCAAAACTTCAGAGGGCAGGTGGCTTCTGATAGAGTCCTGTGAGAAGATGTGGGGTTCCCACAGGAGAAAGCAGACGGCGGGGAAGGGATCAACAGGCAGGGGCCTTTGGCGGGCAGGGGCTCAGAAGGCAGAAAACAATGGGCTGGATTTGGGGAACGCCCAGTAGCCATTTCTGGGCTGGCACCCCCCAAATCTGGCTCTGCCGCTTATGGGCTGTGTGACCTCAGACAAAGCGCTTGGCCTCTCTGAGCCTCCCTGTCATCATCCATAAAAGGAAGAGAAGTCAGCGCGCTTCTTGAGTTGGGAGACGGCGAGAAGAGCCAGCAAATCTCTGCCCCCCACCCCCAGGAGCTCCCCTGCCCCTGGTTCTCCATGCCCCTCACCTGGGGTGTCCTTGCTGCGGCAGTCTTAGGGGCTACTGCCCCACGGCCAGGTCTTCTGAGACCTTTATTTGGAATAAAGGGGGGCCCAGGGGATGTCTGCCCGGTTGTTTTTTCTCTCCGGGAGACAAGAGAGGACAGGAAGGAGTTTGCCACCCTCTGCCACGAGACGTCTCTGAGATGCTGCGTCCCCAGCCCGCCAGCGTGTGGAGCCCCAGGGCCGTCCCCATCACGTCTAGAAAGGATTGAGAGTTAGGGTTCCAGGCCCAGCCTGGCGCGTTTGCTGGGAAACGTGCCTCTCTGGGTGTCGGTCCGGGTGTCGATCTGTCGGTGTGTGAAGGTAGGTGGACACTAATGATTTCTTGTGAAAACATGGCTTCAGGGTATCAGAAGTACGTGGGTCTCCTCGGGGCGCGTCCCCCCCCTCCCCAGACCTTGTACGAGGCACGTACGTCAACCCCCACCACGCAATATCTTAGTTTGCATCCTGTGCCCCCACGGTCACGTGAAATGTCAGCCCTGGGGGACGTTGGGGGAGGGGTGTGTAGAACTCACCATGCTATTGTCAAAGCTCTTCTGTAAAGCCAGCATCATGATCAGATAAAAAAGCGAAAAAACTGATCCCTGCCCCGCGGAGGGACACGTGCCTGGGCTCCTTGCCTTTCTGGGGTTTGAGCTGGGAAATGGACGCCACCCTCTCCTGTCCCCAGGCTCCCTCCCTGTCCCCGAGGACAGGGAAGGCAAGGGACCTGGGTGTGGGCGTCTAGGTATCGACTGGAGGTGGGAGAGAGGGGGAGGGGGTCCTCTAACTGGTCCTGAAAACCCCCGGGGCTGCAGGCTGAGCGATGACAGCGAGTGGCCGGGATGGACCCGGAGCACCAGGTACTCTAAAAATCCCTCCCGTGGGCGGGGACCAACGCGTCTGCTTCCTCAGCCAGGAGCTCCTGTGACCCTGTGACAGCACCTCGGCGAGACAGGTGGTGCTTGTCGTCAGTGCTGTGATCAGCATTGTCCGTTTTTATAGGATTTAAGAATTCTTGGGGCGCCTGGATGGCTCAGTCGGTTAAGCGGCTGACTTCGGCTCGGGTCATGATCTCGCGGTCCGTGAGTTCGAGCCCCGCATCGGGCTCTGGGCTGACAGCTCAGAGCCTGGAGCCTGTTTCAGATTCTGTGTCTCCCTCTCTCTCTGCCCCTCCCCTGTTCATGCTCTGTCTCTCCCTGTCTCAAAAATAAATAAAACGTTAAAAAAAAAAAGAATTCTTATGCATGGAATGCAAAATGCAAAGCATTCTGTATATATTATGTCATTGGATTCTCACAACTACTCCGTGGCAGGGATGCTTCTGTCCGCATTTTACAGATGGGGAAACAGAGGCCCCAGAGGTGATTAGCTTGGCCGAGATCACACAGCACGTGTGAGCCAAGCTACTGCTTTTAGGCTCCTTTCTGAACCCCGGAGCTTTCCGACCTACTTTGACCTAGGCATAGAGTGACACAGGAGCCAGCTCAGATATCGCCACCCCCATGACTCTGTCATATCAGCCCCTTTTTATTTACTTCCTGGTACTTAGCACTCTCCGAAATGAACTTATTTAGGGACTTACTTATTTTTGTTGGTCTCCCCCTACTAGAGCATAAACTCCAGGCTTGTCCACCAGCCTCCTAGCACACAGTGTGCCCACCGGCCCACAGCAGGTGCTAATAAACAAATGCCAAATGGGTGGACTGATGGAGAGATGGACAGATGGAAGGATGGATGGATGGATGGATGGAAAGACGGAGGGATGGATGGATGGGTCACGAGTCCTCCTTAGGGTCCAACAAGTTCTGACTTGCCTCATGTCTAGTTTTCACAACAGCCCTGGGAGCTGAGTGGGGTGATTCCCACTTTATAGACGGGGAACCGGAGGCCCGGAGAAGTGAAGTGTCAAGGCCATGCAGCAAATAAGAGGCAGAGGCAGGATTTGGCCTGTGGTCCCAGGAACACCCTCTCCATGAGTGCGGAGAGGCCATTCCTGCTTGGGCTAGCGTCCCAGATCGGGTGGAAGCAGGGACTCCCTCAACCTGCCATTTAATCTGGAAAGCTGGCCAGAACCCATATATCCTGTCCTCGGGCACTAAGTTTGCTCTGCGCTAGACTAAAAGGAGACATGAGTCCGTCTGCCAATACCAGCTCATGGAGAGACTGTTCAAAGGGGAAGCTGATCCTTAGCAGTTTCCCGACCCCCACTGACCCTCCCCCAACCCTCACCCTAGAAATCAAGGGGCGCCTGGGTGGCTCAGTTGGTCGAGCATCTGACTTCGGCTCAGGTCATGATCTCACGGCTCATGAGTTGGAGTCCCTGCATCGGGCTCCGTGCTGACAGCTCGGAGCCTGGAGCCGGCTTGGGATTCAGTGTGCGGCTCTCTCTGCCCCTCCCCCCACTCACGCTCTTCTAAATATAAAAAATAAAACATAAAAAAAAAAAAAGAAATCACGGGTCCTGGGACTGCTCATCCGCAAGGAGCCAGTGAATGCCTTCACCCGGAGTGGCATTTGGTGAGGTCAGCATGAGGGGGACCGAGGAATGCCAACCACGGGTCTCTCCCGTGGCAGTCAGGCCACTTGGACTCGGATATATCTTGGACCTGCGGGGTTTTCAAAAGCTTCTGAAAACAGACTCCTTTGCCCACCCTGGGATCCACTCTGAAGCAGCCAGCACGTCACGAAGGCCACACGCCCCGGCTTTTTGCAGAGAACACTAGATTCTAATTTTATCCTCCCAGAAGCTAGCAGGGCATTTTGTAGACAAATTGAGGGCAGAGGTCACCTCTTCCGTACCTTTCGTTTGTGCCTCAGGGCAGAGTTCTTAGGAATCAGCCAATTAACGAACAGCCCTCTTATCAAAAGGAAAAAAAAAAAAGTCTCCTCTAAAATGTCCAGGTTTCCCCTTAAGGAAAAACAAATGAGCAAAACATCCAAAGCCTTGTGGAAGTCTAGGTCAATTGATTTGGCGGAGGGATGCTGGGACGACCGATGGGGAGGAGGTTCTGACCTTGGTCCTGCCTCCCGCTCCCGCCCCTGCGCCCTCACCCCTCCAGGTCTCAGTTTGCTCCTGTGTGCAATGTCAGGTCGAGGAGACGCCTTTCCAGCTCTCGCAGAGAGCCTCGAGCAAGGGATCTGGGCGTCAACTCCTGCCTCCCACTCATTCTTGCTTCCGTGACCTTGGGCCGGACACGTCGCCTTACGGTGCCTCAGTTTCCCCATCTGTAAAAGGGAGCTCCTTGGCTCCTTTAGAGGAACCGGTGCTAAAGCCCCTGTCACCGGCCTGATCCGTAGCCGGCGCGCAGCATTTGGTAGGCTGTATACAGGTTAATTCCACCTCCCTTGGGTCTCCTCTCCATCCGACACAGGTTGGAGCTTCGAAATGTCAACAAAAATCCTGAGGCAAAGACAAGGAGGGGGTGGGCAGCAGAGGGCAGGGGGGGCGGTCCAAAAGATCGAGAGCCGACCTGCGGCAACTTGCCCGCACCACCTACGCCATCCGAGTTAGGAGCCCGCCTCCAGCACGCCCATCTGAGGACACTCGGGCTCTGCCCCTCAGTTTCCACGTCTGTGAAGTGGGGATACCGAGAGCACCTCCTCATAGGGTTTCTGGTGAGGACTACATGAGATAATGGGTGAGACGCGTCTGCTGTGTCGGTGCCCGGCACACTGAGGGAGCACTTCTAAATCCAGATGGGAGGGAGAGCATCCCTCTGCAAGGACGCAGAGCCCCACCTCTGCCCCCTGAGTCCTCCCTGGAGATCCCCAAGGGCCAGCCTGCAGTTTCTTCCTTATCCACTTAGAAAAGAACGAGGGGGTGGCGACGGGGAGGCTCAGAGGGCGAGAGGGCTCAGCCTTCTCCTTTCCCATAGGAAACTGCAGTTAGCCTAATTAGGTCGGTTCCAGTCCCAGGGCCGTGGGGATTGGACAAATTTAGAAGCTATTGACAGGTGAGACCAGCACATGCTGACGGCCCAGAGAGAAACTGAGATGGACCTTGAGTCAGCTCTTGGAAGCCTCTTTCCTTCCCTCTGTCGTGACCACCGGGATGCAGGCACCGGCCTCCTGGTTTATCACCTTGCCTCTAAATAGCTCCTGGGCTAGGTTGCTTATAAATCGGTATTGCAAACAGGGATCACTTTCCCCCCCGGGGGGAGCGGGAGGCCGGGTTATTTGGGGTCAAGCCAGACGGCGGCAGGGAGTGGCCTAAACGGTCCTGGGGGCTCACTCCGTGCCAGGCACTGCCCTGGCTGTCACCCCATTTCCTCTGCACTGGCTCTCTCGTCCCCATGTTACTGACAGGGAAACTGAGGCTGTGAGTCACTCGGCCAGGAAGATTCTAATGCCGGCATGGGGTGCATCTCTCTCTCTCTCTCTCTCAAAGGCTGGGGCTCTGACTCACGCCAGGACCCATGGAGGCAGGAGAGGGATAAGTGGAGAGGGGACATCTTCCCGCCCCCTCCCTACTGTCCCTTCTCACAGGAGTGCCGCTGCCTCCCCCTTAGCGCCACACAGGCCGGACTTAGGGCATCCGCTGGGGAATTAAAGCAAGCATCCTGCTAAGCCCAGAAACCATTTATAACTGGAATGTCTCGGCCCAGCCTGGCGGAGGGAGTGACAGAGTCAGGGGACTCGGGTTCCCTGCCACCACGGATTTCTGTGTGACTTTGGCGCTTAACGCCCACTGGGCCTCAGTTTCCACAACTCTCAGTGGGGGAATCATAGACTCTGTCTCCCCTGCCCCCTTATAGGGCTGATGTGACGACGAGGGGAGACGGGACAAAACGCCACACGCCTTAGGGCTCTGCCACCAGGACTGCGGCTGGCCCTGAGGTGCTCATCCGGCCTTGCCTGGAAATCAAATCCCGACCTCTCCTTCCGTCCCTCTCACTTTCCTCCCGTCCTGGACCCCATTTCGTCTTCTTTGAGGGCTGGTATTCGTTCTGCAAGGGTTTCGAGGAGGCTTCCGAGAGAAAGCACACATACAAAATAGGAGAGAAGGGGTCGTTTCCAGAACACTCACTTAATTCAAGCAACGGCCCTTTGAGATGGGTATTTTTATCCCCACTCTGGGAGGAGGAGATAGATGGCCAGGGAGAGAAAAAGGCTTGGCCGTCCACACTGCTCGCGGGGTGCGCAGGTCGTATTTTCTGCCTGACTTTAGGTGTTTCGGCCCAAGGGCGCCCGCCTGCCCACCACGTCAAATGGGCTGCTTACGGATGAGAACAGATTTCGCCAGAAGGAAGCAGAAAAGGCAGATGCCTCGGGGCACGCGAGTGGAGCAGACTGCAGTGGTCCAGGGATAATTAAGACTAAATTTTTCAGCCACCGAAGCAAAAAAGCAAACCACAGGCTCTTGAGCTGGAATAGCCTGGAAGCATAGGAAACAGGACCCATCACAGTGTCGGGTTTCAGGGAACCCGTAACTAGATGGCATGTGTGTGTGTATGTGTGTGTGTGTGTGGGGGGGGGGGTGACAACCACTCGTCCTGTCAGCCTGCACGGTCCACACGGGCAGGCATTGGGAGTGGAGAGCCCAGGCTGGGGACACGTCCTTGTGAGAGGCAGGGTGGCGGCGGGGGGAGGGGGCGGAGAGGGGTCCTGGCTGGACCTCTGAGCCTCAGTCCTGCCCCTGCTACTGAGAGACCCTGGACACATAACCTCCCCGTGCCTCTGTTTCCTCATCTGTAGAAGGGGAAGTGTGATAGCACCTGCCTTCTAGGATTTTTGTAAGGCAGTGGTTCTCAAAGTACGGTCCCCAGAGCAGGAACGCCACCTGGGAACTTGGTGGAAAGGCCCACACCTGGGCCCCACTCCAGGCCGAAGGACTCGGGAGCTCTGGGGGTCGGGCCCAGCCAACTGTGTTGTGAAAAGCCCTCCAGTGATCCTGCCGTTCGCTCCAGTTTGACACCCACCAATGTGAAGGGCAAACCCTTCAGAAGGAGCCTGTCACTTAGTAGTGTCACCTGCCATTTGGGCCTGGGTCTTGCAACTGTGGCTGGGTTTGGGGGCGCCTTCCCTCTGTCCAGCTTCGCCTCCTTTTCCGCCTTAAAACCCTCCTTTACCAGCTCTAAGGGTGGCCTTCGAGAATCAATCGACCACATCTATAAAAGCCTTTGAGCTTCCTGGAGGCAGTTGGCCCAGAGACGGGAATGCAAAGGGTTGTTATTAGAACTTTGCCTTACCATCCCCTCCCTCCAATCTGGGGGTCCTCAAGGACCTGGTAAGCATCACTCACCTTCAGAGGGCAAACAGCGGGCCATGAGGGTGGTCCTGCTTCTAGAATCCCCCGGCACCTGCCACATGCAAGCCCCCAGCCCACACGGGTCTCCTGCCTTCGCCTGCAGACCTCTCCCTCCACACCACACTTGCCCATCACTGCGTCCCCAGAGCCGGCCACACATCTATTCATTCTTTCATTCATTCTTTCAACAAGCTGTCCTCGTGCCTCCCATCTCACGGCCTATCGGGCACCATCACATTCATCCTCGCCGGCACCTTCCAGAAAAAGTACCGTGTTTGGGGTGGAGGTGGGGAGGGGAGGTATCTGTGTCTGTCCCACCTCCGAAGTGCACCGTGTGGGGCCCTGCTGCCTCAGGGGGATCTGTCCTCCCTGCCCATTTCTTCTCCTGCCCCTCCCCCCCGTTTCATTCTGTGCTGACCCTCGGGCCTCCACCAGGTCGTCCTGAACTTGAACCGTGTGGGAGGACAGACCTGGCTTTGCATCCAGCGTCCCTTAGGCACTGGCCCTTCTCTTTCCGCAACTGTACCTCCGTCCTCTGTCACAGGTGACGTGTGCTCAGAGTTCAGCACTGGGCCGGGCACACATCGCCACCTTGGTGACGATTCGTTCTTCCTACCCCCAGCAAACCAACCTTCTTGCCCCTTTCTAAACATCCCTAAACTTCCCAGCCTTACAAGCCTTTGCTAAACTCGACGCCTTGCCTGGGGCTCCGCAGGGACGGCCCCCCACCCCAGACTCCAGCCTGTGGCTTCCTGCCCACAGCCTCCAGTCTGCCGAAACGCCTCTGTTCCTCCCTCTCCAAAAGGCTTCTCTGCACCTCCCTGGTGTCGCCATTCTTTCGTGTGCCTGTACCTAGAGCTGTAAGCGACGCGCGGATGGAAGGGAAATAGTGTCACGGCCACCGTTTGCCAAGTACTCACAATGCTCTGGGCCCCGCACTCAACGTGCACGGTGTCATGGAATCCTCACAAATGCCAGTGACCCATGCGTTGTCCGTGCCCAGTTTATCAATGGGCAGCTGGGGCTCCGGGTGGCTGAGCCACTGCTCTGGGGCACCCGGCCAGCAAATAGCGCCGCTGGGAGTAGGGTCTAATTCATCTTTGCCTCCCTGATAGCCTGGCACAGGCTTAGCACTCGGGAAATGTCTGTTAGATCAGTTGCAAAAGTTGAGTTACCTCTTTAAAATATGAGTTCGGCAGGGAGGGAGGGAGGGAGGGAGGGAGGCAGGGAAGCAGCCTAGGATCTGGCCTGGTTTTTCTTTATCATGTAGGTTATTCCAGAACAGCCAACCCTGGGGCCCCCGCCCCCGCCTACAGTGGCTTCTGAGCAGTGGCCTACTGGCTGCAAATAAAAACAGGAGACAGGTGTGGCGGTTTGGGTTGGGGTCAGGGCGGGCGCTGGCTCAGGGTGGAGCTAAGTGGCTTGCTGAGGAGGGGGTGTGGGGACAGGTGCCACTCGCTGGAACGCACCAAGACCAGTCACCCATTTCTCTCCCGCACTTTCGGCTTCGGCTCCTTTCAAGTCACCTCCCTCCTTTGCAGCCACGGGAGAGACGGCTGGGACTAGAAGGCCAGGCGCCCGGCTGCGTCTGACCCTGTCTCCATTTTGGTCGCGGACAGAAACCTTTAATACACGACACCCACATTCGGAAGCATTTTAACTTTCCCAGAGCACTTTTGTGTTGACAGCCACTTAATTTTCACAACGAGCCCGAGCAGGTCCTAGGATGAAACTACGCACCTCGCTTGGACCGTTACGAGCTGCGGGCACAGCTTGCGGGAAAGAGTTCTTCCAAAGCCTTGTTCCCCCACTTATGTCCTAGCTCTTTGAACAGGCTAAGCACCTTCAGCCTCAGTTTGCCCATCTGCAAAACGGAGATCATTCTCAAGGTTGTCGGGATGCTAAGGAAGGCAACGCTGCTGGGGGGTGCTCTGGGGGTGCTCGTTACACCTCAGCGGGGAAGCATGTGGGGACCACCAGCCTCTCTGGAAGCCTGTGCTGAAAGCAAAGCTTGAAAAGCAAGGCCCAGATATCCCTTTTCCTAGCTGACTGCTGGCTGGCTCTTTTTCCTGGCTCCCCTTCAGGGCTGGAACGGTATGTTTGGGCAAAGCCAGAACAGGTCTTGAAACCTGAAGTTACAGGATACCAGGACAAGATGTTGAGGAGGGTGGAAGATAAGGAATTTCCATCTCTGGAATTTGAGAACAGGAGGGCCCACAGGGCCCTTGGGGGATCAGTTGGCCTCATCTCCTCGGATTACAGATGGGAGACTGAGACCCAGAGAAGGAGAGAGGCGGCCCAAGGTCACACAGCCAGTTGGGGCAGAGCTGGGACCGGAACTCAGGCGAAAGTTGCAGGCACAAGTCAGGGGAAAAACAAAATCCCAAATCATCCTTGATTCCCTATGCAGCAGGGAGAAAAAAAAGAGAATCTGTTCCTTTCGGGTTGTTCAAATTTAGAAAAAAATGTACCAGTTGTGTGTGTGTGTGTGTGTGTGTGCCTGGCTTACATGACAGAGCTCTCAGACCCAATGCATTTGCCTTTTCCTTCTAATCCCGGGGAGTACAGGACCACCTCTCCTCTCCCCTTCACGGGACAGCGATAGCTCCAAGCTTTTAGCATCCAAACATCCCAAGATCCATGATGTGCTCAGGCCCCAGGTCATGGTTACTCACCATCGACATCGATCTTGCCGTCCCCATTCTTATCGCCAGCGGCCATCAGCATCTTGGTTTCTTTCACAGACAGGTCTCTGGCATCTGGGTAGAAGCCCTTTAGGATGAATCTGGGGAGCAAAGCCAGGGAGGGAGTCAGGTGGAGGTCACCTTGCGGGGACAGGTACGGGCCACCGGGCTAGGCAGCAAGCGGGGGACACGTATGCAGCTGGGCTGGGCGTCACGGGTGGGTGTGCAGAGAAGGACAGGCTGTCCTCCGCAAGAGGTGGACCCCACGCCAGGCAGGGCACCTGCATTTGTTTATTTATTCGGCCAACACCACAAACGCAAAAGTGTCTTCTCTGCGCCAGGGCCGTGCTGGAAAGTGGGAGCACAGAGCAGGAAGGCACCTAAAAAAATGAGGCGGAGGTCAAGACCGCACGGTGTGATGGGTGCGATGGTGAGGAACTAGAGAAGGGTGCTCAGAGGACGCATCCATCCCACCTGGGGTGAGGGGGAGAGTCAGGGAGGCTTCCTGGAGAAGGTGACATCTGGAGAACAAGCAGAAGTCAGCCCGTGGCGGGGGGGGGGGAGGATGGCGGGGGGGGGGAGGATGGTGGGGGGGGTAGAAGGGGAAGGTTCTAGGCAAAGGGCACCCTTGTGGGATGATCTGGGGTGAGACTGAGACTGGATGGACAGGGAAGTCCCTATTGCGAGGCCTCTCTCCACACCATCTCCCTTCTCTTGAAGACGAAATCCAAGGCAGTGTTGGCCAGAGAGTGACGTAAGACGAGCCTGGTGGGCAGCGACGAGCCGGGTGCGTGTTCCTAGTGATGACCTTCCCCTCCTCCGCTTTGCTCCCCGGACTCCTGACCCCCAAAGTTGGTTCTGCATCCCCACCTTGCCCGGACACTGCTTTAGCTGCACTGTTACACAAGTGCAGGGGGCGGGGTGGGGAGGGTCTGCGGGATGGCGGAGGGTGCCTTTTAGGCAAATGACAATCAACGAACTAAATACCCGAGGCAGCGCTCCCTGTCTTGCGTGTGGTGTGAAGCATCCAGAAAACCTGCCTCTCCACGTGTATTAAATTATTAAGGAGCACCCTTCCGTTAGCCATATTAAGTGGCTATAATTTAACCTAGTTAGTTGCACTTTCTGCTGCGGATTCTATTCCTCCGGAAGCAACGGCGGTCAGGCAGAGTTATTTTCCGCCAACGGTGCAGAGACAAGGACAGCCCTGATGGGAACTCGGCAGCAAGAATCCCAGCCCCCCACGCCCCCTCAGCCGGGGCCGCCCCCTCAGGCCTCAGTTTACCCCAGCTCATCCTCCTCGATGAAGCCGCTCTTGTCTTTATCCAGGATGTGGAACACCTTCTTTATGTCATCCGGGCTCTTCTTCTTCAGGCCGACCATTTGGAAGAACTTTTTGTAGTCGAAGGAGTCGACAGCTGTGGGGGGTGGAGAGCAGCGGGTTAAAATGACAAAGAAGGGGCGGTAGGGAAGGGCAGGAGAATGGGGGTGCCACAGCATTTGCCGATTGATCTCCCGGGGTGCCGGTGCTGGGGGGGATAGAGGGGTGTACCTGGGTGGGAGGGCTGAAGGAGCCCAGACCAGGGGACGGGTGCTTTGCCCAAGGTGGATATGCCCCCACGCTCCGCCCTACCCTTCGCTGATGGCAGAAGTAGCCTTTGAAGGCAGCGGGGCGTCCCGGGTTCCACGAAGGCTTTTGGGTGGTGGCCGAATGGGGGCGGGCAGGGGAATGGGGGGTGTTGTGAACGCGGCGTGGTGTATCTTGGTGGGGGGCGGTGGTCAGCCTTTTTTTTTGGCCACAGATGGTGTTGCCAGAAAATCGACAGGGGGAGGACAAGTTTTTCTCAAGGTCACACAGCGGGAGGAGGAGGAGGAAGGGGGAGGCCCCAGAAATGGTGGCTTTCCTGCAGATATCCATCCCCAGCGGGAGTTGGGGGCGTGTTAGAAGTCTCCCCGGGAATTCCCAGTTAAGTTCCTTCTCAGAGGGGGAAGGTGGGTCAAGGAGAAGAGGGTGGGCTATCGCAGTACCCCAGGAGCGTGGTCTCCCAGAGTTTCTTACCCTGAGGAAGGGACACCAAGCAGAAAGGAAACGGGAGGCCCCCTCCCCAATTTTCTATGTCCTGTGCTCCCTTTCAGGACCCTGGAGAGGGTAATTTGGGGGTGTGGCAGGGAGGGGTCCTGCTGAGAGTCACCTTCTCCCCTCAGCCTTTGGCCGAGGGAAGTTGCTCTGTCCACCTCTGCCACTCCAGTAGGGGACTGAGACCGGAAGGTGACCTTAGTTCTAATCCCCCTCCTGCCCTGCTAGGTGACCTTGGGCAAGTTTCTGGCCCTCTCCCAGCCTCAGTTTCTTCACCTGGGTGAGGGGAGAGAGGAGGCAGGTAGCAGCTAAGAGCTCAAAAGCCCAGGGCAGCTCAGAGAGGTGGGGATGCCTGCCTGCTCCCCGCCCTTGGCCGCCTAAGGAGGCTGGAAGTTGGAAGAGCTGAGGATGCTGTGCGCAGGGCTGGGCAGAGCAGAGCGCCAGCTGCGGGAAGGTCACCCCGCTCGCGGGACAGTGGTGGTGGCTGGGGGGAGCTGTTGGGGGGGTGCTCTGACTCCCAGAGAGGGGCTTGGACAGTCAGGGAGCCAACAACCGCAAGCCGGAAGAGTCCTGTTCTAAACGGGGGGGGGGGGGGGGGGGTGTCTCCGAAAGGGGCTGCTTGGAGAGAAGGCGGGCGCACCTGCAACCCCTCCAAGTGCCTTAACGGGAGGTATCGAGCGCCCACAAGGACCCGAAGGTCCGCTTTCCATCCCGGTCTTTGCCCTTGGTCCCGGATCCCGAGTCCTCGCAGCAGCGCGGCCACCCGGCAAGTTTCGCTGGGCCTCCCCACCCGCTCCCTGAGCCAAGTCCCGCCCGAGAGGAGTTTGGGAAATGGCGAGGAGCCCCCTGCTCCGTCCTGCCAGCGCCCCGCAGGAAGCGTGGGCAGAGGAGCACGCGGGAGCACTGGCCCTCCGCGGGGGTGCCGGGGCCAGGGTGGTGGATCCGGGGAGAAGTCTGGGGAGGGGAGCGCGCTTGCTCACCGGTAAAGGCCTCCACCGCCTTCTTGATGTCCTCAGCGCCGAGCAAGTCTGTCATCGACATCCTGCAACTGTTGGAGCGGGCAGAGCAAGTGCGAGAAGATTAAAAAGTGCTTTTCTTATCATTTCTGCTCATATGACCAGCGCTGCAGTGCTGCGCGCCGGGCGCACGCCCGCCGGCCTGGCGCAGAGCCAGGGGGCGCGGGGCTGGGCGCGCAGCCAGAGCCGCTCAGTCCCGCCGCCGCGCTGGCCGGGCAGACGCGCGGACCCGCTGTCGCTCCCGCACCGCCCCCGCCGGGGTCCTCGCGATCCCAGGGGGCCGCGCGGCCAGGGTGCCCGGGGAGGGGGCGACCTCTGGAATTTATGGGGCTGGAGGGTTCGCCTGCCGTCAAGGGCGCGCAGGAGGCGCCAGCCTGGTGCAGCGCAGCGTCTCGGGTCGGTGCACCTCGGAGGCTGTCCCGCCACCTCGGGGAGGATACGGGACTGTCGGGGGGGGGGGGCGAGCCCAAACCCCCGTGGGTCCCTCGGCCCTGCTCCCATTCTCTCTCCGCTCCTACCTCAGCCTCTGCTCTTGTCTGTCCTGGATGCAAATTTATGCTGCAAAATCTGAGCGCTGAGGTCTGGAAATCTGACCCCACAGGGGATGGCCGGTAGGAGGTGGCAGGGATGGGCGGGGCTGCTCAGGCCCTCCTCCCGGTGCCCCATCCCACATCTGGCCAGGGATGCCCTGAAACGTTCTTCTCCTTCTTTCTTTCCTAGTCCGACTTTCCAAAGAACTGCTTTCAGATCTCCACTAACTACTCGGCTTCTCTGGTCTCCTGAGCCACTGAACATGGGAGTACAGTGGGGGCTCAGACTGCTGCCCCCGCAAACCCTTTGGGAGAGGGTGGGGCGGGGAGAGGCTACTTGAAATCTTTATGTCCCCTGTCCCCACTTGGAGACCAGAAGACTCACATTTGGGGAGAAGGTGGTTACCTTCAGACCACACTTTGGAGACAAGCGAAGCAGGTTTTATGGCTTGAACTTCACCTCTGGGAAATGTGGACACTTCCCAATCGTAGGCAGCCAGAGACCAGATGCGTTCTTTCCCACAGTCTCCCAAGGATTCGGGCTGCAACCAGCTGCCTCTAGAGTGTGAGGAATGCTGGACGGGGAGTCAGGATGCCTGGGTTCTGGATCTGCGGCTGTGCTGAGTGCCTGTGTGACCTTGGGCAGTGATCTTCCCCTTTTCTGGTCTTCTGTCTCCCTGTGTTGGTGGTATTGATGGTCCCTTGTGGTGGGATCTTTAGACTCCGGCGGAAGGTGTAGGCGGGTGTTCAGAGGCTGAGGCTGGTGACACTTGGTGGGCGGCCGGGGAGAGCTGTCCAGCTGCTGGAGTTCTGGCACGCTGGCTGTCAACACTGTCTCCCTCGGCTCAGCCCTGGACGGCTGCCCTTCCTGGAAACCTTAGGACAACACTGCTCCGGTTGCCCCCTGCCTGTGAGTCAGCTCCTTCAGTTGACAGCCCTCCAGCCAGCTTCCCAGGAGCAGAGGCTGCAGCTCCCGACATGCTGTCTCTTGCCGCCAGGTCTTCCGCGGACCCCTCAACTGCCCCCGCCATCCCTGCCCCCGGACGAGCTGTTAACGTGGACGTGCTGGGCTTCTGTGCTATCATTTCGGCCCTCAGGCTCAGCTCACTCCAGGGGCCTATTTGGAGAGTCTGTTTCCCTAGCTGAAGGAGCCTCATGCTATGCTGGTGGGGAAACTGAGGCCAGAGCAAGTCAGTGAATGGCCGAAGGACGCACAGCAAGGCAGTGGCAGAGAGGGAGCCCCTCCCGGATCTGCTGGCTTGGAATTCAGTGACCCTTGTCCTTGGAGCCCCTCCCCGTTGCCCAGGACCCAGCCCTGTCAAGCCCCACGAGTGTGCCACAGACCACGCCCAAACACTGACCCCTGTGGCAAAGGCTGAAGCCACTGGGCAGGCCCATCCTCCCTCCTTTCCCCTATCTCTGCCTGCTAGACAAGCCTTCCAACAACCTGACACCCTCTCTGGGCCAGATCCCACCCGCCAGAGCACCAGATGTTATTGGGTTGGCCTGCCAACCCTCCATCCCCTTCCTCCTGCCTCCACTGCCCACTCATGGGCCTCCTCTGATGGCATCACCAGAGTCCGCAGACGTCTGGCTCCACCCATCTCATCCCACAGGTGGGGAGCCTGAGGCCCGGCCACGGGGAGGGCTCAGCCCCAGGCCACACCAGGCATTAGGCTGGAGAGCCCAGGAATTCGTACTCTCAGCCCTGGACTCCACAGCGGAGGAACTTCCAGCACCCCCCTCCCAGCCCCGTGTGGCTGTGGGAAGGGGCAATGTGGCTGTCCCGTCCAGCTGGCTTCCTCCCCACGATAGCCCCCCCCCCCACGTCCTCCTCCAACCTCAGTCCCTGCCACTCACCTCGGGTCGGGGTGGAGGGCTGGAACCTTCGCTGAAAGGCTGGGCCGGTGGGAGGTCCTGCAGGGAAGTGAGCCTGGTGGGGGGGTGGTGGCCACCTATATAGGCTTCTGCTCCGGCTATTTTGGGAGGTGGCGCTGCCCCCAGCCCTCGGCCCCCTCCCCTTCCGGTGTCAGGTACTTCCCAACTACGGTGCTGGGTGTCTGTATCACATTCACCCTCCCTGGTTCCATCAAGCCAGGCCTATTAATAACCCTTGGCCCCTGCCTCCCTCCAGCACCCACAATCGAGGCCTGGGCAGGGCTCGCCTCCTCCGTGAAGACTTCTGCGACCACTTTAGATGGAAGCCCTGTCTCGGCCCTCCAAAATCCTGCAGGAAAGGAAGAGAAGAAGTGGGCAGATGAAGAAACAGGAACAGTCTCTGTGCACAGGGCGGGGCTCGGTTCTTGTATATACATCATCTCCGCATCACAGACGTGCTGTCCAGGCCTGGTCACGTCTGGATGGACGAGGAAATGACACAAAGACATTAGGTGTTAGGGAAGTCACTACCCAAAGCCATGAACCTTGGGCCCTGGATCCCGGAGTAGGGCCCAGCACTTTCGGGACACGATCCAGTGCCTGGAGATGTGTGTTCTGGGTGTTTTCTGACAAGCCCCTTCCTCTCTTTGCATTCCTGTCTCCCCACCTGGAAAATGAGCTCAAGTAGTTGCCAACTTCACTCTGTAGATGGGCTTGGGAGGGGGCGGGTCTAGGAACTGCCCTGAGATTATACTCGGAAAGTCACATGCAGGTATGTTCTTGTGAAACGAAGGCCCACAGCTTTTATGAGATGGTCAAAGGGATCTCTGGCATGATCTGTCTGGCATCGGAGATGACCATCCACGGGGTGTGTTTTGAAAAGCACAAATGAATGAATGGGTGAATGAATGAATTTAGCAAATTACTTATTGAGTATCTAGTGTGAACACCATAAAAGTTTCCTTTCCTCATCCCCAACCTGAAAAGAATCTCCAGGGCCCTGACATCATCCACAGGGAAGTTCCGTTCTTAACAGTGACGGGAGGAGGGCCGGCCTCTATGCAAAGTCTGTTTGGGAGAGAGGCTGACCGTCACTGATCACTGGAGCAGAGGCTGGACTGACCGGGGAAGCCGGTGCTAGAGCCTGGATATGGAGTTCATCCAGCATGTCCTGATGGAGGGGTCTGGACTCTGGCCTAGCATGACAGTAATGGCAGCGGGGAGGAGCGAGGAGATAGGGAACAGCTTGGAGGAGACTCTCCCTGACTTGGTGGCCGTGTCGAACAAGACGGACAAACCCAAGTTTGCAGGCCGGGGGTTCATCGGGCGATGGAGGTGCCCCCTCGGAAGGTGGCTAGTCTGGGGAGATGACGCGGAGTTGAGAACCTTAGTATGTGAGGGCTGAGGGAGGCTCCGTAGTGATCTACTCCGACCTGCTCACGGGAAAGTGAAGAAGCCAAAGCCAAGGTGAGAGACCCAAATCACGCGGAGAGCAGTGGACAAGCCAGGACCTTGTGTTGGATCTGGGATGCCTGGGGGACATTCTGGTGGAGATGCCCAGAGGTCCGCATTCTGGGGAGAGGTCGGGGCTGGTCACAGGGCTTTGGTGGTCATCAAAGGCGGCGGGGGGGGGGGGGTTGCGGTCAAGGACTTGAGGTCACAGGCATGGCTGAGCTCAGCAAGGCAGGAATGAGACAGAGTCTTAAGGACTGAATGTTGAGGAAGATCCCTCGCTGGGGTCTAGGAAAATCATGACCCTCATTTGTTGAGCACCGCGTTGATCACGGTGTGCACGGCAACCCGCTCTTACCCTTGGCTTTGCCTTCCCTATTTTACTAATGAGGGAACAAGGCTAAGAAAGGTTAGGTGACTTGTCTAAGGTCACACAGCGGAGCTAGGACTTAAACCCAGGTGTCTCTAACCCCAAAGCCCTTGCTCCTTTCTATTCTACCATCTTCCTTTTTAAAAAAGTAATATTTATTTATTTATTTATTTATTTAGAACACAGGGGAGGGGCAAAGAGAGCGGGAGACAGAATCCCAAGCAGGCTCCACGCTGCCAGCACAGAGCCCAACACGGGACTCCATCCCACCAACCGTGAGATCGTGACCCGAGCCGAAATCAAGAGTCGGACACTTCACCCAACGGAGCCACCCAGGCACCCTTCTACCATCTTGCTTCTTGAAAAGACTAACAGAAGATACGTGCTGGGGTCAGAGCCCGTCACGGCCGGATGCTTGGGAGCCAGGATGGCCTTCCTCTCTATCCCCACGTGTCTTTTTCATGTGCCTGTAATCAAGCAGATCTACATGGGGCGGACCATAGTGTGGGGGTTCATTTGTTGAGAACCTACGGTGAGCTCAGTGCTATAGGCGTGCTGTTTTATGTTACCCTCATTATGATCCTCAGAGGTTTGAAGAGATAGACGCTGAGAGAAGTTTAGTGACTTCTCCCAGATCACACAGTGAGGTCTATTTTTCCAGCAATACCTTGCGCTACGACTTGGCCACCTTCCCAGGCTGAATGTGTCCCCTGAGGGTTACAAGATGGCCCTCCCCTGCGGTGCTATAAACTTGCAGTCCAAGTCCCTCGGGGACAGGGGAGTCCACTCCCCCAAGATCTTGGTCAAAAGTCCCAGCACTGAGTGTCAGTGGCTATGGTTATCTTGGTTTGGTCAAACACTGTCCCTGAAGCAGTCCAAGCAGCAGCCTGGAGGGCGCAGAATGTCAACACCATTGGACCTACGAGAGGAGGGGGCCTGTCCCTGGACCGAGGGGCAAGGGATTCAGGTGGTCAAAGCCCATGAACTGTTCACTGGGTGAGTCTCCGAGGTGGCCAAGTAAGCCAGGTGCAAGGGAAGGTTGGGCCCTAAGTCCTCGGTGAGTTTGATAACAGTATGCATTAGCCTTCTGTAATGACTCACTCTGGGGCCCAAAGTGGCCTTCCTGGCCTTGAGATCCCCTGCCCCTCATCGAGGCCTGACAGGCCGCCACTCCCATCCCCATGGGCATCTGCTTAGAGACAGCCACCCCACCCAGTGGAATTTCCCCCTAGCTGCTGTCTCCTACTGTGAACAGCCATGAGGCAGCCCGATGGATAGGTGGCTGTCATATCCCCACGCTGATTCCACTTCTATCCTCTGGGGCCCAGTACTGTGCAGGGCCTTCAGCTGGACCCGTCCCCGTATATGTTTCCGAAGCGGATCCCATGATCCTCTTTTTACAGATGGCAAAACTGAGGTTCAGAGACAGGTCCCAAGGCACACCGAGGCCGGAGCCTGGTCTGTCTGCCTCCACGCCCGTCCAGCATCCAGTGCTCTCCCCCAAGCCCGCTCTGGCCTCCTAGCTGGTGGAGGGCAGGAGGCCCCGTGCGCGTGGGTCAGCAGTCTCTTGGCTGCTGTCTGCCAGGAGACGAAGCATTCAGCTGTTCGCTTCGCTGGTGATATTTCATTCGTTCACACTATTTCCACCTGCTGTGGCCGGGAACAGGATACAGAGTTCGTCACATCCAGGGCCCTGGCGGGCTGGGTGGACGCGGCAGGATCTAATCATATTTATGAGGTCAGCCCTGTGATATGACATGTATTAACTCGGAGGAATCTGGGCCCCGTTCCTGTGCCTGTGGCCTTGTTCCCCTCCTGCCTCTCGCCTGTATTTAAGCACAGTTTCGCCACCGAGACGGAGGCCAAGCGGTAGGGGGTCCTAAGGGTCGTAAGGGCACTTAGGGTCCCGACAGTGGCACTGCCACTTTACCCACTGTGTGACCATCAGCCAGCTGCCTCACCTCTCTGGGCCTCAGCTCCTTCGTGGGTAAAATGACGCTGAAGAGGAAGTCTTAAATGAGATCACGCCGGAATAGGGGTTCGGCGGCTACAATATCCTACACCAGTGAAAATCAGGGTGGTTATCGTTGTGAGGAATGTACCCTTGATCCTGTCCTGCCGCTGGATGATGGGACCCTGGAGTGGCCTTATGGAAAGAAACCAGCCCCTGACCACCCCTCCCTGGTTTTCCTGGGACGGTCTCTGACCCCGGGGATGCAGGGCCTTGCTGGGGAAGTCGGGAGACACAGATGCTCGGAGGAGGGGGAGAACGCAGAGTGGGAGGGCGGGAGGGGCTGCGAGCGGGTGTTCCCCCCCCCAACCAGTGCCATCTTGGATGAGGCCGGGATCTGAACATGAGCCAGGGTTGAGCCCATGAGCCGAGGAGGTTGTGGCTCTTGGCCACCTGGCTTTGGTTCCTTTTCTTGAAAACCCCATCCCGTCTCAGTGGTGCTCAGGGGAAGCCAGCGAACAGTTTGGTCCCTGTGTGGGCTGGAGCCATTAAGGGGAGCAGGACACCCCGCGGCCATGGTTGTGGAAATTGGAAGAGTTGGGGGAAATACGTGACGGGCGGATTCTGGGATTCTCCCTTCTCGCACTGTGCTGGGTGACGTGCACGGAGAAGCAGACAGAGGATGGTCTACCGAGGTTGTTAGGGTTCTCTTGGCTCCCAGATACCCGCTGATATCAGGGGAGCAGATGGCATGGAGCCTTGCGCCCAGCTCAGATCAGTAAGGCGGCCCGAGATTAGACAGGCAATGGGCTTTCTCACAGTATCGTCTCTTCCTCAGCTTCTCCACTTCTGCCTCAGCTTCTCCTGGCTCCTGGCTCCATCACAACCCACAACCCACAGCAGAGTCAGAATGACCGTCGGAGGGTGTGTGTGCCTGTGATGTGTGTGGTTGCATGTGTATGTGTGTGCGTGTGCACCTGGGCACGTTGGTAGCTGCAGGGGGTGGGTGATGAGTCCCCGTGTGTTGGTGTGGGACCCCGGACCAGCCCTTCTTGCTTCCTGCCTCTTGGGATAGCCGCTGCCCGGCGCTGCCCTGGGTGGCCGAGGGGCTCTGACAATGCACACATGTGCTCTCCAGCATCCTGATTTTGCGGCCAAATCAGCCAAATACGAATGTCCGGAACTCTCTCATAGCCAGCGGGAGAAAGAAAGGACTCATCTGGAGACATGTATCTGTACCCCAGTATCGTGGACCGAGTGTGGCCCCCAAATTCATCTGTCAGAATCCTACCCCGCAGGGCCTCGGAATGGGACTGTATTTGGAGATAGGGCCTCTGCAGAGGTGGTGAAGGTACCCCGAGCTCAGCAGGGTGGGCCTAATCCAACGTGACTGGTGTCCTTAGAGGGAAAGGACACAGGCACGTACGGAGGGAGACACGTGAACACGTGGGGTGGGGTGGAGGGAGGGAGGGCAGTCATCTCCAAGTTCAAGAGCCAGGCCTCAGAAGCAGTCTCGAACTTCCAGCCCCCAGAGCTGTGAGGAAGTAAATGTCTGTGGTCTAAGCCTCCGCCCCCCAACTCAGAGGCTGAACCAAGTTCTTGGGGACAGCTCTCCAGGTCCCTTGAAATGGCTCCCTTTCCTCTCTTTAAAAATTTTTTTAGGGGCGCCTGGGTGGCACAGTCGGTTGAGCGTCCGACTTCAGCCAGGTCACGATCTCGCGGTCCGTGAGTTCGAGCCCCGCGTCGGGCTCTGGGCTGATGGCTCGGAGCCTGGAGCCTGTTTCCGATTCTGTGTCTCCCTCTCTCTCTGACCCTCCCCCGTTCATGCTCTGTCTCTTTCTGTCCAAAAAATAAATAAAAACGTTGGAAAAAAAATTTTTTTTAATTTTTTTATTTAACTTCTTTTTTTTTGAGGGTAAGTAGGGAGAAGGAGCATTTTAGCACCGAGGTATGTGGATTATTTCCAGAATAGTTTAACACTCAACTGCCCAGTTTTATCGAAGCGAATTTTCCCCAAAGTTGGCACTGTTCCCAGCTGCAGGCGGTCCTTGCCTTGCCCAGTAGCGTCAGACCCTAAAAATGGCCATTTAAGAAACACTCTCAACAATCGATGGGGAAAGCGACCTTTAAAAATCTGTCAAAATATTGAAAACTCCTACTGTCAGTTGTAAGTATAAAGTGAAATGGAAAAAAATGTAAACAAGAAACTTTTATTTCAAAAGTGACATAGGGGCGCCTGGGTGGCTCAGTCGGTTGAGCGTCCGACTTCGGCTCAGGTCACGATCTCACGGTTTCGTGGGTTCGAGCCCCACGTCGGGCTCTGGGCTGACGGCTCGGAACCTGGAGCCTGCTTGGGATTCTGTGTCTCCCTCTCTCTCGGCCCCTCCCCTGCTCACGCTCTGTCTCGAAAATAAATACACACACAAAAAAGAATTTTCTTAAGTGACATATACTGCTTAGGGAAGCGATGGAAATAGAGGGTCTAAAGGGGAGAGAGAGTCACCAATAATCTATCACTCCCCGAGCACAGCCGGGTAATGTCATCATTTCCGGAGGCTTGTGCCTTCTTCCTCCTGTGGGCCCACCTCCCGGGGGTCACCCTCGATGACTCAGCTTGGGTGCCCCTGCTTACCGGAAGCCCTCCTGGGTTTCTTCCCCCTGGCCTCACACCCCTCCTAGTGCTTGTGTTTACCTGCACCCCTGCCTCAGTAATGGCCCCATCATTCTGTGTATATTCTGTTTCCAGCCGCCTTTCCAGCTGGGACTTGGAGGCATGAAGACGGGCATCCAGCCTCCGTCTCCGAGAGCCTCCAAGGAGAATAAATCAAGGTGATGTTTTTATTTTTGGTTGTATGTGGACAGTGGTTGTTCTCAAAACCATTTTTGGACTGCTACTTATAACGCTGTCTAAATCCATTTATTCACCTGCGTTTTAGGGGCCACTGCCGGTGTATAATTAGTCTTTCAGGAACTGTGGCCTCCCCTTGGGGTTCCAGACTTCCTCCTGACCTGAAATTGCGGCTCGTGTTCTGATGAGAGCGGGTGCTCTGGGGAACGGGGCACTGGAGATGTGAAACCAGGTGAAGCAAATCTAGAATGTGTGGTCCCTGCATGTCTTGGTGTCCCTTCAGCTAATGGGGTGGGGGGGGGGCTTGACATTGAGACCTGGTGCGAAAGTCCTTGGCGACGCGACTGATGTGTTTTAAGGACGTGGCTGAAGCGTTGCTTTTTCTTATCAAATATTTATTGCTTTCATCCCGATTCTGGGTCGAATTCTCTTGGGGGAAAAAAAAAAAGTTTAGGTGACAGAAGCTGAGTCAGTTTGGAAACCAGACGGTGGCCATCTTGCTCCAGGAGTGTAGACTCCCCCGCAGATGACGCTGGAGGTTAGAACTGAGGTTTGAAGAATGACAAGGATGAGAATGGGGCAGTTAATGCACGGACAAAAGGAGGCAGAGAAGGACCGCTGGTCGGGACTACAGGAGGGTCCTCCCTCTCCCTCCTTCATCCCCCTCCTCCTCCCAGCCCTCCTCTCCCCTTCCTTTCTCCCTCTCCCCTCCTTCTTCTTCTCCCTCCTCTCTCCTGTCCCTTCTCCTCTCCCTTTCTCACTCTCTCCCTGCCCCTTTCCCTCCCCCTCCTTTTCCCCCTCCTTCCCACTCCCCTGCACCTCCCTCTATCTCTCCTTCCCTCTCCCTCCCCCTTTCCTTCCCCCTCCCCCTCCCCTGCCCCTCTCTCCATCTCTCCCTCCTCCTCTCCCCATCTCCCTCTCTCTCTCTCCCTGCCCCCTTTCCCTCCCCCTCCCTCTCCCCTCCCTCTTCTTCCCACTTCCTCCCTCCTCCCTTTTTCTCTCCCTCTCCTTTCCCCTCCCTCTGTTTCCCTCCTTCCCTCCTCCCCACCCCCTGTCCCTTCCTTGGCCAGATTGCTCCTTTCCTCTCTATTTCTTTGTCTGGCCTTTCTTCTCCCTGATTCTCAATTCTCAGTGCTTTAGGATCGAAGGGTCCTGAGTGATCCATTGATGGATTCACCCGTCTCATTTTGTTTGTTTGTTTTCCCTCATCATGCTTTTTTTGAAAAGTTGTGATAAGAGCCCACAGCAAAATGTGCCATTTTAGCCCTTTAACAGCATACTGTCTGGGAGAGTTAAGTATATTCCCATTGTGGGGTCAACCATCTGGTTTACAGATGGAAACCCGAGGCTCAGAGGGGCAGACTGAGTCAGGGAGATGGCTGAGTGAGGACTCACACTTGGGCCTGTGATCGCCTTCTGGGCCCCTGGAGGAGGGTAGGACACGTCTAAGGGAAGAGCCAGGCTTGGGCAGGAGACGCCGGGTCATATTTAGATCGTAGTCTGAGCTCTGCTGGCTCCTTCTCACCTAGAAAAGTTGTGAAATATGAAATGAAACCTTGAAAACGTGACACTAAGGGAAGAAGCCAGGCACCAGAGTTCACATATTGTATGATTGCGTTTATATGAAATACCCAAAATCCACCGGGACAGAAATTGGGTTGGTGGTTGCCAGAGGCAAGCATAGGGAGTGTCTGCTTAATGGGTAAGTGTTGTTGTTTTTTTAATGTTTATTCATTTTTGAGAGACAGAGAGAGACAGAGTGCAAGTGGGGGGAAGGGCAGAGAGAGGGAGACACAGAATCCGAAGCAGGTTCCAGGCTCTGAGCTGTCAGCACAGAGCCCGACGCGGGGCTCGAACCCACGAACTGTGAGATCATGACCTGAGCCGAAGTCTGCCGTTTAACTGACGGAGCCACCTAGGCGCCCCGATGGTAAGTGGTTTTTTATTTTTTTATTTTTATTTAAAAATTTTTTTTTTCAACGTTTATTTATTTTGGGGACAAAGAGAGACAGAGCATGAACGGGGGAGGGGCAGAGAGAGAGGGAGACACAGAATCGGAAACAGGCTCCAGGCTCTGAGCCATCAGCCCAGAGCCCGACGCGGGGCTCGAACTCCCGGACCGCGAGATCGTGACCTGGCTGAAGTCGGACGCTTAACCGACTGCGCCACCCAGGCGCCCCGGTAAGTGGTTTTAATACGAGGTTACAACATGTTTTGGAGCTAGCCGGAGACGGTGGTTATTAAATATTGCTGAACTGTTCACTTTAACATGGTTAATTTCTGTTATGTGTGCGTTACCTCAGTTAAAAAAATATGTTTTCACAAGATTATTAGTGAGTCTTGTAGGTGACAGAATATCAAATGATAGTTGTTTTTACTGATTGAGTCGCGCGAAGCACACTCAGGGAGACATTACCCTCACTGTGCCTTGAGGGGTGACCCCGACCCCCACCGTCACCAGGGCTGGTAGAAATGGCTGAAGTGACCGTGTTCCCTTCTCTGGGCGTTTTCTTGCTTTTTCTCTCTTGCAGGCTCAGCCCTCGTGGCTCGGCTCAGGCATCCCTTCTTTCCAGAAGCCCTCCTTGATTCCTTCTCCCCGATTTCCTGCCACCCACATGGCTAGAAAATTACATCGTCGGTCTCGGTGCCACATGGACTTGGGTTCAAAGCCTGACTCGGGGACCTTGGGGCAAGATGCTTAACCTTCAGGAACATCCCTTTCACATCCAAACAACGGAGATGATGTTTTCTTTGGAGGGCTGTGCCAAGAGGTCTGGTAAGACTTTTAACGTCCCCTCCTCCTCCTTATTATTAGATTGCTGTAGACCCTCCCGAGGTTTCAGCCTTTTCTGAATATTTCCAAACCATCTCACTACCATATGGACAATAGAAAGGGCAGCATGACGTCCAGGAGGGGGGACGGCAGTGGCACAGGAGGAGGTGAGCCCGGGTTGCTGAGGCAGCAAGGAGGCGTGTGGCCGGCCGAGGGCGTGGGGACAGTGATGACGGCCGCTGCCGCCTGGTCGACAGGAAAGGACATTTAGGTGGAGCTGCTAACTCTAGCTGTGTGATGTGGCCCAAACACTCACCCTCTCTGAGCCTCCTCCTCCACTGTAAAGGGAGAGTCGTGGGAGTTTTTCCCTCAAGTGGGGTGAGGACAGAATGAACGTGCTGATTGGTTGGCCTGATGGAGAGACTAGGTCGTAGGAGGTAACAGTCAACCGCAGGTACGAAGCTTATCCGCATGACTTCTGGCTTGTGTAAGATGCATGCTACGGGGGAGAATGATGCTGGGCAACAGAATAGAAATATTCTCAACTCTTTGCTGGATTCTGCACAGAGTCTTTAGTAGGAGAGCTTTCGAGGACCCCAGTCTCCTACCCACATTCTTACGATGATTTGCAGACAAGCAGACAAGGAGGGTTCCATTCGTATTGGCACGGCTGGTGCCCAGTCTTGGCTGGCGGAAGGGTGAGCAGCCAGGGGCAGGAGAGGCCAGAGACAGGAAGTGATGACCCTACTTTAAAAAAAATTTTTTTTAAGTTTATTTATCTTTGAGAGAGAGAGAGAGAGAGAGAGGAGACAGCATGAGCAGGGGAAGGTCAGAGAGAGAGGGAGACACAGAATCTGAAGCAGCCTCCAGGCTCCGAGCTGTCAGCAGTGAGCCCGACGCGGGGCTCGAGCCCATGAACCGCGAGATCATGACCTGAGCCGACGTTGGAAGCTTAACCGACTGAACCACCCAGGCGCCCTGTGATGCCCCTACTTGAATTCGGTCAGATTGCAGGTGTGGGCCGAGACCCCTCTGCTCTGCGGGTGAGCCAAGGGTAGGCAGGGACCCCCTCTCCAGCCGAGGAGGCCGGAACAAGAGGCTCCCCAGACTCCAAATTCCAGAGCAGGAGTGAAATGAAAGTCTTAGGTGTACCCCAGAACCCAAGGGAATGGCTCCAGCTATCCAAGCTCGGGCTCTGTACCTGTCAAATGGGCCCAGTCCACCCACGTGAGCAGATTCTCGTCTGAGATACTCAGTTCAGTCCCTAGTATGGGGCCTGCTTCACGCACGCTGTTACTTCTCCCTCGCACCCCATGCAATCACCTCTCCAGACCTCAGTTTCCTTATCTGGAAAACGGGGGAGGCATCCTGCTGAGAGAAGCTGTAAAGGCAGAGGTGGGGCCCCTCGGTCCCCCGAGCCCCACAGGCGCTGAGTCAGAGGCCGAGGGGAGCTGACCCGGCTCTGGAGAACATTCACGCCTCCCTCGGCAGCCCTCCCGGTCTGTTCCCGGTTTTCCTCGACTCTCGGGCTCTGAGAAAATAGGAGATCCGAGCCCAGCTCGGATCTCACCTGTCTCCCGTGACAGACCCTCAGAAGTCCACGAGCCGCCCACCCGTCCTGGGCCGAAGAAAGGAATCTTCTTGGTGTTTGTCCTGATTCTCATCTACGGCGTTAGACAAGACAGACCCCAGGGCCTTTCTGTCCCCGAGGGGAGTCTGGGGATCTCAGGCATTCACTGAGTGAGACACCTGTGACGGGGTTTCTGCCTTCAGGGAATGTACAGACCATTGTACATGGGATCTGGAACGGATGTGGATGCGTGTAACGCTGCACACAGATGTAAATATGTACATACCTTTAACTGTTTTCTCTACGCTCCGCAGGCCAGTCTGCTGCCCCGTCTTTATTAGGCCACGAGAGTAAATATCCACATAGTCACGCGCACACGTGTGAGGTGACAATATTCTCTTGTGGTGTGAACCCCGGACACGATCCCAACCACTTTGCGTGTTTCAACTCATTTATCCTCTAAAGCCATCCTCATTCCCTTTTTATACATAGGCATGCGAAGGCACCAGAGAGGCTAAGTATCTTGTCCCAAGTCACACAGCAGTTAAGTGGCAGAGCTGGGATTTGAACCCAGGGAGTCGGCCCCACAGTGCGTGCTTTATATCTTATACTCTCTCGACCCTCACCAGAGCCACCTCTGATGCGCAGAATCACATGTACCCGCAAAATCAGCCCCTCTGGCCCCAAAATCAGCCCCTCCAGCCCCAACCTTCGCTTGGTCTGAATCAACCCTTCCTTCCCCACTTAAACTCCTCCAGGGGTCTCCAGTTGCCTTTGGGGTGGCTGTGAACCCCCCTGGGCAGGTTCTGCTGCCCTCCCCTGCCTCGTTTGCAGAAGTGGCCCCTTCGCAACTCGCATTTGCGATCGATGTCTCTCGGTGTTTTTTAGTATAAAGCCTCCTTTACAACATCAAAGTAATTCCTGAACCAAGCAGGGTGACGGGTCTACTTTTAGTTCCCCCCTCATTGAGGAGACGTCTAACAACAAGCTACCATGAATTCAGCAGTGCTTTGAAATATATTTGATAAATTGTTATATGTGATATTATATTGATATTGATAAATCATTATATATGTATATATATCCAGTTTATAAACCAGGCTGGATTTGAGGATAAATTCCCAGACTTCTTATGATACATCCATGGACGCAAAGATCTTTAGCCTTCAGCTCAGAAACCATTTTTCTCCCACTCTTCCAAGATCTTACAGGTTCCCGAGGCATGTTTGAGCATGCTGACCCCTTGTCCTGGAGTGACCTGCCCTAAGGACCGGGCTCAAGCGTCGCTTCCTCTGGGAGGTCCTCCCTGACTCATCACCCCACCACCGCCCAGCAAATAGCTCTGCTCCATCGTTTCCGCACCATGGCTGGTGCTCGATCATGGGTCACGTTACGCGGTCTTGTCATTGTTTGTTTGCAAACGTTGTTGTAGAATTTGGCCACGGAGCCCAGGAACATCTACGAGACCTAGATTCCGGTCGTGGCTGTAGCATCTTCTGGTTTTATGAACTTGGACTGATCCCTTCACTAGTTTTGAACATCAGAATTCTGGTGCTCGATCATGGGTCACGTTACACGGTCTTGTCGTTGTTTGTTTGCAAACGTTGTTGTAGAATTTGGCCACGGAGCCCAGGAACATCTACGAGACCTAGATTCCGGTCGTGGCTGTAGCATCTTCTGGTTTTATGAACTTGGACTGATCCCTTCACTAGTTTTGAACATCAGAATTCTGGTGCTCGATCATGGGTCACGTTACACGGTCTTGTCGTTGTTTGTTTGCAAACGTTGTTGTAGAATTTGGCCACAGAGCCCAGGAACATCTACGAGACCTAGATTCCAGTCGTGGCTGTAGCATCTTCTGGTTTTATGAACTTGGACTGATCCCTTCACTAGTTTTGAACATCAGAATTCTGGTGCTCGATCATGGGTCACGTTACACGGTCTTGTCGTTGTTTGTTTGCAAACGTTGTTGTAGAATTTGGCCACGGAGCCCAGGAACATCTACGAGACCTAGATTCCGGTCGTGGCTGTAGCATCTTCTGGTTTTATGAACTTGGACTGATCCCTTCACTAGTTTTGAACATCAGAATTCTGGTGCTCGATCATGGGTCACGTTACACGGTCTTGTCGTTGTTTGTTTGCAAACGTTGTTGTAGAATTTGGCCACGGAGCCCAGGAACATCTACGAGACCTAGATTCCGGTCGTGGCTGTAGCATCTTCTGGTTTTATGAACTTGGACTGATCCCTTCACTAGTTTTGAACATCAGAATTCTGGTGCTCGATCATGGGTCATGTTACACGGTCTTGTCGTTGTTTGTTTGCAAACGTTGTTGTAGAATTTGGCCACGGAGCCCAGGAACATCTACGAGACCTAGATTCCGGTCGTGGCTGTAGCATCTTCTGGTTTTATGAACTTGGACTGATCCCTTCACTAGTTTTGAACATCAGAATTCTCATACCACCTGTCTTCCCAGCATTACCTAACTCTTTCTGATAATAGAGCCTTCCTTTTCTTCCCATGCGTTGTCTCTCTTCCTTCCTTCGTTCCTTCATTCGTTCGTTCATTCCTTCCTCCCTCCCTCCTTCTTCCTTCCTTCCTTCCTTCCTTCCTTCCTCTCTTCCTCTCTCCCTCTCTCCCTCCCTCCCTCCCTTTCTCCCTCTCTTCCTTCCTTTCTTTCTCTTTCTTCTTTCTTTCTTTCTTTCTTTCTTTCTTTCTACTCTGTCTCTTTCCCTTCCCCTCCCTCCCCCTTTCCCTCCTTTCCTCCCTTCCTTCCTCCCCCCCCCCCACCCCTGTGTCTTTAACTAAGGAATCTATTTCATGTGGTTTGAAAGGGCTACAGCAGTGGCCCTGTGTCCGGACCTGGACAATAACAGTGCTCCATTCCCTGGGTTTTAAAGATGGGCATGAGACTCCTGTCATGCTAATCCAGACCTGTCTGGAACTTTGTGCAACAAAATGGAAAGGGATTTTTCTCTCCATGCAGGGGTTGCTAAGCATGTTGGGTATAGTTCTTGAAGGTAGGCTGCTGTCTTAGCCACTGCATAGAGAGAGTCTGAGGAATAGAGAGAAAAAGGAAGCCTTGATTATATCATACGTGTCCCTTGGTCCAATTGTGCCTGAAGAGAGAGGTGCACCTGGGCCTCCAGTTCCAAAAGCCAATAAATCCCCCCACCCCCACCTTTTCTTCTAAACTTGAGTTAGCATAAGCCAAGCTGGTTTTGCTTGGGCCAGAAAGCATTGCGATGCTCTGCCGTATGAGTGGTTCCTGACGAACCACGCTTTTTACTATTCGTGTCCTTGTCTTGTCATCCCCCTTGACGACAGGGTGGGGCTTGCAGCTTGCTTTAATCAGTGGAATGGGACGGAAGTAACGCTGTACCAGTTCTGGGCTTAAGCTTGAAGAAGGCCTGACGGTTTCTGCACTCTTGCAAGCCCTGAGCTGCCCTGTAAGTTCACGTACCCCATCGGAGAGAGCACGTCAAGGTGCCGCACAACAAGGGAGAGGTCCAGCCACCACGTAGAGAGACAGAAACTCAGCTTCCTGGTGTCCTAGAGGAGTCCAGCCCCAGGTGCCCCTTTCAGCTGACTGCAGCCACACGGCCTGACCCCAGGCAAGAGCAGAAGAACCATACGGTTGAGTCCCATTCAGATGACAGCCTTTGGAGAGGTGAAAAAATGATGGTTATGTTAAAGCCACTGTATTTGGGAGGAACTTGTGACACAGCAACAGATAAATGAAGGGCTGACTGACCCTCTACTTCACAGGGTTATTGTCAGAAATAAGGCAAGACAGTGCGTGTAAATTGCTCAGCACCGTGGGAAATGCTCATTAAGTATCAACTCTTCTTTTCCTTCTTGTTATGATTACATAGTTGTTGCCCAGATTAGATCATGAGCTCACCGAGGGCAAGGAGTGCATCGTCTGCATTGCTGTCTCCCCAGGAGCCAGCACAGGACCTGGCATATGTCGGTTTCAATGAAGGCATGAATGAATGTCAAGGTGAGGCATTTGGAAAGTGCCAAGTCCAGAGTCTTATGCACAGTTTGCCCTTAGCCTGTGTTGTTTGATCTGAACATATTTCAAATAGCATTCAATCCAAAGGGTCTAGGGGCCACTGAGGGCCAGACAACTTTCTAGGGCACATAAATCTCCTTGAAGCAACTCAGCGACTCAGGCTGGGGGAGGTCCCACCACCCCGTGGCTGCACCATCCAGAATACAGGCTTATTGGTTGGCGCATGAAAGGACCACGGGGTGTGGAGAATACTACCATGGCTCTTAAACTCTTTCCCGTAAAAGGGACACACTTACATTTCATTGAAAGGGGAGGAGAATCAGAAATGCTAGTGAGTAGTAAGGGTATCTCCTCTTTCATTCCTCGGCCGCTCATCCCAGAGGGGCAGGGCCATGTACCCCTAGGGCCACTGGAGGGTCACATGTGTGACAGTAGGGTGTTCTCAAGGTCAGGGAGCTTCCCGCACTAAATGCCTATGACATACAGGCAAGATGGCTAAGAGCTGTACCTCTCAGGTAAGCTCTGGGCATTGTGAGTAACAGTGGATACCCCATGCTTCTCATTAAACATTTTTTAATGTTTATTTATTTTTGATGAAAACATTTGTTTATGTTTATTTATTTTTGAAAGACAGAAAGAGAGAGTGAGAGCAGGGGAGGGGCAGAGAGGGAGACACAGAATCCGAAGCAGGCTCCAGGCTCCGAGCCATCAGCACAGAGCCCGACGCGGGGCTCGGACTCGCGAACCACGAGATCGTGACCCGAGCCGAAGTCGGACCCTTACCCGACAGAGCCACCCAGGGACCCGAGGTGGATTCATTTGTATTCAAACAATGTCACAGGTAAGAGAGAAAGCTAGCGTAGCAAAATGGGAAAGGTAGATTCTCAGCTGTGGATACACCGTGTTCCCTGTAAAATTCCTTCCGCTTTTCTGTACGTTTGCGAATTTTCACAGTAAAATGTTGGCAAATTTTAAATTTAAATCTACTTTTGGAATAGTTACTACCTTCCCATACTTCCAAATTCAGAAGGTACAGACGCTTTAACACAGTGTAAATGTACCTTCTTCCCTGTCCAAGACACCCAGTCCCCTCTCTGGAGGCAAATAGTGTCACCACCTTCTTGCATTGTCCTTCATGAGATATTTTGTGTCTATGCAACAGCAGTTCCAGACAGATGGAGTCTTTCCCGATTTTTGTTAATGGGGGGGGGGGCGGGTGTTCATTGTACATAACAACACACCTTGGGGACTTCCTCCAAGCTGGGGACTTCCAGCTAAATGCCTGGCACGTATAACCTTGTTTCATTCTTATGAATGACCTTGTCAAGGAGGCGTTTGACCCCTGTCTTATGAATGAGAACACCCAAGTGCAGAGAAATTAAGTGAACTATTCCAAATCCCGTGACTAATAAAAGGCAGCATTAGGATTTTTTCTTTTAAGTGGACTTTACACCCAACGTAGAACCCAAGGCAGGGCTTGAACTCACGACTCTGAGATCAAGACCTGAGTTGAGATCAAGAGTTGGACATTTACCTGATGGAGCCACCCAGACGCCCCACCATTAGGATTTAAACCCAGGTTTTTCTGACCCCCCAAATCTTGTGCTATGAGACACCACATTGTGTCAGAGCCATGTAGGATCGATGAGGTGTTCCGGTACCTTGTCCACAGGACAGGGTGGATAGTGTCCGAAGTGAATCCAGAAATGAGCACGTCTATCCCCCTGTGAACCAGGACCTGCTGGTGTTAATGGGGTTCCAGGGTGTCCTGTTGGTTATCATGAAGATTCTTTCCCAAGCAGTGTCTCCTGGGATGGAAACAGATTTATAACTGTCACGTCAACTGAGCAGGTATAACCAGAAAGCAATTTTTTTCTGCCCCCCCCCACCCCAACCTGATGCCACAGGACTAGTTCCTGCCCTGCTCCTAGAGGACATCGTCCCACTCATAGGTGACAAAAAGCTCTCTCTGACTGGTGGTCACCTCCAATCTGCCAGTTCAGTAACTAGCATATCCAGTTTTGCTTAATAATCAAAACTCCAAGCTTGACTCGGAGGGAAAGTTTTGTCCCTCCTCCAGATAGAGTGTGCCGTGGGAAAGGTGTTGGGGGGAGAGGGCGGGGGGACAGGGCCCACTTTTTTCTGGTTCCCCACTGTTCACCTTTACCACTCATCCCCGGCTTGCCAACCATTGAAGGGGAGGGGGCAGGGAACTTCTTACCTCTCTGGCCCTCTTGGGAAGTGGCTATTTCTGAGTTTGGCAGGTGTTCAAAGCTGTCTTTCAGGAGACCCATATGTGGGCTCTTTGGCCGTGCTCACTGCTAGCGACTGCTCCCCCTTATGCAGGTGAGGCCTCTCAGGAAGGACAGTCCCTTCCTGATCCCTGGGCCTTCGGCTCGACCCCTCCAGCCATTTTCTGCTGAGGCCCCTTCACCCCTCCAGGCTGTGGCCAATGGCAGGATCTAAGATGATCTCATGCTGGCTTGCTCTCCTATGTGGCCACTTCTGTAGGAAATAAACTCCCTGGACAGCATAAGCCTTTCTGTAGCTGGGAGCACAGTGACTTCCCAATCAGAGTCCTGTACTCTCTGCCCCTGGCCTTTTTAGTACGTCAGACAGCAATCCACAGGGCCATACGTAACCAGGATACTTGGGTCAACCTTTCCCATTGGTCTGCTAGGAGCTTCTCAAGCCGTCCATGGTGGGTTAATCTGCAAAGACAACCACGAATAATTCCTCCCATCTGTACCTGCACACCGTTGATCTCAGCAAGAGATAGTTTGTTCCTCTGCTCCTTTGACGTGTGGAGATGAGCAGGTGACTTCCTTTGACCAGTTGAGACGGTACACACAATTTGTATACGTTTTGGGGGTGCCTGGGTGGCTCAGTTGGTTAAGCACCTGACTCTTGATTTCAGCTCAGGTCATGACCTCACGTTTTGTGAGATCGAGCCCTGTATCGGGCTCTATGCCGAAAGCCTGGAGCCTGCTTGGGTTCTCCCTCTCCCTCTCTCTCTACCCATCTGACATGCACGGTCTCTCTCACTCTCTCTCAAAATAAATAAATAAACTTTTTGGAAAAATTGTGCAAGTTTTGGAGCCTGGCCCTGAGGACACCGTGTGGCTTCACCTTTGCTCTTTGGGGATCCAGTCACCATGTACAGAATTTCAGGCTAGACTATTGAGTGATGAGACACCACACGACAAAAGGGAGGCCCGGCTGCCCCCCTGCCATGCCAACTACCCCAGCTCTCAGGGTGGGCATGGGGGGCTGACGCCCTGTGGAACAGACCTGCCCAGCAAAGCTCAGCTGACCCACAGAATCATGAGACATCATACATTGCTGTCTTAAGGCACTAATTACATTAGAAAACTGACACAGAAGTTGGTACCTAGAAGTGGGTGAAACAAAACCTCAAAAACATGACATTGGCTTTGGGACTCCATGGCAGGTGGAGCTGGGAAGGCGGGGAGGAGACTACAGGATCAGAGAGAAACTGGCTCCTGGAGGCTGCAGAAAGGAGATCCTTTTATGTACCAGCAAAAGTTACAGCAGCCCTGTTCCCTCCAATAATACAGATGATGAACACATAACTCATGAATGCGTGGATCCTCTAAGGAGATTTCCATGCAGAATGTTGAAAGGGACCACTGGCTTCTTTTAGCGATATACAACAAGGGATTGCAAGAGAGCGATAAGTTAAAGAAGAAACTGACCAGTTTTCCAGTAGAATTTTGAGGCAACTGAGGACCCAGGATAGTCTCTGCAAAAACTTCTCAAAGTAAGAAATAGTCTCAGGACAAAGATAAAACACAAGGGGTTCCTGCCAGTAAAATATGGCCATAGGATAGAGATCGTATCAAGGCTGTAAGACCTCTTTTAAGATGTTTTGAAATGTTTAAAGTTGTTCTTCAGAGACCCTCTCAAGTAGACAAAGGGTTTTAAAAATCTTAAGGGCGCTTTCCCACACAGCCCACTATGTTCAGAGTAGAAGAACTCTGTCTTGGGAAGAACTACGCCTGAGTCTTTCACAGGCGCAGAGTAAATGCCAATACGATTCATGGGAAACATACAACGTTTTCAAGGAAAGTGCTTGGTGAGAGAATCAGTAGCCTGAACTCAGAGACACAGTTCCAGTGGAAAAGAGGTCTTTGGAATCTCAACTTTCCATAGTTGGGAAGCAAGCTGAGAAACCTACTCTGCTGCAGATGTGGTCCATTTCTTCTAGAAAAGGAAAGATGATTCAGAGAGTAGAGCTAAGAGCCCAGAGGGTAGACCGAGAGCCAATGAAAAGGTGGATTAGGGAATTCGTCCCTAGTAAGGTAGCCTTTCCTGCCTTGGGTTAGGGGAAGGTGGTAGCATGTGCCCAGATGGATTTCCAGATTTTCTATGAACCAGTGACTGCTGTGTGCTTCCCTTTCCTCCCCATTTTGAATGAGGGTGTTTACTGTGGTTATTTCATTGCTGTCTCACTATTGTATGCTGCATAGGGGGAGGGGAGGCAGGAAAGTTGTTTTGTTTTAGTTCACAAGTCTCTGAATCAAGAGGAAACTGAACTTGAGGAGCTGTTTCTGAGGCCCTTCATCTGTCCTTGGACTTGACTGAGACCATGAGAACCTGGGCTGAAAGCCTGATGTCAAAATGAGCTGAGAATTTGGGGTCCAGGGAGAGAGGGAGCATGCCTCGCATGTGGATATTTCTGGCCAAAGGTCAGACTAGGATGGATTAAGATAGTCAATAATTCTTTGCATCTCCTTTCCTCAAGAAGTAGAGTCTATTTCCCCTCTCTTTGAATCTGGGCTGTTCTATGACTTGCTTTGACCAACACAATGCAGCCAAAAGCCCATCACCACGTGTAGACATCTGATCACCCTGCTGGATGCAGTGAGAGACCCTGGAGGGTGAGAGACATCAAAGGGGAGAGAGATGCCCAGCTAGCCCCTGGCCATCTCTCTTTGTGGTCCCAGACGTGCTATCAAACCCACCCTGGAACCAGTAGCCCTTGCCGAAGCTACTTAGCCAGTACCCCACAGGGCGGAGATGAGCTGTTCCCCCCAAGCCTTGCCCAGTTGCAGAATCATGAACATGTGAGTAGTTGCTGTTAACACACTAGATGTTGGGCTTATTGGGTTTATTGCTTATTCAGCAATAGAAAACTGACACAGAGGTTGGTACCAGAAGTGGGATGTGAACTCAGGTGAATATTGGTTCTGCTGGCAACACGTGCCTAGTGGGATTTCAAACCACCATGGCCCATTGGCTGCCATGCACCCTCTGTTTATTCTCTTCTCACTTTTAAAAAAAAAATTTTTTTTTAACGTTTATTCATTTTTGAGACAGAGAGAGACAGAGCATGAACGGGGGAGGGTCACAGAGAGAGGGAGACACAGAATCCGAAACAGGCTCCAGGCTCTGAGCTGTCAGCACAGAGCCCGACGCGGGGCTCGAACCCACGGACCGTGGGATCATGACCTGAGCCGAAGTCGGATGCTTAACCGACCGAGCCACCCAGGGGCCCCCTCTTCTCACTTTTTAATGAAACTGTCAGTCGCAACCATCTCATCCCCATGTCACCACTCTGTGTTGGGTGTGTGTGGATACAAGATGGGTGCAGATAAATGATCCACTGAGTTCTTCAATCACCAGATCAAGAAGAGAGGTATCTAAGGTCCCTCATCTGTACCTGGGCCTTGAGTGGATGCCCAGATTGGATGATACTTTGAGGGGATCTTGGGAGAGAGTGGGTGTATTTTGCCTGCTGGAGAATTGTAAGCTTCCAGAGGGAAGACTGTAGTTAGTAGATTATCTCCAGAGATGGCCACCAACAATTCCCCCATCTTTGCATGTGTGCATCACTCCTCCCATCAAAAGGAATCTATTTCTCAATCCTCTCGACTCTGGGATGTCCTTGCGACTTGCATCAACCAACAGAATGGGCAGAAGTTACACACTCTGTGAGTTTCAGAGCCTAGGCAACAAGATATGTTGCAGTTTCCACTTCTGCTTTCTTGGGATCCAGCCACCACATAATAGAGCTTGAGTCAAACCAGTGAATGATGAGAGCCCATATGGAGAGAAAGAAGGATGGAGGCCCAGCATATCCATCCACCCCAGACTTGTGGGTGAAGTCTCCTTGGGCTTGTAGTTGCAGCCATAATCCCAGTTGAGTGTAGCCATATGAGTGACCCCAGATGACACCACATGGAACAAAAAAACCTACCAGACTACCCAACCCAAAGACTCATTAGAAATAGCACATCGTTGAAGGTTAAGTTTTGAGATGGTTTTTTTCCACAGTCATGGGTTATCAAAACACACCTCAACAATTACTCTTTGGGGCTGGGGCATGTGGCCCTCCAACAACTTCCCCTAAAAAGAAATCCACAAGCTTCGACTTCTCTGTCTCTCTGACTTTAATCATTTTAGAGCTTCCAGGGGATAGGCCAGGAGTCACAAAACTGTTGACCCTCTCATGTCTGTAAGACCAGCCTAAGGGGTCTAGTACAGGGGTTGGCAAACTATAGCCTAAATCCAGCCGACTACCTCTAAAAATTTTTTTAAAAAATAAATAAAAAGATTGTGAGTTATGGTCACAAAGCCTAAAGTATTTACTATCTGGCCCTTGAAGAAGAATACTGACAATCTAAAATCCCACTTCGGAACGTGACAAACAGGTGGCAGCTCTTGTCTGGGACCATCAGCTAAAAATTAGAATGGAAATATTTTCATCTTAGTGTTTCAGGTGTTTCGTAAAGCTTTTGTTTTTTCAATACTATGAGGGCTCTTCTAGAAGGGTCTCTTGGAATGATTTCTGGTCGCCAATAGTTTAATTCATACCAGGCTGTGAGAGACTTACAGTTCTTTGGCGGAGATGGGGGGAGGGTTGGGGATTTAGCTTTCGAAGGATGACAGGGAAGGACAAAGTTGAATTCAGAGACGCTCACTCTTTCTCTTTTTTGTCACCATCAAAGTTGTGATTTGTCACTCAGCACCTGTCCTGTAACTGTTCTCTGTCTGGAGTTCCTTCCGAGCAGATTTCTTTATGATCAGAAGGAATATTTTATGCCAGGAAGAAATGAACCTGCACAGACTTGCTGCCTATTCCCCTGACATGACAGGATCCTCTGTCAAGGGATGTGTTAACTTCCAGCTTCTTCCTTTGATTACATTCAAAAGGCCCCGGCAGTCCTGAGCCATCATTTCGGCTTCCGAGAGCTTTTCTCTCATGTTTGCCATCATCCCAGTAACTAAAAAGAATGAGCCCACGGCGGACACGGGCGACGGATGCTCTTTTTCTCCTTGCGAAGCTCATTTTGCATGGAGGAAGATTTCTGCAGGAAGATAAAAGAACTTGTCGAAAGAAGCCGGGGTTGTGTTTATGTTTGGATCGATGAAGAGGTGCATTTGCACAGATGGCACTTCCAGATGCTTCACAAGTAGGACCTAGACACGGAAAGCTTCCGCGATTTACCCCAGGAAGCAGTAGTTTCTACAACTGGCACCAAATTTCTACCCCTGATTCATCGGAACACTGTGAGTGACTGGCAGGCAGTTTTAATGGCAAACGCTGCTCCGTAGGTTCAAAGAAAGCCACACTGCGTGAGGCTTGGCCGTGGTTACATATGTGCACAGCATCGTGGTCCAGGTGGGATGTCCTAGTGGAATGTGAGGCTTAACAATGGAATCCTTGGGGTGATACCTGGTCTGGGGGCCCTCCCTCTGCAGAAAGGGACGATGGGACCTATTTCTATGGAGGGGACTCTGTGCGTGTGTGCGTGTGCGTGAGGTTGTCGAGTTGGTGAGCTACAGTCGGGCTCCTGGGCTGGTCCCGACACTCCTGTCTCAGCCGTCCCTAGAGGGGTCTGTGTGCCTCACCTGTCATGACTGCAGAGACAGCTGGGACGGGGCAGGTATGCTATGATACTTTATAATCCCTCCTCCTGTGAGCCTAGCAAACCAGCACTGGCCTGCGTGTTTGGCTCAGCTCTGGGGGTGCCTATCGATCATTCCACTTCTGGAAACTTCCAGCCCTGAGGGCCAGGCCCGATCTGTGGTGTCTGCACCAGACGGTCACCCACCCCCCTCCCCCCGCCGCCACTCCCGCCCTGTCCTCAGAGGCTAGGCATAGGGGCTGGGGCCTAGCACCAGAGTGCAAGGTCACAGCAGGGCCCATGCAAGGAGCTTGCTGGGCCTGAGTCCTGGGTTGCGATGGAGGGACTTCCTCCCTGCAGGTGAGAGAGGATGCGGGTTTAGGCCGGGTGCACCCTGTTGCATGTGACTGTGCCCAGAGCAGGGAGGGCCTCGTGCACATCCCCAGGACAGAATGGGGGTGGCGGTAGGCACCTGCAAAACCGCCATCAGAGCTTGCGTGTAGCTACCAGAGTCCCCCTAGCAAGAATCCATGCCTGGCCTTTCCTGCACGCAGGCCGCTGCAGAGGGGGAATGCAGGCCAAACCCCGTGAAGATGGAAATTAGATCACTTTGCTCCCAATTCTCAACGCTCCGCAACTCCCTGTCACATGTGGAAGGAAATGGGCGTTCTCTCCCACCACCTGCACCTACAAGTCTCCGGGCGTCCCAGCCACCTTCCCTCTGAACTCACTGCCCACCCCCACGCTTCCTCCTTCGCCGCGCTCTGCCCTGACGGCCTGCGGGTCCCACCACACACAGTACGTGTTCTAACCTCCGGGCCTTGGCTCTAGCTCTCCCCTCCTCCCAGAACCCCTTTCCCCCTGATATCTAGGCTCCTGGCCATCTCTACTGCTCCATGGAAAGATTGCCTCTTGGGAGAGGCCTTCCTGGCCTCCACGTCTTCAGCAGCATCGAGGCCTCCTCCTCTCCACTTCTGTCTTTCCCTTTCCTTGCTCTGCTCCCTTCAAGGCTTTTTTGCAGCTCAGCGGAGGGATCACATACTTACCTGTCCATCAGTCGTCTCCCCCACCAGAAAGAAAACCTCAACAGTTCCCCCACGCCCAACACAGTGCCTTGCAAATGGAGCACTCAGTAAATGTTTGCTGGACGGATGAATCCTTGAGATGGGTGGGAAGAACTCAGCGTCAGTGGCATCCTGGCGTTTCTGACGGAAGGGAGATGCTGGGAAGGACAGGGAGAACTTGACCCCCAGCCCTCAGGACAGATGGGGCGTGGCTGCTCCCACGGCTCCTCAAAGAGGTGCATCTGATACACTGAGTTTAATTTAGCTGATGTCTTGGCTGCAAGCCAGAGCTGGTAAATTTAGTTGGAGGATTAGGGAACGTATAAGATGCATAGCTCCTTAAAAGGAGCTGGATGTCAGGGGAGAAGGAAAGCCGGGCGCATCCTGAAGTTGGCCTTGAAAGGGGAGGCACTGTTTGTGGAGCAGAGCACAAGGTCACGCGTGCTGAACCTCCTGAGGGGCTGGCATCTCCCCGTGCCGGAGGGGTGATGAGGGCGAACCCAGGGACACAGCCCGTTCCTGAGGGGCCCAGCAACCCAGAGCAATCCCTTCAACCTGCTGACAAGGAGAGGGACGGCTTTCAAGCCATGGGACTGCCCAGACATCATAAATAAATAGATCACCAAATATGACCCTATGAAAATGTAAAACTTCTGCTAGGAAAAAAAAAAAAATCCATCAGAAGAGTCCAAAGCAAACAACAAAATGGAAAGAAACGTATTTGCCACACACACCATAGAAAAGTGCCAGCTGTCCTTGGTTTATAAAGTGCTCGTAATCGATGAGAAAATGAGGAACAATCCAATAGAAAACAAAGGTGCCAGGACATAACAGGAGGGTAAAAGGAAAAGAAATACACGGGGTCAATAAACGTATAAAACTATGCTCAGCCTCATCCAGCGGCGAGGAAACACAAATCAAAATGAAATACTTTACTTGTCAGACTGGCAAAAATCTTAAAAGTGTGATCATATCCACTGATGGCAATGAGAACAGGAAACAAATTTCCCTGTTGGGAGGGATATTTGGTGATTTCCATGCAAATTAAAAATGCGTAAGCCCTTTGATCCAGAAATTCTACCACTGGGTGGTTACCCTATGGATTTTTATGAATATGCTCCAAAAGGAATATTTCTTTCAGAATATTTTGGTAATAGCAAAAACAAACCACAAACAACTTAAATTTCCATTAGTGGGAGACACTTATGGATACCACGATATATACTGTGGAGTTGTTTCTTTTTTACCATATATGTAAATTATTTTTATTAAAAATGTTTATGAGGTTAACCTAAGTCACAGGGTGATTAACCCACTTTATTTTCTGACTTTAAAAACACCCTATTATGTATAATACAAAACAATACAAAAACGTGCAACTAGCTTGGGGCAAGCCAAATTCCAGACAAGCAGTCTGAAGATTGCGTCTGAATGAGTTTGCCATGCTAGGTTGTGTGATGATTTGGGGTAAGACGTATCATTTCTTTGGACCTCAGTGTGTTCATCTGTAAAATGGGAGGACTGTTCCTGCTCTGTAATGATTCTGCATGAGTGACTTTACTCTCTGAGACTCGGGCTTTTAATCTGTAAAATATGGATAATAATTTACTCACTTTATAGGATTGTTATGAGGAGTAAATAAAAATAATGCATGTAAAGTATTTAACACAGCCATCTAAGTAAGAGGTGCCAAATAATGATGATGGTGATGATGATGGTGATGTTGGTGATGATGATGGTGATGATGATGGTGATGTTGGTGATGTTGGTGGTGATGATGGTGATGTTGGTGATGATGATGATGGAGATAGTGATGATGATGGTGATGTTGGTGATGATGATGGTGATGTTGGTGATGTTGGTAATGATGATGGTGATGTTGGTGATGATCATGGTGATGTTGGTGGTGATGGTGATGATGGTGGTGATGATGATGATGATGGTGATGATGGTGATGATGGTGATGATGATGATGGTGATGTTGGTGATGTTGGTGATGGTGATGATGATGGTGATCATGGTGATGATGTTGGTGATGATGATGGTGATGTTGGTGATGATGATGGTGATGATGGTGATGATGATAATGGTGATGATGATGGTGATGTTGGTGATGTTGGTGATGGTGATGATGATGATAATGGTGATGGTGAGAGAAGAGAAGATATTGGTAGAAGAGGAGGAAAAGAGGGAAGACCAGGAGCAGAGGAGGGACCAAGATGGGGAGAATGAAAAGGAGGAGGAAAGGGAGGACCGGCTGGAGACCACTATATGCAGGTACTTTATATTCCTTAGCTCACGCAGTTGTTCTAATTATGCCATGAGGTCTACACATAAGGTGGCCACTTGTGTGCATTTTATGATCAAGGAAATAGAAGTGAGAATTGTGACTCACCTGAGGCCACCCTCCAGGCAATGATCAAGCCAGCAGTGGGCTTGTAATCTTTTTTCTTGATAAAGAGCCAACATTTGAACATGTAACCTTGAAGATCTTTTTGGTGCCAAGACTCCTTAAGACTCCCCTTTTCTATGATGTGGCACTGGGGCTCGACTCTGCAAATCCATTTCTGTGCTGCCAGCTGCCTCTTGTTAGGTTCTGCCACTAATGGGCACTAGAGGGAGACCGTGAGGTTGGAGGGGGGAAGGGGGCCTTCCCCTTTCCCTCCCCCTTGCGGTTCTCCTGAGCAGCACCCAGCCTCACTTCATCACCTTAGCAATGACCCTTCATCTTGGAGGAAGCACCTGGTAACCATCTTCAATTTTTTCCAGCACCCCCCAAGCCCCACTGCATTCCCTCAATGTCCCAGAGTCAGTTGGGTAGTGTCCCCTCCTCAAGAAGTCCAGATCCCAACTCTGTGGGGTCCCCTCTCTGAACTTCTAGATTCCAACACCTGTCCACCTATAGCAAACTCTCTCTATTAAAATCAGTGTGTGCTTTCTTACTTGGGGCTGGACCCTGGCTGATGCACAAGGTAAAGTTGATTTGGGGCAGGAAGTATTCTTTAGACTCCAGTCTTGGGGAAGAAAAGAGAAGGATCAGGTTGCTTGATTTTTGCATTTTGCACCAGACATAAGGCTTCACCATGAAGAAATGAGACGGATGTTCTCATATGACTTGCTGAGCTATCTCCCACCTCTTGGTTTTGGTTTTCTGTTTTTGCCACCCTGACAGGTAAGGGTGGGTGTGAGCATAATGAGGCAAAGGTAGAGCCTGGAAAGTGCAGTGTCCCAGTAGACAATGGACAGACTTTCCCTGGGGTCTGGATTTGACCCCTCCCAGCACCTCCACTCTGGCCTCAAGGGCTGGGAAGGGGTCACTGCTTTCCTTTTGATGTTCCCAACCAAAGCCACCAACTCCTTCCTACATTTATCCTTAGAGTGGTAGAATCAACCTGAAACTGTCAAAAGACTTTCATAAACCCTAAAAAAGGGCAGCTTAGAATTCGCACAAAGAGGGCATGAATTAAGCAAGCCTTGCACGGCTCACCATCTAGGATTTGGAACGTGCTTGCAGCCTGCCCCTCCAGAGAACCCAGAGAAAGATTGTTTTTCCTCATTGATTAGCTCTTGACCTGTTTCCATGGGGTCAGTGCCATTTGTCACCTGCCTCCAGGTATGTGACAAAGATGCTGATAATGGTAAGTTCATGTGTTAACTCATTTAGCCACCCTATGAGATAGACACTATTCTTAACCCTATCTTACAGATGGCAACACTGAGCCACAGGGAGGCTAAGTGACTATCCCCATGTCACTCTGCTTACTTACTCTGCTGGTAATTAGCCATCTGAGGTGTGACCCCAATTAGTCTGGCTCCAGAGCCCCCCTCCTATCCAAACCTCTTAGTTCTTCTCTTAAGGATGCCCTTCTTTTCCAGGTGGTTCACCGTGCAGGGGCACGGCCTCACCCTTGCAAGCTGCCATTGACCAAAACCTTACTTCTTCACAAGGCTGCTTAGATTGTTGGAAAATTCCTTACATTGGGCTGGCATTTGCTTCTAGTCACTTCCACCTTTTGCTCTTGGGATTTCCTTTTAAAGACACATAGAAGGAATCTATGTTTCTTCAAAACCAGCACGAGTCTCTTTCTGAGTTCTCTCATATTGTCTGGGATCATCCGGAGCTACCACCTCCAAGCAGCATGACCTTGGACGGTTACATACCTACTCTTTGCCTCTGTTTCCTCATCTGTAAAATGGGAATCATAGGAATGTAGACCTCATTGGGTACTTTACATGCAAAGCCCCTTGGAGCAGTGCTGAACACACTCTCCATAAAGGTGGGCTACTGGTGTTGTTCTGCAGCCTTAACACCCCCAGTCTTCCAGGTGGGGGTGATATTGAACCTTGCTCAGTGCACAGTGTGGTTCTATGGAAACGGCCAAGCATTTTGTGATCCTGCCCTCTGTCTGTCTGTCTCCACTGTCCGACTCTTCAGACCCTATCAACCCTCCCCTGGATACATATTCACCCCACTACCCAATCTGCCAACTTCTAGTCTTGCTCTGCTCCAACCCATCTTCCCCTTGGCTTCCATGTTGTTCTCAGGGAAACACAAACCTGATCTGGTCCCTCCCCTGCTCAGATCCTCCCGGGCTGCTCTTGGGCTGCCGGGCTCTCCTCAATCTGTCCCTTACTGACCTATCCGCCTCTCCTCTCCTGTCCCCCTTCTCGCTCCATTTTCAGCAAAATGAACCAACTCCCAGATCTCTGAGCCTCACCTGACTTTGAGCCTACCTGCCTCCTGCCTGCCACCCCAGGGCCTAGCACAAGGCCTGGTACCCAGCAGGGGCGCTGTTGAGCTCTGGTTGATATATGTGTTGGTGGGATAGCCTATCAAGTGAGTTCTCAGTAAGCCAGCCTGGCATCCGTGTCAGTTCATGTCATTATTTTTTCCAGGGATCATATTCAAAATCCGTAACCACAATTGTCGGGTTTGTGAGTAGTGTCCTGCAGGCCTCCTGATGTACCAGGCATTAACCCTTCAGTTGATGGACTGTGAGGAGGATCTGGGGGTCCAGGGGGAGGGGGGGGAGGCACAGGCACCAAGGAGCAGGGTTTTTTAAGATACTGGTAGAAGCATCTCAATATTTCAGCAAAGGTACAGCTGTGCCTGTTTCTCCAGAAAGCTCCTTCCCCATCCCCGGGCCCTGTTCCCTCCCCTCTCTGCAGCCTCCCTGGCCTTGTCTTATGGCTCTGCCCAACCCCCCCCCCCCAACCCACTGCACATCACTATTCAGAGGCTTTTATTTTGAAGCCTGCTCAGGGTACGGGTGACCCGTTTTTCCCAGAATTTGTCCACAGGGCTTGGAAAGGCTCCCTCCCCACATGGCACTGTGGACACCCATCTGGCCTGGTTCTTTAGCTTAAAGATCCTTCATCCTGGGGGTGCACACTCAGGGTGAGGACAGGGAGCACTCGCCCGCTCTTCTCATCTTTCCCAGCACACGCTACACAAAGAACAGGGGGCAGCATGCACAGCAATTTGACACACAAGACCTTCGTCTAAATAGGCTTGCAATTTGCATTGGCTTTTGAGACAAGTTTCATAACCACGTTAGACAACAAAGGGTGTTGCTGCCCAGGTTGCAAGGATTGAGAGAGTCCTGGGTTGACTGGGAGCCGGGTGACCTTGCACCAGCCTGTGGGTGTCCACAAGGTCAGACAGGAAGACTGTCTCCAAAGGCAAAGCGGCACACGGAGGAGATGGGAATAGAGTGAGCCTCTAGACATGGGGCTGAACACAGGGTATTAATTGGAAGTCGGCATCCCAAATGGTCAGAACATCTTCCTGGCCCTCCTGCGCTCAGTGCCCCCTAGCCTGCTCCTACATCCCGAGCAGAGAATGGGAGCTGCCAGATAAGTTACTGGAGAATTTACTAGAGAAAAAGACTTATGCCTGCTATCCTTTCTGGGAGTTCCCAACACCATAGCTGCTTTTCTGTCCCAACACTTAAATGGACACCTGTCAATCCACAAGCCCTCACCCACACTTGCAGAGCATCTGATCAGCCTTTTTTGTACATATGTCTTAAATACTAGTGAACAACCAGTGAGCATTGGACACGTAAGGAAAGCTGCCAGTGTGGAACAGAGATGCCAAACTAAAAAGATAAATGAAGAGCCTGGAAGAAACACTGTCCCTCTCGACTGGACTCAAGAATGAATCACCTGGGTCAGAATGACTCTATTCAAGCCACAGATACATGAGCAAAACCAAATTGCCTGTTGTGCACCACTGGAGATTTCTGTGATTTGTTACACAGCGAAAGCTGACTGATATAATCCAAAAACAAAAATAAGGCATTATGACAACTGAATAATCAGAAAACAAGAGAGAGGTCTTGGAAATTTAATATAAGGTAGTTAAAATAGGAATTTCAGCAGCAGATTTGAAAAGTATGTCACAGAAATATCTTCGAGGATCTAATAGGAAGAAATGAAGAAGGAAAATACGAAGAGAAGAAACAGAACAACCATCCAGGAGGTCTCACATCTGACTTAGAAAATTTTTTGAAAAGAGAGGAAACAGAGAAAATTACTCAAAAAAAAAAAAAACCAATTCAAGAAAACTTCCCCAAACTGAAGGTCATGACTGTCCATGTAAAATGAACAAGACATAATCCACAAAATACATATCATCATGTAACCCCAGAAGACTGGAGATAGAGAGGGTTCCAACGCCTTCCAAAGAAGAAAAAAGATTTAATACAATGCAACAAAAATAAGAATGCTGAATTCTCATTTACAATAAGAGGAAACCAATGCATATCTAACAATCAATGAATCAATCAAATATAGCAATATAAGTTTTTTGTTTTAAAATTACAGAGGAATTTATTTTTTTTAATTTTTTTTAAATTTTAATTTATTTTTGAGACAGAAAGAGACAGAGCATGAGCAGGGGAGGGGCAGAGGCAGAGGGAGACACAGAATCCAAAGCAGGCTCCAGGCTCTGAGCTGTCAGCACAGAGCCCAAAGCGGAGCTCAAACTCACGGACTGTGAAATCATGACCTGAGCTGAAGTTGGATGCTTAACTGACTGAGCCACCCAGGTGCTCCGAAATACAGATGAATTTAGAGGAAATAATGAAAGGGGTTTAAGTAGTTCCTTTGGGGTGGGAGCTTTTCAATACTCCTCTTCCTTGCCGCGAACCAAATGCCTACACCTTTTATTCAAACCCGGACAAGTCAGCAAACAGAAGTACCAGGTGTAGTTGAAACCACTGGATAGGGTGAAGAGTTGGAAAGGAAGGGTCGTGTAATGAGCCGTGCTTTGAGTCCAAAGTTGGCGAGTAGTTTTCTTTTTTTATTTTAGAATTTTTTAAAGTGTATTTATTTATTTTGAGGTGGTGGGAGGGGGAGATAAGGGGAGGAACAGAGAGAGAGGGAGAGAGAAGCCCAAGGGCTCGACACTGTCAGATGCGGGGCTCAAACTCATGAACCGTGAGATCATGACCTGAGCCCAAACCAAGGGTTGGACGCTTAACTGACTGAGCCACTCAGGTGCCCCTGTAGAGCAGTTTCCTGCAGCCAGAGTGGGTAGAACCCTTTTGCTTCCACCTTCCTTCCTTCTCCCCTGAAAGTCTGTAAATGTGATCTGGGGGGACTGAGGGGTGGAGCCATGCCCCCCATGGGATGCTGCCTGACTCAGGGAGGCCGGGGGGTTCCAGTGGGAGGGTATGGCTGCAGAGGAGAGAGGGCCCCTCTTCCTCCTCTTACAAGAGGAAAGAGGATGCTGGAGAGAGTCTAGATCCTTCTATTAAGTGAAATGGGACAGGATGTCCCCTCCTCTCGTTGCTAAACTGGTCTGAGTGGTCTGAGCACCAAATGCCATCATGAGGGTAAAGCCCACTCTGAGGCCTGCATGAAAGCAACACATTGATCACGGCTGGTGTGCCCTGGGGCTCTAGGGGCTCCCACATAACCTGCTGGTCTTAAGCACCTACTGTGTGCCAGGCAGATAACATATTTCAATCCTGTGACACCTTTCCAGGGGGTGGTAGATGGTCTTTTAGGAGCAAATAGGAGTTGGTCAAGCAAACAAGGTGGGCATGATGGCCTGCAACATGGGCTGGAGTTGGAAGAGGAGAGGACCGGGATCAGGGTCAACCTGGAGCCTGGCTTAAATGAGAACAATCTGGACTCTGATTCTCTGGCGGCCTGGAGGGTTAGAGGCCCCAGAGTTGGTTATTTTTAGGAAGGGCCACCTGCAGCCAGTGTGCGAGACAGCCTGCAGGGCTGGGGTGGGACGGGAAGACCAGTTAGGCGGCTGCTGGAGCAGGGAAGGCAAGAGAGGAGGGAAGCCTGAATTATGACCAGGCTGTAGGGATGGAGAGAGGGGGCAGCTGGAGCCGGGGGGTGGGGGGGAGCATTTGGAGGTGAAACACAGTCCTGAGGGCGAGAAGACCGCAGTGACTCCCAGGTCTCTGACTCTGATGATGGTGGAGACAGCAAACGCAGAAGGAGGGGTGCTCTGCAGAGCTGGGGAGAATCTGGGTGCAGTGGGGGGCCTGGAGGCGGCTGGACATACGGGCCTGGGAGAGCATTGGGGTGCAGCTGGTAATGGAGACGTAGGAGTGGATGAAACACGCAGCCACGGAGAGTGTAGGGGCGGGGGGTGGGAAAGGGGGGTGAGGAAGTAGACAAAGAGGAGCCCAGGAAGGGGCTCCCAGATGTGGAGGGGGAACGGGGGAGCAAGTGGTGTGGGGGAACTGAAGCCATCAGTGGAGCTTGGGGCTAGAGAAGGTCCCCCAGGGGCGGGCTGGGGCCGGGTGCATGGAGGGCAGGAGGTCTCAGAGCCTCGGGGGTGGGAGCAGATTACCAAAGGGTGACAGGATGGAAAGGAAATTACAGAATTTCCAGGATCTCATGTTGCAAAGCTCTCTGGTTCCTGGGTGTGCAATTCCGTGGCTATGGGGCATTCTGGGCAATTACTGCTCATTGTGGTCTGGGAGAGAGGAAGCTCTTTCCTTACCCAGGAGGGGCAGAGCCCCTGAGGAGGAAATGCAGTCTACAAGCCCACTCACCTGCTTTGCCCCCTTCTCTGTGTCCTTTCTCCACCCCCCACCAACACTCGTTGGTCCCATTTTGGACACTGGAGATTCATAGACGAAAGTAGCAGTCCTTGACTCACAAGTGCTCATGGTACATAATCCTTTAGCAGGAAGGGGTAGAAAGTCTAGAAGACGTTCTGATGGGGACTCCCAACTCATACAATCTAGTGGCCAACCCCAGCCTTCAAAGAGCCATTGACCAGTTCCGCATGTTAGGTGGTGCAGAGAATCCAAAAGGTGAAGAAAGCCCGTAGAATCGTGAAAGTGGGGAGACAGCAGGGAGAAAGCACTGAGATGCAGAGGAGAGAGAGAGAGAGAGAAAGAGAGAGAGAGGCCACATTGATCTATGGGATCAAGAACAGGCAGGAGAGAGGAAGAAGTCATGCCCTGGGGGCTGGGGCTAGAGGGAGAGTGTGGAGGGGCTACAGAGCGGCTGCAGGGTGGCGAGGAGGGGGGAGAAGAAGGGGGTTATGAGAAGGGAAGGTTGGCATTCCCTTTTAGTTCCTACATGGAGGCAGAACTGGTTTCCAAAGAGAGCCCTTTGCAGACACGGGGCCCCTGGAGCCACAGCTTTTCTGCTGGTTCCATCCCCGCCCCACCCCCTACCCCCCAACCTCCCACTTTTGGTGCCTTCAGGAAAGTCAAGTTCTGACAAGTCTAGGCTGTGCAAACTGCAGTCGGGAGGTGGGGGGTGGATGGGCTCCTTTCCCAGGGCAGAGTTTTAGAGGCAGTGGCATCATAGTAGCATTAAAAAGTAGGGGTAGACCCACCAAGGAGAAGATAACCTTGGGCCAGTGGCTCAATGTTGTCCCTACCAAGGAGTCACCCTCCTGAGCTCCTCACAGACTCTCTTACCCACAGTCTCTGTGAATTGCTATCGGGGGGACTCTTGGCTCTTAACTCTTGTTCAGGGGTCTGCAAACTACGAGCTGAGGGCCACATCTGCTGCCTATTTTTATAAATAAAGTTTTATTGGAACACAGCCATACCCATTCACTTATCTATTGTTTACAGCTGCGTTCGTGCTACAACGCAGACTTCAGTAGCTTTGACTGAGACCAATGCCCTGCAAAGCTTAAAATATTTACTATCTGGCTCCTTAGAGGAAACATTTGCCAACCCGTGCTCTACCGTATGGACGAGGGCACAGTTTCAGCTGCTGTAACAAAGGTCAACATACCAGTGTCTTGAACACAAAAGAGATTTCTCTCTTTTTCACAAACAACCTGAATGTAAGTCGTCCGGGGTTGGGTCAGGGTCCCTCTATTTTGTTGTTTTCACTGTTCTCCATCCTTGGCCTCTGCAGTCAGCAGAAAAGAGACCAAAGGATGGAGAACATGCCCTCTCTCTTTGAGGATGCAGCCAGGAAGTTGGGTCCACAGCATCCCCTCGCATCCCACTGGCCAGCACTTGGTCATGCAGTCATGGAGTTGCAACATGGAGTTGCAAGGTAGATCGGGAAATATTACTAGCTGGGTGCCCACAAATCCACCACCACTCTGGGACTCTATCATCAAAAGAACATGGCGAGCATGAATTCTAGGGGGTGTTTAACAGTCTCTGGTCAAGAAGAACAAAAGCATAGAGTGATGAAGGGGAGGAATTTGCACTCTCTCTGGGAATAAAATTTGCAACGTGTCCCAAATGAGCGGGTGTCAGTAACTAATATAGCATGCTTCCTTCTCTCAGTTCCTTCTGTAAATATTTACTGAGTCCTCAATTATATCAGGCTCTAGCTGGATGCCTTTTACAGAGAAAGATACTGCCAGTCAGAGTGGTTGGGTGAGTTGCCCAAGGGCCCATCCTTCTGCTCCCAGCATGGGCTCCTCCTGCCTGGTGGTCCTGCTGCCCTGGGGACACCCCAGCCCAGAGCTGGCCTTGTGTCCAGCTAGGCTGGCTGGGTGTTGGGAAGACAGAAAGTGCACAGATTATTTTAGCAGTGAGAATTTAATAGAGGGGATTGGTTGAATAGATCTTGAGGGAATGAGAAGCAAAAGGGGATATTGAGGTCACCAGAGACAGTAACAGCTTCCTATGGCCATGAGAACAGAAGGAAGAGAGTGGGGTTATCACAACCTAGAAGCTTGAAGGAAGAGCAGATGGAGAGGCTGTTGCTCAGTTGGCATGGGTACCTCAGAAGCTTGGAGAAGGGCCCTCACGGAGTTGGGACTCAGAACTTCCGCCCTCTGAGGAAGGGGTGGGGCGAGGCTCATCCTGGGGATGTGGAAAAAATTAGAATTGTTACTGGAACCCACCGTGGCTTCCAGGGCAGTGCTGTTGGGTGCGGTGAGCAAATAGGAGCGAATGCCTTCCTCCTCTCCATCCTTCCAGTCTCCGGGTAGTGGCCACGATTGGCAGGAATGAATGGGAATCAGTCGATAAAGCAGAAATGTCACTTGGAGGCCCAACGCCAGCACCAGGAAGCTGAGCACGGAAGGTCCGGAGCTGAGACAAGATAGTTTAATAACCAGCCCAGAGGCTACGACTGCATTTAGACCCCCAGTGTTTACAGACCTGGAGCCACCGTCTCTGAGCCAGTGTAGACCTAGAAACTAGGCACAGCTGCTGGTGGAACGTAAAACGGTACATCCACTTTGGAAAAGAGTTTTCTTTATAAAGTCAAATACGTACCTACCGTATGATTCAGCACCCCACTCTTAGATCTTTGCCCAAGAGAAATGAGGCGCGCGTCCACACAAGCCTTAACGCTTGAGTGGTTTTTTTAAGTCTATTTTTTAAATTTATTTCGAGAGAGCAAGTGGGGGAGGGGCAGAGAGAGAGGGAGACAGAAACCCAAGCAGTACCCCGAGCTGTCGGCGCAGAGCCCCATGCGGGGCTCGATCCCACAAGTGCTGTGAGATCGTGACCTGAGCTGAAGTCAAGAGTCGGACGCTTAACCGCCCGAGCCACCCAGGCGCCCCCATAGTAGCTCTGTTTTTAATAACCCTAAGCTGGAGGCAGCCCTAATGTCTACCAGCTTGTGAAAAGGACAAGAAATTGTGGCATAGCCATAGAATAGAACACTGCTTGGCACTGAAAAGAATAAATTGCTGATGTACCCATCAAACATCGATGAATTTCAACAGTCTTCTACTATGTGAAAAAAGCCAGACTCAGAAGACCACATAGTGTGGTTCCCTCTGTATGAAATTTCGGAAATGACACACAGAATGACAGAAGGCAGATCGGTAGTTTCCAGAGCCCAGGGCAGGGAAGGGAGGAGAGTGAATGTTGCAAGGGGTGCGAATCGTGTCCCCGTGGGAATAACGGAAGTGACCTACATCAAGGTGTGGTGGCTACATCATGGTCAAGACCCACTGACGTGTACACCATAAGTTGGTGGGTTTTAGCATATGCAAATGACACTTGATAAAGCTGATTCTTAAAAACTGAATCAGAGGGACCCCTGGGTGGCTCAGTCGGCTGAACGCCCGACTTCGGCTCAGGTCGTGATCTCACGGTTCATGGGTTTGGGCCCCACATCGGGCTCTGTGCTGAAGGCTCAGAGCCTGGAGCCTGGTTCTGATTCTGTGTCTCCTTCTCTCTCTCTCTCTGCCTTCCCCTGCTTGTGCTCTGTTTCTCTCTCTCAAAAATAAATAAACGTTAAAAAAAATTGAATCAGAAAGCTTTAGTCTATTTACCCCCAATGCTACCTCCTGTGAACCACGGCCCAAGCGGCAAAGAGATCTTTAAAAAAGGTTAATCAGATTACCACACTCTTTATTTAAACACTGTAAATGGATTCTCTTTCCTCTTTGAACGGATTCCAGAGGATTACTGTGGGCCCCGCGTCCCTCCGCCCTCCTTACAGACCCCAACACTTGCAGGGACCAGAGCCACGGGACAAATGGAGGCCCATGTACGGTGTCTCTAAACACCTAAAGCTGAGATCAAGCCAACAAACGCCACTACAACAAGGCACAGTCTCATGAAAAGCTGGAAGGCCAGGTTCAAGTTTAAAGTTTCATGGGGTCCTTGGAGTTCTGTGCCCGAGGGGATGGCATGGAGAGGCCAACCCTGAGCCACAGTCTCCCCTCCTTCTTTCGCCCCCCACCTCCCCGCTCCATCTGAACCTGTAAGGGTCCCTGCTAGGCCTCTGGGGACATTTGCCTTTGTAACCCCCTGGGGGCTGAAAACAGCGCTGGGCACGGAGCCAGGGAAACTGGATTCTTCTGTATCTCCCAGCTTCTCCCCAAATTGTGCTTTGATCTGCAGGCATGTATGTGTGTGTGTGTGCATGTGTGGGCATGTGCGTGTATGCATGCCTGTGCCCGCGTACGTGTGTGTGCATGCACGTGCCTGCATGTGTGTGCGTGTCTGTGTGTGAGCACGTGTGTAGGCGTGCATACGTGTTTACGTGTGCATTTCAACAGCCGCGTGAGCTCCCTGAGGGTAGCAACTGCACCAGATTCCTCTTTGTATCCTTTATACCTGTGCAGAATGGATGCTAACTGAATGCCCATGGAATGAACAAAGGAAAGACTGCCCAGTGTAACACAGTTAATAACAGTGTGTTCTGTTTCTTAAAATTTTTTTAATGTTTATTTTTCAGGGACAGAGACAGAGCACGAGCAGGGGAGGGGCAGAGAGAGAGAGAGAGAGAGAGAGAGAGAGGGAGACACAGAATCCGAAGCAGGTCCGGGTTGTAAGCTGTCAGCACAGAGCCAGACCAGGGCGCTTGACTCAGGAACCACGAGATCATGACCTGAGCCGAAGTGGGAGCTTAACCGACTGAGCCACCCCGGGGGGTGGGGGGGTGGGGGCGGTGAATAACAGTATGTTTTGGAGTCATCCAGATTTGAGGTCAAAATCTCACCCTGCCAGCCACTCACAAAGTCACTTTGGTTCAGTCTCCTAATTCAGAAACCTCGGTTTCCACATCTCCAGACCAGGCATAAAAATATGACCTATTTTATGGGGGTGGGTGTGAGGATTAAGCAGCGATAACCGGAGCTGATGTGTCCTGAGCCGGACTTCGGGCCAGGTGCTTCGCAAGGGCTAACCCATGTCCTGCAATTTTAGGGTGGACGGAGGGGTAAACCGTAAACTCGGGGCATCTCAGTGCATATTCCTGATCAGCGGAGAGGAGGTTCCGGATCCTTAGCCTCCGGGGGTATCTTCTCCTGAGTCCTGCTCAGATTCCGAACGATGGGTCCCTCCGGCGCACTGGTCGCTGGTCGCGGCTCATTCACAAATTTGACCTTCGGTTCCCTCTACTGCTGCCTTGGACGTTTCTCCTGTAGGTGGCGCTGCAGAGCGGGAACCGGGATGTTGGGTCGCGGCGCCCCCTGGTGGTCCGTTTCCGTCAACACTTTGACTAACTTGCCAAGCCGTTTCCCTAAAGTCAAGCGCAGCGAGGGTGTGGGTTAGATGAACGTGGGGGGGGGGGGGAGACTAGAATTCAGTGTGATAAGTTTTGAGACACAAAGAAGCAAAGGTGCGCACGGAGAGCTAGACCAAGAGGGGTCCAATCCGTACCAAGCACATTGTCACCAACAATAACAACATTAACAGTCGTTACTTTACGGATTTACCTCCTACGTGCCGGCCTTGGACTAAGCACTTGGCATTCGTGCTCTTATGGAACACACCTCCAGAGAGCGTGTATCACAAGAACAATTACTTTTATCTGGAGCCAGGCACGCGCTAGGAGTCTGGCGCGGAAGAGGGGCTCACTCCGTTCGGAAAAAAAATGATTAACAGAGCAATCCTAGGAAGCCGGTGTCGTCTCCACTTAGGAAAATGAACTGCCAGTCAGCCACAGGCCAGAGCCAGGGCACCTGAGCTCCAGACCCAGCCCTTTTGTGCCAAAGAGAAGGCAGAACTCTCTGCCTTCAGGGAGCTTGCTGTCTGATTGGTTTCACACACACCCTCTGTCTTCAAATACCTCTCCCCCGGCGTGCCAGGGGTGGCTATTCGTGGCTCAGGGAGGAGGGCCAGTGAAGCTCCCCTCATAAATTATAAGGAGAGACACATGTGGGTCAAGAGTGGGGAATTCAGTGCGTGAGGGATCCCCAGGAATCTCGCTCAGTCTAATCTGGGATTTTCCTTGTCCTCCCTAGGAGCGCCGCTGACTCAGGCAGCGGGCATTTGCGGAGCTCCCCTCAAGAGCTCCTGGTCCTGCCTCCTCCCCAGCCCCTGGCTGTCACTGTGCCCCATTTCCCACCGCCCAGAGCTCTCAGGCCTGACCACGGCTCCTCGGAGGAGGCGTGCCTCGTCTCTAAGCCGAGGGCTATGCTTTATCCTGTAGACGCCAGCACTTGAATCCGTCATGGTTGGGAGTGCTGTGCTTTTTGGGACTTTTAGAGCCAGCCCTGGGTCCCATCCAGTCCTCTGGGAATCCCTCAGGGGTGGCCTGGGTGTCTCGAACCCTTCCTTGGAGGTGTGGATCTGAAGGGAACCCCGGCTGTCTTTCGTAAAGCAGCGACGCCTCTTCTGGAGCGGCCCCGGCCGTTTGTTTTTGAGTTCTTGAAGCTGCTTTCTTCCAGCATTTATTTCGTCCTCTTTGTCACTGTCAGGCGGTCACCTGACTGTCATTTGCTTCCCACCGCCCCCAGCAATTTTCTTTCCGATCAGAATCTCGGGGCTGTTTAGGTTTGGGTTTGCTCCCAGAGTAACCTGGGGGAGGGAAGGCCCGTGGCTGCTTTCTTCTAGGAATGAAATATCTGAGCTTCGGTGCCCAGGGCAGGAGGCTACCAATCTGGATGGTTCAATGACTCTGGTTTGTTTACGCACGGGCTGTGGGGGGAGCGGAGGTTATCAGAAGTCAGTTGTGGATACGCGAGAGGTCACGTCAGGCGTTTCTTTGTACCTCCCCAGCAAGGCTGCATAAATACTTGCTTCATGGAATGTGTGAAGCATTTGACTCCCTCTTCCTGGCTACTCCTCTGCCTCGTTCTCCACTCTCCACCCCTGCACCAGGACGGTAGCCTAGTGCTGACAGAATGTCTGGCCTCAAATTACACCGGATCAGAGCTCAGGCATAAAATTAGCAGCAGCTAATGTATGAAGAGCCAGAGAAATACCCACATTCAGCAGAACCACGGGAAGAGCTGGCCCCCCACAGCCCCGGGGCCTTCCCTGGACAATCTCCCCCCCACACACACCGTCACTCCACTGCCCTCCCTCTCCCTGCCACCACCCCCCACCCCCACTGCAGAGGCTGCTGCCCAGTGGCTGAGTCAGGACCACAGAAGGCTTCTTGGGGTGGAGGGAGTGGAGCATGGGAAGCCAAGACCTTGAGAAACCTGGGAAAGTGAACTTGAGGGGCTTGCCTTTCCCGAAACACACCCCCCACCCAAACATACACACACACACACACATGCTGAAAACTATGAACGAGAATAAGAAATTCCCATGTGTCTAGGTACTTTTCATACATGTTTCTCATTAATACTTAATGCCACCCTGTTCAGTAAGGCTGTTTTACAGATGGGTAAAGAAGATCAAAAGGGCACGTTGGTTGCCCAAGTTCATGTGTTACAAATGCACTCATGTCTATGCTCATTATGTGCTCACTTAGATCCCATCATCTTTTTTTTTTTTTTCAACGTTTATTTTTGGGACAGAGAGAGACAGAGCATGAACGGGGGAGGGGCAGAGAGAGAGGGAGACACAGAATCGGAAACAGGCTCCAGGCTCTGAGCCATCAGCCCAGAGCCCGACGCGGGGCTCGAACTCACGGACCGCGAGATCGTGACCTGGCTGAAGTCGGACGCTTAACCGACTGCGCCACCCAGGCGCCCCATAGATCCCATCATCTTGATGTAGCCTCTCATATAATCTCCCTACTATGTTCTACACTGCATGCTTTAAAAAAATTTTTTTGAATTTATTTAGTTTTTTTTTTTTTTTTAGTTTTTTTTTTCAACGTTTATTTATTTTTGGGACAGAGAGAGACAGAGCATGAACGGGGGAGGGGCAGAGAGAGAGGGAGACACAGAATCGGAAACAGGCTCCAGGCTCTGAGCCATCAGCCCAGAGCCCGACGCGGGGCTCGAACTCACGGACCGCGAGATCGTGACCTGGCTGAAGTCGGACGCTTAACCGACTGCGCCACCCAGGCGCCCCATAGATCCCATCATCTTGATGTAGCCTCTCATATAATCTCCCTACTATGTTCTACACTGCATGCTTTAAAAAAATTTTTTTGAATTTATTTAGTTTTTTTTTTTTTTTTTAATTTTTTTTTTCAACGTTTATTTATTTTTGGGACAGAGAGAGACAGAGCATGAACGGGGGAGGGGCAGAGAGAGAGGGAGACACAGAATCGGAAACAGGCTCCAGGCTCTGAGCCATCAGCCCAGAGCCCGACGCGGGGCTCGAACTCACGGACCGCGAGATCGTGACCTGGCTGAAGTCGGACGCTTAACCGACTGCGCCACCCAGGCGCCCCAGAATTTATTTAGTTTTGAGAGAGAGAGAGAGCGAGCATGTGGGGGAGGCTCAGAGAGAGGGAGACAGAGGATCCGAAGCAGGCTGCACGCTGTGAGCGCAGAGCCTGACGTGGGGCTCGAACTCACACACCCACCGTGAGATCATGACCTGAACTGAAATCAAGAGCCCGTCGCTTAACCGACCGAGCCACCCAGGCGCCACAGCACTGCGTGCTTTTGTGTGGACACGACATAAACACACTCACACTTCCCTACACGGAGTTGGGTGCGTTTACGTACACATTCATAGGCAACGATGTGTGTTTCCCATCACGCACATGTGATGATACCTACAGTCATCATGCCAGTGCCGCGTCGCACTTTCTTGCTAAAATGGTCCCTTCCCGTCTTTCCTGGCCAGCTTCCTCCTGACCTCAGCCATGGCTGAATGCTTGCAGCTCTTGGTGCTTACAGACACCCGTCTCGGGTCCCACATCACATTTAGTTGTTTTGTCCCACGGACCAGGAGCCCTAAGACATCAGTGCCTGGGTCGAAGTCGTTGTTTATATTATTTCTAGTTCCGCAGGTGTGAATTCTTCCGTGTGTTGAGTCTACAAGCTGTCTTTCCAAGTGTAGGTGTTCTTTACATAATTTGTACTTTTGATCTGTGAGCTCACAGGCAGTTTTGTTGTTGCTCCTACAGGTTCACGGGCTCCAGGATATTATGATGTAACGCCTCAGCTTGGGATTTCCACGCCGGGTGGGGAGTTTGGCTCTGGGCCTCACGCCGGTGCACGTTTCCGGCTTGAGGCTCTGATCTGGCATACGTATCCCTCGTTCGACCCATGACCTGGGAGAGTATCTCTATTCCTAGGGTGACCCCAGGCTGATAGCGGAGACATTCTTTTTTTCTTTTGAATGTTTTTTATTTTATGTGTTGAGAGAGAGAAGGAGACAGAGCGCGAGTGGGGGGGGGGCGGAGAGCGAGGGGGACACAGAATCCGAAGCCGGCTCCAGGCTCGGAGCCGTCAGCACAGAGCCCGACGCGGGGCTTGAACTCACGAACCATGAGATCATGACCTGAGCCGAAGTCGGACGCTCAACCGACGCTTAACCCCTGAGAGCTGAGCAATTCTGTTCCCCGAATCAGTTCTGACACCTGGTTTCACACTAGTCGGATTTGACTTCTTGGTAACAGCAGGAAATGCAGCCCAGACCTCATCCCAGATCAGGCATTAAAATCTCCGCCCCGATAACCCATATCCACCCTTACTTTTCCCATGGAGTGGGAGGCACCAGCCCCTCTCTCTGACGTAGCTATTTCCTCTCTTAGAACCTGAACATTACACCTTCTTGCTTTTGAGCTGGGCTCCATATGTTTAAAATACTAAAAAAAAAAAAAAATATTCCCCAGCCTTTTTCATATGTCTGGAGTAGGATGGGAAATTTCAACTTGGTTTCTTTCTGCCACCTTATCTCTATTCCAAATGCCTTGCTCAATAAATCGTTGTTGATCGTCTCTATTTTTTCCCCTCTCTTGTCCTCTCCTCTGTCATCCTCCAACTGCCTCTGCCTCCCAAGCAGTCCATAAGGGACCTTGGTTTCAGAAGAGCTCTTGGCTGGATGAAGGGAGGCAGATTCTCACTGAGGCAGGGCTGTGGAGCTGGGCCCAAAGCATGTTCCCTCCTGGGGACTCTGGCTCCGCCCTGAGCTCTGTTTGGGGCAGAAGGTCCCTTGGGGTGGCTGGGTGGGGCAGGGACAAGGTTCAGAGGAAGGCTCGAGGCTACCAGCTGCCCTCCCTTGCAGCAGCCAGACAGCACTTGGGATCCTGAGAAGGGCTCCTGTCCCCGGGCCCTTTGTCTGGGAGGTAACAAAGGGGCTGTTGTAGACGATCCTGGCTCTGGGCTCCACGCAGATGGCTCTGCCCCCACAGACCCCTGTCGCAGTCCTAGGGGCCCTGATGTGGCATGGAGTCAGAAGGGCCCATTCTGTGATGCCCGTGGATGGCCAGGCACAGCCCCTTTCCCATCTACACCCCCTCTCTGCTGTCTTTCTGCTTTGTGTCGGCAGCACATGAGTGAGCGTTGGGCGTGAATGCGAGTGTGTGTGTATGGGACAGGCTGGGGTTCCCAGAGAGCTCCCCTCAGACTCCAGTAGCCACACCTGTTAGAGGAGCCACAGAATCACCAACTGGAAGCTTTCCTTTCGTCCCCTGAATATCCGCTGAGTGCTTGCCATGTGCTTGGTGCCGTGCTAGCCGGGAATGCGGTCGTTAAATGTATAAACACGCAAGTAAATACGAAATCGTAATCATTCCAAATGCTCTGAAGTAAAAGGACAGGGGTGTAGGAAAGAATATGATGCGAGGGGCTTAATTTAGGTGAAGAGTCAGGGAAACGCTCGCTGAAGAGGTGGCTTCCAAGGCAAGTTCCAAAGGAGGCAGGGAAGAACATTCCAGGAGGGGAACAGCATGCACGAAGGCCCTGAGGGGCAGCCACCATGGAGCATTCTAGATGCTCCAGCGTGGGGGTGTGGGAAGGAGAGAGCCAGGGAGCGGGGACTGGGAAGCCAGCAAGGCCTTCAGAGATTGGGAGGCAGAGAGGGCCAGGAGTCCAGACTTTCTCCTCAAGTGCAAGATGAAGGAGTTGAAGAGTTTAAGCAGGGAAAGACGTGATCAGGTAACATAAAGCTCACTGTGGCTGGCAGATCCAGAAAGGACTGGCTGGCTGTGGCAGGCCTGGGGATCTAGGGATGAGGGAAGTATAGTCCAGAGCTCCCCGGGGAAGGAGAGGACAGAAGCATAAACCGACACTCACCCTCTAGAGGACAGGTAACTGTGAGTGTGTGCTCTGCGGGGGAACCCAGGGAGGCTTCCTGGAGGGGGTGGCATTTGCTCTGGGCCTGAGGGATGGCAGGCAAGGTGGAAGCCAGCATCCCAGGCCTAAGGAATAGTTTGGGCAAAGGGTTGGCAGTGAAGGTGAGAGGGTTGGGCGTGACGCGCCAGAGGAGGAGAAGTCACTCTCCAAGTTCATGAGGCCCCTTGGTGGCTGAGTCAGCGCTGGGACCCTGTCTCTGATGGAAGGGAGCGCTCCGGGGCCCCATGGAGGCCTGGCACCAAGAAATCCTATCAAGGAAGTTCTCAAAGCCCCAGAGTCAGTGGATTCCTGCGAACGCAGCATCCAAGGGTGGGCACTTCCCTAATTGCAGTGAAGCTATGGGGCGGGGAAGAGGAAGTGTGGGCCCCAGGCCAGACCTAGAGAGCCCAGAGGCGGAGCCTCTTCTAAGTGACAGAAGCAGGGGCAAGGCCTCCCCAGGGCCATCTCCTGGGACCGCCTGGGACCACAGCAGAGACGAAGGGTGGCTAGAGGCGAGAGAGGTGAACGCGCCCTGGGCCTGGCTGGGTGAGAGACCCTTGCCACTCACGCCCTGGGAACACTGGCGGCCATGGCCGTGGCCCAGCAGCTGCGGGCTGAGAGGTGAGTGCAGGGGCGGAGCCCTCCCCGGGCCTCCTCGCTGTTCCTCGCAGGCCTTGGGGGACAGAGGCCGACCCTCCTGCAGCCCTTTATTACCAAGGTCAAAAGTTAGGAGGCTGGAACTGAGTCAGAACCCAAGTGCTCGGCCACGCAGATTCTTAGAAGTGTTTTTCAAGGAACCTTCCAGTTTTTGCTCACTTCCCTCAGGCGCAGATGAAGACGCCAAGGCCCAGAGAGGGGAAGTGACTTTCCCAGGGTCACACAGGAGTGTCGCATCTGGACAGGATCAGGTGTCCTGGGGCCCAGGCCGGGCTCACTGCTTTGCATGGCTTTTCATCTTCTGTTCAAACAGAATCACAGAATCTGGCTTCTTCCTCTTTACCCAGGGCCTGGCTCAAATGCCAGAAACCTTCTCTGACAGCCCCCTCGTTGCTCTCGGACCGCCGGCCTGGTTTCCTTTTTCCGCACGGTCCTTAAACTGCTTGCAGGACATTCTACACTCACTCCTTTGCTTCTGTCTCCCTGGCACCCCCATTAGAAGCAGGCTCCGTGACAGTATTTGTCCCCTGGTCACTGCCGTATCCCCAGCATGTACCACCTTTGAGCTGGAGAATGTCCCAGGACCCTTCGGGTCCAGTTGTTGTCATTGCACAGATGAGAAAAGATGAGGACCAAGGAGGATAAAGTACTTACTCAGGGTCACATGGAGCCCGGCCTCGTCAGGGCTTAGCTTCATCCCTCAGCAAGCCTGTGCTCTGAGCTGTGGGGGACCCGAGGACACAGGGCGTGGCTCCTGCCCTCGATGGGAGCAGCAGGTGACATCAGAAAAAAAGCACGCTGGGTGGCGGTGTTAGGGCGGGCTTCTTTGGGGTCAAAGCGGGCAGCAAAGGGTCCACGGTGGCGTCTGGGGCTACAGGTGGAATTTTCAAAGGCTGAAGGTCAGAAGAAAGCTTGTCTGTGTGTGCGCTGAAGGAGGGGTCGCAGAAGCAAGGGCTTGGAGGGAGGTGCAAGGGCTGGGTTTTCCCACCGGATTCCAGATTCTTCCTCCACGGCTCTCACTGGAGAGGAAGCTGAACACACAGGAAGTGGCTGCAGCGTGAAGCTCGTGGCACTTCTTGTTTCTTGGGGTACGTGTGTCAGAAGACAGGACGCCCCCCAAAGAGCTGGTCCCCCCAGACTGTGCTCCCTTCCTCCCATCCTCTGTTTCTGTCCCCAGAGGACGAAGGGGCGGCCGCCTCCCTCCCTTCTCGGGGCCATGGAGCCAGGTCCTGGGCCTCCCTGCCCCTCGGATGCCCTGGACGTGCTGTGCCTGAGGCCAGAGCAGAGGACACGAAGGGAAAGCGAGGGTGCAGCCGGGCTTTCTAAGACCTGAGACATCCAAAGTTGGAGAGGACTGCCTTGGGGTAGTGAGATGGGTCCCAACAAACATGTTTTAACCACTTCCTGAGTGCGGGAGCCACAAAACCCAAGCTAGCTGCCCCCTGAAGGTCTGTCCAGGCCTCAGCCCCCTCCCATCCGGGATCCAAAGTGGACTTTTCGCGAACGACACGAGTGCGTATGAACCCAGAGCATCCCCCGGCCCCAGAAGGCCCTGGGTTGACTTCAGCTCTGAGGGGTCCCGGCTGAGGTCTCCGGGAGAGCAGGTTTTCTAGGGTGACTCCCAGTCAGGATCGCTGCTCCTCCACCCCCACTCTGCCCTGGTGCACAGCTTCCTGGCTCAGCCCCCCGCACACAGTAGGGTCACTCCCATGCTGACCCCCAGGGCACTTGCTAAAACACAGACACGGGAGCAGCCCTGTGGTGAGCACCTGCTATGTGTCCAATGCTGTTCTGGGCATTGGGGGTGCAGCAGCCAGTGGGGTCCCTGCTTTCGTGGGGATTCTCAGGCTGGGCTCGTCACACAGGAGACCTCCTGACCCTCCAGGGGTCCCCATTTAACAGAGGGAGGAAGGACCCCAGGCACAGAGGGGAGTCTTCCCAAGGTCCCCGCTGGCAATGGCCGAGCAGGGACCCGGGGGTCACCTTCCCCCTGCGCCTTCTGGCTCTGATGCCCATGCTGTCCCAGTGTAACACCCTCTTCGCCCCCACCGCCCCACCCACAGCGCAAGGCCCAGGGTCTTCGTGATGGGCCCTGCCTGTCTCCCTCGCTCCGTCTCTCCTTCCTTTCTGCCTCTCGCTGTGCGTTCCAACGGTGCTCAAACTGCCCCCCTCCCTGAAGTTCCTTGAACTTGCCCCCTCCTGCCTGCCTGGAGCCTTTGCACTCAGTTTCCCTTGCCTGTGGTCCTGTAGCTTGCCTGTGGTCTTCGTCTCCCGCTGGCCCAGCCCCACTTCTTCTGAGAAGCCCTCCCTGACTACCCTCGGTCTGCGCGAGCAGAGCCCTCCGACGGGTAGAGCGCCCTGCTCTTCTCTCTGGTGGACGTAAGTCCCATCTTCGAAGTACCTGCTTGCCAAGCTCTCTTGCCTGCTTCCCTGCCGATTCTCGGAGGGACTATAATAATGGCCGGCTCTGTTACAGCTCAAAACACCGTGTGCTTTTCCTTCCCGGCCACTCTGACCATTGAAATGACATCATCATTCGTTCCGTGTCCAACTCTGGGTCCATGAGACCCAGAAGCCAGAAGCCACGTCCTAACGTGCTTCGGACACTGTCTGAGCTCCCCTAGGTGCCGACAAGGGTGTGCTGTTATTATCGTTGCTGTTGCTGTTGTTGTGATTAGTACCTCAGACGGGGAAACTGAGGCTGGGAGGAGGGCTGGGATTTATCCAAGTGCCTGCAGCGAGCTGCGGGGGCAGCAAATGAGGGGCAGGGTGGCGGCGTTCGGGAACCGAATTCTAGAGCCACACCGCTTAGGCTCAAATCCCAGCCTCTCGATTTCCTTGGGCAGGTTCCGTAGCCTCTGTGTGTGCCTCAGTTTCCCTGTCTGTAAAAAGGTGCCAGGAGAGCATCTGGCACGTAGCACACGCTCAGGAAACAGTTAAGTGTAGTAACTGTTACCCAACCTTCCCGATTCGCTGCCCAGAGCCATTTCTAAGCTATGGTTCCTTCCTGTCCCCCTGCCATTGCATTGCAGATGAATTACCCGTGAAGCACACAGCCTCAAGGGAGAAAGTGGAGGAAGAAGCTTCTCCCAAGGGTGTTGGCCGCGGGGGGCGGGGGGGTGGCATGTGTGGAAAGTGAGTGGGGGAGGGAGGGGCTGCCAGTGGTCACTGAGTTGCTCAGAGAGTGGCGGGGATTTCCTCTGCCTGCCCATTGTCACCCTGAGTCACCCCCCCCATCCCCGGTGGCAGCCACCAGCGTCCCGAGGTAGCCGGAGGTCCCACGCAGCCCAGGCCCCATGGGGACCAGCAGCAGCTGCGACTGGGTGTGCAGACTGAGAAACTGACCTCCTCTGAGGGCGTCGGAAGTGGTCACCCCGCTCCCACTCCCACCCTGTCTCCCAGCTGCTCTGAACTCTGTGACCCCTGGCTGCTTTCTCTGTCCCCTTGGCTGGCTGCTTTCTCTTCCTCCAACGTTCCTCTCGGCCCCCTCTGCTCACGGTTTGCTCTTCCAGGGGGATCTTTACCGTGAGTCACGGGCACACGGTTCTTAACCTCTCCTGCTGCAGCAGAGAGAGACCCACGCTCAAGCCCTCTGAGCTCCGGAACCACAGCGGCTCTTGCCAGACCTTGACCTGGGAGCCCAAGAGAGTCCCGCGTTAGCGTGCCCGGAACTGACTCCAGCAACCCTGCTCCCCTCCCACTCATCCTCGTCAGAATATGGGTGACACGTGGGCGTCACTCTTGACCCTGCCCTTTCGTTCACCTCTGCATCCAAATAGTCCCCAAACCCTGCTGGCCGTATGCCAGGAATGACTCACGAGTTGGTAGTGTGTCTGTTAGAAATGTATGAGGCTGCTGGGCACAGAGAAACCGAGGGTAGCTTAAACACACAGGGGCTTATTTTTTTTCACATGACAAGACGTCCAGAGGTGACCCAGCACCAGAATCCCAGAATTCCTTTGGTCTCCTCGGTCTCTGCCTCATGGATGCAATATGGCTGCTGTGGGTCCAGACGGCACATCTGTGTTTAGGGCAGGCCAAAGGGGAAAGGAGAGGAATCCCTGCCGGCCCGTCCCTTCCTCTGGATCAGGAAAGCGAACGCTCTCTGAGAGGCCCCTGCCCCAGATTTTCTCTTAGGTCTCATTGGCCAGAAATGGTCCCGTGGCTGGTCTCAGCTGCAAGGGAGGCTGGGAAAATAGGAAGGAGGTTATGAGGTGCGGCTCAGACCAATCATGGTCCGTCACCTTGAGGCCAGGCCCACCGCCACCCTAAAGAATTGGGGCTTGATTAGCAGGAGGAAGCAAGGGACACAGCAATGAGACAGCGTCTGCCGAGGGTCGTGTCTCTGCGACTGTTCTTTCCGCCTGTCCCCTCTGTCTGGCTCTGTCGCCATCGTCCCTCCATTGCACCGAGGCACTGCAGGGCCTCACAGTGGTGCTCTGTCCCTCCGGCCTCTGTCCTTTTCCTCTCCACACAGCTGACTCCACCCACACAAGCCCCGAGCCCGCTCCTCGGGCCTTGAAACCTTCGCACATGCTGTTCCCACTGCCTGGAAGACCCTCCCCTGGTGGATTCCCCTTCGACCTTCTCTTCAACGACCTTCTGCACCTGGCTCAAACGTCACCTCCTCCCCAGGCTGGGCAGGATGAACCATTCTCCCTGTGGGACACGTGCTGACTTTGTTTACTCCCGTGACCCGGGGCCTAGACCCGGAGGACGTGACTCGATGTGCGGCTCCTGGATGAATAGCGCAGCCACAGAGCAATTTGCTAGACTATGATACGGCTGCTGGCATATGGTCCCCTCTCCAAACGGGTTCACTCTCAAGGTCGGGTCCCAGAAGGGGTATTGACACAGGCGACGGACCGGCGGGCTGCAGGTGGTAACCAGGCTTTCTTTCCCTCCCCCCTCCCTCAGCGACTTTGAACAGCTTCCCGATGACGTAGCCGTCTCGGCCAACATCGCCGACATCGAGGAGAAGAGGGGCTTCACCAGCTACTTTGTAAGAGAGACCCTGGCCTTCGGCCTCTGACCTCTAAACCTCCAACTCTCATCCCTTAACTTCTAGCCCTGGGCTTTGCAACAGGGTGATTTGCTTCCAGGGGACAATGGGAAGTAAATGTCTTTTTGTAAGACTAGTTTTGTTTTTTTTTTCAAGTTTATTTACTTTGAGAGAGAAACATACACACAGGGAGAGAGAAGGGGAGAGAAATCCCGTGCGCACACGCGAGCAGGGGAGGAGCAGAGAGAAAGAGAGGGACAGAGAGAATCCCAAGCAGGCTCCTCGCTGTCCGCGCAAAGCCGGGGACGGGGCTCGATCCCACAAACCTTGAGATCGTAACCTGAGCCGAAACCCAGAGTCGATCGCTTAACCGACTGAGCCCCCCGGGCGCCCCTGGTGGTAAATACCTGGAGAAATTTTTGATGATTGCCACTTGTGGGGGGGTGCCGCCGGTGGGACGGAGCCCAGAGAGGCCTCTCAGCAACCTGGGGTGCACAGCACAGCCCCCCACCACAGAGAAGGGTGGCCCCCAGTGTGATACCGAGGTTGAGCAACGCTGCTCTGATCCTAGCACCTTCCAACCCCGCCCCCCCCCCCCCCCCAATCTGGCCCTGGCCGCCCTCCACCCTGGCCTGTGTCCTCTCCAGGTTTTTGTCATCGAGGTGAAGACTAAAGGAGGATCCAAGTATCTCATCTACCGCCGTTACCGCCAGTTCTACGCCTTGCAGAGCAAGCTGGAGGAGCGCTTCGGGCCCGAGAACAAGACCAGCCCGTTCACCTGCAGCCTGCCCACACTTCCGGGTAGGCCCCTGGCTGCGGAGCTGGGAGCCCGGCCCCGCGACACAGCCGCCACCCGCCGCCGATCCCTCCGGCTCCATTCAGCCCCCACGCAAACCCTTCAGTCCGAGGCCCCTCCCGGCAGTCGCGGGCTGCCCTCTCCGGCCTCACGGCCCTCGCCCTCCGGTGCTCCGATGACTTCGCGGCCACCCTGTTTCAGCCATCCCCGCCTGGTCCATCCCACGGACTCGCGAGCGCCCCCTCTCGCCCGGTCCGAAAGCTGCCCTCTGACCGCAGCCCCCCTTGGGGCGGGTTCCCCGGAGCTTCCCCTCCCTCCCCTCCCCTCTTGTCCCCTGAGGCAGTGGGCGCCTCGTCGCTGCTTCTGGACAGTCCCCTCCCCCCTCACCTCCTGGCCTTTCTCCCCGGCTCCGTCGGAGCACGCACCCCGCACCCCGGGCAGGCACAAATCTCTGGCCACAGGGTACCTGCCCTCTTGAGCCCTGCAGGGGTGTAGGGTGCCGGGTGCTGTCCCCCAGGCCCCCCCCCCCCAGCTTCTCTCTTCCTCCTTCAGAGCCAGTTCTGCTCACGCCTGGCCCATCACTTCTCTGGGGCTGCCAGGGACAGGGACCCTCCTGCTCCCGCCCCCCCCCCCCCAGGTTCCAGCAAGCTTTGTCCCCCTCTCTGTGTGTGGCTTTCCCCTGACAGCATATCCGTGGCCTCCTGGTACTCTCGCCTTCTCCCAGTTCACTTCCAACCTCACCCCTGCTCCTCCAGCTCCTTACAGAATCTGTCCCCCCTGCTGCCCCTTGAAAGGTGGGCCTTCTGTGCGGTGCCACCTCCCCTCCAGACACCCTCCCCCGAACCAGGTAATCTGAACTCTGACCTTAACTTCTCCCTTCTTGCTGCTCAGTGCCAGCCGCCTCCCGACCCCAGACCTCAGTCACTGTTCCCCTACTACTAGCTGGACACCAGCTCCTGCCCATCTCACGGGTGCCAGGAGCCAGACGTTCACCTTCCGGTGGGAGTTCTTCCAGTAGACGGTTCAACCGGGGGGCCCTGCCTAAGGCGCCTGGAGAGGACATGTGTCTTGGGTCAGCCATCATCTGTTTCCCGATCCCCCTAAACACGCTGCCTTGCTTTTGAGGAATGACCCCTTCATCTACCCAACAAAATATTGATTGATTTGGGCCTCGTTGGCATCTTAGGAGCCCCCTGAGAGTTCAAGAATTTTGATGCCCGAGTCCCACCCCCGGAGCCCCTGATTTAATAATCCCAGGCGAGTCCTATGACAATGAGATTCTTAAATGCTCCTCGGGTGACTTCGATGTGTAGCCAGGGTTGAGGACCCCTGTGTTAGGTCGTGGGATCCAGTTGAGAACTAAGCAAAGTTCCCCTCCTCTTGGAGCCAAGAATTGTGTGTGTGTGTGTGTGTGTGTGTGTGTAGGAACAGGCAGTAAAGAAACAAGTAAAATATCAGCTGGAAACAGTGCAACCCAGCTGAAAGCAAGCTGAAAGGCAGTGTGGACTGGAGGGGCCTCTTGAGCGCCGCTGAGACAGTGGGGAGGGTTCCTGGCCTCGGGGGGCGGTGCAGCTCGGGGCCCAGAGACCATGTGCTCGGGCCAGGCTCCCAGGACAGCTCTTTGCACTTCCTCAGCCAAAGTGTACGTGGGTGTGAAACAGGAGATCGCTGAGATGCGGATTCCTGCCCTCAACGCCTACATGAAGGTAACCGTGGGGCCGTGCCGCCTGGGCACCTGGGAGGGTATCAGGGAGGGCACCTGGGAGGGCATCAGGGAGGGCATGTGGAAGGGCACCTGGGAGGGCATCAGGGAGGGAATCAGGGAGGGCACCTGAGAGAGCATCTGGGAGGGCACCTGGGAGGACCTGGGAGGGCATCTGGAAGGGCACCTGGGAGGGCATCAGGCAGGGCCCCTGGGAGGGCATCAGGGAGGGCACCTGGGAGGGCATCTTGGAGGGCATCAGGGAGGGTACCTGGGAGGGCACCTGGGAGGGCATCTGGAAGGGCACCTGGGAGGGCACCTGGGAGGGCATCTGGGAGATCACCTGGGAGGGCATCTGGGAGGGCACCTGGGAGGGCATCAGGGAGGGCACCTGGGAGGGCATCTTGGAGGGCATCTGGAAGGGCACCTGGGAGGGCATCTGGAAGGGCACAGAGAGGAAAGCAGCCCATGTACCATCCCTGAGCACAGCTGTGGAGTTGCTTCTCCTGCTGCAATGGCCCCCATCTTCAATCCTTAAAGGCCTGGCCTGGGGGGAGAAATAGGTTGTGTTCTCAGAGCTCCAGGGGGTGGGGCAGAGGCAGTGGAGAAGGTACAGGAACCGCACTGTGAATCGACCAATCTGATGTCTGTGCCAAGTGTCCTGATAGTGAGCTGAATAGGATCGAGTGTGTGCCCCCGAGGTACCTGCTGCCCAGTGGGGGACACGGAGAGGGGGGTCACAAAATCACAGAACCGTGGCCTGTGTAACGGAGGCGTGAGGGACCGGGGCCCCAACTCTCTCACATGGCCCCTTTGTATGAACTGGAGAAAGGCCCTCCCTTGCCAAGGCACTGGCTTGTGTTAGTTGCATTCACGAGCCTTGCCCAGGTGCCCTTGGTTACTCCCCAACCTTTAAATTCTCTGCATCCCTAGGAGATGGAAGCAAAGAGAAAGAAGCATCTTGAAGGCTGAGACCAGGCTGGTTAGGAAAGCCCTTCTACCAATCAGGGCTGTGCAAGAAAGCAGCAGGTTTCCTCATGAGGTAGTGAGCACCCTGTCACTAGAGGCATCCAAGCCACGGCTTGATGGCAACCTTAGGAAACTCCAGAGGGGAGCCCTCCTCCTAGCACAGAGGCCCCCTCACAGTCAGTGAGGCCTCCCCCTCCTCTTCTACTCTACACCTACGGAACTAGGCGTCTTCAGTCTTCGCTCTGACATTGACCGTTTGGGTGATTTGGGCCAAGTAACTCATCCTCTCTGGGCCTGGGTTTCCTCACCTGTGAAATGTGGCCGTGCCTCCAGCTCTCTGGTCTCCTGGGGGAGGAGTGATGTTGGGAGCTTCCAGAATGTGAGAGATCATAACTCCTAGCGGAGTGAGTGGCAGGAGGAGCACAGAGTTGGTGGGAGGCAGGAGGAGGTGACCCCTGCCCTCTCCAGTGGCTGCAGGAATCCTGGGCTCTGGGCAGAGAAGGGGGAGGGTGGGAAGCCCCTCGGCTGCCGTGCTGGAGGCATCTCCCCTCAAGGGGGCGCTGTGACGCCTACTCCCTCAGGGTGGCTGGAGGCTCCTGTCTTCCTGCAGGGTAGGAGAGGGGTGAGCTCTTGGTGGGGGGAAGGGATGAGGCTGTGGAGCTGGGCCTCTTGGTCGCACACCTGGGCTGGAGGGTCCCCTCTCTGCCTATCTCTGTGTGATTTGGTTCCTTAGAGCCCAGGGGCCCATCAGTGCAGGAATCTCTGCTACGGTTCAGGGCCGGGGAGCTCACTACCACTCTTCCCTGCTCATCTCCTTGGACAGTTATTAGAAAAATCCGATTCCTTGTAACTTGCACCGCTGTCTCACCACTGTCCGCGTGGAGAATATGGATCATGTGATAATGACACCTGCCTGGAAGGCTGTGGGGCGCTTTGCCAGGAGGCTCTTGATATACATTTGTAGGGTAGATGAACACGCTGATTTACTTCCCTCAGTTACTTGTGAGTTGGATGCTATTATCCCGATTTACAGATGGGGGAGTGGAGGCACCGAGAGGTGGAGCCACGCATTGGGTGCCATAGAGCAGCCAGAGAGGAGGGCTGAGATTTGAACTCACGTCTCTGGGATGCCAGGGCTGTGCTTTCGCCCTCCGTGCTACGTTGTGATAGAAGTAACAGCAGCGATGATCATGTCCAACTTTGATGGGGCTCTTGCTAGATGCCTGGTCTTGTTGTAAGCGTTGTGCACCTGTTCACTTTTTTAATCCTTACACCATCCCACAAGGCAGGTGCTATTAGCATCCGCCTTTTATTCATGAGCATATGGAGGCATGCTTGGCCAGGGTCACCCAGCTGGTGAGTGGGACTTGATCCCAGGGGTGGCCTGGCTCAGTGTCTGTACCCTTAACCCATCTCTGGGCTGCCTCCCAGCCCTCCCCATGTGACAGCTGTGTCCTGTCTAGGCTCTGCAGTCCTGGTTCCTCTGGAACCTGGTTCCTGGTTCCTCCTGGCCCCTCCCCATCCTGCTGCCTCAATGGGATTCTCGGGAGGGGGCTGGGTGCCTCTGGAGCCATGGCACCCAAAGCTGACCACAGAGCTCCTGGGGACCTATGCGTTGTCCAGCTTGGGGGGGATGGCCCTGCCAGATTCTGGGTACTCTGCGTCCTCACACCCTTAGGACCTTTGCGTTGTGGCCAGTGTACCCAGCATCAGATGGAGTGAGAGTCCCGACTCCTCTCCTTCCCAGCTCTGCCAACTGGGTCAGGCACTTTGCTTCTCCAAACCTCAGTTTCCCCAACTCTGATATGAGATGAAGTATCAGAAAGCATTTTTTAGGCTGTAATGCCACCAACTGTTGTTGGTTTGGGTCATTTGAGGTATCCTTCCTCCCACTATTGTCTCATTTTCATCTCGAGGATGGGCGTCGGTGGCAGATGGCTCTGGGGACCCCAGCTCTGTCGCTTGCCAGGCCAGGTGGCCTTGGGCAGGTCCCCTAATCTCCCTGACACTAACTTTCAGGCTTTTTATGAGATGGGGTGAAGCCATATGGTGTGGCACTGAGTGCAGTTCCTGGACAGTCCCCGCCATGTCATCTTACCTGTCGTCACCATTGTTGTGTCTGGAGGCCTTTAAGGTCTTTCTGAATGAACTGTTCTCAAGCCAGCTGGTCCCCTCCTGATCTCAAGCCCAGGAGTAAAGCTTATGAGATGTTACACGTCTTGGACGAAATGAAATGTGTCCTGTTGCCGTGCTTGGGCAGAGCCAGCGTTAACAGAGGGGGGGGGGGACCAGTGTGGGGGACGGGGATGGAGCAGATAGGCTGGGATGTCTAGACCTTTCTGCTGACCCCCCACCTGTGCTGTCTCCTCTCTCCAACACAGAGCCTCCTCAGCCTTCCCATCTGGGTGCTGATGGACGAGGACGTCCGGATCTTCTTCTACCAGTCATCCTATGACGCGGAGCAGGTACCCCAGGCGCTGCGCCGGCTCCGGCCACGCACCCGGAAAGTGTAAGTGACCAGCCCCTGTGCTCTCTGGGCCAGAGCCCTGGGCCACCTCCTCTTAACCAGGATCTCTGCCCCAGATGCCTCTGCTGCAAAGGTACTTCTTTTCCCTGGAGGAAGAGAAGAACCAGAGACCAGTTCTATCCCTGAACACCCCAGGATGTTCAGGTGGTTAGATGAGCTTGGAAAACCAAGCGCGGGCCTGGAGGGATAGGAGGCGGGTGCGTTTTGATGTGTGTGACAGGGCGGACTGGAGGACAGGGGCTGGACCACTGACAGGGAGAGTTTGGAGCCACAGCGCCCACGAGGGATGCCGCAGGGCTCTGGGTGCCTGGAGAGAGTGGGGAGAGGAAGGGAAAGGGGGAGCTGCTCTCTCTGCAGACCTTCTCAGAGCCTTTCCTGGGATGCCCTGGCCCCCCCCCCACACACACACACACTCCATTGCAGCTCCTGGTGTATCACACTGGTCCCCAGGGGGGCGCTGCTGCTCCCTCTCTGATTCCAAACAGCCCGCTACTCCCTTCCAGCCCCCTCCTCAGCAGGAAATAATCATGGAGAATCCAAGCCACTGAAATAAGGCTGGGTTTCGAAAGCCAGGCTTCTGCTGCTGCTAAGAATTCCAGGGACAGGGCTCCTGAGCCCTGGCTCCCTCCCAGCTCCTCCCTCCCTCCTCAGGCCAGTATCTCTGAGTGTCCTCTTGGTGCCTGGCCATCTCCCCACGCACGCAGGCAGGCATGGTCTCAATGTCACCTGAGCCGCACGGCCCTGCCCCCAGAGCCCTGGAGCAGTGCACCTCTCCAACCTGCTTCCTTGGTTGAAAAATTAGAGGTTCGGGGTGGGGAGTAGTAGGAAGAACAGATGTGAAAGCGTTGGTAAGTTAGAGCACTAAGCAAATGTGTGTCTTCCTCCCCACCTCCTTGCTGAGCCTCTGTTTCCTGGCCCACAAAAGGAGATACAATCCCTCCCCCAGCGACAGCGGGAACCAGGGAGTGAGTGTGATGGTCAGAGGAGCAATTGTAGCTGCATTTTTTACATCCTCCCCCTCCCCCGCCTTTCCCACCCCTGATGAGGGGCTCCTCTGGGCACAGAAGCAGGGAGCCAGGCCCTGAGAGAACCAGGAGGGCTGACAGGCCTCCCTTCTCTCTCCACAGCAAGAGTGAGTCCCCACCAGGCGCCCTCTTTGACCGCATGGCCGCTCCGAGAGCAGAGGTAACCCCCCGGCCCTGGGGCCAGGCCTCCCATCTCACCTCTGGGCTCCCCCTTTGGCCACTGTGCCCCCACTCTGGGCGCCCTTTGTGTGCCTGGGACAGGAGCTGGTGTGGGGAGCATGAGGGGAATGCGGCCATCCATCATCCATTCAGCAAGCTCTCCTGGCCTCCTCCAGACCAGCCCCACCTTGGGGACTAAAGCCTCAGAAATGACTCACACAAGGCCCTGCCCTCAAGGAGCTCACAGCTCCCTGAGGGCACACGTGTGGAAACAGTGTGGACTGGGGCCCACACTGGGGGGCCGAGGAAGGTGCTCAACCCCGGGAGTTTGGATGCTTGCCTGTCTGTGCTCATCCCACCAGGTCTGGAAGGAGCACGTTCTGGAGTCAGAGAGACCTGGCTTCTAATCCCGGTTCCTCCATGAACAAATGAGTGGTCTCAGACAAGTCACTTATCCTCCTTGAGCCAGTCTCCTCAACCATTAACTGGGACCCTGAGGCATGTGGAGCACGGTAGTAGAAATTCATGGAGTGCTTCCTGCGACCTGCCTTACTCCACTCTTCTCCCAGGCCCTGTTTGACTTCACTGGGAACAGCAAACTGGAGCTGAATTTCAAAGCTGGAGATGTGATCATCCTTCTCAGTCGGATCAATAAAGACTGGCTGGAGGTGAGGTTGGGGTGAGGATGGGATGAGGTTGGAGGTGAGGTTGAGGAGAGGCTGGGGGTGAGGTTGGAGGTGAGGTTGGAGGAGAGGATAGGGGTGAGGCTGGGGGTGAGGTTGGAGGTGAGGTTGGAGGAGAGGATAGGGGTGAGGCTGGGGGTGAGGTTGGAGGTGAGGTTGGAGGTGAAGTTGAGGTGAAGATGGGATGAGGCTGGAGGTGAGGCTGGGGGTGAGGTTGGAGGAGAGGCTGGGGGTGAGGTTGGAAGTGAGGTTGAGGTGAAGATGGGATGAGGCTGGAGGTGAGGCTGGGGGTGAGGTTGGAGGTGAGGTTGGAGATGAGGCTGGAGGTGAGGTTAGAGGTGAGGCTGGGGGTGAGGCTGGAGGTGAGGCTGGAGGAGAGGTTGGAGGTAAGGTTGGAGGAGAGGATAGGGGTGAGGCTGGGGGTGAGGTTGGAGGTGAGGTTGGAGGAGAGACTGGGGGTGAGGTTGGAGGTGAGGTTGGAGGAGAGACTGGGGGTGAGGTTGGAGGTGAGATTGGAGGAGAGGCTGTGGGTGAGGTTGGAGGTGAGGTTGGAGATGATTTGGGGTGAGGTTGGAGGTGAGGCTGGAGGTGAGACTGGGGGTGAGGTTGGAGGTGAGGTTACAGGTGATTTGGAGTGAGGTTGGAGGTGAGGCTGGAGGTGAGGCTGCAGGTGAGGTTGGAGGTGAGGCTGGAGCAGAGGCTGGGGGTGAGGTTGGAGGTGAGGCTGGGGGTGAGGTGGAGGTGAGGTTGGAGGTGAGGTTGGAGGTGATATTGGAGGAGAGGCTGTGGTTGAGGTTGGAGGTGAGGTTGGAGGAGAGACTGCGGGTGAGGTTGGAGGTGAGGTTGGAGGAGAGGCTGGGGGTGAGGCTGGAGGTGAGGCTGGAGGAGAGGTTGGAGGTAAGGTTGGAGGAGAGGATAGGGGTGAGGCTGGGGGTGAGGTTGGAGGTGAGGTTGGAGGAGAGACTGGGGGTGAGGTTGGAGGTGAGGTTGGAGGAGAGACTGGGGGTGAGGTTGGAGGTGAGATTGGAGGAGAGGCTGTGGGTGAGGTTGGAGGTGAGGTTGGAGATGATTTGGGGTGAGGTTGGAGGTGAGGCTGGAGGTGAGACTGGGGGTGAGGTTGGAGGTGAGGTTACAGGTGATTTGGAGTGAGGTTGGAGGTGAGGCTGGAGGTGAGGCTGCAGGTGAGGTTGGAGGTGAGGCTGGAGCAGAGGCTGGGGGTGAGGTTGGAGGTGAGGCTGGGGGTGAGGTGGAGGTGAGGTTGGAGGTGAGGTTGGAGGTGATATTGGAGGAGAGGCTGTGGTTGAGGTTGGAGGTGAGGTTGGAGGAGAGACTGGGAGGAGGTTGGATGTGAGGCAGGGGTGAGATTGGAGGTGAGGTTGGAGGAGAGACTGCGGGTGAGGTTGGAGGTGAGGTTGGAGGAGAGGCTGGGGGTGATGTGGAGGTGAGGTTGGAGGTGAGGTTGGAGGTGAGATTGGAGGAGAGGCTGTAGGTGAGGTGGAGGTGAGGGAGGAGAGGCTGTGGGTGAGGTTGGAGGTGAGGTTGGATGAGAGGCTGGAGGTGAGGTTGGCGGTGAGGCTGGAGGTGAGGCTGGAGGAGAGTTTGGAGGTGAAGTTGGGGGTGAGCCTGGAGGAGAGGCTGGGGGTGAGGCTGGAGGAGAGGCTGGGGGTGAGGCTGGAGGTGAGGTTGGAGGAGAGGTTGGAGGTGCGGTTTGAAGAGAGGATGGGGGTGAGGATGGGGATGAGGTTGGAGGTGAGTTTGGAGGTGAGGCAGGGGTGAGGTTGAAGATGAGGTTGGATGAGAGGCTGGGGGTGAGGCTGGCGGTGAGGTTGGAGGTGAGGCAGGAGTGAGGTTGGAGGTGAGGCAGGAGTGAGGTTGGAGGTGAGTTTGGAGGTGAGGTTGGAGGTGAGGATGGAATGAGGTTGGAGGTGAGGCTGGGGGTGAGACTGTGGGTGAGGCTGGAGGAGAGGCTGGAGGTGAGGTTGGAGGAGAGGATAGGGGTGAGGCTGGGGGTGAGGTTGAGGTGAGGTTGGAAGTGAGGATAGGATGAGGTTGGAGGTGAGGTTGGAGGTGAGATTGGAGGAGAGGCTGTGGGTGAGGTTGGAGGTGAGGCTGCAGATGATATTGTTTCGGGTCTTCTGGAGGGGGCCCGAGGGGGCAGGGGCAGGGAAGGCCCCAGGGAAGAGATGCCGTCTGAGAGTCACCCGGGAAGTCCGAGCAGCTGGGTGGAGGCAGCCTGAGGAATACAGCCAGGGGGAGGCAGGTGTGTGAGGGGAACAAAAGATCCCGGAGACCACACCTGCCTTTGGTTCTGACCCCAAAGGACAGTTGCTCCAGGCCAGTCGATTGACCTACTGAACCGACTATCTTGGTCTATCACAGGGTTTCTCCCCAGTGGCGCTGTTGACATTTGGGGCCAGATTGGCGTGGGGCCATCCTGTGCCCTGCAGGGCGTTCCGCCGCATCCTTGGCCTCCGCTCACCAGATGCCGGCAGCACCCCTGCAGTTGACAGTCAAATCCCTCCAGACATTTGGCTCGGGGTGGGGGAGGCTGCAAAATCAGCCGCAACTGGGACGCGCTAGTGGGTCATCTGGGAGAATTGTCCTAACCGTCGTGCGGCAAGAAGAGAGAGTGATACAGAGCGTAAGCTCCGGGGTCGGCCTGCCTGGTGTCCTCTCCTAGTTGTTTTTAACTAGCTTTGCGTCCCTGGGAACCTTGCTCAACCCTGTGGTTTCCTTTTCCGTAAATGGAGAGAGCTGGCAATTTCTTCCTAGCGGTCCTGGGGGGGCCGGCCGAGGCGCAGCTGTTCGGGGCTTGGCCCGCAGAGGGCCTCCGTGTGTGGCATCTGGCCGGTGCCGGGGCTGCTGGGAAAGTGAAATGAGACTCTGACACCAGAGTCCGTCTTGACTGTTGCTTCGTCCCCGCAGGTGGCATGTGGGCCCCCCCCCCAGGGGTGATTGGTGGATGGAGATGGGAGGTCCTGGCCTGCTTCTGGCCATTCCGGTTGGATCCTGCTGCCCTTAAACAAAGTTCCCTTTGGTCGAGGCTCCTGAACCCGGGGGGGCGTCTGAAGGAGATTGTGGAATGGGCCCTGGGGGTTCTCGAGGGGGAGGGGAGGGTCGCTGGTGTCCAGGAGCTAGACAGGGACAAGGACCGTTGGTCTGGCCGACTTGGCAGCTTTGATCTTAGCCCCCGTCCTGGAGCCATGTCTCGGGACTCAGCGACTCTTACAGCTGTTGGGCATTGCTGGCCACTCTCCAGACCCAGAAAATGTCTGTTGCCTTCCTGTTTTCTGAAAAGTTCTGTGTGTGAGTATGCTGGCCAACTTCTGGCCTCAGGTCAAGGGGAGGGTCAGGGGAGGAGCGAGGGGGACTACCTGGAGCCTCAGTTTACATGTCTGTGAAACAGGATGTGGATGATGTCTCTTCCAAAGGCTTATCAAGATTAAGAGAACAAGTGGCAGTGGCTGGGTCTTGACCTGGAGCTCAGGAGAGAAACCTGGGCCGGAGAGAGAGTTCTGGAAGTCTGATCTAGAGCAGGCGCTCGGTGCAGGAATGAGCGAAGAGAGCCACACCCCTTGATCTCCCTCCTCTGTTCTGTTTTCCTCCTTAACACCTGTGGCCATTGGCTCATTGTGGAGCTCACCAAGCTCCCTGCACGTTGACTGTCATCCCCCATTATGATGTGGCTCCCAGAGGGAGGGCAAACACCCGCCGTCCATTCTTTTTTTTAAGTTTTTTTTTAATGTTTATTTATTTCTGAGACAGAGAGAGACAGAGCATGAGTGGGGGAGGAGCAGAGAGAGAGGGAGACACAGAATCCAAAGCAGACTCCAGGTTCTGAGCCATCAGCACAGAGCCCGACGTGAGGCTCAAACTCACGAACCATGAGACCATGACCTAAGCCGAAGTTGGTTGCTCAACCGACGGAGCCACCCAGGCGCCCCGAACCCGCCATCCATCCTGAGTGCCCAGAGTGTGCCACCTGGCTGGTGCCGGTGACGTCTGTGAACCAATGACCGAATTAGGTGAAAGCAGCTTTCCAGATGAAGTGAGATCTTGACTATTGTTCTATTCTGGGACAGAAATAGAAGTCTTCTTGGGGTCAACAGCACGGTGACCTGGGTCACTTATTCTCCTAACTTTGCATATGCCCTCGTCTGCATAATGACAAGGGTGCCGGGGGAGCGGGGGCTCGAAGTTGGGCGCTGCTGTCTCCCTTCCCACTGTCAAGGCGGCCCCTTCTTCCCTCCTCAGGGCACCGTCCGGGGAGCCACGGGCATCTTCCCACAGTCGTTCGTGAAGATCCTCAAGGACTTCCCGGAGGAAGACGACCCCACCAACTGGCTCCGCTGTTACTACTATGAGGACACCATCAGCACCACCAAGTTCGTGGCCTGTCCACCCTCCCTGCCCCTCCCCACCACCACCCCAGCCCCCCGCATCGCACTCTGGGCTCTGAGACCTCCCCTCACCCAACTGAAAGCCTCCAGGGGCTCCAGATAAGCCATGACTCGGTAACAGGATGCCAAGACCCAGAGGGGTCCCGCCAGCCTCCTTCCCATGTCCCTCTTCTGGCCTGATGCCCCCTCACCGCTGCCTGTTGTCCCCTTAGGGACATCGCGGTGGAGGAAGATCTCAGCAGCACTCCGCTATTCAAGGACTTGCTGCGGCTCATGAGGTGAGTGGCTGGAGGGGGACGGGGTGGCGGGGGGGTGGTGCGTCAGAGACCCCAGAGGAGAGAACAGAGGGGCAAACGCAGTGCGTTAAGGTTCATCTGCTTTGCCTTCTTGTTTCGGCCCCAGCCCAGCCCCGCAGGGCAGATGTCAGCCCCCATGACAGAGCCGAGCGGGGGTCCGCAGAGACGTACGGGGCCTTAGACGAGGTCACTCGGCCTGTGAGTGCGGATTTGCGGCTAAAGCCAGCTGGCAAAAGACCTGGGGGCTTGGGGCCTCCACCAACAGAGAGGACCACCACCTCCCAAGGTCCAGCGTGTCCATGGACCCTTCTTTTACAGAATGGAAATAACATTGGTCGGTTCCGACCATGAGAGTCATTCCTGTTAATTACATGTATATGTATTTATATACATATATATGTATATGTATACATATACATATACATATGTATACATATACATCTACGTATATATACATATACATATATATATATACATATACATGTAATTAACTTCAGAAATGGCAGGAGGGTATAAAGAAGCAGAATCACCTCGGGCATCGCTCCGCTCATCATTAGGCGCGCATCCAGATGTCTCCAGGGCACATCGCCACCCCGTAAAGGTGGCGTTAGCTGGCCACATGGTGTCATTCTGGGGGTGCGCCAGAATGAATGCAGCCACCCCTCCTCGGCTGTTTATGTTACCCCCGCTTCCTTACGCCCATAAATCATGCTGTGGTTCTCGCGTTTAGTGATCTGCCCAATAGTCCCCTCAGGATGAGTGTCTAGGGGTGGAATTTCGGAATTAAGGTGTTTGCAAGTCTGTTAGGTCTCCCATCCCTTTGTCGTATTCCCCATAGGAAGGTTATATCACGTGAGTTCGAGCCCCGCGTCGGGCTCTGTGCTGACAGCTCGGAGCCTGGAGCCTGCTTCGGGTTGTTCTGTGTCTCCCCCTCTCTCTCTGCCCCTCCCCTGCTCACGCTCTGTCTGTCTCTCTCTCTCAAAACTAAATAAACATTAAAAATATTTTTTTAAAGGTTACATCACTTTTCACTTTCGCCAGCCAGGTCCACCCCACGTCAGACAGTCCCAGTCCCTCAAGAGACCTTCCTCCACGGCGGCACACAGCTCTTGGGGGCTTTATTCTCTCTACTCAGTGCCCGGCCAAATCCACCCCTCGGCCTCACATCGGTCCTTAACTCTTCACATTTATACACAAGGCACTTCAGGCCGTGCCACGAATTTGTGGCGAAAGCCTCTTCTCCCCTGTAGGTCTCAGTGTCCCATCTGTGCAGTGGGAGGTTGGACCCCATGGATGATAAGGCCTGTGCCAACCTCTGACCCCTTCGGATTCTTAGATCCTGGCTTTAAACCTCCATCAGCCCCCCTCTCTCTGTCCCTACGCTTCGGCCTAAGGCCCCTGGACCTCTTATTAACCGTGACCATTCCCACCCAGGCAGGAGTTCCAGAGGGAGGACATCGCCCTCAATTACCGGGATGCCGAGGGGGACCTGGTTCGGCTGCTTTCAGATGAGGATGTGGCGCTCATGGTGAGACAGGCCCAAGGTCTCCCCTCCCAGAAGCGCCTCTTCTCCTGGAAGCTACATGTCACCCAGAAGGATGACTACAAAGTCTACAACACTGTCCCCTGAGCTGATGGGGACTAAACAAATAATAAATAAATAAATAAATAAATAAACTTTAAAAATAAATACAAGTATTTATTTATTTTTGGGAAAGAGAGAGAGAGAGCAAGCAGGGGAGGGGCAGAGGGGGAGAGAGAGAGAGAGAGAGAGAGAGAGACCCAAGCAGGCTCTGCACTATCAGCACGGAGCCCAACACGGGGCTCGAACCCAGGAACCACGAGACCATGACCTGAACCAAGATCAAGAGTTGGACGCGTTACCGACCGAGCCACCCAGGTGCCCCTCAAAGTATCTTTAAAGTACATTCCTCAGGAAGAAGACAGCGGATCCTTGAGGGACGGGCTGAGCTGCATGAACACATGATAAGCAAAAGCAGCAATAAGTATCGTGGATTCATCTTGGGTTGACTGAGTCAAGCTGAAACCATGTTTCCCAGAATGTCCTTCACCGTGTGGATCCAGACGGTGCGGCCCCTAAGACACGTGGCACAAGAGATTCAGAAGGGGAACGCAAAGCAGCAGGAACTTCTTTTTAGTCCAGAGATGCCACTGCCGTTCATGCACACGGGTCCTTCTGTGCTGCTTCACGCTTTGGAACTTCAGAACACAGAAGTCAAAGAGAAGATCCCGGAAGCAGTGAGAGAATGTTGCAATGGCCACAAAAGAACAACACTGAAAACGATAGCAGGCTTCTCAGTAACACGCTCAGTGTCAGGTTCCCGATCCCGGGCTGGGTGTGTGTTTAGCTCCCTGCCACAGAGCACCAGTTTCTTCGGGTTCCTGTTTGTCCTTGGTTCTCTCACGGCACATGCATCTTCTGTCTTTGACAGCCCTCGTCACTCGACCGGACACAGATACAGCAGCATCATATAGAAGGTTTGACCAGGGGCACCTGGCTGACTCTCTCGGTTGAGCGTCCGACTTCGTCTCAGGTCACAGTCTCGCAGTTTGTGAGTTAGAGCCCCGCGTTGGGCTCTGTGCTGACAGCTCAGAGCCTGGAGCCTGCTTCTGATTCTGTGTCTCCCTCTCTCTACCCCTCTTCCTCTCATGCTCTGTCTCTCTCTGTCTCTCAAAAATGAATAAACGTTAAAAAAATTAAAAATAAAACAAATTTAAGGTTTAACCAGCTCCCATGATCGAAGGAGATTAAATCCTCAAGGTAAATCTCTTGTCCCCTTTTCCTAGTGGTCCTGCTTCTCTGATGGAATCCTGAGATACACATGCATATAAATTCAAATAAGTGTTCTCAATATAAGTGAAAAATAACTTCTCATTTCCATGGTTAAAAAAGGACAGAATTAAAATACTGGATGATAATAATCATACATGCACTGGGAGAGGTGGAATTAAAGCGTTCCAAGGTGCTTACGCTATCCGTAACCAGAGTTAAAATTTGTTTAACATTAGGCTTGGCCAAATTAAGCGTGCATGGTAAAATTTCAATGAAAATTATCCAAAGACTAGAAAGAGAACATACGTATTTCATTTACATCAAAATGAATAAGAAAAAAGGAAATCAATTTAAAAGAGGTAAGAAATGGGGTGCCTGGCCGGCTCAGTCAGGGGATCATGGGACTCTTGACCTCGGGGTTGTGACTTCAAGCCCCATGTTGGGTGTAGAGATGACTTAAAAAGAAAACCTTAAAAAAAAAAAGCGAGACAAGAAAGAGGAAAAAAGAGGTAGATTTCAAAAGCCACTTGTCCAAATACATCGTTTTGATACTTGAAACGTGTATGGACTCAATGCACCAATTAAGAGATTGTCAGATTAGAGTTTTTAAAAACTAAGTCCATGTAAGTGTCATACACATGACAGACTCACATAAAATCTAAGGATGTGGAAACGTCGAAAGCAAAAGCATACAAGAAGATATTCCTGACAACTGCCAAGCCAAAGACAGCTTAGTGTCAGGGAAGGGGATGTCTCTACAGACCCATAGTCTATTTTTGCATAAATTTAGTGACAGCCTTTGACCCTAAACAGATAGTTATGCTTACCAGCCACACTGGTATACTTTGTTGCTTTGGAGAGGAGGTGTGATTTTTTTCCTTTATTTTTGACTTTATGTTAACTGAAGTACCAAAATGTCAAAATCGGAGGTTAAAAAACTTTTGCCAATACCCAAGCTGCTGAAAACCGCATTAGGGGGGTTGCTATGATATTAACTGACTGGAACTTTGACACTGATCAATTGACAGTGGGGAGGAAACTGATGACGACCCACCAGTTGGTTACACCCTATGGACTTTTCTTGGTATGCAAAGGGCTACAGGTACACACAGGATACTTTTGGAACTAACCGGGAAAAAGCCAACATGTGCCATCTTGGAAAAGTATATACAACTTGCTGTTCATTATCATGCAAACAAGGCAACATGGGTAACCAAAGAACTGTTTTCTGATTGACTAGTAACGGCTTTGCACCAGGGGTGCAAACTCACTACAGGCATTCTGGATTGGAAAAAAAGAATTATAAGATGTTATCATCATTTCTGGAAAACTGCTCTGCACGCCTCCTTCCTGAGCTTCTCACGAAAACCACTGTTTCAGTTTTTATGTCTCCCCAGTGAGATGTGCCCGAGTACAAAGAATTTTAGAGCAAAGATAAACACTTTTTTTTTCAGACTGTGCTGTGCACTTGTTATAATCACAGAGCCTAAGACTCCATGACTTCTTAAAAAGAATTTACTCTTAAGAATGTTATTTACACAGTTGCCCATGCTTGCATTGATGATCACAAATCAACAATTCCCAGATACTCGACAGAACTGCTGTCTACAGCAGTATTTGAAAAATGAACCTGCCTTAAGGGCTTGGGAGACTTTTTATGTGACTGATGAGAAGATGGTAATATCAGACTTCGTACCTGCACAAGAAGTTTATCAGCCTAAAATGGAAGTAACGAGGAGGTGATGTCAAAGAAATGGCAAACTCTATGGCTCATTTATCCTTCATTCTTGGCATGATGGGGAAATTCCTGAAGTGGTGTTACATACAGATAAGAGTTGACTGTGACCATGAGGGTGCTGATGATATGAGGGACACAGATGAAATCATGCCCCTTGCCAAGGTGGTGAATATTTGTGATTGGGGAATAGCCTTGAACATTCTGCAATTAGTAACGTGTAGAAGGTAAAATGGCAAATTGCCCAACTAGAAATAGACTTCTTAGGAAGAAATCGAAGTTAACGGATACTCACTAAAAAGAGTATCAATTGCAATGCTGCTTCTTCATTTGAGAATCTTATTCCTGACTCATCAAGTATCCAATAGGAAAATGATGGCATCCTCAAATTAGGATGATCCAAGGAGTGTTTAATAAAGGAACTACTTACAAAGGTAGATGCAGCATGTGGGAAACCAGAAAGAATGGCTCAATATCCCAGAGATAGGACTACGGACCTGTTACATTCCTGGGTCCATAGGAATAAAAGGAGGAAGTGTTTATAAAACTTGGAAGGAGAGAGTTGTGTGCAGAGGGCCACCTTGAGAGGCACAGTGACCTTTGCTTGGTGGACATAACCCACAGTAACCCTTCAGGGAAAGAATCAGAGAAATAAATACCCTATCCTCTTCCTCCTCCCTCCCTCCCTCCCTCTGATCTCCCCCAGAGAGAGTGTTTCCCCATGGCCAGAACTACCTGGAAGCCAGAGTACTAGGCTATTATCATCCACTCAGGTAAGGTCCCTAGGGCAGAAAGCAGGGTAGAGAAGAACACAGAGTAGAGAGGAATGGGCAAATGAAGATGTCTGGCACAATCTACCTATTTTGCTTCCTATTTCTCTTTTCCTTCACCCAGGTGAAAATTCCATGCCCCCTGGATGGGGAATGTGGAAAGTTTCATCAGCCACAATATCACTGTAGGGCAATATCAACACAGACATACACCCAACTGAAACCTAAAACATTCACTGACACAGGTATTCTTTATATAAAATGGGGAGGGGGAGGTGTTGGTTTAAATAACACACATGTGGTTGTTACAGTCATAGGTCATAGGTTCTAAACTGGTAGCTCAAACTATTTCCTTCCACCATTCATTTCATTGTTCCCTTACTCTCTGCCAGCACACTGGCCAGATAGGGGCCTTTATTTGGTGGAATGACCCAACACTTCATTCTATGGGATCTGAGTTCTTGGAAGTCTTGTCTTTATTGAGCTGCTTCAGTATTCCACTGTCCAAGACTAGAGGGTAAGGAAATAATATAAACACACCCATGAATCACTGTAGTTCCAGATATCACCTCCTTTGTGTAGAAACAACTTAATCTCCCCTCAGGCAGTAGGCATCAACAGCCCCACTCATTACAGTGACTCCTTTCTCTGCCTGTTGGCTCACTGGCACAAGGAGCCCTAAATGGCTCTGGTTTTTAAAAATGTGACTTTACCATAACCCCCAAGTTTCAATACCCCCATTGTTACTCAATTGTAAATATGTTCTTTAAATTCAACTATGATTCTATTCTTTGAGCTATCAGTGACTCAGAAGTGTGTTTTTAAATTTCTAAATGTGTGGAGCTCTAAAAATATGTTAATGGTCAAATATAATAATACAGAAAGTGCAGAAAAAGAAAAATACCTGGAAATTAATAAGCTAAGCTACCAATAGCAGAAGTTAAAAAAGGAACAATAGAATTACTGTGAGAAAAGGAAGAAATAACAAAGATAAGCACAGAAGTCAACGTCAACAGCAACAGCAAATATGATAAAAAAAAAAAGATGGGGAAAAAAGATAAAAAAGATTTTAAAAATGGGTTCTTTGGAAAGACTGGCAAGACTGATAAAAAGCAAAAGAAGGGATAAAAGAAAACTGTTAGGAATAAAAAAGAACCACAATGACAAATAAAACAGAGATTTAAAAGAAACTTACAGAAATCCATCAAAAACCATAATCCTAATTTTTAAATTTTAGACAAAACAAATACTTAGAATAGTGTATCTTGGCAAAAAATTTTTTTTCAGGAGAACTAGAAGCCTGAATTTTCCCTTAAAACTGTTAAATAAATTGAAGCAGAAGTATTGTGCCTCACTAGGTATATACTCCAGGCTAATGGGCAAATTCTACCAAACATTCAAGGAGCAGATCATGCTACTTGGGAAAAAAAAAAAAAAAAACCTTCCAGGAAATAAAAGATAAAATACCTCCCCATTCATCTATGCAGCCAGAATTATCTTGGTGTCCAAACAGACAAAGATAGTACAAATAGTAAAAAGTATAAGCCAATCACATATATGAATATAGATAAACATTTTAGCAATGAAATTCAGCAGGGTGCAAAAAAGAAAAAAAGAGAGAACACAAATGGCTACATTAGGTTTAAGTCAGGCATATGAAGGAGGTCTAGCATTTAAATCTCTATACATGTTCACCACTGCCTAACATTAATGGACAAAAACTGTATGGGCACCCCAACAGATGTGGGAAAAAGAAACTGAAACTATTGGAAATCCATTCACGATTTAAATCACACAAGTATTCATATATTTGCACAACTCTTAGTATACTGGGAATAAAGAGACTTTCTTAAACTCATAAGCCTGTCTTCAAGAAAACCTACAGCAAACATCATTCTTAATATGAAAATATTGGAATATTAGCAGCAGTTTCTTCAAAAGACAGAAAGAAGGCAAGAACACCCATTGCTTCCCATCTATACAACACTAGAAGTCTTAGCCAACTCAGTAGGGCAATAAAAAGAAATTAAAGTATAAGGATTGGATGGCAAAAGCATATCTGTCATTATTCACATTTGATATAATTGTCTTTATAGACAACCCAATAAAATGTATAGGCAAATTATTAGATCTGATAATAGAGTTTATCTATGTGGTAGATTATAGTAATACTAAAGTTGATTGCCTTTTTACATATCAACAATAAACAATCTGAAAAGAATTTCACAACATCAACCAAATCTTTAAGCTACTTGGAAATAAATCTAAAGGTATACAAGACCTGTATGTATAAGATTACAAAACTCAACTGAAAGATTAAAGACTAAAATAAGTGGAAAGACAGCCCATGTTCATGGATAGGAAGCTAATAGCATACAAAGATGTCATTTCTTCTCATTGACCCACAGATATTCATGGGTTGAATGCAATTAGAAAAAACACTCCAATAATTATTTTGTTTGTTTTTGTTGGTTTGTTTAAAGTTTCATAAATTTATTCTAAAATTTATGTAGAAGAGTAAGGGACTTGTAATAGCCAATGCACTCCTGAAGAAGAATAAAGTGATGAGACATGCCCTCCACAGAGCAAGACTTCTTATAAAGCAATGGAAATGTAAAACAGTGTGATATTAGTGCAGGTATTTACAGTTTAGCGGTGGAACAAAATAGAGAGCCCAGAAATACCATGCACATATGGTATTTGATATGTGAAAGAGGTACTTTTGCACATCAGTGGGGGAAACCAGGAACAAAATTTTGAAATGGTGCTTAGACAAATTGCTCAACCATATAGAAACCCAACACAAAAGAGATTAAATCCCTAATTCAAAGTATCCCAAAAGGCAATTCTTGATGTATTAAATCATAAGAGGGAGAAGCAATACTTTGAGAAGATATATAGGATACTATTTACCTAATCTTGGGGTAGGGAAGGATTTCTTAAGCAGAACAAAAATAAATAAATATTAATACATTTGACTACATTAAACTTAGGAAGTTCTGCTCATCAAAAACACAAGGGAAAACATAAGCCAAATTCTAGAAAACATTTGCAAGACATATAACTGACAAAAGATTAGTGTTCAGAATATATAAAGACTTCCCACATATCAATAAGAAAAATACAGACAAGTATATTTTAAAATAGGCAAAAAACATAAATAAGTATTCCACTAAAGAGAAAATAAATAGTCAATACATATATGAAAAGACACTGAGTAGAAATAAGAGGAATGTAAATCAATCCGATCACTTTGGAAAACTGTTTGCCGTTAGTTTGTAACGTTGAACCTTCATGTACTTTGTGACCCCAAAAGGATCTGTTGCATGTGATCAGGAGACATAAGCAAGATGACTTTGCAAACCACCCCTACAAATGTAAACAACCCAAACGCCAGTCCAGAGAGAACAGTAGTTTCATCCATTAATTACAACACCATGGTGAAACACACGTTAAATACGTGAATGATTTTCGGAAACATAATTGAAAGAAGAAATCTAGTCTCCAAAGATATGATTCTATTTTCATAAAGCTCAAAACCTATGAACCACAAATAACAAACACAAAATTCAGGAGAGTGGTTACTTCTGGGAGGGAAGAAGACAGAAACATACAAATGACTGTTACTGCATTCTAGTACTTGGGTTTGAGCAATGCATTCTCAGCTGTTTGTCATATTATACTTTATAGCTTGCATAAACATTACACATATTCTTATCTATGCATCAAGTATGACATTAAAGATATAATTTAGATTAAAAGTTTAAAAATTGGTTTCCATGGGAAGTTCATATTCTGCAGCTTTCAGAACTTAAGCTTCATCTTGTGTGAATTAAATTATTTTAAGAGCATTCACTCCCTCCCTGCCTTGGGTCACTTTGTACCTTTTTAGATGTTACGTGACACTGATCAGTTCTTTCTTTCCTGGCTCCCGATGGGTCAGGAGTGAGGATGGCATTTCCCTTCTCTGCAATGGTTGGATGATGCCAGTATTTCCCAGAGGGAGTACCCAACGCTGCAATAGGCCATCTAAGAACATATTGAACAACAGTATGTTTCCTCCACATTCCAGCTGACAGGTGTGATGGAGCGGAGGCTTTCCTGAAAGATAGGGCAGGGGGAGGCTGTAGACTGGGGAGGCTGGCCTTGGAGAAGAAAGGCCGGGCAGGAGTCCAAGTCAGCACTGGTGTCTGGGAGGGATTCAAATCTCTTCCCAAGCTGAAAACTTTGGGACTTTCCACCTTTGCAGTTCTGGTCAATGTTCCATTTCCCTGCAAGCAAGCGCAGTAAACCCTGACCATGGCCTCGGTTTAGAGGTTTGTCTTTAGGGGCAAAGATGAATGGGAGTAGAGGAAGGAAGGGCGGGTGCTTCTGGGCACCGTGGGGGTGGGGGAAGGGAAGTTCATGCTAAAAAGGAAAGGGAGGCAGCTCTCCGCCTGGAGGCTGCTGTGAAGAGTAGGAAAGCGAGGGGGACCCTGTGGTATGTGGGTGAAAGCATGGGTCCCCTCTCTATCAGTTCCTAGCTGGGTAACTTGGGTAAGAGACTCAGTTTCCTCATTGTGAAATGGGCTAATAATAATAGTATCTTCCTTTGTCACAGGGTTTTGTGAGAATAAGGAGATATATTGGGGTGCCTGCGTGGCTCAGTCGGTTAAGCTTCCAACTTTGGCTCAGGTCTTGATCTTGCAGTCTGGTCTGGGGGTTTGTACCCTGCATCAGGCTCTGTGCTTACAGCTCAGAGCCTTGAGCCTACTTCAGATTCTGTGTCTCCCTTTCTCTCTCTGCTCCTGCCCCACTCGTGCTCTGTCTCTCTCCATCTCTCAAAAATGAATGAACATTAAAAAAAAAAGAGTAAGGAGATATATCTTGTTCATTTGCTTGGCACATAGCAGCCACCCAAAAAATGCAGACCTAATAAAAAGACCACCTAAAAAGAAATTTAACGAGAAACAAAGTTTTTGAGGCGGGGACTGGCAAGGCAGGGAATAGGGGCACAGGGAGAGCTGGCTGGAGCTGGAGGCAATCCCAGACGCTGGGGCCAGATCATACTCTCCCAGCGCCCCCTGCCCAACCTGTCCCATAACAGTTCCTGTAAGGGAACACAAAGACCATCCAGGGACCATGCTGAGGCACGGTTATTATTGTTTACTGGGCTTTTACAAGCTGTGTGCTTTCCCTCCCATGCCTGATGAGAACTCATGAGTTTCCTGTAAGACAAGATTGACTTGTTCACCCATATGACATTTAAACAATGTACACTTGGACCCAAATAGCACCAGTTGGGATGTTTGGTTTGGGTGTTAGGTCCTTCCTGCTTGGAAATTGGGGCCTTTGAGAAGCAACGTTTGTTCTTGCAGATCTTTAAGTTTTATAACCTCTATCACCTAGGCAGTTGGAATCCTAGAATCCCCATGACCAAATCACAGAAACTTTGGAGATCAGTGTGTGTCTGTGTGTGTGTGTTGGGTAAGAGGAGGGCAGAGAATACCAAAGCAAAACCAATGTGGGATGGAGAGACTGAAGTCTCACAACAGGACAGAGCATTTCTGAAGCCTGAAGTAGAAAGACACCTGGGAAAGCCCAGAAGCAGTGGCACTTGTCCCTATGTCCCGGGAAGAAGGAGGCCATCTGGTAGGCACCATGACTGCTAGCCTTCTCCCCTGTCAGGGGTGATCCAAGGATGAAACCAGATAAAGCCAGATGCTTCATTAACAATTGTTTATGTTCAGATCTCTCAGGTTAAATAACTGGTGTAATCTCTGTCTCTGGATTATAATTATTATAATCTATAATAATTATTATATTAATTACATTTACTGTATAAGACCTAGAAGTCATTGTCTGGCACTTAGAGAGTCAGTATTCCAGACCGAAGTCTACCACTAACATACAAAGTGATCAAGTAGACAATCCCATGGATTGTCCTCTCTTGTTCTGCTCCCATCCTCTTGGGTTACAAAGTGCTCTGTGCTCAACTGCCCTTATTTCCAGGAAATAATAATAATGAAGATAGCACGTATTATGAGTGTATTAGGTACCATGTCACTCCTTATTTGCACTTCTCATTTAGTCTTCAAAACAACACCATAAAATAGATACGAGTATCACCTTCACTTTATAGACAAACACTGAAACCCACTCAGAGAGGTTAAAAGACTTGTCCCAGGACTCGGAGCTGTAGGTGGTAGGGCCAGAAATCAACTCCCTAGTTGGCGACTCCAGAATCCATGTGCTTCAACTGTTGGCTGCAGTGTTGTGGAAGTGCTCTGAGTCACAGCTCTGCCACCAAAGGAAGGAATGGCCAGGGAGCCAAGTAGTGGATGGCTCCATCTTGTGAAATGGTGACCTGAGGCAGTGGGGGCAGGAGTGAGCCACGTGCTCGAGTCAGCCGTGATTGGCGGGGGTTGACTGGAGCACTGGCGATGCCAGCAACACAGAAGGGCACAGTAGACTCTGTGTCATAAACTTCAAAGGAACTGGGATTGTGGAAGGAATGGGGAGAACCCATCCCCCGCTGGAGAGAGCTACCATGTCCTCAGGGGAGGGGTCAGAGGTTCGAGTCAGAGGTCAAGCTATAGTAGTTCCCTGGGGCTGACCCAACAAAGTACCACAGAATGGGCAGCTAAGCCAACTAAAATTTATTGTCTCAGTTTTGGAGGTCAGAAGTTGAAAATCAAGGTGTCAACAAGGTTGCTTCTTTCTGAGGGCTGTGAGGGAAGCGTCTGTTCTCTCTTCTTCTTGGCTTGCAGAAGGCCATGTTTCATGTTCACAATGGTGATTTCTGTATGTGTGTCTGTCTCCAAATTTCCTCTTTTGATAAGGACACCAGTCATATTGGATTAGAGGCCCATTTGACCCATAATTACCCCAGTCTAACTTTACTAACTCTGTATGGATTCTGTCTCCAAATGAGGTCACATTCTCAGGTTCTGGGGGTTAGGACTCCAACATATGAATTTTGAGGGGATGCAATCCAACCCATAACAAGAGTAAAGAGAACAGTCAACAAAGAGACCAAGAGACAGTGGGCCCTTGCTAGACCATGAGTCCCCATGGATACAGGGAGGTGTTTAGAAAAGCTGAGGGGTCAGACAGAGATATGAGTAGGAAGTATATAGAGCCCTTTGAGATAAAGGCTTGGACTTCTGGCAGTGACTGGGGTGACCCAGGAAGTTGATGTGTTGGGCTTACCCTAATGGTCTCTTGGGGAAGGTGGTAACCAGTTCCAACTAGCCTAGGACCACCAGACAGCCACTGGTGGTTCCACTCTCGGTAGTTCAGTGCCAAGTGGGGAGGGAAAGCCTCCTTAGCAGCTTGCTCTCTCAAGAATCATTAAGGTGAGTGGGTTTCCTCCTCATGGAAACAAAAGAGCAGGAATTCTCCCCTAAGGCCATCAAAGCAGAATTAGCATCACTGGGCACTACTGACCATTCTGTGCAGGTAAGGGCAGGGTGTATGTAAGATCTGGAACCTTTGTGACTTCCCTCAATGAACCAGAATTATTACCCATTTTTCTCTTATAATCAGGAAAACAAAAATCTTAAGAATGTAGAATGTCGTCATGGAAGTTTTGAGGCATCCTGACTTAGTGGGTGTTGGGGAAACAGGAACCCCTGAGGTTGCAGAGGGAGTAGGAACCTACAAAAGAAGCACTTGCAGAGAAGACTGGGCTAGAAGGAAGGAGCGATGCTTGGGGTCAGGTTTCTGGGGCAGCTCCCAGATGGGGGAGACCCTGATTGCCTTGAACACAAGGGCTGACGGATGACCCTGGACCCCAAGACTGTTGACCCCATACAGGCTGAATCTACTCAGCTATCCTCATCTACCTCCCCACCAAATCCCAACCTCTCCCTGCTTCGTCACTTGAGACTGTCTGGTGTGAGAGAATGCGTGTGTCCAGTCAGCACCCCCACTTACATACTAATCACCCCAAGACACATGTTCACCACTTCCTCTGTCATACTCAAGAATGTGTCAATTCAAAGGAAACAGTTACACAAGAAGTGGGGGGAGCAGTCTAGAGAGCAGGAAAATCTCATGCAAGGAAGATGCATTTGAAATTGAGAACAGAGTCTGAGAACTCCATGAGTTGCAGACAAATCCCTGCAACGGTCAGGTGGGGTAGCAATTCCCAGGGTGGAGAAAGGGGCCATGTGGGCCTCAAGCTCCCTCTCGTCTCTCTGTCCGCTCCCCCAACCAGGGCTAGTGCTCTAGGTTCACCATGACTGTGCAAGTTCTTATCCCAGCCTGCCTTCTCTGTGCTCAGTCAGAGGCAGTTTCAGACCTTGAGTCACACTAGGAGGATCTGTCTGTCTAAGCCTCTCTCTGAGATGCCTCCCAGAGGTCCTTGCATTCTTGCCTGAAGCATGGCCTTCAACCCCTCAGAACAGAGTTCTCAGTAATGTTCCTAGGTCCTCCTTTCCCATGGCTGAGCCACTGTCCCCTCATTCCCCAGCTGGAGGCTCAGATCCATTATCAGCGTTAGGACTAGAGCTGATATAAGACAGGAGGGATTCACAGGGTCACAGCTGTTCCTTAACCCTCCTTGAGACTCTGTTCTCACCCCTGGGTCTAGCCTTGTTTTTGAGAGCAAGGGCCCACTTATGCCTGGTAGCTGAATTCCTACATACCTCTCCATGCCAGAGTCCCTTTCCTAAAAAGCTCTAGATGATTCTCAACTTTATAAAGAATAGCTACAAAAACCTACCCTTGACATAATACTTAATGACGAGAAACTTGAAGTTTCTCAGGTACAAGGCAAGAATGTCTCTGCTCACTACCCCTTTCCAAGATTGTACTGGAAGTTCTAGGTAATGCAATAAGACAGGAAAAGGAAATAAATGGTATAAAGATTGGGAGGGAAGAAATAAAACTGTTTTGTTTGCAGATGGCATGATCATCTATGTAGAAAATCTGAAAGAATTTTTTTTTAATTTTTTTTCAACGTTTTTCTATTTATTTTTGGGACAGAGAGAGACAGAGCATGAATGGGGGAGGGGCAGAGAGAGAGGGAGACACAGAATCGGAAACAGGCTCCAGGCTCCGAGCCATCAGCCCAGAGCCTGACGCGGGGCTCGAACTCACGGACCACGAGATCGTGACCTGGCTGAAGTCGGACGCTTAACCGACTGCGCCACCCAGGCGCCCCTGAAAGAATTTTTTTAATCTCCTGGAAATAAGTGATTAAACAGGTTTCAGGATACAAGGTTAATATACAAAAGTCTATCATTTTCCTATAACCAGCAATGAACTAGTAGAATTTAAAATAAAAAACATAGTACCATTTACATTAGAACCTATAAAAATGAATATTTAGGTGTAAATCTAACAAAATATATATAAAATCTGTATGAGGAAAACTACAAATTTCTGATGAACAAAATCAAATAATAACTAAACAAATGGAGAGAGATAGTCTATGTTCATGGATAGGAAGACTCAATATTGTCACTATATCAATTCTTTTCAATTGATCTACGAATTCAATTCAATATCAATCAAAATCCCAGGATGTTATTTTGTAGATATCAATAAGCTGATTTTAAAGTTTATATGGAGAAACAAAAACCCCAGAATAGCCAACACAATATTGAAGAACAGAGTTAAAGTACTGACAGTACCTGATTTCAAGACTTCTTGAAAGCTACAGAAATCAGGATAGTGTGGTATCGATGGAAAAATATTCAAATAGATTGATGGAATAGAATAGAGAGCCCAGAAAAAACCTACATAAATATAGTCAACGATATTTGACAAAGGAACAAAGGCAATACAACGAAGCAAAGACAGTCTTTTCAACCAATAGTGCTGGAACAGCTGGACATTTACATTCTAGGAGGAGGAGGAGGAGGAGGGGGAGGAGGAGGAGGAGAAGAAGAAGAAGAATCATCTAGACACAGACCTTACACTTACACTCTTCACAAACATTAAGTCAAAATAGATTATAGACCTAGATGTTAAAAGCAAAACTAGGAAAGTCCTGTAAGTTAACACCGGAGAAAATCTAGATGACCTTGGGTTTGGTGATGACTTTTTAGGTACACCAAAGGCACGATCCATGAAAGAAATAATTGAAAAGCTGGACTTCATTCAAATTAAAAACTTCTGCTCTGCAAAACACAGTGTCAAGAGAACGAGAAGACAAGCCGCAGACTGGGAGAAAGTACTTACAAAAGACACCTCTGGTAAAGGACTGTTATCCAAAATATTTAAAGAATTCTTAAAACTCAACCGTAAGAAAGTGAACAATCTGATTTTAAAAATGGGCCAAAGTCCTTAACAGACTTCACCAAAGATATACAAATGGCAAGGAAGCATATTAAAAATGGCCTGCATCATATAGCATCAGGGAAACACAAATTAAAACAACAATGAGGTATTACCACGCACCTATTAGAATTACCCTAATCCAGACCACTGATAACACCAAATGCTGGTGAGGTTGTGCAGCAACAGGAATGCTCATTCATTGCTGGTGGGAACGCAGAATGGTGCAGCCGCTCACCAAGCAGTCTGAGGGTTTCTTCTAAAGGAGTAAAAAAAAAAAAATGTATGCTCATACAGAAACCTGCAAACAGTTGTTTGTGGCAGCTTTATTCATAAATGCCCAAACTCGGGAGCAACCAAGATGTCCTTCAGTAGTGGATAAATAAACTGTGGTAATCCAGACAAATGGAATATCATTCAGTTCTAGAAAGAAATGCCCTATCAAGGCATGAAAAGACATGGGGAAAACTTAAACTAAGTGAGCCAAGCCCATTTGGAAAGTTTACATACTGTATGACTCCAGCTATGTGACATTCTGGCAAAATTAAAAGGAGACAAGGGGGTATAAAAACTTCTCCAAAAAAAAAAAAAAAAAAAAGACCAAACTGTGGAGACAGTAAAAAGGTCAGTGTCTGCAAGGGGTTGGGAGAGGGATGATATGTGGAGCACAGAGGATTTTTAGGGCAGGGAGACTATTCTCTATGATACAGTAATAGCAGATGCATATCATTATACATTTATTCAAACCCGTAGGATGTAAAACACCAAGGGTGAACCCCAATGTAAACTGTGGACTCTGGGTGATAATGATGTGTCACTGTAAGTCCGTTCCTCAGTTGTAACAAGCGTATCACTCTGGTGGAAGATGTTGATAGTGGGAAGAGGAGGTGGGAGTGGGGTATGGGGGTAATGGCAAATCTCTGTATTTTCCCAATCTTCATGCGAACCTGAGATTGCTCTAAAAAAAATCCTAAAAAAAAATTTTTAAGCTCAAGATGGAGGCCTGCCTTGTCCTGCCCCTCCCCAACCGGCCCCCATAATCCTGCTGCTTATAGGCCCCAGCCCAGAGGCATGGGTCCCATCCCCCTTGTTGACTCCCTTGTTGTCCCTCAAACAAACCTGCTTTCCCCGTCACTGTAATCAGCCTGAGGTGGGGACACCCCTCTTCTTGGGCATCTATTACTGCCTGCCACCGGTAATTGCCTGAAATCTCTTAGCTTTGCACACTTCTATCCGGAAAAACAGACCCATCGTTCAGAAGGGAGCATGGCTTATCAGGCAGGGATTTTCCTGCAACCCCGCACTCGAGGACGGTTGTTTTATCTGTCTCTGCACAGATGAAATGCTGACGGGCCCCTATCTTCCTCATGACTTCAAACCACACGGTTCAGTTCCTGGTATCTCCTTTACCACCTTGCCCACCCTTGAAAAACAGCAGGTGGTTTCAGGGCAGAGATTTGGGTTTCATCTCCAGTTCCCGATCTTGGGCTCAGAATGCCCTGCTGGTGAGGAAATGTACGTTGGGTGCTTTTCTGGCCTTGGAAGAGTGGTGCAGGGAAAAGCCACCGACACTGTCCATTGAGGGGCATGGGCAGGGAGGAGGTAGGATCATCAGGTCTCAGAACATAGATTCTCCAGCTACAGGATGTCAGACCAGCTTCTCCTGCCAAGAAAGCCAATTCCTTCCACAAATCCTGAAAGACCATCTTCCATGTGTAGGGCTCAGCACTGGCCAATAGCAACTGCCCTCCGAGGCTGCGTCTCCCCTAGACTTGCTGCCCTCCTTCCATCCACCTGGCTGATAGCCACCCCTCCCAGAAATGTGGGGCTACCATCACCAGACACTGTGTTTCTATCCTTTAAATATGCCACAAATCTACTCACTCTTCTCTCTTCATCGTCACCATCAAAGTCCCAACCAGCATCATTTTCCTCCTGGCGATCACCTGCTCAGTGATGTCCCCATCCCCAGTTTATTCTCAGCATGGCAACCTGAGCCACCTGCTCAAAACTCAAATCTGATCATATTAATCTCTGCCTGAAATTCGCATAGCTTCTCAATGCCTATAAGATAAAGCTCCAAATTCCTAGTGTGGTTCCAAAGTCCCTCAGAACCTGAGTTGCCACCATATCTCCATCTCCTGACTCCCCATTTTTCCCCTCTCCCTCTCTGGGCTCCACTCCCTGCTCTTCCCAGTTCCTCAAATGTCTCTTCTCAGAGACTCTTATCCAACACTTAGCCCCACTCGCCAAACAACTCCTGCCCGCCCTCAGTTTAAATGAAACCTCCTTCAGGGTGCCTTCCCTAAATCTCCAGACAGCCCTGCTACCTGCTTCTCATAGCAGCTATGCTTTTTGTTTTTCAAAGCTTTGAAATGTTCATCATCTCTGTCTTTAACAAAACTTTGGGCTTCACAAAGGCAGGATCATGGCTGTTTATTCGGTGCTCTGTTCTCAGTGTCCTGCACAGTGCCCAGAAAGTTGTAGGAGTTTAATATATTGTTCAGTTAGGGTTGTATTAGTTTGCAATGGCTTAATTTTTTTATTTTCATAATAAATCAGAATATATATATATATATATATATATATATATTGTTTGTTTGTTTGTTCAGAATGTATACAGAATGAATCTGGATACCAGTGTTGGTCCAGTACCTTGGTAATGTCAGGGCCAGTGTGTGAATGGTTCTCTTGGCTTTTCCCTCATTCCTGTTGCTCTACGGTTGGAAGATAGCTACGCTCCAGGCTTCAAGTCCAAGTTCAATGATGGAAGGAGGGGGAAGAAGAGAAAGGCAAAAGATCATCTCCTTGTAAGTTGATCTTTTTATTTGTAAAGAGGAGCTCTCCTCCACAGACCATCCTTTTTGTTTTGGGTCAAAACAGGGCAAATACTCATCCTCAGGCTAATCCCTTCCCAAATAGAAGGAGACTTCCAGAACTGCTTTATGAAATTGTTTTTCTTCTTCGTTATTTTATTTTTAAAATGAAGGTTCTTCTTAAGGGTTGCAATAAAGAACCACCTTCCTTGAGCACAAGAGATCCTCTTAGAGACCTAAAAAAATAATGGTTCTGTTAGAAGAGAAGAAATAGGGTGAAAACAATATAGATATTATCTATTGTGCTTAGCAACTTAAAGCAATGAACATAGTCTCAAAGTTTCTATGAGACAGAAATTTGAGAGCAACTTAGTTGTGTGGTTCTGGCTCAGGATCTCTTAAGCAGTTGGCTGGGGCTACACTCATCTGAAGGCTGGACTGGGGCTACAGGATCCACTGGGAAGTTGGTTCATATGTTTGCTGGCACGACTTCAGCTCTTTGTCATGTGGGCTTCTCCACAGGGCTGTTCATAACATGGCAGCTGGCTTCTCCAAAGTGATCTATCTAGGTGGGGGTTGGAGGTGTATAAGGAGAGAGATGGAGAGAGAGTGAGAGAGAACGAGTGAGACAAGATGGAAACCGCAGTGTCTATTATAATATCAGAAATGGCACGCCATTTCCTGCTCTCTTCCATCAGTCAGACAGAGCAGCCCTGCTGCAGCGTGGGATGGGACTACATGAATATAATATTCAGGAGATGGGCATCATTGGGGTGATCATGAAAGCAGCTAAGGCAAACCTGTAGACAATACAACAGACCTTGGTTGCCACGGTGTGTGTTTGTTGAGTAGAACTGCACTGAAAGGAAGGAAATGAGTTAGAATGAAGTGTTCCTGTTTTCGAGGGGAAGAGAAGGAATGAATTGAAAAAGCTTAGGCTCATTTCATGCCTGCTATATGCTAGCCATGCTATATAGGTAATTTCGCTGACTTTTCCCAACAGTTCTATAGCAAATAGGTGGTGATGTTGCCATTGTCCGGATGAGAGCATGAGGGGGGTCAAACCTCAGCATGCCTTCTCTACATCTGACACTCAAAAGCCAACCTAACCCACAGGTGGCTATCTACCTGTGATACTTGGATTAACTGAGTCTGTTTGATTCTCTTTCATGACCTTGAACAAAAGAAGCATAGTGAGAGAGTGAGGATCTGGTTGTGAGGCAGAAGCTGAAAACCACTCCACGGTGGACACTGATATACCACTGAGATGCCCTGTCAATTGACTCATACCCCAGGGGCTGGGGATGCTGTTGGCTCAACTGGCAGCCCCTTTAGGGACAGTTCAGCAAAAGCTATGATACTTGAGGTATCCATTGTGGGGAAAGGTGCATGTGGCAAGCCCCAATGAGAGCATCATAATGGCAACCCCTGGAGTCCTGGGCAAGGCTATGCCATCTACAGTAAAGAATTGTATGTTTTTTGAAAAATAATCTTTTGCACACTGTGGGGCCCTAGCAGAGACATTGCTTGATTATGGGACACCCCATGGCCATGTGGCCACAACTGGCCTTCACGAATTGGGTTCTGTCAAACACACCAAGTCATGATGTGGGGCAGGCCCCGGGCATTATATCATCAGATGGAAGCAGTCCATCTGGGATCAAGCATGAACAGGACTGGGAGGCATAAAATAAGCAAGCTGCATGAACAGGTTGTCTGTCTGCACCAATGCTTCTCTCTTAGCTCATGCTAAGACTGCATAGGGTGGGAAGGTCCCTGTTGGACAAGCCAACGGAGGAAGAAAACACTAAGCTTGATTCATATATAGGTCAGAGGATATGTGGGTGCCAGCAGAAAGGAAATTGTGGCTGTACTGCAGCCCCACATAGGAATGGTCTTGGAAACAGTGGCAAGGAAAAATCCTCCAGTGGGCAGAGTTTTGGGCAAAGGATTTGACCACTTCCTTTGCAAGAAAAGTAGAATAAATATAGACTTACGGGCGAGGCTATGATTAGATCAGGAATCACAGCTCAGCTGCTGCTGCCAGCCCCTGCTTCTTCTCCTTCCTTCTTACAGGTTTTGATCCCAAGAGCACATCTTGTTTTTAAAGTTTTTACTTACTTGTTTTTGAGAGAGAGAGGGTGGAAGAGAGAGAGAGAGAGAGAGAGAGAGAGAGAGAGAGAGAGAGGAAGTAGGGTAGGGGCAGAGAGAGAGGGGACAGAGGAGCTGAATTGGGCTTTGCACAGACAGCAGAGAGTCAGAGAGCCTGATGTGGGGCTTGAACTCATGAACCGCGAGATCATGACCTGAGCGGAAGGCAGATGCTTAACCGACTGAGCCACCCAGGCACCCCACCAAGGGCACATCTTAATAAACCTGCAAAACACCAAACTCTGTCTGAGAATCTGGCTGTCGAGGAGCCCAAACTGTGATATAAACAGCGAGGCAGCAGAGGCTCTGAGATGGAAGAGCCTGTGGGACACCATGAATAATAGTTCAGGGAATCAGGTGGGGGGTGCTCATGGGCACTGACAGGAGGAATAGGGACAGAGATAAGGAAGGAGTGGTCACCGTGGTGGTAGGTGCTGCTGCTGAGTGGCTGACAGTGAAACCAGAGTCTGCTCAGACTTTCAACCACCTGCAGCGCCCCTGTTGCATCCCCAGTTCGGTAACGCTTGGCTCTGTGGGTTCCAAAGAACACCCATCATTGCCCCCCAAGTGTCTGTACTTACTTATTCCTAATAAAAGAATTTGTGCTGGATACGTAGTGTGGTGGGTTAAATGGTGGCCCCCCAAAAGATATGTTTACATCCTAACTCCCAAAACATGTGACTGCGACCTTATTTGGAAAAAGAGTTTTTGCAGATGTAATTAAGGATTTTGAGATGAGATCACCCTGGATTATCCAAGTGGTCCCTGAATCGAATGACAAATGTCTTTATTTCTTTTAATTAAAAAAAATTTAACCTTGTTTGTTTATTTTGAGAGAGAGAGAAAGCATGAGTGGAGGAGGGGCAGAGAGAGAGGAGAGAGCGAGAATCCCAAGCAGGCTCTGCACCACCAGTGTGGAGCCCCATGCAGGGCTCAAACTCATGAACCATAAGATCATGACCTGAGCTGAAGTCGGATGCTTAACCTACTGAGCCACCCAGGTGCCCCAGGACTATTCTTTATTCTGAAGTTATGTACTTCGCTGAAAACAGCAACATTCTTTCTCTGGTGAAACCAACAGTGGTAGGTGGGGTCGTGACTGCTTTTGACTTTTCATCCCGTAGTTCCTTGTATTTACCAAACATTCCAGGAAGGGAACTAGAAGAAGAAATACCAACCCTGATTTAAGAACCAGGAATTGATAGCAAGTTAAGTGAGCAGCCTTGACCCAGGAGGGAACTGACTGGCCTGTAGTTGCTTTTGAAAATGTTCTTACCTAGCACCACCCCTCCACACAGATGTTGACATTCCCCCCACTGGTCATTGTAATAATTTGGAGAAATGTGGGGTGGGGAATGTCACTGGTGTGCAACGTTCTAAATCTGAGACCTCCAAGGTAGAGCACAATGTAGGGCAGATGTCAACATGTTATTCCCAGGATCCACGTCTTAAACATTTCTGTGAGGGTTAATGATGGGAAAAGATATCTGGGTGGGGAATTAAGGACAGAGGAATGAAATGAGTTTGAAGTGGATTGGGGAGAGACATCTGCTTTGGAGACATGGAAACCTGCAACCATGGTCTGTGCCTCCATGACACCAGCCACAAGGCTGTGCTGGCTTCCAAGGTGGGAAAGACCAATTTGCAACCCAGTGATCTATCCTTGGGGGAAAGTGGGCCTGGAGAAATGATGTCCCTGGGATGGACACGGGCCGGCAGTAGTGCCCCCATGGCCCCCTTTGCACAAGGCTGTGTTGGGGGCAGAACTGCTGGAGGTCTCAGGGCAGAGGGGTTGCATCTGAACCCCAGGCAGGAAACACTGAAACGCTGGGGCAGGTTTCGGGTATTGATCAGAGGGAGAAATCTGTGATAGGCAAGGAAGGAAAACATCAAAGAGTTAAGCAGATAAACTCAAGATTTTAATTTAAGTAGGTTAAGTGTAGTAGTTTCAGTCATGCCTGGCTCTTCAGGCAGATCTCATGTGGAGAAAAAAGACACAGTGAGGCCAGAAAACAAGGCAATAATTGAGGATTGGCTTACATTCTCCTACCTTTGGGAGTGAGGTGCCCTGGAACAGAGCTCCAGCCTGGCCAGGTAGAATCAACGAACTTACTCAGGGCCACCCTGCACATGCTCCACTCTGGCTGCCTTGGGGTAAATGCATTTTAGGGAGAAAAGTCAAATACAGATGACAGAGACCGTTGTCAAGGGGAGGGAATATGTGGCATCAGCCTTTGCTCCTCCTGCTTTCATGTGCCCACTCATCACCCGAGGATCTCGTTAGAATGTGGATTCTGGTACCCTGGGTCTGCAGTGGGGCCTGATATCCTGCTTTTCTGACCAGATGCCAGGTGGTGCTGCTGGGGGTTGTCCAGGAACCACACTTTGAGCAGAAAAGGCCTGGTTGACATCACCCTAGGAGAAGATCTGGGAGGGTTTGTGGAGCAAACAAAGACGTCACGAAGGGGAAAGAATATATAGTATGTAAAGGGAGTGCAGTGAGGCCCTGTCAGCTGCAAGCAACCAAAAAAAACAAAAAAACAAACCACTGAAAGTAGCTAAGCTTAAGATAAAGAGCCTGGGGGTTGGGCAGCACCCTGTGAATCTCAACAGGTCTCAGGGCCTCAACCTCATCATGAACTCATGTGCTTCCCCTCCTCCTGCTCTAACGGCTCAGAATGTGGGTGATGGTGGCTAGGGTGGCTCCAGATGTCACTAGCAGAGGCCTGGGGGCATGTCCAGATGCAAGAATGATATTTTTCCTCACAAGGAAAGGTTTACCCACATGCCTCATTGGGCAGACTGACCACATATGCCCCTTTCTAAGCCAATCGCTGGCAAGAGGAGAATTATCATGAGTAGTTTAAACCAATCAAGTTCTGCCTTCTTGGGACTGGGAACAGGAATGTATCTTATATCCAAGATCTGGCTGATCCACAACCTTGGTTCTTGGGGATCTATGGCTATTGTTTGTTGTTTCTGTTTGCTATTTCCCATGGTAGCTTGTTTCATTGTGAATTAGGTGATAATTAGTTATGGGCTTGTGTATCGAAGGATATGTAGAAAATCAACATGATTTGGCCAAAGATAATGGTGTTTTCTACAAACATCTAACTAGAGCTTGGGGCCCGAGAGACACTTGGGGTTGAGCTGATTCGTTGTGCCTCCTGATGATTGGTCATGTTGGTGTTTGTAATAAGTCACGTGGTTCCATGTCTGCTCTGTCACATCCACCAGATGGCTTCCCAAGGGAAATCATGGAAGGCAGGAACCTAGGATAAGCAGAGAAAGGTGTTCTTTCTCCTAACATCTTGTGCTGGGGCTCAAGGCAATCTAGGCATCCTGCCTTTGCCACAATTCCAAGATCGAGTCCACACAGAACAGGCCAGCATCATCAAAAATGGCCATTCTCAGCCCGAGGAGCTCTCATTGATGGTGTCTTTCCTTGGGCTTGTGACCATATTTCCAGGGTCTCTGCACCCACCACAAGCCTTGTGTTCCTTCTCTTACCCCAGACCTTGGGCCCTAACCCAAACCCTCCACTGCCTTCTTCCTGCTATGCCCAGGGACCCTCCAGATTCCTGAACCTTAGTTATGCTGAGCAAGTTTCTGGTAGGAGGGTAAGGGCCTCACCTTTCGTGAACAAAAAAGAGCCTATGGATCTCTCCAGAGGTCAGGGCTGAAACAGATTTGGGCTTCACAGCATGTGTGCAAATGAAACTCTCTAGGGGAAACACAGCTTGAGATGAGCCAAGGGTACAGATGGGCCTTGGAAACACCATTACTTAAGGGATGGGCAGAGAAAAAGGAAGTGATAAAGGAGAAATAGAAGAACACAGAGAAGTGTCATGTCCTGGAGGCACAAACATGTGTCGAGCATAGAACGTTCAATAGCATCAAGCTCTGCTTCCACAGAGCTGGAAGGTGACTCCAGATCTGGCCATATGGAGGTCCTTATTGGCCTTGTCAAAAGGAAGGTTTAGGGAGCAGATTTCTCTGGGCTTAGGAATAAGTGGGAGGTAAGAAGTGGTGACAGTGAGTGTAGACAAGGCTCTTTATAAATGGTGAGTATCTCCTCTGCCCAAGGAGATGTACCCTGATCGTCCCATTTAATAACGCAATCTGCCCTCTGCTCGCCCACCCAACTCCTTGTCCAGATCTACTTCTTTCTTCCATAGCACTCACCTCCTTCCAAAATACTATATGCATTCTATCCTTTGTTAATTTATTATGTTCCTTGTTGAGTGTGTATCTCCCTTGCAAGACTGTAAGAGTCCTGAAAACAGAGACCCTTGTCTGTTTTATTCACCGATAGATCCTAAGTGCCTAGAACAAAGAGTTGGCACCCAGGACGCGTTCAAAAATATTGGTTGAATGAAAGAATGAATGAATATAAAGATGGGATTGAGAAGAAAGCCCAGGCAAAGGAGGGTTTTGTGTTTAAAGATGGCGGCAGCCAGATTGTGTGTATGGCTTGGGTAAACTCTCCAGTTTGAAAACAAAAGAGAGAGTAATGGGAATTAATGTCTCAAGGTCTTGGAAATGATGAATTTCAGAGAACACTTGGAGAGAATGATCTGGTTTGGGAAAGTTGTGATGCTGGGAAGGTAGGTTCATTGAGTGTCCTAAGCAAATCTGCCAGCCTGAGCTCATGTCAGCTGGAAATCCCAGCGCCGATGGTCTTTTTGAACAAAGGAGTGACAGATCACTGTGGTGACCACTCAGGGTCTCTGTGTTGCACAGCTCAGGAGACATCACTCACAACCCCGTAGAGCACAATGTGAATGGTGTCCTTGGAAGTTGTGCAACACGGCAGCCCTGTGAGAAAAGGCTGGCACTGAGAGGGGTGCAAGGCAGGACTGTCTGATGGGAAGCTCTTAGAGACACAATAAGGCCTGACGAGGGAGTGGCACAAGGGATGGGTCAAAAGTCATAGAGGCTGAGTTTCTGCCAGAGCAGAATTCACACAAATCCAGATCTAATAGCAGGTTGGAAAGTAAGAGGGTGAGAAGTACTGAACGTAGGTTGTTTAGGGAAAGACCTCCGAGACGAGACGGCTGTGCTGGGGAGATAATGACCTGAGGTTTTGGTAGCTGCAGTTACTCAAGAAAGAAGGAAGTCCACTTAGATATCTTCAATTTTTAAAGTGTGATTATAGATAAATTACCAGATAAGACCCCTGGAGGGAATTCAGTACTTTCTCCTAACAAGGGGGCTATTGGAAGAGTCAGTGACATTTGAGATTGAGGTAGGGAGGCCACCTGTGTCCTACTGAGGTCATCTTTGGTGCCACGGGCTCCAATTGCATCCTGTCCACTCCATTCAATCCAACCGTGTTTCATTCCATTCAACAGACATCAGTTGAGCATCTACAACTTCCCAGCATCAGAAACAAGGAATAAATGGGATGGTCCCTGCTCCTGACTGTCGGGCTAAAAAGGGAGAGAGAAAAGCAACTACAACAGAATGTGGAAGACATTACACTGAAGTTTGCAGGGGATTGAGGGAGGCCAGAAGCACACGTTTGGGAGGGTTAAGGCTCTTTATCTCCCCAACTTTCCTATGGAGATGAGGCACAGATGACCTTTCCTTGGTCATCTTTCTTCCCCAAGCCCCAGGAGCGGGGGTGTGCAGGGGCAGGAAAGGGTACAGGAAGCTCAGGAATTCACATTTGCTCCTAGGATCTCTTTCTGCACTCAAAGTCATAGAGGTAGCATTGGACTCAACTCAACCACTAACTGGCTGTGACCTTGGGGTGTTCTCGCTAACTGTGAGCCTAGAAGCAAGGGTGTGGGTCTCGTTCTATGTGGAGGCCCTCTTGACTGCCTGGTGCCTTCCTTAGCTAGCCATGTCAATGAGTAGACCCCAGGGATGATGAGTTCTGTGCAAAAACCCTCACCTCCAAGAAGGTGGCCCAGATATCCCTTTTCCTCTGTCTGGCAAGAGTCTCTGTAAACTCCAAGATCCAGCTCTAGGAGGGCCTCCATTGTGGAGCCTTCTCTGACCTCCCAGGAGATGCTTCCACTGTGGTAGTGGTAGCGGGGGGGGGGGGGTGGTCTCAGTGTGTAAGAGGGCGAGGTTTGCACATCACCCTCCCTAGATTGTGAATTCCACATGGCCAGACACTGGGGTTTACTCCTCCTCATGTGTTAGATAACGGCAGGCGCTCAATGCTTATTGAATGGATAAATAAATGATTGAACGTCAACATTTTATATCCTCCCTCACCACCCAGAGCCAACGTCACCCTCCCTTGCCACCCTAGGTAAAAGTCACCCTCTTTCCTCATACTGTCATCAAGGGCTCTGAATATCTACTACAGAACAGGAACCGGCAACCACTTTCTATAAAGGACCAGACACTAAATATGGCTTTGCAGGCTACAGGTCTCTGTTTCAACAATCATGGTAAAACATAGAGCAGCCAGGGACAAAACATGAGTGAGGGAGCATGGCTGCGTCCCAGCAAAACTATTTATGGACCCCGAAATATGAATTTCATGTAATTTCCATATGCCACAAAATATTATTTTCCTGTTGATTTTTTTCCAACCACTTAGAAAATGTAAAACCATTTTTAGCCCATGTGCTGAACAAAAACAGGCTGTAATCCAGATTTGGCCTGCAGGCCAGCGTGTGCCAACACCTACCATAGAACTGATTTAGATCTGCTCGCTCACAGGCTTACTTTGGTGTCTCCCATTATTCTATGAAAAGAGTAAACTAAGTAAGAACACAGCCTTTGGAGACGGCTGGGCCTATATTCTAATTCTGATTCCAGACTCCTTCCCTTCCCTTCCTTCTTTTTCAGTCAGTCACGAGGGTGGCCTGATAATGGCAGGAAGATGCCAGAACTCCTACAAGGTGGGTACATCCTTTTCTTAGGGTTGCCAGAACATGCCAGAACAGAGCACTCAAAACAACAGAAATGCACTGCCTCACGGTTCTGGAGACTAGAAATCCGAGATCAAGGTGTCAGTGGGGCCATGCCCTCTCTGACCGCTCTAGGGGAGAATCCTTGTTTGTTCCTTCTAGCTTCTGGTGTCGGCCCGCAATCCTTGGTGCTTCTTGGCTTATACAGGTACCACTCCCTGTGCGTCTACACATCTTCTTCCCTCTGCACATGTCTCTGTATCCAAATTTCCTTTTTATAAGGACACCAGTCATATTGGATTAGGGTCCACCCTTGTGACCTCATTTCCACTTAGATATCTCTGTAGAGCCTCTACTTGCAAGTAAAGTCAGGCTCTATAGTACGATAACGGGGGTTGGTTAGGACATCAACATATCTTTTCCGCGGAAGGGGGCGCAATTTGGGTATCAGAGCAGGGCAGCAGCCCAGCAGGGAAGGGGGCTGCGTGCAGGTGGGCGAGCAACTGAGTAAACATACTGAGGACAACAACAGTGTGGTTTCTCACAGCCAAGAGGCGAGGTGCAGGCTGGAATGGACTCTGTGTCGTTCCATTGGAAAGGAGTGTCGATGTGAACTTGGGATTTTCAAAACCTGATAGATCTACACATAACGAGAGGTGTGAAAACACAGTTGATGCGTGCATACATCCGTTCATCTGCTTCCTGGCTCTGTCCACCCTGAGGGCCTGAGAAGCAGTGAGCCCTAACTACCATTCTCCACTAACTAAACACAACACAACACAACACAACACAACACAACACCAAAGAAAGAAACAACTAGAATTCCTTGGAGAAATGCCTGAGCCTAAGGCTGGGGCAGGAGAAGTCCAAGATAAGACGGGCGTATCTTATGGTGCCCAAACATCAGGAAGGCCTTGAGGAGTAAGGGAGATATGTCCAAAGGCCACAGGAGCCACTTTGAAGGAGCTCCTACTGTCCAAACCTGGGCTGATCAAAACACCCCAACAAATAATCATACTGATTGATGGTATCCATTTAATAAAGCAGGAAGCCATGGGTTTACATTGATTAAATAAGGGGCTAAAAACATGGGAAGAAAATAAAGTTCTTTCTTTAGTTGGTTAGTGCCAACGAACAAACGTAGAAGGAAGGATAACCTCAAAAGGGGCAATCGTTATGATAGTTTGCAATTTAGTTAAGGAGCATCACTCCTTGCTAAATCAGTGGGTGGAAGGAGGGGGATGATGGGATTTCACACAGTCTCCAAAAACCTCTCCACAAAATACTCATTGGTTAATTCAAAAGTTCGGGGGAGTGTGTGTGTGTGGGGGGGGGGGGGACAGGAGGGACTAACTTGACAATGGAGAAGGTTGGCCAACACCATCTTCATCACGTGAGCAGAGTGAACCTCCCCAGCAACTGGACAGAGCAAACTTGAAAGCTGACAGGATGCCCTGAGAAGAACCCAGCATCACTTCTCTGTGATCCTGACCAAAAATTATAAGCTGGGTCGAATCCTGAGGAAAACCCCAGACCAGCCTAAACAGGGAACGTTCTGCAAAATGACTGACCTGCAGACTTCACAGATGGCAGAGGGAGGAGGGGCAGCCGTTCCACGTTGAAGGAGCCTGTAGAGGCGTGACGTCTACACACGGAGACATGTTGGATCCTGGGTTGGATCCTTTGTTATAAAAGGCATGACTGAGACACTGAGGCTTGAATGGCGTCGTGACGTCATTCAAAGGGAGTATTGAGGTGTTTTGTGCCGCCCTTAACGCTTTCTGTATTTTGAAATTGCTTTGGAATTAAAGAAAAAAGAAAAAAAACTTACCGTAATAACTACAGTGTTACCATAGATGAGCTATGTTCCCTTTGACACGTTATTTCACTTGTTATGCCTCAGTTTCTTCATCTGTAACATGAAAATAATAATGGCTACTTAAAGGATATTGTCAGGAATAGAAGAGATCGTGTGAGTGAAGCACGGGGTCCACTGTCTGGCCACCTCGGGAAAAGGCTCAGCCCAGGACCATTACCAGTGTCGTGTTCTTGTCAGCATTGTCCCGAATTTCATAGACTCTAAGATGTCACCAATGGTAAGATGCGTTCTCATTTTATAAGCCACCGGGAAATTAACAGCATGCCCAGTTAAGCTGACAAAGTAATTCTTCTCATGTACAGTGTTTAATATTTATTGGAAGAGCTGTTTAGGTTTTTTTGTTGTTGTTGTTGCAGAATAATTAGCACACAGTGTTAATATTAGTTTTAGGCATATAGTGTAATGATTCTGCAATTCTAGCTATTTCAACAGAAGTACCATATGATCAGCAATTCTGCTTCCGGATACGTTCTTTTTTTTTTATGTTTTTATTTATTTTTGAGAGAGAGAGACAGACAGAGCGCGAGGTGGGGAGGGGCAGAGAGAGAGGAAGACACAGAATCTGAAGCAGGCTCCAGGCTCTGAGCCGTCAGCGCAGAGCCAGACGCGGAGCTCGGACTCATGAACCGCGAGATCACGACCGGGCCGAAGTTGGACGCTCAACTGACTGAGCCACCCAAGCGCCCCTACTTCTGGGTACGTTCTTAAAAGAATCGAAAGCAGGGACTTGGGCAAATGTTGGTATATTCTTGTTCACAGCAGCTTTGCTCACGACAGCTGAACAGCCCAAATGGCCGTCAACGGATGAATGGATAAACAAAATGGGGTTTCACCATACCGTGGAATATTATTCAGCTTTAAAATATTATTCAGTCCTTTAAAAGAAGGACTTTAAAAGAAACAAAATGGGGTTTCACCATACCGTGGAATATTATTCAGCTTTAAAATATTATTCAGTCCTTTAAAAGAAGGACATGCAACAATCTGACTCATGCAACAATGTAAATGAACCATGAAGACATGACAGTGAGTGAAATAGGCCAGTCACCACAGGACACATATCGTAGGATTGCACTTATACGAAGCGCCCAGAGATTCATAAAGATTCATGTGATTCAGATTCGTAAGGGCAAGAAATAGAATGATGGTCGCCAGGGGCTAGGAGGAGGGAGAGTGGGGAGTTACTGTTTCACGGGTACCGACTCCTGGTTTGAGAAGACGAATGAGTTCCGGAGGTGGACGGTGGTCAAAGGGAATTCACCCAATTCGCCCAACAGTGTGAAATGTACTGAACGGCCGCTGAACCGTGCACTTCAAAGTGGTCAAGACGGCAGATTGGATGTTATGTATCTTTTACCACAGTTGTAAAAACAAACAGGCACTGTCAGTTTACAGTGAGAGAAACCAGAGTAACAGTTACCTTTGAGGGGTTGTGATGGGGAAAGGGCACAGAGGGACCTCCTGGGGTCTCGGAACGTTCTATAGTTGATCTAGCGGTTATACGACTGTGTAGGTTTATAAATGTGCATTGCGCTGGACACTTAGGACTGGTGCACTTTAGAATATGGAACTTGAAGATATTTCAAATGCACAAACAGTAGAGAATTTTTTTTTATTATATGAGCCAACCTTCCTAAGTCCCGGGCAGAGAGGAGCTAGGCAGTTGTCCAAGGCGGAAAGCAAGCTTCCCGGGAGCTAGGTGGGATCCGTGCATTACCTACCCCTCTCGTCAGAGCCACGCTGAGTGACCACACACCCCATCTCGCCTTGTGGGATCTCCCACAATCCTGCGTGTGGCCCACATTTCTCTCCCCATCACCCGGCACGTGCCCCCTGGCACAGAGGAGGGTCTTGGCGACTGTATGTGGAATAAACGAATGAATAACTCTGAGCACAGCAGGGTCGGGGCAAAGGCACAGTGAGCGAGGCACATCCCCGGGCGCAAAATTTAAGGGGCACCCAAACACTCAGTAGCTAAGATAAATAACATTTTAGCGCGATGTTGTGAAAAACTAGCACAAAAAACCTGCAACAAAGTGTGAAATTTTAGTTTATTTCCTTTAGTTTAGAGGCGCCCCTCAAGAACATGATCGAGCTTTTCTTGTTCTATTTCCTTATCTCGTTCTTGTTGCCTGGTTTTGTACCATTGGCAACTTTCTTTTAAAAGCTGCAGGCTGTTGGGCCGCCTGGGCGGCTCAGCTGGTTGAGCGTCCGACTTTGGCTCAGCTCACGATCCCGCAGGTTCGAGAGTGCGAGCCCTGCCTCGGGCTCTGGGCTGACAGCTTGGAGCCTGGAGCCTGTGTCTCCCTCTCCCTCTCTCTCTCTCTCTCTCTCTCTGCCCCTCCCGCACTTGTGCTCGTGTGTGCTCTCTCTCTCTCTCTCTTTCAAAAATAAATAAACATTAAAAAAAATTAAAAGGTGCAGGCTGTTAAATTCTGATGTCCTGTATTCAGGCCACCTCCCTGCTGTGTCCCAGTCACACACGCCCTCACCCTGATCGGCGCTTGTCACACAGAGAGCCCAGAGGCTGGGGGGCGCTTGGCCCACCGGAGGAAGGGGTTTGCCCGGCTTGCTGTTAGGAGCTCGGCCGAGCTGGGACAGGGAACGCAGTGGCAGGTTCCAGAGTAGCCAGTTACAGCCACCGGCCGCAGGGAAAGGGTTGAGCCTTAACCACTTATGGCTAGAAGAAGCGGGACATTACACCTGCAGACAGTGCCTTTTCCATTCCCCCCATAGGGTGCAATGGAGGGTGCGTGGATCCTCTCACCGTCGAGGAGGCCAGAACAAAAAAAAAAAAAAAAGGCTCTGGCCATTTTCCCGAGCCTGGGGTTGGGGGAGGGCGAGGGCTCAGAGTGGAAAGAATGGGGTGCTGAGTCAGAGCGGGGGGGGGGCGGGAAACGCGTCCTCCGGGTGTGCCCCTTTGAAGAGGGCCTCTCCCAGAGGCCTCCAATGCAGATATGTGAAAGATCGCCGCCCGCCAGGGGCCCTGAGTCTTTGACCGCAGCTCCCCCAGAGGCCCCCTCAGAGAAGACACAGTGGACCCCGAGTCTGGTGTGTGAGGGCGGCTTTCCCCACAGGCCTGCCAGGGAAGCCTTCCTAACTGCCCACGGCTGGGCCTACAAGTCGCATACAGCTCGTCAACCAGGAGCCCGGGTCCTCACCACGGACGTCCTGCCCTCTCTCTCGGCCCCACTCCCCCTGCTCTCTCTCTCTCTCAAATAACTAAAATCTCACACTTTGTTGCGGGTTTTTTGTGCCAGTTTTTCACAACGTCGCACAAAAATGTTATTCATCGTAGCTACTGAGTGTTTGGGTGCCCCTTAAATTTTGCGCCCGGGGACGTGCCTCGCTCACTGTGCCTTTGCCCCAACCCTGCTGTGCTCAGGGTTGTTCGTCCGTTTAGCCCACGTACAGTCGCCAAGACCCTCCTCTGTGGCCAGGGGCACCTGTCGGGAGATGGGGAGAGAAATGTGGGCCACACGTAGGATTGGGGGGGGGCGGGGAGAGACCGCCCTGCGCACTGAGGACTGCGGGACAGGATGGGGAGGTGCAAAACAGGTCACCAGGGGAATCAAAACACTACGGGCTAACCCTCGGGGTTGTCTGCAGCATCTCATTTGGTTCTCTCCACAGCCCTTGAGTGTCTGTAGATGCTCACGGGGGAGTAACGGGGTTGCTGGGGGGGCGGTCCCGAGACCCGGCAAGGTCACACGCCAGTAACTCGCATAAAGTTACACTCTGAGCAGGAGTACAGGTGGGAGCCGGCCCAGCTCCGTCTGGCTCTGGGCTGTCCCCTGCTCTGGTTATCGCAGCCACCGCCCCCCGCCTCCCCCGGGGGCGGCACGAAGCCACTGGTCGCCGAGCTAACCAAGGATGCGCGGGTGTGTCCAGGGGGGGCGCTGCTGGCACAGGGAACAGCATTGACAAAGTCAGCGAGGCCCAGAGGGAAAAAAAAATCGGTATCTCGGTGTCCACAGTTCTAAGAAGCTGGGCAATGTTGTGAGGAGTCACTTGTGCAGACACAGGCCTGGCCGGTGTCGCTTCCTCTTTCTGCTTCTGTTTCCTAACGACGACGTCAGCATAAATAGGAAGCGTGACAGGCTCCCCGTCGCCTGGACACTCCAGCAGAAGGCTTTGCTGTCCCACCACGAAGAGGTACGGCCTGGCTTTCAGGGGCGGGCTGGGGAGCGGTGGGGGAGGCCCAGGCTGTGGACGGAGAACGGGGAGAGGCGAGGGGTGTGGGGTGGGCGGGCGCACTCGGGGACTCAGGGGGGTTAGGGCTTGGTCTCTTGGGAAGATTGGCCAGGCTCCTCGGGCAGCCGGGGGCTGAGCAGACAGCCAGCAGTGCCTGCTTCCTTGAGTGTTGTGTGAACAGGGCGAGGGCCTCCCGTTCGGGATCCAGCCGTCCTGGCAGGGAGGACTCCCGGGGAGGCGGCGGTCACACACCTACCTGCGTGGTGTCCCTCTTGGCTTTGCCGCTAAAGTGTCGCCGAGGTGTTAGTGGCAGTGAACCGGTTTCTGCCTCCTTGTCTCTGGAGCAGGAAGAACACATCAATCGTCCCTGACATCCTGGTTTCATATATTTTTTTTAATGTTTATTTATTTTTGAAAGAGAGCGAGTGAGCAGGGGAGGGGCAGAGAGAGAGGGAGACCCGGAATCCGAAGCAGGCTCCAGGCTCCGCGCTGTCAGCCCAGAGCCCGACTCGGGGCTCAAACCCGCCAACCGCGAGATCGTGACCTGAGCCGAAGCCGGACGCTTAGCCAGCGGAGCCACCCAGGCGCCCCTCTGCCGTCCTGGTTTAGAAAAGGAGACCTGGAGAGTGAGGGTGTGTGTGCGTTTCCATGGGTGTCCGTGGGGATGCAGGGGTGCAGAGAGACTGGGAGGTGAGGGGGGAACCCGGAACTTTGTCACGCTCCAGCCCAGAGCTTGGTGTGGCTTTGGAAGCTCCCTTTGGAAGATGAGAAAGGGCTCGGTCTCTCTCGAAGAATGTGGTTTTACTCTCAACACCCCACCCTGAGCCTCCGTTGCTCAGTTGGGTTCAGGCACAGGTGTGGGTGTTCCGCACCCAAGTCTGTGAGCTGGTGGGGGATGGGGGGTGGGTTGCGTCTAAGGGAGTATCTACCTCAGGATGTGTGCAGGTGCGTGCACTTGCCCTGTGGATGGGAGCGCGAGGGCTTCCAAGGTCCCCACCGGGGTGGCAGCCTGTGCGGCCCCACCAGACGGGTCCCGGCGACAAGTTGCAAATGTACAGTTTTGAGTCTTAGGGATCCTGCTACAATTTTGTATCACCGGGTCCTGATTTTCTCTACCTCTCGCCTTTCGTGCTTCCTAATAGTTTTATCACGAGTGAAACCTTTCCCGTTAGCTCTCGGCCCCTCCTTTTTTTCATTCGCCAGCTTCACTCATGTCGTGTGATACGCACCAAACACTACAGAATAGTCCCTCACTTGTTTAATAAGCGTGTTTCGTACTAAGCGAATACGTGGCTATCTGCTTTATCAGCCGTTAGAATGATCCGGAATTGTGTAGCGTAAGAGACAAAGACCAGCTATCCCTATCTCCCGGCCTCACATCCTACTCTATACCATATGTGTCCTTCCAAAACATCTTCTAAGCGCGATGCAAGTATATAGCTTTCCTTTGTACATAAACAGGAGTCTAAGCAGACATATTGCTCGGGGCGCCCGCGTGGCTCAGTCGGTGAAGCATCCCACTTTGGCTCAGGTCGTGATCTCGCGGTCTGTGGGTTCGAGCCCTGCGTCGGGCTCCGTGCTGACAGCTCGGAGCCTGGAGCCTGCTTCGGATTCTGGGTCTCCCTCTCTCTCTGCCCCTCCCCCCTCGTGGTCTGTCTCTCTCAAAAATAAACATTTAAAAGTTAAATATATATATATATATATATATGTATATATATATATATATACACATATTGTTCTGTGACTTATATTTTCACCTAATATTACATTTGGGACATTCCACAATAACACATATCGATTTAAGTCCTTTATTAGCCCTACAAAATAAGGCAGCATGTATTAGTAGGGGCCACACCACAAGTTACCCAATCCCATACTGATAGACATTTCGTTGTTTTTTGTTGGGGTTTTTCCTCCCCCCATTTTTTCCACACCCGTGGAGGTGTTTCTGTGGCCCAGTTGCCTAGAAGAATTACTGAGCAGGAGATTGTGCATCCAAAAATGTAATAAATATTGTCAGATCATCCTCAAAGCAGCTGAATTAACATACACCCCCACAGTGGTGTATAAAAGGCTCATTTCTCTTTAGGAAAATGATCAGTCTTTAGACTGTATCCGGGGCGCCTAGGTGGCCCAGTCGGTTGAGCACCAACTTCAGCTCAGGTCATGATCTCACGGTTTGTGAGTTGGAGCCCTGCCTCAGGCTCTGTGCTGATGGCTCAGAGCCTGGAGCCTGCTTTGGATTCTGTGTCTCCCTCTCTCTCTGCCCCTCCCCTGCTCATGGTCTGTCTCTCTCTGTCTCAAAAATAAATTAAAAAAAAAAAAACATTAAAAAAAATTTAGAAACTGTGTGCAACGGATGGAGGAAAATTATCTGATTCTTGCTTGGAGTTTTCCTTTCCCTGATTATGGGTGAAGTTACTCCTCTTCCATATGTTCATTGGCCACCTGGGCTCCTTTTATGATACGTATAGGAATGTTTTGTCCATATCCCGGGTTTTTTGTCTTTTACATATTTACTGTAGGAGTAGCTCATTTATTAAGTACACTAACAATTTATTTGCATAACGTTTAAATTATGTTTCCAGATCATCACTTGTCCTTTTTCTTTACCATGTGGAAGATACTTTCATACAAAAGCATGTTAATTGCCTTCCAAGTTCAGTTTGGGTTTGGTGTCTTGTCAACCCCTGAGGTTAAACAAGTACTTGTAATGCTTTTTACCATTTTAGTTTTGACTTTTAGAACTTTAATCCACCCAGAATTTGGAGGGGTAGGCAATGTGTAAAATAATTATCTAGCTTTAAAAAATTATCAGCTAATTGTCTCAACATCATAATTATGAGCATGTGGCCCATCCTTTCCTCTGTGATTAGAAATGCCACGATTTCTTCCCAAACTCCTATTTGGTTGTTTTCCTTAACGTTTTCTAGTCCATCTGTCTGCGATTATACTCCTCGTCATTTTTCTGGCTAATAGAACCCGTCTCTCACGTTCGGCTTGTTATAATCTAGAGCCGGTTTGTCAAGCCTGTTAAAACTCCTTTAGGAGTTTCGACTGAGATTGCGTTGAATTTAGAGGTTATTTGGGGGAGATGGCAGTAGTGGGTGGCCTTCCCCTGCTTGTGCCCTTGACGGGGACGACACGCACATTCTCCTTCGACGCTGACGTCACTACTGACTGGTAGTAGATGCCCAGAAACACCAGCGTTCCCTTCAACGCCTCATTTGCCGAGGTTCACCTGTCAGTGTGTTTAATTGGGAATGGCTTTTGTATTACTGAATATCGAGAAGCATCTGTCAAGATAAGCTGATCCTTCTTTCCCCCTTTAATCTGTTGGTCTGTTTCTTTTAATCATGAAGAGATTGCTTCATGGCTCTTTGTTTCTGGAATAATCCCCAGGTGGCCATGATACATTCTTCTTCTAGAAGTCTTTGTCAGATTGCCCTATGACATTCTTTTTGTCTGGAATGAATTTATGGTTTGCTTTGTTTGTTTGTTTGTTTGTTTTTTCATTTCCAGTTTTTATTCCTACCAGTAAATTTCTTCATGAGTTTGGGAATTTTGGTGTGCATGTTTGTTTCGAGTAAAAAGGTGTTTGGTTTTTCTCTTCTCTTTTTTCCCCTCTTCCTCCTTCTCCCTTCCCTCTCCCTGTCCGCCTTTTACTCCTGTGCTTACCCCTCACTCTTAGTGGCTTTTAACCCTTACCTTTTTAACACATGTACATAACGTGTATTTTCCATCAACATTTGGGCGTAATTAACACACTTCTGTGCCTCCAAAACAAGACACGAACCCTAACAAGCTTTCAGTTCTCTTCCGCTTTCCCCCCACTCACCTCACAGCCAGCTCCCACCTTCCAACCACCTGCATTGTTATCACATAACTAACTCACTTTCACTTTATAAGTAACAATTCTTCTCTACTTAGTGTAAGTCTTATTTGGTTTCTTTTCTCACCACTGATTCCAGTATTATATGCTATCTTTCTTGAACTCTTTTTTTTCCCCCTGAAATGTATCCCAGAGCCAATTGTGTTTCTTAGAAAAGATCTGAAATTTTTCTTTGTCTTCACTACATTTCCAAATGTTGCGTTTTTCTGTCCATGAGCGTCAAAGGAAGCTTGACTTTTAATGATTCTAGGTTTAAACATATTTTCCCTCAGTGTTTTCAAGACATCGCTATCTACTTAGAGTTCAAGGTCACTTGTAAGAAAATCTGGCCAACCTGACCCTTGTTCCACTGAAAATAATGTTTGTTTCCTACTGGAACCTTTTGGGAGTATTCTTTTATTCTTGGATGACCGAGAGTTTACCAGCACGTGACTGAGTATGGCACTGTTAAAAATTAAGTTTGTCCTTCCCTTTAGCGGACTGTTGTCTCCTTTAAGCCCTGTGAAGTTTTCTTCTATTTCCATTTGTATCTTTTTGATTGCATGGAAAATCTTTAAACAACAGTGGCTTAACAATATGGAGGTTTATCTTTGTTCTCACATAAAAGAGGCAGGAGGCAGGCGCTCCCAGGCCGGTGTGGTTGCTCCAGAGTGACAAGAAGGATCCAGGCTTCCCTCTTTCTGTTGTATGTGGTTCCATCCTCAAGGTAACCTTATGGTCCAAAATGGCTTCCAGAGCTCCAGCCATCACTTCCAAGTTGTAGGCTGGAAGAAGGAAGAAATGGGCCCCTCCTCCCCTGGCCAACTCCCTTTAAGAAGCCTTTTTTTGGAAGGCACACCCGATGCTTCCGCTCACATCTCCTTGGACAACTTAGTGACATGACCACACCTAGCAACAGAAGAGTATAGGAAATAAAATCTTTTATTCTGTGTAGCACCAAGCCCAGCTGAAGCCTGAGCTTCTGTGACCAAGGGAACAGGGGGCAGTGCACACACCGTCTGCCACATGGTTTGCAAACTTTAATACGATTTAACGTCTTACATTGAAATTTTTAATGAACCCCATATTTGGGTGTGGTGTGGGACAGAGATTTAGGTGGACACGTTTTACAGTGTTATGCATTGTCTCTTAGCCCTTGTTTTTTTTTTATTATTATTATTATCTATCCCTTCACGTTGATTCACGACTCCTCCTTCCTCACGTAGGACATTCTTGGGCAGGATAGAATTGCCTGGTCAGGACGTCCATTGATGTATTGTGTATGTGTGCAACACGCTTACTCATCAGATCTTTACAATAAATTTTGCTACTGGGGAGAGCCTCCTTATTGCTAAAAAAAATCTCAGGAACTGTCCTCAGAGCGATTTTTTTTTTCCTGAGGTCCTACAAAAAGCCATGTTGGTAAATTTTGTTTGGAATTGTGTTAAACCTATAACTTATCTTAGGAGGAATTGCTCCCTCAGCACACGTAGTATTTCTACGCGTGGTAAGACCCAAATAGAAGCTCTGGAAGTTTAGGCTAGTCCCAGGTAGGCAAACACATAGACTCAAGCCCTTACCGCAGGGCATGGCCTCCAGCTACAGAAGCTGAAGGGGATGAATACGTCCCCCCCCCCCGCCCCCCCCACCAGCTCCAAGCAAGCCTGCTCGTCTTTCTGGAGCCTTTATCCGGCTAACCTGTCTATGAACATCACCGCATTGGGTTCTTCTCGCGTGAGATACGTGTATTTGTGCCCACATTACCGACGCAGAGAACAAGGTTCAGGGAGCACTGTGGGTCAGCACAGGCCGCTGGCGGGGGAGAAGCAGAGCCTGGGCTGAAGGTCAGGTCTACTGAGCCCAGAGCCGTGCTTTTCCCAGTAAGAAAGTTGCTGCTTCGTGTGTGTGCACCTGTGCCTCTTGAGTGAAATTTCAGACAATCTTAGGGGGAGAAAAGGAACCACTGTCCCCTGTTCTCCTCTCCTGGGTACTTCCCAGGGCCAGACAGAATGAAAAGAGGAAATCCCCGGCCTTCTGCAGAGAAAAGGGAACAGGCATTCCGAGGGTGGTGTGGGAGGGTTGACAGTAAACGGAGTGTGTGTGCGCGCAGTGTAAGTGAGTGTGTGCTGTGATCACGCCCAGGGGAGGGGAGGGTGTGGCCCCCACACCCCTAAAAGCGGATCGGGTCAGAGGCCGGCAGGGAGCTCAGAACAAGTCAGATACCAGGCCTCCCTGTGAGGTTTTTCCATCGCCAGAGGACTGCATAGGAACTTCTGATGCACGACCGAGGGGTGGGGGTGGGGGTGGGAAAAATCTCACTTCTTCAGAAGCCACTAAATGCATCTCCCTCAAAGTCACACCCCAGGCACTGAGGCTAAGGGGAAAGGACTGTCCTGGGTGCCAGGCTGAGGTGGCAGGGGGCGCCAGAGGCCGTGAGTCACTCCCGGCTTCACCCTGCAACGTGGGTCAAGTCCAGGGAGTGCAGGACAGAAGCAGGTCACTCACTCTCAGCTGATGTCCCTTCCACAGGCAGAGTCCCTTCGCAGGCGAGAGGGCTCACAGGAGCCGGGGACATGGGTCTGGCCTGGCCTCCAGCTGAGCAAGCATACACAACTCCGGGTCACTGAGGACCCCAGCCCCTGCCCAGACCCGGGCCCACCTGAGCCGGCCACCGTTCGTCCAGAGCTGACCCAGAGATGGTGCTGACCCGGGGGCTCCTCCCTGTTGCCTTGCTGGCTCTGTTCTGGGGGCCCGGCGTGGCGGGGGCCCAAGGTGAGCTCCGTTGCTGCCTCCCCTTCCCTGTGACCCTCCTCACAGCTGGCCCTTGAGCAAGGCCACGCCCACATGTGCCCAGAAAGCCCCAGACCCCTCCCGCCCTGCCTCATTCTCCCCCTCCCTATCCTCTCTGGTGCCCCGCGCCCCCTCCTGGATTCTCCCTCTTCTCCAGCCTCCTGAACGGCCATCTCTGCTTGTGTGGCTTCTCTGCCCACCTTCTCAGTGTGGCATCCCAGGCGTCTCCCCTCCGGGCCTGTCGTTCCAGCCTTAATTCTGACCCCCCAGATATTCTGTGCCTCAGGTGGCTTTGACCGGTCCCCTCCTCTGTGCCTTTCTTCCCGGGGCCCCTCAGACTGACGGTCTCTCCCTGCTTCGGCCCCAGCACCCTCCTCCTGCTCGGAAGGCCCTGCTGGGATGTTCCTCTGGCTCTTAAGGCGCACGAACCCCCCCTCCCCAAGGGCTCCCAGAGAGCATGGCTTCTCTGATAACCCCGAGAACCACATTCTCTCTTCCCACCGTCAGACCCTGCAGCTGACCAAGAGACCAGGACAGGGAGGTCCCAGAGGGCTCTGCCATGCTGCCACTCTTCCCAGGCTGTCCCAAAAGGGGTCCAGGGGCCGGGCCCATGCCCGATGCAAGTGTCCCTCCTGGGGTGGGAGAGAGACCCTGCGCCAGGAGCAAGGGCACAGCAGGGGCTCAGGAAATGTGCTGTGACCCTATGAGAATATTGCGTTTCTAAATTTGTTTTTTACATTTATTTTTGAGAGACAGAGCGTGAGCAGGGGAGGGGCCAAGAGAGAGGGAGACCCAGAATCCAAAGCAGGCTCCAGGCTCCGGGCTGTCGGCCCAGAGTCCGACGCGGGGCTCGGACCCGCAGACCGCGAGATCATGACCTGAGCCGAAGTCGGACGCTTCACCGACTGAGCCACCCAGGCGCCCCTAGAATATTGTGTTTCTACCCAGGCAGCGGGGCCCACGGCTAGGGCCCTCACACCCCCAGAACCCCCGTCCTCCCTGCACTGCCCAGGGTCCCTAGGGAGCTCTGTCTAGCAGCCAGGGGCCCCTACAGGACTCCAGAAAACCCCTCCCTAGCTCTCGGCACTCCAGAGGGGCTGGGGGGGGGGTGACAAGGGACATCCAGATGTGACCCCCTTTCTGCCTCTCCCCGGGCAGAGACCGTCCCACTGCAGACCCTACAGTGTTATAATGACTACCACAGCCACATCACCTGCAGGTGGGCAGACACTCAGGATGCCCAGAAGTTCGTCAACCTGACTCTCTTCCGGAGGCTGAATGAGTAAGTGCCACCAGGGCTCAGGGGTCAGAGGGCCCACAGGGAGGCTGCTGAGTGGGGCTGTTCCCCCGGGGGGGGGGGTGCTGGCCAGAGGGCAGGGACAGGTCCGGGTGCTGATGGCCGGAGTCGGGGTTTGGAGGGGGGGGAAGAGGCTCCTACGTGAACATCGCTGTGGACGACAGAGGTGGTGATACTCGTCCTCCATCACGGTTTAACAGAGTCGCCCTGCAAAGGTCAGTTTTAGATTATCTTCGCTGCGAGGTGGGCAGGGCAGGCGTGTGATGCCCAGTTCACAGGTGAGCCGACCCGAGGCCGCGGTGGCACAGTCCACAGGGCAGCTGTGGGGCCGAACGGGAGCCGGGGCCCTGCGGCCTCCGGAGTGTGGGTTTTCTCCATTGCCCTCGCATGGTCTCCGGAGGGACGTGCCGTTTGGGAAGATTCCGCACAGCGTTCTGGGGTCTGGTGACGGTCTGACCCACCATTCTGGGGATGATTAAATGGCTGGCATCACAGGTGCAGAGGCACCCCCCCTCGCCCCGGAGGCCAGCCCCTCACACCCCCAGCACCGGCCTCCAGCGCTCTGTCCCTGGGAGCCCCCTTCTTCCCGTCTCCTCCGCCCTCCTCGCCCGCCTTCACCTCCCGCCCTCAACTGTGGCCCGATTCCTCCTGTGCTGAGACACAGCGCGGCCACCACCAGACGCCAGCAAGGCCTGAGGCCCTGGGGTGCCTCCTGACCCCCACCTCCTCCGGTGGAGCCCACCCTCTGCTTCCCCTTGGAGGCCACCCTCCCCCAAAGAGTTGGCCAGACCCGCAGCGTCCAAGGTCTTTCCGGTTATTCTGAACCTGGAATGACTGGCCCCACCGGGCCACCCAGACCGCTCGGGCCCGAGGCAGCCAAGCCCTCCCTGCTGTTAAACCCAATGCTCGGTCTCAGCCTCCTCCCTCCTTGACCATGGGCGGCACCTGACACAGACCGGCCCCACGGACCGGACCGTGGTGAAAGCTTCTGCCTCTCCTGGCCGCCACAACCCCCCCTCTCCTGTGTCTCCCCAGCTCGCCGTCTCTGTCTCCCTGTTCGCTCCCTTCTTTCGTCTCTAACTTGAAGGGTGAGATGCCCTGGGGTCCCTCCTTGGATCTCCGCTCTTTCATACCTGACCCAGTGGCAGAGACCCGGCCCCAGGCTGCGCGCTGGTGACTCTCTCGTGCTCTCCAGCCCCGCGCCTCCCCCCACCCCACCCCCAGCTCCAGGTCTGCAGGTGCACTTGCCCCCCCCCGCCACGTGGCCTGTAGACGAAGGTGTCTTCCACCCCCAGCGATTTAAACCAAATTCCGCTCACCCCACCCCCCACCTCCCGCTTCACTGAATGGGAGCTCCCAGAGGCTCCTGCTGACCAGCTGGGAGGTTCGTTGTTGTCTTCCCTCCTTTAGCACCTTCCCTTCCCCATCGGCGCCTCTAATCCGTCAGCAAATGCTGCAGACTCGATCTTTGAACAGGACGCGAATCTGGCCGGGGCTAACACCACCACCCGTGCGAACTACGGGTTCGCACTTGACGACCCAAGCCCGTCACTTGGCTATTTCAGGAGCCTCCTATCTGGTCTCTCAGCTTCCGAGACTACCGCCCCCATCCACCCCTATGTATCCACGGCCCAGCGGCCAGAGGAAGCCTTTGGGTCACGACATGTCACCCCTCTGCTCATAACTCAATTATCTCCACGCTCAGTGACATCCAGATTCCTCGGTTTCCTTTTAAGCGCTGTGTCACCTTGCTCTACTGGTCTCCCTCACCTCCCACCCTCACAGATGCCACTCCATGAACTCTGGGTGACCGCCTAATCCTACAACACTCCAGGGGCGCCTGGGTGGCTCGGTCGGTTAAGCGTGCGACTTCAGCTCGGGTCACGATCTCACGGTTTGTGGGCTCGAGCCCCGCATGGGGCTCTGTGCTGACAGCTCGGAGCCTGGAGCCTGCTTCCGATTCTGTGTCTCCTCTTCTCTCTGCCCCTCCCCCGCTTGTGCTGTCTCCGTCTCTCAAAAATAAATAAAAATGTAAAAAAAATTTTTTTTTAATCATACAACACTCCAAGCCCGTGCGTGCCCCAGGGCCTTTGCACCAGCTGTTCCCTTTACCTGAACTCGTCTTTCAGGTAAAGCCCATTTGCATGGCTCCCTCCCTGACTTCCTTCAAGTCTCTGCCCAAAAGTCGCCTTTGCCACGAGGCCTTCCCTGTCTCCCCTGTTTCAGATTGCACCCCCCCACCCCACCCCTTCTGGCTTCCATATCTCCCTGCTGTATCTGTCCGTGTAAAGTTTGCTCCATCCGACACGTGACGTATTTTATCCAGTTCTTCCATGCGTGTCCCCCTCCACCAGGATGGCAGCACCCTGGCCCCGGACAGAGCCTCGCACATGGTGACCGCTCAGGACCTTTGTTGAACGCGTGATGCTTCTTCACTCTGGGCTCACCATGTTCTCTGCTGGCAGGAACCCTCCAGTGCCAGTGTCCTGTGATCTCAGTAATGACACGGGCTTGTCGTTGGACCACCCCTGTGCCGGCTGCGTGCCCAGAAGATGTGTCATTCCCTACAAGATTTTTGTCCTCGCCGACAAAGACTACTTCTCATTCCGACCAGACAGGCCTCTGGGCGCCCAGCTCACCGTGACTCTGGATCAGAATGGTAAGTTCTGGGGTTCCCGGATGGCGGTGGTCCCGGGAGGACAGTGGACCCCGGGGGTGGCGAGACGGCAGAAGGGCCAGGAAGCGAGAGTCTTCAAGGGGGGGAGGGGGTGGTTCTGGTCTCTTGAGAGAGGAGGGTGCGGCCTCCCGACAACCAAGGCATTGGAGCAGGTCCAAGGGGCGGAGCCCCCGGCCGGTGGCACCTCTCTGGGCCCTGACTGCTGCAGCACCCTCCAAGATACTGCCTTCTAGCAGTGAAGGCTGCCTTTCTAGGAGAACCAGCCTCCCTATTCGGGTAGAAACTTCCTAGCTTGAGAACACCCATCACCGATATAGCCTCATCCAACGTCTGCAACAACCCATTTTATAGATGAGGCAGTTAAAGCCCAGAGAGGCCACATGACTTTTCCAAAGCGCCAGCCCTGAGCAGTCAAGCCAGTGATGGATCAGCTCTGCCCAGGGCTTCCTTCCCTGGAGATGGAGGTCATCACCTCCCTGCCCTCTCTGAGTGGCTTCTAGCAAGCGCAGCCCGCGTGTCCACAGCGGCCCCAAAAAGCCAATGGTCCTGGGTGGGTGTCGGTGACCTAGCTAGGCTTCGTTCAACTGTGTGTTACCCAGAAATATAACCAATGCTTCAGCCTCATTAATTCAATTTTTATCTGTGCTCACAATGAACCTTCACGAGAGATGTTCGAGGGCATCACCTTTTAAAGTTGAAATTGATGCGGTAAGAACCCTACGGATGGCTGGCTTTTAGGAAACACTGCCCAATATTACGTAACCATTATGACGGGTGGTGTTGCGCACCCCTGTTTTCTTTTTCACCCCATGTCACTGATGTTGAAACTGAGGCTCGGAGAACAGGAACTTGCCCAAGGCCCCTCAGATACACGTGTATGACTTTAGCATCCAGGGTCCCGAACGCTGGGCAGGCCCCACTGTAGGTGCAAGCGTCACACGGAGAGGGGACTCCTGCCTTCGCTTCCTGCCTGTTCTCATCACGGCAGCACAAAGCCGTTGCCCGGAAGAGGGGATTGGTTAGGCCATGGCCAGTTCGTTTGCAACAGTATCTCTAAACGCATTTGATGGATGAGAAAGGGCCCCATCCCGGTGGAGCTCAGAGCATGCAGGTTGAGAGGCCAGGAAACACCGGAGGTTGAACCAGAAGTGGGTGCCGTGTGCCACATGCTGAGGGGCAGTGGGCAAGGAGCCTGGGGGCCGGGGGGTCAGGACAGGCTTCCCCGGGGCGGGGGGAAAGAGCTTGGCAGGGATAGTTGAAGGGTGGGTAAGAGGACAGAGCAGGAAGAACATTCCTAGAGGAAACAGCGTGTGCCAAGGCTGGGAGACTGGGGAGGGCAAGGCGGGTTGGGGCAACCGTGAGAAACTGTAGCCCAGAAGCATCACCATCAAAAGGGCCAGACAGCGTGAGGAAGACGGAGAGGGGCAGGTGCAGGCAGGGGCCTGACCTGAGGACGCTGCTGGGCCCTGCAAAGGGCCTTAGGGGCCAACGTCTAGGTGATGGAGAGCCATCGAAGGCGCATGACTTGATCAGATGGGAGGATGCCCGAGGTGGGTGACCCACAGGGTAGACGGCAGGGGGCAGGAGGGGGCAGGAGGCTGGGGCCCGGGATGCAACCTGAGGCACTCGTCCCACGGAGAAATGACAAGCATTCTACTGGAACGCGGCCAGGGCATGGGAGCGGGGGGCAGGGGGGGCATACAAATCATACTTAGGACACACGTGCCCTTCACTCGTTCATCTGCTCCCTCACTGAGCACCCACATCCACCAGCACAGCAGTGAACAAGCCGGTCAGTGTCCCTGCCCCTGTGAAGCATATGGCCTGGTCACAGGGAAGGTGATATGCTAGACATGGGGACAACTTAGAAACAGGGAGGGGAGTGTGACGTTTGTCTCCTAGAGCCTGTGTTCAGCAGGGAGCTCAGCTCCAGCTCCAAGCCATTTTGGCAATGGATCAGGGACGCTTCTGGTGCTGAGGAGGGACAGGTGTGTGCGTTGGAGCTGCTCTGAGGCTCCCATGAGTGGAGATCTGGGGTATTTTCCTTCCTCTGTCCGTTTCTCCATCTGTGAAATGAGCTAGTGGACTACAATCTCTCAGGTTGGAGGAACAGGTTTGCGCTCAGGCTGCCAGTCGTTTCAGTTGGGAGCAGCTTCTAGAGCTCTGTGCTGAAAGGGATTCCCACTCCCCGGGGGGCTCAGGGGCTAGGAGTGCAGTGATTGATTAGTGATGTCTGCTGTGGCTGCAGAGAGGGGGCGCCCTGTATCTGCCACTCGGGGCTTAAGATTTTCTAGAGGCTCCAGCTCGGACATGCTCTCACATGCCACGTCCCGGTCGGACTCATTGGATTGTGTTTCAAGGTCATCGCTCAGCATTCAGACACAGAAGCTTCGGGAAGGCGGGAGCCGTGCCATTCGTTAATGACTATGCTCGCCCAACAGACACACGTTTGCTGTTGGTTGACGGAATGCCTTCTTGAAAAGTCTGTGAAGGTTGCCTACATGTATTTATTCGTGGGTTCATTCATCCTTCATTCACTTTGTCCCCCAAATTCACTGAACCACTAATCGCAGGCCATGGGGGTAGGGAAGGGTGTGGAGGGCCGAACCCGGCCACCCATAAGCTCCTGACTACTTGGAAAGGCAGAAAAGGAGACACATAAATGCCCCAGGGCTCTAAGGCCCATACAACGGGCTGTGGTGAGACAGGAAGAGGGGCAAGGGATTCTGCCCAAGGGGATGGGGGCATCCAAGAAAGTTCTAGAAAAGGAGACATTTATGCTGGGCTCTGAGAGGAGCAGGATCCTGGGCAGGTGGAAAGAGGAGGAGGATGGACAGCATCGCGGGGAGTAACATGAGCCACAGCGCCCTCTGCTGGGAAGGGGCCAAACAGGCCGCGAGGTGGGCAGAGGGGACCGGAGGCTCCATTCGGAGGAACTTCTCTGGCCGCACCTTTCACGGAGCTTTGTGTGATATACACCCAGAAATCTGCACGGCTTTCATTCATGTTCACAGTGAACCCCCACAGTTTGGCAGGTGAAGGGCCTGAGGCCCACAGAGGAAAGGGGTCTTGTCCAAGGCTGCTCAGCGGGTAGGACGGCACTCAGCCTGGGGCCCCAGTCCCCCCCCACACAAAACGTGCCGCCCTATAGTTATCCAGCCCCTTCTGAGCCCTTGACCGCCCCTTCCTCCAGTGCAGGCTCCTGCACCCAAAGACCTCCAGATCACCGCTGTCGGGGACCGTTTCCTGCTGACCTGGAGGGTGGCCCCTCCGGGTTCCCAGAGCCACTGGCTGTCAAACCTGGAGTACGAGGTGGTCTACAAGCGGCTTCAGGACTCCTGGGAGGTAGGGGCCATGGCCGGCTCTGCCCCAACCGAGGGACCTGGCCCAGCTGGCACCTGTTCCATTAACCCCTCCCTCCCCGCAGGATGCCCCTACCCTCTACTGCAACTCCTCCCAGGCTGTCCTGGGGCCAGAGCACCTCCTTCCCAGCAGCACCTATGTGGCCCGAGTGCGCGCCCGCCTGGCCCCCAGCTCAGGGCTCTCGGGGCGGCCCAGCCAGTGGAGCCTGGAGATTCTCTGGCACTCCCAGACAGGTAATAAAGCCAAAATTGGGGCAATGCCCTCCTGAGGGGAGGGCGGCTCATTCAGCTTCCAGACAGAAAGAGTCCAGGGGTCTGTTCTGCGGGATTCCACAGATCTTCTGTAGCCTGTGTTCAGAATCGATACCCAGGGTGGACTCCATCCCTACTGTGGCTCTCCAGACACAGTGGCTGCGTCCCACCCACGGCTGGGCCCCAGCCTCTTCTGCGCACTTTCTGCGCCCACGTTACAGGGATAAGCATCACGGGCGGTGGCCGTGGCATTCTGAGCAGCTGTGTTTCCGTGAGCGCTATGCTGGGTGTGGACAAGTCAACATCATCGTATTGCGTCTCCCCCCCCCACCACCACCAACACTGAAACCAGACGCTCTCCCCAGGGTGCACAAGGGGGTAAGAGTGTTCGCAGAATTCACTCTCTGACCTGCGGACACACCGCGGGCAGGTTCAGGCTAATGCTAAGCCCTAGTTTTTCTGGTCCCAAAGCCCCACGATCTCTCTGAGATGAGGCTCACGGTAGGTCCCACTGAGAGCAAAGGAAGGAATGGAGGAAGGGAGGATAAAAGGAAGTGTCTCCCTTCCCAGGGGACAAGGCCCAGCCCCAGAACCTCCAGTGCTTGTTCGATGGGGCCGCCGTGCTCAGCTGCTCCTGGGAAGTGTGGTCCGAGGTGGCCAGCTCAGTCTCCTTCACCCTCTTCTACAAGCCCAGCGCCAGTGCAAGGTAAGCGTCCTCTCCTCCCCCCACCACCCGCCCTTCCCTCCCCTCGACACCACCTGTGTCCTTCAGACCTCCCCCTGACCCTGGGATGCCCCAGTGGAAGCCATGGCTCATCCCGAGGTTGCCTCCCTCCCATGGCCCCTGCCTCCCTCTCCCTCACCTGCACCGTGATCCTCAGGGAGGAGGAGTGCTCCCCGGTGCTGAAGGAACAGCTCCCCGGCCTCTTGGTCCAGCACCGATGCCAGATTCCCGTGCCTGACCCCAGGAACCACAGCCAGTACGCCATCTCTGTTCGGGTGAAGGAGGAGGAGAAGTTTATAAAGAGCTCAGACCACAGTGAGTTCACCCCCAGCCTTGCGCGCAGGCCCCCTTGCCACAGTCCTGTCTCGTCGCGTAACCCACGCAAACTCAGGACTCCCTGTGGCCCAGTCTTCACGTTGGTCACTGTCCACCAAACGCGGCCCAGCGAGCCAAGTGAACAAAAGTCTTTCTAACCTTGACGTTCTCAAGAAGCAAGGACACCGCGATGACAAGGGCAAATAACACGAAGGAAGGTTCCACTGATAGTTCCCAGGAGCACATCTCTAAAGCCTGTTTTCTCCGATTTCTTGAGCTCTGCATTCCTGTCCAACCCCACAGCTCCTCTGAAGCCCCTTCTGCCAACTGTACCCCCCTAGACCTCCCCCCCAGACTCTCCCTTTCGTCCCCTGATTGGGTTTTTCGCTCTCCGATTTCCAAAGTCCTCCACGCACTGATATTTTCAGGCTTCAGAATAGTTGAGCTGTGAGTTACTTCTTCAATCGGGGGGCTAGAACATGCGCAAATAAATGGTAGCTCCTTGCGGGTCAATATCCCCGACTCCTCTTATGCAGCAAGAATCCCATGCAAAGGAACCTCCTGCGTTGCTTCCTGAGGACGCAGGCTCTTCCATCCAGACTTCAGTGTGGGGGGGAGGCCACAGCCAATCTGTCTTGCTCACCCGGGTTGGAATCCACCACTCACTCCGGGGACGCCGGGTTGTCATCTTTTCCTCCACCACTCGTTAGCTGCCTGGCCTTGGCAAGTTACCTAATCGTTCCGGGGCTCAGTTTCCCCGTCTGTGAAATGTGACGAGTTAACAGTACCTACCATGTTGGGTTGCTGTTAGAATCGAGTGAGGGATTCGCGCAGACTGAGCATGTATGACGATACCTGCGACATAGTTAATTCTCTAGACTAGGACGAATTAATAGTGTTTCTATTTTTACGTAAATGCTGGGCGTAGCCCGTGCTTTGGCTCACCTCCCTACAAAACGAGCCTATCTCAGCATCTCCCAAGAGGAGGGCCGCTCGGATCAAAGTGGATAGTGTGGCAAAGTGAGGTGCAAGGACCCCGAGAAGGGGTGGACCGGGACAGAGAGCGCCTGTGACAAGCATGGGATGAAAAGAACGTTCCATCGGAGAAATGCTAGGAACAGCGTTCCCTAAAGGTTTCCCTCCCTCCAGTCCAGATGGCTCCCCCGACCCTCAATGTGACCAAGAGCAGAGACGGCTACGCCCTGTCCTGGACAACAGAGGAGATGCTTTACAAACACATAGGTCACACCTTCCAGATCCAGTACAAGAAAGACGCAGACTCATGGAAGGTGAGGGTCTATGCCCAGGAAGGGGTCTGGATTGGGGTAGGGGGGATGGGAGAAAACACGCAGGGGGGCGCCGACCTGCCAGGGGCCTGGCTCCCAGCAGGTGACCGGTCAGAGGAAGCGGCTGAGACTTCGCGGTCGTGGCCCTGTGTGGTCAGTTAGTTGGTCCTTGTCCTGTCCCGTGGCGGAGGTGCTAAAGTTCACAGGGGTGATGTGACATGGCCCAGATTGACGATGGGACCCTGACTTGCCAAGGGGATGTAGGCGCCGGGACTCAGAGGGCTGAGAGGCAGCTGGGTGAAGGGTTTTCAAAAGTCAGGAGGGGATTCTTCTTCAGAGAAATCTCTGGAATGCAGATGTGCAGCTGCTGAGAGCAGAGCTGCTCTGATAAAGCAGGCAGGGCCCCGGCTCAGGGTTCGTTCTCTGGCCCCCACCCCCAGACGGCCCCCGGGCTGTGTGTGCAGCACCCGGGCTCCCCGCAGCCCCAGTCGGCAACCTCAGAGCCCGCCCCAGACCTTCAGGTCCGGAAGCAGGGAAACGGAAGCCAGGAGGGGTGCCGTCAGCGGTGGAGCTGGGGCCCTGGCTCGCAAACCCCGTCTTGGGGTCCAGTGATGCTGCCCTGCGTTCCTGGGCAGGCCATAACCGGCGTCCAGGCAGTCCCCGAGGAGCTCGGGGGTGGGCGGGGCAGTTTAGAGTAAGGGTGGCACACGCTGTGTCCTCAGGATTTCTGGGCCTCGGTGTTGTCCTATGTCGCAGGGGTGCGCCCCCCCCCCCCGTCCCGTCCAGAGTGCTCTGCCTCTGTGCGCCCTGGGGCAGGGCCCTCCATGGGGGGCAGGGAGGACTCAGATCTGGGGATGCAGCTGCGGCCGGGGCCTGACGGGACAGCAAAGCTGGGGCGCTGAGGTGGGAGGGGGTTGCGGCTGTGCCTCCCCCGACCCCGCACCAGGCAAGTAGCCTCAGCCTCAGCAGACCTGCTCACTCGCCTGTGCCCACAGGAGAGCAAGACGGAGACCCTCCAGAACTCCCACGTCATGTCACTGCCACTGCTGGAGCCCTTCACCAGGTACCAGGCGAGAGTGAGGGTCAGGCCCACCCCCAGCGGCTACAACGGGGTCTGGAGCCAGTGGAGTGAGGAGACCTTCTGGGACACGGAGTGGGGTAGGTGTCCCAGCTGCCCCCCCTTCCGGGTACAGCCCAGCTGGGCAGAGGACAAGCGAGATGTGAACACAGGGGTGTGACCCCACTCCACCCGAGTGTCCTTTCCTCCACGTGTCACTAGTCACTGCAAAGCGACACCTATGTGGCAGGTGAGGTCCTGAGAGCAGAGAAGAAGGGTCCTCCCTCAGACTGGCGCTTAGCCCTCTATTGATATGGCCCACGGTTTGTTCCATTAGCCTTGGTGACAGCCATCACCTAGTGACCACTCAGCATGCGTTTCCGGTTACCATGGTAGCAAACATCAGGAGCGATGGACTGGGGCCTGGGATTGGAAGGGTTCGGTCTGATTTCTTAATCTCCCCCATTGCTGCTTCCAATGTCTCTCACCATTGGCCATAGTGGCCACCAGGAGACAAGTACCAGACTAGGTCCAGGAGGTGGTGGCAGAGAAAGGACCGAGGAGGTATTAGCAGCAGGGACCGCAGCCCCAGCCAGGCTTGCAGGGGGGGAGTCGCAGGGAGAGGGTCCCAATCAAGCGGAAAGGAGGACTGGACACCAGGCCTAAGGGAAGAGACCAAGAAAGTCCTGGAGGGGCCCAGCCTGTGAAGGGCTCAAGGCTGCCGGGCAGGCAGGAAGTTGGGGCTCCTGATGGGCCTTTGTACCTGCTGGTTCCTATACTAGCACGGCCTTCCCCATCTCCGCCTCTCCAAGCCTCCCTGTGCCTCGATGCTCAAGCTTATATGCTGCCTCCTACAGGAAGTCCCCTGTGATTGCCATGGGCTGGAGTCACGGCCCCGCCCCCCACCCCCATAACTCCTTCTGCTACTGGCAAGAATCTAACCCTCTGTGTCCTTCCCAGCACTTGAACATGGGGGTGGGGGAGGTCAGACCAATGCCCTCTTCGCCTATGTCTGGCCTCCCCCACCCACCCTGCACGCCAAGGCAGTGAGTTTCTAGAGTGCCGCGCCTGCACAGAGCAGGGTCTGGGGGCACTGACCTGGCCTCAGCTCCTCCCCACCTCCTAAGCCTCCAGCTGTGTCCCTCCCCAGATGCTAATGTTCCTTTTTCCTTCCCGGAAGTCCTGCCCACGTGGGTCCTGGCTCTCATCCTGGTGTTCACCACGCTGGCCTTGCTCCCTGTCCTGCGCTTCTGTGGCATCTATGGGTACAGGTAAGGGGACTCTATGATGGGTGTGGGGGGGGTACTCAGGAGCCCAGGGGGTGCCAGGGACCCCACAACTGGCTCCCTCTAGTCCCCACTCCGCACCCGCTCCCTGGGAAGCCTTGGCCACCTCCCACCTTCTCCCTGGGCCTCAGTTTCCTCTCTGCACGTGAGCATGGGGCCTCTGGCAGCGGTCACCTCCCTGGTGTCTCTCTAGGCTGAACCGGAAGTGGGAGGAGAAAATCCCAAACCCCAGCAAGAGCCACCTGTTCCAGGTAGGAGCGGACTGCGAAGGCGACCAGGGTGGTAGGGGCGCCTCGCTCCTGCAGCCACGTCCCCGTCCCTATGTCTTCCCCGCCTTCCTGTGGCTTTGAGTGTGATGCCGAGGTGGCCCGGGAAGGTGCCAGGAAGCTCTAAGAGGCAGACCAGGCCCGGCAGTTTCAGCTCTGCAATCCTCTGGGCACCTGCAGGCTCCCAGGGCTGGCCCAGGGTGCAGGGCTCCCTCGGAGCCAGAGCCGGAGGCGGGAGTCGGGATGGCCTCGGGGAGGGGCTCAGTTCCGCGGGGGCAGGTGGGCTCACAAGAGGCAGAATGGCTTCCCTGAGGATGGGACAGCAGAGCTGAGCTTTGAAGGAGCCAAGGTGGGGCCAGGTGGGAAAGGCCACCGCAGACAGAAGGCCTGTGGAGGATGGGCACGGGACCCCCCTCATAAAAGGAGCCGAGGAGGGCAGGCAGCGAGGCTGGGGGCACATCCCAGATGCTGAGATGGACGCAAGGCAGGCGGTGGCACGTGGGTCACAGGAGCCCTTTGGTCCAGCAGGGCCAGCTTGCCCGGTGGCAGGGGGGTCCTCATGGCTACTGTGGGGGAATGTAGGGTGTGAGTGTGGAGGCAGTGACACCCCAGATTAGTGAACTCGCAAGAAGAGGGTCCCCATCCTCAGACGCTCGAGGGCCCATGGGAAGTCCCAGCCCCTCTCTGAGCTTCTCCTTCCTGGTGTCAGGGGGCCCTGGCTGGTCCTGACCTTGCTGAGACTCCTTCCGTGTCTGGGGGGCTCGCTGTATCCCCTGTCATGCCCTGGCCTCCTCACCCCATCCCCACCCCCCACCTTCAGTTTCTCGGGCTCCCACACAGCCATGGCACAAGTGTCCTTTCTCTTTCCAGAATGGGAGTACCGGACTCGGGCTCCCAGGCAGCATGGCGGTACTCACCATCAGGAGCCCCTTGCACAAGGGGCCGAGAGGCAGCTACTTCCCTGAAATGGAGGGGTGAGTGTCTGGGCACGGGGTCCCTAGGAGGTGGGAGGGTGGCCCCATCGTGCACCCTGGAGGCTCAGAGGAGGTGGCCTCTGGCCTGTGGCTCAGTATAGAGAGATCCGTGGGGGTCGGTGGCTCTAAAGCAAAAGACATACCCGTCAGACATCCGGAAGACTTTCCTGGTTCCCAGGTTAGGGAGGGCCATACCTTGGACTTGACCAGACGCGGAAGACCGGAGCAATGACCTCTCCCTGCCCTACTGGCCAGGCAGACCCCACACTGGGGTGCTGATGGCACGGTGGGGGATGAAGGGACGAGGGCCTGACCGAGCCCTGGTCCCGAAGCTGGGTGGATATCAAGGAACCTGGGGTGAGGGGACCACACCTGGCAGGGGAAGAGCTTGAACAAGAACATGGAGGCTGGGGGGCGAGACCCACGAGGGCCACCCGATGTCCTCCCGGGCCCGCTCCCTGACCTTGCCCTGCTCTGTGCTCTCCCTGAGCTCCGGGTGGGGCCAGACCTCCCCCCGACCCCGGCCCCTAGCCCCAGCATGAGCTGAAGTGGCTGCCCAGGGGACCCCAACGTCCCTGTGCCCGTTCTCCCCGCAGGGTGTTTCCCGCAGACTGCAGGCACAGCGAAGTGTCACCTCTCACCACAGAGGACCCGAAAGATGTGCACAGATCACCATGCGAGCCTGACACAGCTTCAGCCACTTCGGACCCGTGCACGGAGCGGCCCCCCAGCCCCCAACCAGGCCCGTCGGCCCCCGCAGGCAGGCCCGAGAGCCGGGTCTCCGGCTTCGACTTCAACGGCCCCTACCTGGGCCTACCCCGCAGCCACTCCCTGCCTGACGTGACGGGCCCCCCGGAGCCCCCACAGAGGGGCGTGAGCCAGAAGCCACAGCCTCCGGGGTCCCTGGAGTACCTGTGTCTGCCCGCGGGAGGACAGGTGCAGCTGGTTCCACTGGCCCAGGTGATGGCACAGGGCCGGGCCAAGGATTTGGAGAGGAACCCCGGTCCGGAGGCCGAAGGGAACCCCTCACCGGAGTCAGGGGCTGGCCTTGCCTCTCCTGTATACAGGCTGATGGTGGGCAGTCAGGGCCCAAAGGACAGGGCCCTCACGGCTCTGCCCACTGGCTCTGGGGACCCTGAGGATGGCGTCACGGCCTCTGGCTACGTCACCACCGCAGACCTGGCACTTCCCTGGCCCCCGGGGCTGCCATCTGCCTCCAAGGTCCACCCCCTGGACCTGCCCTCAGACCGGAACCACGGCCTCAGTCTTGGACCGGCCCGTAGGCTCTGTAGCGTCCCAGCCCCCACGAAGCCAGAAATCGAGGGCTATGTGGACATCCCTCTGACCCCAGGCCAGCCCCCCAAGTCCCCTCTGGGCAGTCCTGCCCCTCCTGCAGCCAGCAGCCCCATCCTGAGCCCAGGGGAGGTGGCCCCCAGCCCCCCACACCCCGAGGGGCTCCTGGTCCTGCAGCAAGTGGGTGACTACTGCTTCCTGCCTGGCCTGGGACCTGGCCCTCTCTCACCCTCTTCCCCAGGACCCTGTCCTGAGATCGGGGACCACGACCACATGTTCCAGGCCAAGAAGGCCCTGCGCCCCGCCATTCCCCAGGTGCCGGCCGTCAGGCATTTCAAAGCCCTAAAACAGCAGGACTACTTGTCGCTGCCCCCCTGGGATGTCAGCAGGCCGGGGGAGGTGTGCTGAGCCACCCCAGATCCCGGGGGGGGGGGCCACCTGCCCTCCCGCCACCTCCCGGCCCCTCCCACAGTCCCTTCCGCAAAGCCCAGGAGAAGCTTCTGTGTTGGAACAGATGACCCGGAAGTTAGTCGACCTCCAACCTTCTCACTTGACCTTCGGCCAAGGAATTCTGCCCCCACCGCCTCCCGATCTCTCTCTCAGACACACACACACACACACACACACACATTTTTTTGTCCTGTTAACTTAATCTTAAGCTCCAGACTGTTAACGCTCTCTCTATATTCCATTTGCCCACTTTTTTTTTTTTTTTACCAGATTTCCTTGCTTTTGCCACTGTCTTCTTTCTCTTTCCACTGACTTATCATTCGAGTGAGCTTGAGGTCCGAGCTAAGCCCATCTTGAGAGGACACGTCTCGGTCAGAGCCTGTTCTGACGTTGACACGTCCGGTTGTGTTAAGGACTTGTGTCTGCAGCCTGGCCCTGGTAGGCGCGAATGCGTTTCCCCCATGGGGAGGGAAGAGACCCCCCCCACCCCGTGAGGGTCCTGGGGGAGGGGTGAGGTGGGGAAGAGCAGTGTAGGACCCGCCTGCTTATGGCTGGCACTGCGGCCCCAGGCACTGTGGCAAAATACCAGCGTTGACGACGGTCACACCAAGCCATGGGGCAAGAGAAGAGTTGTTCTGAGCCCGTGGGAGCCCCTGCTGGGCCCACCGCTATGACTGGGGAGGTCGGGATGCAGGCCCCTGCCTCGAGTAGAGGCCACCCGCCCAAGTGAGGAATGTCCCAGCTGCCTGCTGGCCACAGCAGTCTCCCTCTACACCCGGGCTGGTGGGGCCTGCAGAAATTCAGAAGCAGAGGGGAGTCCTGAACCCACATACACTCTAGAAATGTTGGGAAAAACTGTTCAACAAAGGAAAGGAAAATGATCAAAGCCTTGTACACTTTGGGGCTTATAGTCAACGTGGCCCTCCTGCCCTCCCTCCAGAAAGACCTTACAGCCCCCACCCCCGCTGGCCATGGACGAGGGGCTTTTGATCTATGTCTGGGCCTCCATGGAGGATTATGGCTTCTTAAAAATCTGTGCCTTTCTGATATGCAAAAACAAAAAAAAGGCATTAAATCGTTTAAATTTGCATTATTTGATAGCTATCAGGTTGCACATGTTTTCGTATTTCTTGGGCACTCCTATTTTGTTTTACGGGGCTAAGCCCACTAAGGACTTTGCTCTGTTGGGTGTTCATCCTTTTCTGATTAAGTTTTTAAAACTGTTTACATGCGATCTTTCACGGACGGTGCACATTTTTTCCCCCCTAGTTTGTAGTGTGTCTTTTCGTTTCGTATGTGAGGCCCGTAGACGTACACGATGTCGACTTTTCCGCATTTCGGGTTAGAGTCGCCGGCTCCACTTTTGACATCAAATTTACAAAAGCCTTCGCCACTTCGAAATCACGTTTGTCCTAATTTATATTTTCACCAGTACTTTCTGAGTTTCAAGCTTTTCGCATCAAATCGTAATGACTTTGGAGTGGATGCGTGCGAAGGGGAGAACTGCCTGTATGTTTGCACCAAACCAGTGGCCTGGGTGTTCTTCCATCGTTTGCCAAAACACCCGTTCTTCGCCCATCCGACCGAAATGCTACTTTTATGATCTAGAAAGTGCCTGAGATACTTGGAATGTTCTAGCTTCGTAATGTTTTTTAAACAAGCGGCCAACCCGCTGTCCTTGTAACCTTTGTTCCCAAATCCCTGTTCATCACAAAAGTGTTTGTGGTCAGGGGGAAAGGAATTCTAAACAGCGTATATAATTCACCAATGGTGAAATTAACAACAAGACTTCAGGATATTCTAACGCGGAATCCTGTGTTACAGATGAACACGGCAGTCAGGCCTGCGTGGGTTAGAAAGAAGTCCAAGATGTGAATTTTGAGATGTGCAGATACTGTTAGCTGAAAAAAAAAAATTGCAATAAAATGTGTTCGCTGTAAACCAAAACCCTTCGCTCGTGCGTATGTGTTGGAATTGTCAGGGGAGGGGTGCGGTTTGAAACCACAGTTGCATTAACGAGGGTAAATTCTGTGAAACAGAAGGGCCGTGGGTCTTTGAGACACCACGGCAAGTTTGGGGACAGTGTAGACAGACCAGGAATGCAGTGCCAGCAGGGTGGAGGTCCTCGGACAGCCCTGGAGGGAGCTGGGCTCTAAGCCGAGACCTCCTGTCCCCGGAACTGTTGCAAGCCAGCCCGGAGGGGAGAGACCTCCCGGCTACTTATCCTAATAAACTCCGTGAGGGGCGCCAGGCTGGCTCAGTGGGTGAAGTGTCCGACTCTTCATTTCGCCTCAGGTCACGATATCACGGTTTGTGGGTTCGAGCCCCACATCGGGCTCCGTGCTGACAGCGCGGAGCCTGCTTGGGATTCTCTCTCTCCCTCTCTCCCTGCCCCTCCCCTGCTTTCTCTCTCTCTCTCTCTTTCTCTCTCTCTCAAAAATAAATAAATAAACATTAAAAAAAAAAAACCATTTAAACTCCAGGAAGTGGATTCGGGGTGCAATCCATTTACCGCTCTGGAGTGGGTGACTCTCTACCCCAACTTCATCGCCCTCCCATTTGCCTGGCTGGCTTTCGAAGTCTCTCTCAGTTTCTCTCTGAGAAAGTGCAGTCCTGGTTTCGGTGGGGTTGGGGTCAGGCGGGGAGCTGCCCCATATCAGAACACGTGGCGTCCTTGGTAGAATATGACATGTCAGGAAGGGGAACCGGATGGAAAGGGGGGAAAGATTGAGCGTTTGAACGCTTGGGCAGGACACAGAGATGGAGCCATCCCCATGCAGGAAAGCCAACCTGGGGTCTCCTATTAGTCGAGCAGGTGCATGGAGGTGAGTCCGGGTGGATTCACAGATAACGAGCTCACAATAGATGCCGAGCCAAAAGAATGATGGTTGGAAACAGGACCCGATGTGTCGCAGGAAGGGGCCATGATCTGTTCGCTGGGCCCCAAGGCTAGAGTGCGAACTTGGGCCGTTGGGTGGCCGCCCTCGCCCCAGGAAGCCCTCAATGGGACCAGAGCCGAGCTCGAGAGCTCCCACCTTGACTGGGCCTCTGCCTGGCTGTGTCACCCTGGGGTGCCTCTTGCTGTCTTTAGCCTCACTTTGAAGCCTCCCAGGCTGTAAAATGTGGGGACCAGATGTCATCTGCCGGTCTGTGCCCCGAGCCTGGCCCCTGCGGGCCTGGAGTTCCCTCCTGCCCTCACCGCTCTGCTGACGTTCCCCAGAAGCAGAGCCCAGGGTCCTGAGGACCCCCAGGGTCCGAGTCGAGCATTGCCATGCTAGAACAAGTTTCTGGGATCCAAGAAGAAACCGAAAAGCTATTCACCAGAAGCCAAACCTCACTACAACTTTATTATAAATGTGAGTCTCCAAGCTTTAAGTGCTAGGCACTAACAACAGGCCCTCAACACTGCTGATGTCAGGTCACTCTGGGTGTCCCCTCTGACACCCCACGATCCTCAACGCACATTCCTGTTCAACCAGCCATTCAGAGGTGACCCCTGACCTTCCAGTGCACGGGAGAACATAGGTCAGGTCAGAGTTCCTGGCAATCTGTTTCCAAAAAGAACTCCGTACTCAGGATTGATGGCTTAGGCTTATCCTGAAAGCCTCATCTGCAACTTCCGGGCCGGCACCCCTGGGCCATGGTTTCCGCAAGATTTATGTTTCAATCTTAGCCTCCAAAGACTCGAAACAACCGACCGAGGAGTAGCATCCTAAGGGATTCGCATCAAGCCTCCTGTGTTGAGAGTGAAAGAATAGAACCAGCTGTGCCTGGAGTCCCTGTAATCCCAGCTCTCCGTCCTCCCCGCCCTCTTCTTCCCCTTTACGTCGTCTGCCTCAAAGACACCCGCTCGCGCTGCATTTTGAACTTCACCCTCTGGGAAATCTGGGCATGGCATTTTGCTTCTAATTTGCTCTCCCAAGATGTGAGCAAATCTCCAACAGGTTCTTTGCTTGAAGGATCTGTGGCCTAAAAGGAATTCAAAAATGAAACCGCATCCTTCAAAGAGATTCTGTCCTGTGTGAGGAATGCTAATACTCTCGAATTTCTACAGAGGTTAGAATTGTAATGTAACGAAATCTCTATTTTCCACCTTTTTCTGTTATTTAAATCCAATAAGCTCTATCTGTAATAGTCCTGAAATTATCAAGCAAACATGCTGTCTTTTCTTTTTTAATTTTTTTAAATGTTTTTATTTTTGAGACAGAGAGAGACAGAGCGTGAGCAGGGGAGGGGCAGAGAGAGAGGGAGACACAGAATCCGAAGCGGGCTCCAGGCTCCGAGCTGTCAGCACAGAGCCCGACGCGGGCCTCGAACTCACCAACCACGAGATCATGACCCGAGCCGAAGTCGGAGGCTTCACCGACTGAGCCACCCACGCGCCCCAAACACGCTGTCTTAATACTTGTACGAACCATCAGTCTATGTCCCTTTTTAACTCGTAAAGCTCTTAATTACGATTTTCTTCGTAAAGTTAATAGCTTTCACAATCATTAATTAGTGCGGCATATTGCTGTCAAAATAATAAATACGTATTTATACTTCAACGGACGGATTCAGTTCCAGCATGAGAAGCGCGTAAGGAAATACGTTGCAAGGAGAGAAGAGAGAAGCAGGTAGGTAGGAACACAGGCTAAAAGAGGCAACATATGCGTGCTGTTCAGACACACCGTGGCTGATGGGTGGTGCCCGAGAAGTCAGGGTGCTGGTTGGGGGAGGGGTGGCTGGCCTGGGAGCAGTATGTGGAGGGCCCCGCGTGGCTGGTGAGATGTCTCTCCCGTCCGCGGGGTGGGGGGCAATGATGAGGATATCCACCTTGTGACAATTTATTAAGCTAAACCGTTTCATGTGGTTTGGGGTACTACAAAACGAGTTGTAAAAAAAAAAAAGAAAAAAAAAACCAGGATTAAGTGCCAATCTGGAAATAAGAAATACCAAATGCTGGGGCGCCTGGGTGGCTCAGTCAGTGAAGCATCTGACTCTCGATTTCTTTTTTTTTTTTTTAATTTTTTTTTTAAACGTTTATTTATTTTTGAGACAGAGACAGAGCATGAACAGGGGAGGGGCAGAGAGAGAGAGGGAGACACAGAATTGGAAGCAGGCCCCAGGCTCCGAGCTGTCAGCACAGAGCCCGACGTGGGGCTCGAACTCACGGACCGCGAGATCGTGACCTGAGGCGAAGTCGGACGCTTAACCGACCGAGCCACCCAGGCGCCCCTGACTCTCGATTTCAGCTCAGGTCTCATGATCTCATGGTTCGCGAGATTGAGCCCACATTGGGTTCTACGCTGACAGCGTGGAGCCTGTTTGGGATTCTCTCTCTCTCTCTCTCTCTCTCTCTCAAAAATAAATAAACATTTAAAAAAAGAGAGAGAGAGAGAAAATGAATGCCGTGGCCAGTTGTTTCCAAAGATGGTGGCCACTGTCCCTCCCAGCCGCATGCCCCTCTGGGCTGTGACTTTGTGGAACCTCTTATTAAGAGGTGGGAGGTATTTCTTCTCCCCTGGGACTTGGGTCAGCCAGGAGAATGCAGCCGAGTGAGGCGTGGGAAGGGCAGGCGGGCCAGGGCTGGAGCTTGCTGGCTCCCCCGGTCAGCCCTCAGGCAAGCAGCCCAGGCTGTCCAGCCATCGAGGTCTTGCGGGGACAGGAGGCCTGGAGGACGAGCGGCCATGCGGAGGGGAAGGAGGCATCCCTGTGACACCAGTGCGGCCATCCCTGGCGTTCCTGCCCCAGCCCAGCTCCCAGCTAACTGCCGCCACAGGGGTGTCCCCCCTCGGCTTCGTGGAGGAGAACCACCCACCCGACGGTGACAGCTGCTGACAAGTGCTTGCTGCTTTCGGGCACAAACACGGGTGGTTTGTTCCAGGCCGAGGGGCCGCAGGTTCTTCAGACACATCGCTTTGCTGGGTGGAGGGGAAGTCAGTTCTGGGGCGGTCGCATGGTTGGTCACACCTAAGCAATGCTGGAACCTTCTCCGCAGGGCCTCTCCAGGCCCAACCTCAGGGCACCCTTGTTTCTCACGATGGGACCCTCTTAGGACACCAGCGCCCCCCCCTCCCGTATCCCCCAGCCCATCAGCGATCCCCTCTTCGTCTGGTCTGCTTCCTCAGACCTGAAGACACAGTCGACTCTCTTCCACCTTCGAAACCATGCCCGCCCTCACCCAGCCGGGGCCACTTTCTTCCTGCAGCCACGCTTTGCCCAAGAGCCCACTTCCTGTCGCCACAGTCTGGCTCCCGCCCACCACGCCCCAGCATCATCTCTCGCCAGCGTCACCCGGGGACCTCACGTCACTGGCCAGCCAGCCCCTGGACTCACTTTGATCCTCAGACGCGGCAGCCAGACTCGGCCTGTCCCGGAGCCGTAGACACCTCTCCCTCTCTTCCACCTCTCAGCTCCCCAGCGCCCCCTCCGACTGGCCGTCCTCGGTCCTCCCTACGGCGCGGGGTTGTGCTCCCCTTTCGCAGCCCCCCTCCCGCGTCCTGCTCGTCTCCGGGTTCTCGGGCCTTCCCACATCTCTTATCTCTCCCACGTGTTCCTCCAGATCACTTCCCTCCTCCAAACCCCACAGCCCCGGAGCCAGCTGCCTACAGGACACCTCCCCCTCAGGCGTTCCAGAGACGCCTCGAAGTTAGCAACCCTCAGCCCGGCCCCCCGACGCCCTTTAATTCGAGGCCTTGCCCATGGCCACGGACCCCGCTAAGGCCAGAGAAGAGCAGGACACCTGACAACTCGTGGGCAGGGATGGCTGGAGCCCCAAATGGGGAGCCAGACAGGAGGCCCCGCCACCCCTCCCCCAAGCGACATGCCTTTCATCAAGGGGGAGGGGGGGTCACGGGGCAGAGGGGACACCGGGACCCAAACGGTGGTCACGGGAAGGGAAGACCTCATACATTCGTTCCGCTCAAAGGCAGATGAGAAGACAGAGGGAGGGGTCGGTCGGGCTCAGAAGACTGACAACCTCCCTCTCCGGTGGGGGGACTGCGCTTATGAAAAGCAGCCCCGTGGGAGCCCGTGACTGGAATCGTACCTGGACCCGGGGCAGGGGAGCTGGCTTTGCAGTCACGCGGCGGGGAGGGCGGCGACTCCCGCTCTGTACAGAGCCGTGTGGCCCTGAACAAGTCACTTCACCCCTTCTGAGTCTCAACGTCTCATCCGTAAAATGGGAACATTCCTAGCTGTTGCCCTACCTCATAATGCGGCGGTGAGGATTCAGTGAGATGAGGGTACTCACACGGCCCAGAGGCCTTGGGCTGTTTCTGCAGATGTGGGGCAGCCTTGAAGGCGAGGAGAAGCCCAGGGAGGAAAGGGCTTTCGTGTCTGTACACCCAAGGGGGTGTGGTGGGAGCCTGGGGAAGAGGTCCTGAGTTGGGGTCTGGAAGGCTAAGCCTGTCCTTGAACGTGGTGCTTAGGAGCGGCCAGGGCTGGGGACCCAAGGAGGGAGCTGTGCTACCCCAGACCCCCAGCCTCGCCTGCCCAGGAGAGGGGTTCACCTGTCACCTGTGCCTGGAGGCTTCCGTGGCGACGGTCCGGTTCCCAAGTGGGGTCACTGCCTCCCCACGACACCCAGGACATCCGGAAGCCCCAAATAGACCAGCAAACCCTCACCCAGTGGGCCAGATGGAGACGTACCTCCCCAAACCCCTCCACCCTGAGCTGGGAATGAAGGGGTAAGAGCCACGCCATCATCTTGAAACAGAGTTGGGCAGTAGAGATTGCCAGTAAGGCTCTGACAGTCCTTCGGCATATATTTATACAACCCTCCCACCTTCATATAAAAGAGACAGACAGCCCAGGAGGCAGAGCGAAAACCGGGACCTGATACATCTGGTTTATGAATAAATGGCTATAGTCCAATTTATTTCTTGCCCCCGGCTTGCTAGAATACTGCATCAGGTTTAACAGGATGCGATGAACTGAGCGTGACATTTGCTTGGTGTCCTCATTGATGACGAGTTACATAAAACCCTTCACGTTGTGTTCATTTTACTCTTGCGTGATTTTATCCTCTTTTTTAAAAAAAAAATTTTTTTAACGTTTATTCATTTTTAAGAAGCAGACAGAGACAGAGGGCGGGCCGGGGAGGGGCAGAGAGAGAGGGAGACCCAGAATCCGAGGCAGGCTCCAGGCTCCGAGCTGTCGTCACAGGGCCCGACGCGGGGCTCGAACTCACGAACCGCGAGATCATGACCCGAGCCAAAGTCGCACACCCAGCCGACTGAGCCAGCCAGGCGCCCCAATTTTATCCCCTTTTAAGATGAAAAGGCTGTTAAATGGAGGACCACACATAGAAAAAGAGTGATGCGACTTGCGGCATCGAGGCAAAGGCCCCCAAAGTCGGTCACGCCCAGGGAAGTGGTCCAGGCATCACACTGATGGGCTTTTACCCCGGTTGGGGGTCCACTATGCCCGCCACAGGCCTCAACCCAGAGCCCCTCCCTCCTCGGGAGCCTCGAAAAGACCTGGCAGTGGGTCAGCATTGGCTCTTCCGTCAGGAAGGAGACAGTTGGGGTGACAGGTGTGCCCACTGCCTTGATCGTGGGGATCGGGCAGGCCAGGACCTGACGGCTCCCTACATCTTGGACCCACTCGACGCCCCCACATCCACACCAAACCCCAACCCCTTATCTCCCCAGGCCCCTCTTCGCCTGGGGCAGCCCTGAGGTCCAAGCAACCCCCCCTCTAATCTCTCAAGCCACACGCTTAGCATTTCCTGTGCCTCATTCAAAACTATTAACTCCAAAGAATCAAATTACATCAAGGAGAGGGAGCAGTCAGAGTCTGGACTCACCACAGTCCAGGGAAAGCTGGGTTCTCACGCTGGCCCCCCAGGTCTACGAGTCTGAAACTAGGAATTTGGGGTGCAGAGGCTGGGCACCCCGTGGGGCCAGGATAGGTCCCTGCCATGGTGGTGATCTGGGCGGGGGGGTTGGGCGCCGTTTCCAGGATGGGGAAGGAGCTCGCCTTGGCCTCAGGCTTCCTCCCATCCCTCTGCCAGCTCCCCGCCAACCAGGGCCAACCCCCAGGCTCCCCGCGACCGTGCGGGGCCCCAGCTCAGGCCACCTTCTCCGAGCCTGGCGCTCCACACCCGCCTCTCCCGCCTCCTCCGTCGGCGCCTCTGCTCGCCGTCCCTGGATCACAAGCAGCAACATGCCCTGAGCCACATTCACAGTATCTGTCTGTCCAGGTCCCTCTCGTGCTCAGTGGTGACCTGTCTGTCTCCTGCTCCTGGGTCCACCTGTCCCCTGACTGAGCCACCTGGGTCCCTCCCCGACTGCCCGGCTGGAGGCTGAGATCCATCCTGAGCCCCAGAACAAGCCCTGGCCCAAAGCAGGGGCGATGCACAGGGACACGGCCGTTCCCGGTGTCCGTGAGCATCTGTTTTCATCCCAGGGTCCTGTCTTCTTCCTGAGATCTAGGGCCACCTTGTGTCAGCCCGCGACGGCTGAACTCCTGCCTTCTTCCCCACGCCGGAACCTCTGTTCTAAAAACCTCCAGAGACAGATCTGTCTTGTTCTGCCCCTTCCCAGCTCCCAAATGCCCTTCCTGTCCCACACCCCGCGTGCTGGATGTGGGACCCCCTTCCTACCAGAGGCCACCCCTCGGTGCCCCCAACTCACCAGTGGACACACGTCCTCCCCCTCTGTTGCTGTTCACTGCTTAGCCTCCAACCCCTGTGTGTGCGGTTTTGAGACACTGAGTTTTCATCGATATCGATGAACGAAGGGGGGGGGGGAACCAAGAAAAGAAGAATATTAACCTTTTATTTTTAAATCAACAACAATTTTTACCACCCACATCATTTTATATTTTTGAAAAGGTCTTTTTAATACAAAGGAAGTAGAGGGGCACCTGGGTGGCTCAGTCGGTTGAGCGTCCGGCTTTGGCTCAGGGCTGGATCTCGCGGTCCGTGAGTTCGAGCCCCGCGTTGGGCTCTGGGCTGACGGCTCAGAGCCTGGAGCCTCCTTGGGATTCTGTGTCTCCCTCTCCCTCTGCCCCTCCCCCGCTCATGCTCTGTCTCTCTCTCTCTGTCAAAAATAAATAAACATTAAAAAAAATTTTTTTTTAAATACAAAGGAAGTAGGCATGGTTCTCATCGCCAATAACAGGATGGTCCATTTCCACAACAAGACAGGTGGCCCTTACATTTCCTTCATTTTCTGTGGGTTTCTTATTCCAGCAAAAGGACAGCAGAAAACTTCATCCCGGACCAATCCTGGTTGCTGCAATGACTTTGGGAACCTGCCTTGGCCACCACAGTGTTCTGTATCCTGGCCTGATAAGTTTTTGACTGAGAGGTAGGGACCCACTCTAGCCACAGTCACAAATGAAAACTGCTAGCGTCACTCCCGAGAGGTCTTACAGAGCGGTGTTTATCTCGGTGACTTCACGGGCGTGATCCATATCTGGCCGTCGCTCCCTGGGCCCAGAGCATCTGTTTCCAGGGGCCCCGAAGCTGACCGGACTCCAGGAAGTCAGATCCGATTTATGGAAGTCACAGAAACATGTCAGTTTGTCGTGAGCAAGCCCAGAGGCAAACTAGACCGAGTGCTGAGCTGGACCGTCCAGCTCACCCACAGTCCGTGGAAACCTTGCTGGACGGCCACTTAATAACAGCAGGATATCATTCCACGTCACGCCACCCAGTGAGGGGCTGGGCAGCCAGGTGTGGGTGGCACCAGGCTCTGATCGGGACAAGGGCTGGTTGCTCCGTGACCAGAGGCAGGCAGACACCCCCCCCCCCGGCCAGGATGTGCCTTTGCAAAGAGGGCTGGAGGTCAAGGTGGGCAGCCTCTGTTGTTCCTGGGTGCCGTGGGGCTGGCCGTGGTTGGGAACGCCTGCCCTCTTTGGACTTTGATTCTTGGTGATCTCCATGAACTAGCAGAAGTTACCCAACACCAAAAAACTGGGATCGAGCAAAGAATGTTCCTCCTCATTTCCCATTTGTTATGTTGCCAGGCACGATCCAGGCATCCCGGCGCCATTCCCAGTCTTCTGCTCGAAGGTGGGGTTCTCCAACCTCTGGGGAAGCCTGGCTTTACACCCCTTCTCCTGGGGATGGTGGCAGCACCAGTGGGATTCGCCCGTGTCCCGGGAGACCCCCTGCGACAGCCAGATGGAGCAGTTCTCGGGGCCCATGTGACAGGCAATCACAAGCTCCTTTTGTCTCACTTGGGTAATGATGCAATCACTTTTCTCTAATTCTTAAGGGACACATATGCATATCTAACGAGCAAGCAGGCAGGATTCCAAGCACAGAGGGTTTTAAACATAATTTTGAGAGAGCAGCTCTGACCAGGGAACCCATAGATATGATGTCATGCCTCCTTATTAGAGATGAGCAAGCTTTCTTTGGAAGGATGTGGAGCCCTGGGCAGGGGCTGCTTAAGAAAAGCAGACAACAGTTGAAAGAAGGACAGAAGGACAAAAAGGAAGGGAGAGAGGGAGAGAGATTGGCCTCTTCCCACCAGAAGAGAATGTCTTGATACTTTGGTATCCTGAGGTCTTAGGTTCCATGTAGAGGTTTCCCAAGAGAACCTGATAATGACCCACCAGGGTGGAATGTTAATGTGGACAAAGTCACGGCTAGCACTCTTTTCGCTTCCAGATTAGAGAACTCTTCATCACTCCCCTCGTCTCGACTAAACCCTAGACCGGCTTCTTCTTGACTCTAGGCTCTCGCCTTCCTTTCCTTAGAGAGTTTTCTCTAGAAAACGTGGAGATTCTTTCTCTGCCCCTTTGAGATATATGTAGATCTTTTTAAAAAGACTCCAGTTTTACAGCATAGAACTGTCTTTCTTAAGGGCCTGGGAGATTTTATGCCTTGAAGGGTAATCATCAAGGAAGATGGCGTCTCACTCTCACCATCTCTGTTGAAGGTCGGAGCCTACCTTGGGCGGGCGCCTTGCTCTGAGTTGTAATACCACTTTCTGCCATCAAGATAGAAGCAAGTCTGCTTTTCCTTTGGGTAAAGCCAGTTGGCAAGCACAGATGCCCTAATGGTCTCCCTCTCCCACCAGCACTAATACACAGCACCCCCCCCCCAACCACCACTGCTCTTGGTTCAGTAGAGTCCAGTGCTGACTCAGTGTTAGTCTCTCTTCCCTATTACAACAATCTTGAATAAAGTTGCCCGTGTCTGTCTAACTTCGCCTGGTACAATTTTTGCTTTGACAATTCCCAGCTTGGTGACATGGGCGCCACAGTGGTGGGACAGTCCCTTGGAACCCCAAACCCACCAGGGAGACGATGGCCCCAGATTATGGGCTGACTTTTAGTGTCACAGGACTCACTTGGGTCCCTACTTTAAGTTTTCGTGCTGATTGATTTCTGATGGGCACTGTCACTGCTTTACTGGAATGAATTCTGCTCGGTCAGATATTCCTTTAAAACATTTCTATACCTGATATGCCGATATCTTACTGATGATTTTGTGTCTGCATTTATAAGTGAGGCTAATCTACAGATCTCTTTTTGGGCTGGCTTTATCAGAGTCCGGGGACATGGAAGAAAAAGTTTTAAAGGATAGTAATGAACAAGCATGGCTTTAAACTTTGGATTTCAGTATAAAAAAAAAGCTGTCAAATAGCACGTAGTTTAAAATTCTGTGGCAGGAGAAAGGGAATGGAGGGATGCCTCCCTTAATGCTGCAATCATCCATTGAGGCTCCATAGTCTCTGAATCTCGTGCTTCTTTAAGAAATTTGCTGAGCCTGCGGTTGAATCCTTTATGCCTACCGACATAATTTTTGAATCATCATCAATTTTCAGGAATTATATAATTTAGCCTGAGCAATGTTTCACCAGCATCAGAAACAGTGAAATTATTCAGAGAGGCTGAATATGAAGAACAAAGAGTAAACGAACATGCTTATTGGCATCAGAGGCTCTCATTTGTTCCTGGGAGGCAGGACTGAGTTCAGGGAGAGCAAAAATGGCTTTGAGGGTTTTTCCTTGGTTTTAAACCCTGGCCTGCCAGCCTGTTCTTGATTAACGGTTAACAGACCTGCATTCTGAAAAGGATCTTCCCCCATCTGAGGTGTGGTGTCCAAAGCAGGGCTTGTATGGTCTCTCCCCACATTTTAGGAATGTGATAGTTTCTCCAAATGAATGGGTACGCGTTCATTCTATCTTTGCCCCTTCCTCCAGGATCAGCTAAATAACATAAGGATCAACCATTGCTTACAAGTGACTTGCCTTAAAAGAACTTAAAAACGCAAATGAACTTGGGTGTTGAAGTGTCTGGGCTGATGGGTTTATACGTGGTTCATTATTAAGTGTGCTTTTCCCTTTTTTTTCTACCATGATTCTGGTTTTTAGTACCTTACCATTTAAAAGGAGATGTTGGTTTTTGAAAAATACTTTTTTTTTGAGAGAGAGAGAGAGAGAGAGAATCTTAAGCAGGCTCCACCCTCAGCACTGAACCCAACACGGGGCTTGATCCCACAACCCTGAGATCATGACCTAAAGCGAAATCAAGAGCCGGACGCTCAAGGGACGCCTGGGTGGCTCAGTCGGTTCAGCGTCTGACTTCGGCTCAGGTCATGATCTCACGGTTCATGGGTTCGAGCCCCGTGCTGGCTCTGTGCTGACAGCTCAGAGCCTGGAGGCTGCTTCTGATTCTGTATCTCCCTCCCTCTGTCTGTCCCTCCCCTGCTTGTGTTCTCTCTCTCTCAAAAGTAAATACGTAAACATTAAAAAAAAAAACTAAAAAAAAAAAAAAGAGAGAGTTGGATGTTCAATTGACAGAGCCACCCAGGTGCCTCAAAAATATGTTCTTTCCCTGAATGACACCTGGCATTCACGTCTCACGTATCTGTGTCCAGAGCAAAAGCTGTGCCTGTCTTCTGTGGCAGAGTATTAACGTTTTCTGCTTCTGCAACAGAGTATGAATTCAAGCATCTAGTGAACATGAGCATCAGATTTTTCTCTTTTCTCTTTTCCACTAGCATTTCTATTTCTCCTTGAATTGGTTGTGGTATATTTTATTTTTAAAAAATTTTTTTTTATGTTTATTTATTTTTGAGACAGAGAGAAACAGAGCATGAGTGGGGGAGGGGCAGAGAGAGAGGGAGACACAGAATCCAAAGCAGGCTCCAGGCTCTGGGCTGTCGGCACAGTGCCCGACACGGGGCTTGAACCCACGAACCGTGAGATCATGACCTGAGCCCAAAGTCTGACACTTAACAGACTGAGCCACCCAAGCGCCCTTGGTTGTGGCATATTTTACACGATAGCTGTGCCTTTCAGCGAGATTTTCCAAACTATTGGCATAAATTTGCACATAATATTTCTTATAATTCTATTAATTTTCTCTCTATCTATCCCCATGATGGCATCTACTTTTCTCATTTGGACATTAGATGCTGTTGTTTTCTCTTTTAAAAACGTGAAATGGGCAAGATCAGCACGAAAGCTTCTAAACACTCGGGATAAAATGATTGATATAATCTTTATGTAATACATGAAATCCTTCATATCCTCAGTGCAAAATGTTGTCTAAGATGGAAGCCGAAAGAGTCCTAGTTACGACTTCATCCACACTAACATTCCATCTTGTGGATCATTTCCAGGTTTTCTTGGGAAAACTCTCTGCATGGAACCTAAGAAGACTTCATGATACCGAAGTATCAGGACTCTGTTCTTCTGGTGGGAAGAGGTGAATCCTTCTTCCTTCCAAGGCAAGACAGTTGGTTCCCGGACGTATTTTGAAACAGAACTATAGTTGTGTTGGTTGCATTATTAACTTACCTCCATGTTGGGTTTTGTTCCCTACTTATGTTTTTTTTTTAGAGATTTTTTTATAGGTTATTTTTATAATCGGACGCTCAACCGACTGAGCCACCCAGGCGCCCCTTTCCCCAGTTTTCCCCAGTTTTAAGAAGAAATAATTGACACACTTCACCGTGTAAGTTTAAGGTGAACGACAGGATGGCTTGATTTACACATAGCGTGAAACGATCACCATGGTAGTAGGGTCGGGGAACACCCATTTCTTATACAGATACAATAAGAAGGAAGAAGGAAAGAAACAAGGGGGGAAATTCTCCTTGTGATGAGAACTCTCAGGATCTCCTCTCTTAACTTTCTTATACCGCTCACGGTTAGGAGAAGCATACACATACAGAAACAGCAAGTAAGCAGAATTCCAACCACAGAGAGTCTCTTGAAACATCATTTTCAGAAAACAACTGTGAGCAACTTGCAGACAGGATGTAACAACTCCTTCTTTGGAAATGAGCAAGCTTTTCCTGGAAGAACGCGAAGCCCGTGGCGTCGGCCGCTTAAGAAAAACAGACAACGGCTAAAGAAAGAAAAGCAAAGGAAGGAAGGGAAGGGAAGGAGGGAAGGAAAGAAGGAAGGGTTACAGAACTCAGACGTGCAGGAAGCCAATAGCTGAGACACCTGTTCTGAAGCAAAGAAAGCTTTATTACCCGAAGGGCCGCCCAGTGAGAAGCTGCCTTGCCCTGTTGAACCGAGGGACAGCTTATGTATGTTTGGGGAGGGAGGTGACTACTCAAGAGGAGGGTTTCTTGAAACTCCGGTGGGGGGGGGGGGCTTGAAATAGTCTGGATGTAAGTATTCTTCCAGACAGTGAGGCGCTATTGGGGACCTGTTGGGATCCAATAGATCAAGACAAATGTTATGGCCCTGTCCCCATTAGGTTTCTACCAGCAGTGGGCAAACAGAAAGTAAGGGTAAAAAGGCAAAGTTAATGATTGATCGTGCATGAGGGTAAGAGGGCACATAAAACATAATTAAGTAGGGGGGTGCCTGGGTGGCTCAGGCAGATGGGCATCCAACTTCGGCTCAGGTCATGATCTCACGGTTCGTGGGTTCAAGCCCCGCGTCGGGCTCTGTGCTGACAGTTCGGAGCCTGGAGGCCGCTTCTGATTCTGTGTCTCCCCTTCTCTCTGCCTCTCCCCTGCTCATGCTCTGTCTCTCTCACTCTCTCAAAAATAAATAAACTTAAAAAAAAATTTCTTTTTTTAAAAACTGGGGAAAAAACCACAAGGGAAGTGCTGACGTTATTATCTCAAGTGAGATGGCAGAAACTTGTGATTGCCTGTCACATGGGGCCTGGGAACCGCGCCATCTGGCTGTCTCAGGGGGTCTCCTGGGCCCACCCCAGGTGCTGCCATCATCCCAAGGAGAAGGGGTACAAAGTCAGGTTCTAAGACTGCCCCGGATATTAAAGAACCCCACCTTAGAGCAGAGGACAGAGGACAGTCTGGGGATGTCTGGCTTATGACAGCGTTATTTGTTATCTCATGGTCTCGGAGTCAGACCAGATATGGCTCAGCCAGACCCTCCAGCTCAGGCAAGGTCACAGTCAAGCGTCAGCTGGGGTCACAGTCACCTTAAGATTCAACCGATCCAGGATTTCCTTCAAAGTCACTCAGTGGTTGCTGGTGGAATTCAGCTCCCCGCGGACTGTTGGACCCAGAGCCCCCGTTCCTGCCGGACTATCGGCCAGAACCCGGCCACCCAGCCACCTATTCGTTTCTTAGCCGGCTTCACCAAAGTTATCGAGTTGAGAGAGAACAAGAGAGAGCCGGTGGGAGGAAGTCGCGGCCTTTTATCACCTAATCTCGGAAGGGACAGCCCGTCCACTTGTGCAGTGTTCTGTGGGTGGGAAGCAAGTCCCCAGGCCCCGCCCAGCCTCCAGGGGAGGGGGTCACACAAGGGCAGGAACAGCAGGAGGCAGGCATCCCAGGAAACCTTTTCAGAAGGCAAGCTCAGGCCAGAGTCTGGAATAGAACCAGGCGTATGTGGGGAGTGACTGTAAGACAATGGATGTCATTTCATATCCTAGTGAAAAGACCGATTGTACACACACACACACACACACACACAAATTGTTGAGATGGTCAGCTCTCATTTGGAAGTTAGGTTCCCTGCCTCAGCAGCCACAAAAATAATTTCCAAATCGGCTAAAAATCTAAAAATATGGAACCCCATGAAAATACTAGAAGAAAATACAGACAACTGTTTTTTTTTTTTTTTTAATTTTTAATCTTTACTTATCTTTTTGAGAGAGAGAGAGCGCGCGCAAGAGGGTCAGAGAGAGAGGGAGACCCAGAATTGGAAGCAGGCTCCAGGCTCCGAGCTGTCAGCCCGGAGCCCGACGCGGGGCTCGAACTCACGAACCCCAAGATCGTGACCTGAGCTGAAGTCAGACGCTTCACCGACCGGGCCACCTGGGCAACTGTTTTTATAACCTCCGATGGGGATGTCCTTCTAAATATGACTGGTGTGTCCAGTTCACGAGGGAAGGGAATCCGTGTGGGGGTGTTATATGATTGTATCCCAGTGCTAGAAACTCTCTCCGACATGTTGCGAATGGTTAAATAATGCTTGTTGAAAAAAGGCTGAAGGGAAAAAAAACCCCAAACCCTAAGAGAAAACAGCTTTGGGCCAGTTTTGCCCCAACGCGATCGTGTGTCGTGGGGGAGGACACGGAGAAGGAAGTTAAAACAAAACCAAAAAGCAAAGGCAGCATGAAGAATCCGGACAAGTGGAGAGCAAAACGTTAGCCTCTCGAAGGACCGGAAGCTGGTCAATTACGCAAATGGAAAAACTTCTGATGACACACGGTAGGTAGAAAGGGAGGTCTAATCGTCTCTTTCCCTGAACCCAGACTCTGTACCGCGTGAACAGATCCCTGGGGGAGTTGGGGCTTCAGGTGTCCCCAGGGAACTGGAGGCCCCCGTGGGCTCCCCTGAACTCTGTGTCGTTTCTTCCCCAGGGAAAAAGACAGAGCGAATGGAGGGAGATGACAGGGAGAGGGGTTAGGATTCCTCTCCTCCCTGGACATCAGGGAGTGTATATGTGTGAGTGAGATGTGTGTGAGACAGCGAGTGAGTGTGCGAGCGAGTGTGAGGGGACGAGAGCGAGTGTGTGAGCATGAGAGTGAATTAGAGTGTGCGAGAGAGTGACAGTAAGTGTGTGAGTGAAGGTGAGTGTGCCTGAGTGGATGAGTGTGGGTGTGAGTGTGTCAGTGGATGAGAGCGGGTGTGTGAGAGAGTGGGTGTGCGTGTGTGTGTTGGGGGAGGGGGGATCCCCCTTCCCGATGTTCCACGATAGATGTGGCCCACAAAAGATCACAATTACGTTATCGAAAGGATCCCCACAAAACAATAAAGGAGCAATATAAAATTAACAAGGAAAAACATCAGGGAGCCCGAGTGGCTCCGTTGGTTAAGCGTCTGACTCCTGACTTCCTGCTCACGGTTTCTGAGTTCGAGCCCTGCACCGGGCTCTGTATCGACAATGCGGAACTTGCTTGGGATTCTGTCTCCCTCTCTCTCTGCCCTTCCCTACCTCTCTCTCTCTCTCTCTCTCTCACTCTCTCAAAATAAATAAATAAGGTTAAAAATGTCTTAATAAAAGAATACAAAATAAATTTAAAAACAAAAGGGAAAAAAAATCTAGGAGCGCCCGGCTGGCTCAGTGGGTAGAGCGAATGACTCTTGATCTCAGGGATCTGAATTCGAGCCCTGAGTTGCGCGTAGAGATTACTTAAAAATAAAATCTTTTTTTTTTTAAGGGCAAAAATCTAGAAGACAATAGATGAGCAGGCAACTTACAGAAGAAATACAAAAGGCTGATAAAAACGTAGCAGAGCGAGAGGTTTTTTTTTTTTTTTTCCCCTGCCTCCACCTTTCCTTGACCACCTCACTGCTGGGGAGGAGAAGATTTGCAGCCAATCAAAGAATATCTTTAGCAAAGGCACGCCTGGGTGGCTCAGTCGGTTAAGCATCAGACTTTGGCTCAGGTCACGGTCTTGTAGTTCATGGGTTCGAGCCCTGCATTGGGCTCTGTGCTGATGGCTCGGAATGTGGAGCCTGCTTCCGAGTCTGTGTTTCCCTCTCTCTCTGCCCCTCCCCTGCTCTCACTCTGTCTCTTTCTCTCTCTCTCTCTCTCTCAAAAACAAATAAAACATTTTTTAAAAAACTTGAAAAAAAAAGATTATCTTTAGCATAAAAGCACACGAAGTTATGCTATGGTAGGTATTCAGTACGAGCAAGCTTTCCGGGGTCCAGTCAGGAAAACGGAACCCAAAATATGCATTTTGAGCATGAAAGATTAAATACAAGAATTGGAGGCTTTTATACTTTATGCAAGAGCAGAGACAGCGATGGTCACAGAAGCTATAACCGAAGATCCCAGCCTCAAACACCAAGGGGATGGCTTCTGAGAGTTCTCCCAGAAACTGTGACTCACATCTGCTTCCAAAGAGCAAGGCCTTGTCTTCAATCTCGTGTGGCTCAGGGGCAAACGTTAATCCTGGACCCCACCCCCCGAGAAAGGGATTCTGGGAGTTGTAGTTCCTGACCTCTCTAGCCGGAGAAAGACACCTCAGTGGCATTGGAGGTGACGCCAAGGTGATTCAGACGGCCGGGCACAGTCCGCCTGGGTCCACACATATCCTTTTTACCCGTGTTTCACTTCCAAAAACAGGCAGTGAGGACGTCATGCCTCCACGTACCAGGAGCCAACGGGTCTGTCGATCCAACGGAGCCGCGCTCACTCTCTCCCCCAAAGTCCCATTTATCCCGGATCCTTTCTTAGCTCAGTCACAACTCCCTTAAATATCCAATCACATAAATGTGGGATCAAAAATACTTTGTGTTAGACAGAGAGGAGCGGAAAAAGGAAAGATTTTTTTTTAAAGAGAAAAACACTTCCAAGAGCAAGGCAACAGTGTTTTAAGAGCCGCCTCCCCCTGAAAGAGGCAAGTGTTTCGTTGGAACTGAAGCTGTCTCTGGGGAATCCCTTAAAAAGAAATGCATGTCAATCAAAACTGACTTGCATTTGTGCCTGCAGGTGCGTCAGAACACTGTCTTAGTATTTCCATGAGCAATAAAATGAAGTATCGTTTCCTTTAAAAAGGGGGGAGGGGGGACTGAAAAACGGCTGCACAGTCCTCCTTTCTGCAACTGGCCATGTGAGCATAACGGGAATTAGTAATGTCTGTTTGCTTTTCCATCACCCATTCTGTGTTTTCCTTGCTCTCGGCCAGCCCTTTGGGCACACGGTTCTTCACCTAGCAGGGTGACCCCAAGCCATTCTCTCTCTCTTTTTTTTTTAAATTTTTTAACGTTTATTTGTTATTGAGAGACAGAGAGAGACAGAGCGTGAGCAGGGAGGGGCAGAGAGAAGGGGAGACACAGAATCCGAAGCAGGCTCCAGGCTCCGAGCCATCAGCCCAGAGCCCGACGCGGGGCTCGAACTCACGGACCGTGAGATCGTGACCTGAGCCGAAGTCGGACACTTAACCGACTGAGCCACCCTGGGCGTGTAACATTGAGGGGCATTGCGGACAATACCCTGGGTCCCTCCTCTTCCGGTCTGCATTGTGTGATAACAATCTTCTTCCCCCTGATATCACCACCAATCACTCCGAAGGGACAGTGCCTGCCTTCTTGCCTGTGGGTTCAGTTGGTATGAGATTCCCCCCGCAAGGCCAGGTGGCAGTCTCCGCTTCCGGGTCGACAGAACCCCTGTTTGATTTCCTGTTAGAACCATTCTTCTCTTGGGAACCACGATCTCTAAGCCAGCAAAGCCCGACGTTGCAGGGACAGGAACGGAATTTGGGGGCCAGTACGACAGGGCAGCCCCAACTGTAGCCTTGTTTCTGGAGCAGGTAACCTTCAGAATGTCTGGGTACCTCCCTTTCCCCAGAGCACAGTGCCTGTGGAGAAGGCAAGGAAAAGCTCTCACCATATGCGTTTTTGGCAATGTAGCAGTGTCCTTCCTCGAGGGGCTCTGGGTCCGTGAGCTGGCTCGCTTCTAGGAACTGGTCAAAGGAGCAGGACCTCCTAGAGACGTGGCCCACGTGCCATCTCTGTCCGCTAAGAATTTTGTCACTTATGCAGACGAAAACCCTGAGAGTCGCCCAGCTGTATCAGTCCTAAGTGCCCCGTGACCCATTAACTCCTGCTAAAGATCGCTTAGGCCACGCCATGCTCTTTTCATGTTTGATCTCCGCTTCCCATCGTGCTGACCACAGCCACCTTTCAAGTTCTTTCTCTCGGCCTCCACTGCACCTGAGTCCCACCGTCCCTCCCCGCCCCCACCTCTACTGAATGCAGGGAGCGTATCTCCAAGACGGCATCTTCCACTGTGGTCCCCGGCCTGCAGAGAAGAACCACTACAGAGCCTTTCAAGGAGGCTGGGGTCCCTCTCACCACCGAAGCAGGAATGACGTTTCCAGGGGTCTCTACAGCATGTGGTTTGTTTGATGGAAAATGACAGAGACAGACGAAAGAGAACAAGGGGTTCTGGGGCTGCTGATGCCAAGCGTCTCGTAGCTTCTGTCCTCCAACGGTGAATTGCACCTGCCCCTGCCCCCCCCTCCCCGAGCGTTGCGGGGGGGGGGCGGGGGGGAGGGGTCACCTGAAAGCTCCAGCTGGTGTTGTCATTTCCCAAGCCCGGCACATCATCGCAAATTACGTCCTGTTAGGAACTTGTTCTAAAGACGTCTCCTCTCTGAGCACTCTGCGTGCTCATGAGATAATATTTTCGTCTTGTGCAGCTGCACATCCGCGCTACAGCTCCGTGCCCCCAGATGACTGCCGGGAGCGGGCTTTTCCATCCTCAGGAAGCCTCGCCGCGTCTCATCACACCAACGTCTGCGTCCTGCCCCAGCTTTATTAACCTGTGACTGACAAATAAGAAACGCGCCAAATCAGCTTGCACACGGTGGTCTTTAAGGTGTGCAAATACGGATGCTTCACTATGTGTGCCCATGATGGAAAGATCACCACAATCGGGTTCGTTAACACATCCGTGGCCTCGTGTAGTTTCTGTGTGTGGGTGCGCCCGCCTGTGGTGAGAACACTGTGATTTACGCTCTTAGCGAATTTCAGGTCTACAAGAAAGTGTTACTAACTACAATCACCATGCTATTCACTGGGTGCCCAGACCTTAGTCCTCTTCTAACTGAAAGTTTGTACTCTTTGACAAGTTTGTATCTCTCTTCGTTCCCCCCCCCCACTCCCCACCCTGACCCCTCAGCTCCTGGCCACCGCTCTCCCCTCTGGTTCTAGAAGTTCCGCTCTTGTAGACTCCACATATGAACAAGATCATAGAATACTTGTCTTTCTGCGTCTTCTGGCTTATGTCGCATAGCATAATGTCCTCCTGGCAGCATAATCCCTGCTGTCAAAAATGGCAGAATCTCCTTCTTTTTGTTTCCTTCTTTTTCCTTTTCACACACACTCACATGTATAATTACTTAGTGGAACATATATGGAGTGAAATCTATATATTGGTTTTTGTTATTTATATTGGGTTATTTGGGGGGGGGGGAGGGTGTTTTGGTTTTTTGTTTGTTGGACTTTGCTCCCGAGTTGTAACAGTTCCTTATATATGTTGGATATTAGTCCCTTATCAGCTACAAAATTTGCAAACATCCTCTCCCATTTGTGGGTTGTGTTTTCATTCTGTTGATGGTTTCCTTTGCTGTGCAGAAGCTTTTCAGTGTGATGTAGTCCCACCTGTTTATTTTTATTTATTTCATTTTGCGTTTATTTTATTTTAGAGAGAGTGCACGAGAGGGGGAGAGGGAGAGAAGCAGAGAGAGAGAGAGGGAATCTGAAGCAGCCTCTATGCTCAGTGGGGTGAGATCATGACCTGAGTCAGGCTCTCAACCAACTGAGCCCCCCAGGCACCCCCCCCCTGTTTAGTTTTGCTTCTGTTTCCTGTGCTTCTGGTATCAGATCCAAAAATGATCGCCACAACCGACGTCAAGCGCTTTTCCTTTATGTTTTCTTCCAGTTTTCTAATTTCAGGTCTCACATTTAAATCTTCAGTCTGTTTCAAGTTGACTCTCGTATATGATACCATCTCGTTCCCCCAAATGTAGACAGAGAGATATCAAGGATCCCACATCCGAAAAGAGTCACCAGCGATGGCGGCCAGATGTCCTCTCTGGGTTCTGCAACTCCTAATCATCCGCGACGCGACGCACTCTGGCATCCCTCCCCCGCCTGCCGCCCTCATCCCAGAAACGCGGAGCGGGGGGGGGGGGGGGGGGGGGGGGGGGGGGGGGGGGGGGGGGGGGGGGGGGGGGGGGGGGGGGGGGGGGGGGGGGGGGGGGGGGGGGGGGGGGGGGGGGAGAGATGGAAAGATCGTCATGGGGCGAGTGCTTGGCCACCTGGAAAAGCTGTGGTTCTTCCCCCCTCTCTCCCTGTGGGGAAGGGGGGTTGCTCCCCACCACCGCAAGCCGGCTGAGGATGCCTCCAGGAGAGCCACTGGTTGAGGCTGGGGGTGCCTGCGGGACAGGGAGACTGACGTGTTGCACCCCAGTTAGATGGCGGGGACCTTGCAGCTCTGCCTTCTGAACCGCCAACAAGGAGGAAAGAGAACCAGAGATGGTGGTGTGTGCAGTGGGGCTGTCTGTACCCCCCGTCTGGTGGATAACGTCCACCTAGACTCTAGGAAGGGATTGAGGTGGCCACCCAGAACCCACCCACGGGGACAGACCACTGGGTGAGGACGCCCCAGCAGGCAGAGGCCCTGGGGTATTCTAAGAGAGAGGACGGGACCAGAGGTGGGATGGGGACTCACTGAGTCCCTTGCATCCTCTCGGCGGGACCCCGTGTCGTGGAGATGTACCCACAGAGCATGCACCCCTTCTCCAAGAGAGGGCCCCGACAGCGGGTCAGAGCCGGCCCGAGAAGCAGCCACGAGTCCCAGAGACCAACCATCCGTCTGTGTACCCCAGACACCGGTAATGAGGTACACCCTTCTCTGGCCCTCCCACCCTAAGAGGTCAGAGAAGCTGGAAGCGTGAGGAGAGCAGTGAGAGGAACCAAGGGACCAAGACCCTCCCTGTCTGGTTCTCCCTGCAAGGGTTCGAGCCTTCAGGGAGCAAGAATAAGACTGGGCAGATGTGGCCTTTAAATAACAGACAGCGCGGGGCGCCTGGGTGGCTCAGTCGGCTGGGCGTCCGACTTTGGCTCAGGTCATGATCTCGCGGTCCGTGAGTTCAAGCCCCGCGTCGGGCCCTGTGCTGACAGCTCGGAGCCTGGAGCCTGTTTCAGATTCTGTGTCTCCCTCTCTCTCTGCCCCTCCCCTGCTCGTGCTCTGTCTCTCTCCCTGTCTCAAAAATAAATAAATGTTAAAAGATTTTTTTAAATGACAGAGGTCTAGAGAATTTGCCCAAGACATCATTAAGGGATGTGAAGGGGAGAGACCACATAGCTCATGAGGATGTCACCATGGGAGAAAATAAATCCGCCTCATGGGGCCCCCCGGTGGCTCAGTGGGTTAAGGGTCCGACTCATGCTTTCGGCTCAGGCCACGATCTCACAGGTTATGAGTTATTGTCACTTCCTTTCACAGCCTTAAAACAGGAGGAACCAAAGGTTTCAGGCTATGTGTGATGTTTGCTTTTGCGTGTGTGTTATTTTCTGTAATAAAACGTGTTGCATTTGTAATCAGAAAGTTTTGAGGGACCACAAAAAAGAAAAAAATCTTTACAATCAAGGGGAAGACGTGAATTGGATGAAAATATGGGTTGCTTCGGGAACCGTCCGTGCTCTCTGGAGAAGGGCAGATGCTGGGAGCGTCCCCAGGGACACCCCGCTCCCTTGCTGTCCCCACCACCCCCACGCAGACACCTCTTCCTTCCTGACAGCTCGGTGCTGCCACCCTGAGGCCAATGACGGACATCACTTCAACCCAGATCTGCGGGGACGGCCCCTCCAGCTTCAGTGTTCGGGTTTCATTTTATGACAACTGGTTTCGGGGCTGAGGATGAAACTTTGCGGGAAATTCCTGTGAAAAGACCAGACCGGAGGACGGAGCAAGACCGAACGCCTGTGTGTGCATTGGTAAAGCGTTTCAAAACCAGACCTGTGGAGCCCTACCCCAGGGGTGGGGCCCTTCCGATTCTAGGTTGTGTCCCCAAGAAGCCACCCCTGCTTGCACACTTGTATTTGGATGTGCGCATGTTAGCGATGCTTTCATACGCCGTGCATTTGCGTGTGTGTGTGCACAACTATGTGCATTTGCACTATGCGTCGTGTTGATGGGTACCTGCCTGTACAAGCGTGTGTGTGATGCAAGTACGTGTTTTCTTAGGTGATTCTGTGTATGTTTGAGCATGGTGTGTGTGTGTGTGTGTGTGTGTGTGTGTGTGTGACAGAGAGAGAGAGAGAGAGAGAGCAGGATTTTGTGTTCTGGGTCACGAGAGCCTCAGGTCTCCAGCTGAGGCTGCCGGGGGAATATGGCAAATGGCATCCATGACACGACCCCTAACAGGTGTTCTAGAACGGAAAGAACTCGCAGCATATAACAACTCCATCCAAACCCCTGCACTAGGAGACCTGACCAAGCTCTCACGTGGCTAATAGCAGCATCAGTCCGTGTCCCCAGGATGAGCCCAGGCTCCCACCGAAATGCCAGCCCGGGCAAGCTCAGGGCCGCCAGAACTTACTGTTCTAGCCAACACCTGACCATAGGGCCCTCCGCTCATTTTCTCGGAGCATTCACTAAAAAGAACTTGGACTTGTAGGTCTTTCTGTGGCCCCTTGGATACCTCTCTGGATCTCTTATGGCCCAAGAGTGTCTTTCTCTGGGACCTGAAAGCCATTCCTTTGAAATGCAGTCATCTGGGGGCGCCTGGGTGGCTCAGTCGGTTAAGCGTCCGACTTCAGCTCGGGTCACGATCTCGCGGTCCGTGAGTTCGAGCCCCGCGTCAGGCTCTGGGCTGATGGCTCAGAGCCTGGAGCCTGTTTCCGATTCTGTGTCTCCCTCTCTCTCTGCCCCTCCCCCGTTCATGCTCTGTCTCTCTCTGTCTCAAAAATAAATAAACATTAAAAAAAAAGAAAAAGGGGCGCCTGGGTGGCGCAGTCGGTTAAGCGTCCGACTTCAGCCAGGTCACGATCTCGCGGTCCGGGAGTTCGAGCCCCGCGTCAGGCTCTGGACTGATGGCTCAGAGCCTGGAGCCTGTTTCCGATTCTGTGTCTCCCTCTCTCTCTGCCCCTCCCCCGTTCATGCTCTGTCTCTCTCTGTCCCAAAAATAAATAAACGTTGAAAAAAAAATTTTTTTTAAAAAAAAGAAAAAGAAAAAGAAATGCGGTCATCTGGAAGGAGAAGCCTCTGTCCCCCGAGTCTCTGTGGGAGGACCGGATCCCACCTTCCCAGCAGACAAGCTGGCCCGGTGGCATTTACGCTGACCAGCCCTTTGTAACTTGTCATTTGAGCTCTTCCCTACACCCCCGATCTCCCTTTCAAAGTCTGTGTTTTCGCCTGTTAACTGATGTCTGGCGTTGTTCACCTCTGACACCACACCCCCGCCCCCTTTCCCATTCCGGGCCCTTGACCTGACTTCCGCCCCCAGGTCTGCGTGGCCTCCCAGGGACCTGCCGAAGGCTGCAAGTGCCAGGGAGCCTGCGCCCTGGGAAGGGCTCCCATCCCACGACCTCTGGTGGGATGATTCTGACGTCCGGGGTCCACACGGCATCCAGAGCTCCTTGGGGAGAACGAAGCTCCTTCCAGTCGTCGGAGCCGTAACTTACCAGATAACATACACTTCGTTCATTGGCTTCCTTCTCTCTCCCTTCCCCACCGGCCTCTCCCGGGAAGGGGCTTCGTAAGATCCTCGCCCCAAACTCTGAGGCCGCCTCCAAGGCTCATGCCCGCCATCAGGGCTCTGCTCCCAGGGACTGTTCTTGAGGTGTTTTGTGTTGGGTTTTTTGTTTGTTTCCAATGTCTCTCTGCTCGGCCAGCTGACGACGGATGAGGACTGCCCGGTATGTGGGTAATGTGTTTATGTGTCTCCTGCAGGCAAAGCCTGGCTCACACGCCAGACAAAGGGGGCCTGGGGATCCGATTTCTGACCTTACGGGCATCCTTCCCGTCCTCTCTCTTGGCTTTTCTGCTTCCCAACTGAAAGGGTTTCTTCCTTTTCTCCTTTCTTTGCTTCTTTCTTTTAAAAAAAAAAATTTTAATGTTTCTTTATTTTTGAGAGAGAGAGAGACATACACAGAGGGCGAGCAGGGGAGGGGCAGAGAGAGAGAGAGGAAGTCACGGAATCTGGAACAGGCTCCAGGTTCCGAGCTGTCAGCACAGGGCCCGACGCGGGGCTCGAAGCCACGGACCGCGGGATCATGACCTGAGCCGGAGTCAGACGCCTAACCGACCGAGCCACCCAGGGGCCCCGCTTCTTTCGTCTTTAATGATTTCTGGGAAGCAAGGGCATGTGGGCAAGAATAAGACAACAGCATTTATCGGGCGCCTCCTCTGTGCCAGGCGCGACCACAGGGAGCCACACTCAGGGACACTTCTGGCCCTTACAGCCGCCCTGGGCGGGAGGCTCTCTGTCCCATCACAGATGAGGACCCCAAGGCCGGGAGCAGGTTTAAGTAGCTTGCCCAGCACCTCACAGCCATTCTGTGGCTGAGCCGGCACCTGGAGGGAGACCCCTGAGACCTGGATCCCAGCGCTGCCAGACCCGAGCCGAGCGGGCAAGAGTCACGAGGTCACTGAGATACCACTTCACTGGCTATTGTGTGCCTCAGTTTCCCCATGCGTTAAATAAGAAGGCACGGGGTCCCTCGACGGCTTCCAGACTTCGTGCCCCGTGCTCTTGTTTAGGGAGGGAGCCCGTGATCTAGAGACTCCCAGTTCACAGTCTGGTCGCCCCCAAACGCCCCCCCCCCGGGGTGAGTTTTCTTCGCAGACACTGCCTGGCGCTCACTCAAACCAAAGGCTCTTCAGGTTTTCCTCCTCCTTCCCCAGCTTTAAAACATCGCTGGCGCGTCACCGTCGGGAAGAATTTAGAGACCAGCAGCAAATACTGAAAATCTCTGCGTGAGCTTCCTCGTCTGGATTCCTTATACGCACACTCCGGAAGCCTCGTACTCATCCTGAGAAAGCCACTGTTTACCCTTGCTCAGAGCACTGAGTCGGGCCCTGTGCCCTAGTGGCCAAGGGCATCGACTTCAGGCTTAGACCACCCAGATTCAAATCTCAGCGCTGGCACTTACTCGCTGTGTGACCTGGGGCGAATCACTGGCCCTCTCTGTGCCTCCACTTCTGGATCTGTAAAGTGGGGACAGTAAAGGCCCCTACGTAGGCTGCAGGGGTGCCGTGAGGGAGTCAACACAAGGAAAGCCATCAGTGCTGGTTACTATTCCCAGTGGAGCCACCTGCGGTGTGAGTCTCCAGTCGGGGGAGGTACGGTCTCCCCAGCGACTCAACTTCTCTGTGCTGGACATCTGCAACGGGGCCGGGGAATGGGGAGTTACCCTGGGTACTGGGGTGAAACAGACCCAACTGAAAGGCAAAACAGAACCTAGGGGAAATCCGTTAGGAGCCAGAGGTGGAGAGAAAGCGAAGGAAGAACCGTACAATCACAAGGGCTTGAGAGCCTAGAGAACCAGAGGGAACGAGCTGGGGCCCGTTAAAAAACAAAATGAGGGGCGCCTGGACGGCTCAGCCAGGTAAGCGTCCGAAGAGGTCATGCTCTCACGGTTCGTGAGTTCAAGCCCCGCGTCAGACTCTGTGCTGACAGCCCGGAGCCCGCTTCAGATCCTCTGTCTCCCTCTCTCTCTCTGCCCCTCCCCCGCTCTCTCTCTCTCTCTCTCTCTCTCGTCCTATCTCTCAAAAATAAATAAAGAAACCTCACAAAATTTCAGCTGAGTAAATCTCAAGATCTCATTGGCTTTATTCACAGATCAGCCGGCATCCCGGATGGAGGGGAGCTCTGGCGAGCTGTACAAAACGGAAGGGCTTTATAGGCGGAAACAGGGCGGGGGCAATTGGCAAAAGAGAAAGAAAAGTTCAGACAAGGTCACCTTCCCTGAGGGAGCAGAGCAGGTGCGCAGATGACATCTTCCTTCCGGGGGATGGAGAGGCCCTGTGACTGATGACCTCATCAGTGCTGACCAGAAGAGCCCCCCGGGGGAGGCTGGAACGGCGTTAAGTGAAGTATGAAGCGTCCCCCCGCCCCCCTTGGTGACTTGGCGTAAGTGACTCCATTTTGGGCCTGGGGTTTTCTTTTTAACAGGGGCAAATAAGCAGCAGTGGAACGCTTCACTTCGGACCTCCGCAAGGCCGGCAGTCACAAATCCCCTTCCCTCAGATCTGGAATGTTCTGCCCCACCAGGACCCTCACCCCCTCCTCCAGGGCTCCAGCGATATTCACCCTAAGTGTCCTGTGGCCTGGAGCAGGACATCACAGCTCCTGGGGGGCCTGCTCGTGCTGCGCCTTCTCCCCTCGTCCTGTCCTGACCCTCTCCCTCCCTGCTGATAGGTTCATCTGTGTCCCCCATTATCACACCTCAGCCTGGGAGCCCTCTGCACAAAAGACAACTCATAGCCATTTCTCCCATGGTGCCACACACCTGGCACATAGTAGGTGTTCAGCAAATACCAGCCCACTGGAAGGAGATTGGGAATAGGAGAGGCCCAAGCCTGCCTCCCGGCCATTGCCTGCGGTGGACCATCCTTTTGCTTGTAAACCAGGGAAGGTAGCAATACAGACCAGTGAGCAGAAGGCTGGGATAGCCCTCACTCAGCCGCCTTGTGCAGCACCGGTCGCAAAACTCGTCCCCCTTGTCCCGAGGACAGGCTCACTCTGATTACCTGATGACAGGTCGGATGCCTGCAAGGTTGGCCAGACGGAACAGGCGGCCAGGCCCTTCGGCGGCCACAGTTCTCCAGGAACCTTGACAATGAGCGTCTCGGTTCACACATCGGTCCATTTACCGCCACCACCCCCCCAAAACAGGGTTACTCTTTCCGGGCTGACTTCCCGGGTTTCTGAACCTGCAATTTTAATAAAATCGTTATTATCGTCACAGGTGTCGGTGGCTTGCTCCTTCTGTGCCAGGCACCAGGGGGAACAGGGAACCCTGCCTGCAGTAATTTGGAGCGATGCAATGAATTCTAGAGCATTCCAGGTTCTGAGAAGTCTTGCACAAAAGAAACCTGTTTAGCGTTATTTAAACCAGCATAACCCAAACTCATGTGACAAGGGGACACTTTTTACAGAACACCTATCAGCATGGTGCTGTGTTCCCCAAAACCTGAACCTGATGGAAAGAAAAGAGCGAGCATTGATTACATGCCACGTCCTGGGCGTGCATTTTCTCGGGTGATCTTTACACAGACCTCGGCTGCAAAGTCTCTTGTCGCCTCTGGACTACAAACCCGCATTTGGATTTTCCTCTGCATTTGCCGCAGTCCCTGCTGGCTCCTCCTTTACCGCAGAGGCCGTGAATCCTGGAGGGAGAAAGGGAAAGGTTCTGTCTGCCAGCCCGCGCCGCCTCTGACGGTTTGGATTTGCAAAGCTGGCCAAATGGACGGTTCGCTTTCAGATTGGACATATATCCACTCAACGGGGCCTCAGTTTCCTCATCTGCGAATGGAGCTGTGGGTAGGGGCAAAAGAGGCGTGGTTAGAAAGATGGAAGGAGCCTGATGATCTCTAGGTTCCTGGATTTATGAAGCCTAGGGGCTCGGCTTGCAATTTAGAGAAACTGCCACCAGGGGGCGGGCGGGACTAAGAAAATAGCTCTAGGAGGTCTTGGACTGGCTCTGGAGTGAAGAGCCTCAGAATTTGCTTTTTTAGGTCCTCCTTCTGGTTGTACTTGGATAGAACAGAAATTATGAAGATGGTTCTGAATCCCTCTGAGCAAATGAGACCGCAAGGATTAGAGAATGGATAACTTTTCCACCATGTGAATTAATGCAACGTAAGTCCTGGTCCCCGTACCTCCTTGAAACTTAAGAATCATTGTGAATGGGGGGCGCTGGGTGGCTCAGTCGGTTAAGCATCCGACTTCGCTCCGGTCATGATCTCACAGTTCATGGGTTCGAGCCCCGTGTCGGGCTCTGTGCTGAGAGCTTAGAGCTGGAGCCTGCTTTGGATTCTGTGTCTCCCTCTCTCTCTGCCCCTCCCCCGCTCACGCTCCGTCTCTCTCTCTCTCTCAAAAAATAAATACACATTTTAGGGGCGCCTGGGTGGCGCAGTCGGTTAAGCGTCCGACTTCAGCCAGGTCACGATCTCGCGGTCCGTGAGTTCGAGCCCCACGTCAGGCTATGGGCTGATGGCTCAGAGCCTGGAGCCTGTTTCCGATTCTGTGTCTCCCTGTCTCTCTACCCCTCCCCCGTTCATGCTGTCTCTCTCTGTCCCAAAAAATAAAATAAACGTTGAAAAAAAAATTTTTTTTTAAATAAATAAATAAATACACATTTTAAAAAATTCTTTTTTAAAGAATCACTGTGAATTCCACCGTCTAGGGGCCTCAGAAGCACAAAGAGCAGTGTTGGAAACAGCACCAGTGGGATAAATGCCTTAAGTAAAAAATAAATTTTTAAAAAATTAAGAAAACCCATGCATGTCTTATCTTGCCGGTATTACAGCTTCTCTGTCTCCAGAATATTCCATGTTTAATTTCAAAGAGTTCCTCTTCCTGATCTGAGGTGAAATCTTTAACTGAGGCTAAGTCATGAAATCTGTTACAATGTCTCGCTTGTGTCCAAACTGAAATTGCCAGCTTGCCTTTAAATCAGCTCCCCAGCATTCAGTTACTCCGCCACCCTTTCTAGCCTGTGCGTTCTCTTGGAGGGTGTCTCTTGCAATTACAGAAGGCAAAACTGGGCGCCTGGCCGACTCAGTTGGAAGGGCACCCGACCCTTGATCTCAGGGTTGTGAGTTCGAGCCCCATCTCAGGTGTCGAGATTACTGAAAAATAAGCTTAAAAAATGTTAAGCTATCCAGAAAGCGAAGCATCTGAAAAGCGCTGAATCAATACCATGTGAAGCTAAAGTCGCAGCATCTTTCCAACCCACCTCCCCTGCTCTTTGCTGAGTCCGTCAGCAAGGACTCACACGGTTCTGTGTGTACCTTTTGAAGGTCGCACAAATGATGTATGTCATACTGAAGGGCTCGTCCTGCAGACCGTCGTTTCCAAAACCCACGGAGACATACTGGGAGATCTTTCCACGCTGGCGTATGACGACCTGGGTCATGTCTTTCCCCTGCTATAGATCCCCCCATCTGTCCATTTCTCCTGCTGGCGGACGTGTAATGTGCACACAACGCAGCAATGGGTGTCTTTGTGTGGGGCTCCTTGTGTGCATGTAAGAGCTTCTCCAGGCTACACAGAAATGGGAGTTTCTAGGCTGTAAGATAGAACTTCAATGTTGCTAAATTCTTCCTTGCTGTTCTGTGCTCACAATTCATTGCGTGTATGAGGGGTCCCACCTCACCTACACTTGCTTTTTATTTTATTTTATTTTATTTTATTTATTTATTTATGGGAGAGAAAGAGAGAGAGAGAGAGAGAAAGGGTGCAAGCAGGGGAGAAAGGCAGAGGGGGAGAGAGAGAGAGAGAGAGAGAGAGAGAGAGAGAGAGAGAGAATCTTAAGCAGGCTCCACACTCAGTGTGGCACCCAATGCGGGGCTCAATCCCACAACCCTGGGATCATGACCTGGGCCCAAATCAAGAGTCAGTCAGTCACTCAACCAACCGAGACACCCAGGCGCCCCTACACTTGCTTTTTAATATTTGCCAACCCAAGGACTTTTTGTGCGTGTCTCTCTGATCCCTGGCGATATTCTTCTGTCTGGTGTCTTCAGTCATTATTAACCCTTCTGATCTGGCTAGACTGTGAGCTAATGGAGGAAGGGGCTGGGTCTCACATCTGAGCCCCCCTCCCCCCAGGGCGCAACCCCATCCGGGCACAGATTTCTCCGTCTGCCTTTCCCATCTGGCCTCTGTGCCCCACCTTGGGAGCCCTACCGTCCAAGGTTAATAAGACACCCAGGGTGTGTGGGCGACCCAGTACACCGTGCTGGGTTTCTATTCACACTGTGCCCTCCGTCTCGAACCCTGTGGTTCTTCCAGTCCACCTTTTTTTATTTAAAAAAAATTTTTTAATGTTTATTTTTGAGAGAGACAGACGGACAAAACATGAGTGGGGGAGGGGCAGAGAGAGAGAGAGGGAGACACAGAATCCGAAGCGGGCTCCAGGCTCCGAGCTGTCAGCACAGAGCCCAACGCCGGGCTCAAGCTCACAAACCACGAGATCATGACCTGAGCGGAAGTCAGCCGCCCAACTGACTGAGCCACCCAGGCGCCCCTCTTCCAGTCCACCTTAACGTACCTGTTCATGTGCCAAGACTCAAGAGCTACCTCCTCTGTGAAGCCCTCCGTGACCACCAGCCCCATCCCATCCCAAGCTCTCCTTTGTGCTTCCTCTGCCCCGTATGGACTTCTTGCTGCCCTGTGTAAAACTGCTAAGCATCCATATACTAACGTGTCTGTCTCCAGCTTCCTGTTGAGCTCAGACAATTTACTTGGCCTCTCCAAGCCTCATTTTTTCATAAAGATGATCGCTCTGAGGACTGGTGTCGGGATGAAAAAGATCGTGTGTGTAAAACACTTGACATATAATCATAGGCACCTGGCACGTCATAATTTCTCTGTCAAAATCGTATGGGGTCCGCTATCGTCGCAACACTCGGGATGGCTCGTATTTTTCAGCTGTCACATGTGGTGGGCAGATAGTCGCGACTCAGTAAAAACGAAGTCTGGTTTTCCAGCACGAGAGCAGTGCCTTGTAGAAATTCGGTACCCGGCAAAGAGGTTGAGCCGAACCCAGCACCGCGCACATCATTAGGTACCCAATCGATAAAATCAAGTCAAGTTCACTTCCGGTACAACACCTTGGTCCAATCTGATCTTGAAGAAGTCTCTCCCTTTTGCGGCCCCGCTCCTCCTGGCAGGGATCTGCTTTGCATTCGTCCAAAGCATGATGATCACTGAGGCAGTCTGGTATCGTGGTGAATCCCCCTGAACCTCTCCTGTCTATACCAATACTCCTGCACAGTCTCCTACTACGAGTCTGGGCTGGACCATATGTCCTTTTGACCACAGGGACCTTAACAAGCCTGTGCAAGACACGATAAGCTCTTACACATCAGGGTCTTGTCTTCTTGGAAGGCTGCTGCTTGGAACGCAGTCACCATGTCAAGAGGAAGCCGAAGCTGGCCACAAGGAGGGTGGCCCCCAGCGACGGCGCCCATCCCTGCTGAGGCCCCAGGCTCGTGAGAGAAACCGCCATCTCGCAGCAGGTGCCACGCGGAGCAGAAATGAGCCAAACTGCACAATCCCAAGCAAACAGATGAGCCTTGTCGTTTTAAGCCTCTAGGTTTGAGGGTGGTCTGGAACACAGCAAGTAATGGCCCAGTGGGACAGGTGTAGAGAGTGCACGTCAGTGGCATGCGGGGTGGGGTGAGCTGCTGGCTTGGGGACACACCAGGTAAAAAAAAAAAACAAAAACAAAAAACAAACAAACAAACAAAAACTTCAGGATCAGCTGGTAGACGTGCCTGTCTAACCTGCAACCCCATCTCGGGGGGGACTCTTCCTTGGGAACCCAATTCCCAGGTCCTCCGGGGATGGTGACTGGTTAAGGATGACTTTGGCTTAAACAATGCAAAGCTGCCCAGGCTCCAACGATAAGAAGCCCAGAGGCGGTGGCTTCCGGCCAGGGGGATGGGGCAGCTCAACGAGGTCGCGGACAACCCACATTGTGCCGCGGCGTCTTCGATTCCCCCCCACCCCGCTCCCAGACTGCCAGCTGCGGTCTGCCCTGCGTCTTCCTCCCTCTACGCGGAGGCGCCAGAGAGAGATGCTCCCCCAGCTCTCCCGGGGCGGAGAAAAGAATTTCCCAGAAGGCTCCGCGCGCTCCCACCTCTCCTTGCTTCTCATTGGCCCAAACTGAGTCATACGCCCATTTCTGAACCAATCAGTTTGTGCGTGTAGGGGGAGGGGTAAAACGTACCCTGAGACCAATCAAACCCACCCCTGCCTTGGAGGAGGGGCATGTCTGATTCTTCTCAAGTCCAGGGGCTCCCGGGGGAGGAATGGGTGTCTGGAAGTAATTGGGGTTCAGCTAGGGAAGGCATCCAAGGTTCAGTTCCCGCAGGGACCACTGTGAGGCCCCTCCCACAGGGTATGGGTGCCTACCGCTCGGCTCCCACATCCTGCCCGGGAATTATGAGGGAAGGGGTGCGTGTCTAAGGGGAAGGTCTGGGGTGAGTTTGGGCCCTCCGGGCTTCTCTCCTCCCTCAGCTGGCCTCTCCAGCACCGCACATCAGCCCCCACCCCAACATGAAACGGAGGCATCACAAAGAGAACATTCAGACGGGTGCCTTTCTTTATTCTTTGCCATTTCTTGGAGCGGAAGGCACCTCTTCTCGGTCGTATCTAGTACTTTGAGCTTCTGCTTTTGCCCTTCTCTCCGTATTTCTCATCCAGTGCTTTCTGTAAATTCATATTCATAGCATTTTTCTGGTGCCACCGGCCTGCAGAGAGCAGGGAAGGAGCCAGCTCAGATCATCCGGAGGATCTCTGGAGTGCCCCGGGGCCCCAGGGGTGATCCATGCCTCTTCCAGGCCCGACCCAGAGTTCTACCTGTTGCTGTGGCTTCTCTCCCAACCTTGGGGCCAACACACCCTGCCCAGGTAGGGGAGCGCCCGCCTCCCTCACCGCAGTCCTGCACATACCCAGATCATCCGTCTTCCTTCCATGCCAGTGATCTATGTCCCTCACTGATTTCTCAATCACCTCTGGGGTGTAGGAGGCCTTCATAAGGCTCGTCGTCTCCTCGGAGGCCCCTGTGGAACCCCATAAAGAAATCCCCAGAAGCCTCAAGTCAACGGAGGTCAGACACTCAGGGTTTCATACCTGGATGTCAGTTTCCCCAATGGATGGTGGACTGTGGAAGGTAGGGGTGTGAGGAGGCGGGCCTGGGTTCAAACACCAGCTCTGCCATTCATGGAGCGTGACTTCAGGCCAGTGTTTAACCTCTCAGAGCTCTGGCCTCTTCCTCTATCCAAAGGAATAACATTTTCCTGCAAGATTGGGAAGATCACATTACTGGAGATTCATTGGAGCATCTGGCATGGGGCAATCAATATGTCCATTTTTCAGAAAATGTATTTCTATGCGTACAGTTAAACCACACACACACACACACAAAAGAAATAAGTTACCATGATCAAAAGTCAGCAGAAACACCAAACAGAGGACCAAATCCCCAAAGATAGCAAGGATTCAAATGATCGGTCACAGGATGGGAAATACATGAATTTAATGTTTCAAGTCACGAGAGACAAAAAGAATAAGCAAAGAATAAGAAACTACCCAGAAAGAATAGATTAGGAAAAGAAGCAAATGGGACCTCAGAAAATGAAACATATAGTAATTGAAAATTAAGTTCAGGGGCGCCTGGGTAGCTCAGTCGGTTAAGTGGCTGACATCAGCTCAAGTCATGATCTCGCGGCCCGTGAGTTCGAGCCCCACGTCAGGCTCTGTGCTGACCGCTCAGAGCCTGGAGCCTGTTTCAGATTCTGTGTCTCCCTCTCCCTCTGATCCTCCCCCATTCATGCTCTGTCTCTCTCTGTCTCAAAAATAAATAAGCGTTAAAAAAAATTTAATAAAAAAAAATTAAGTTCAGTGGATGACAAGAGGTCTGGGATTATCTTTGAAATAACGCAGGGCAGGCTGATGGGTGGGTGGGAGAAACAATGGAACAAGATTGGCCACGTGTTAAGAATTGTCAAAGCTGGGTTATGAGTGTGACAGGTAGCCATTTCATTGTTCTCTCTTCTTCTAAGTTTGAAAATTAGCATCTGAATGTCTAAAGGCACATTCAGGGGACAGGGAAAATAGTAGATTAAATGCAGCTAAGACAAAATGGCCAGCGGGAAGATATAGACAAGGAAATTAACTAGAATGCAGCACAGAGAGGGGGAACCTTATCATAAAGCAGATGATTGCCCCTAATTTGAGGCTATAGATTTGACATACTTCCAGCTAAGATCTCAAAAGGGCTTTTGTTTTGTTTGTTTTTTGTAGAAATAGACAAGCTGCTTCTAAAATCTCTGTGGAGGAATCAAGGACCTAGACTAGCCAAGGCTTTAATGCTGGTAGTCGTGATGGAGAGGGGGGCTGATACCTGCCCAACCAGATACCGGACTACCTCTCATCGTTGGTCATTAAAAGCATAACATTGGACAGTGGGCAGGACGGAGGGCCTGGAAACTGACCCCTGCACATGTGGAAGCTTGGTGGACACCAGTGGAACCACTGTGGGTCACTGGGGGGGGAAAGGCGGGACTATTCAGTAAAAGGTATTGGGAGAGTTGGTAATCCACATAAAGGAAGAATTAAACAGGAATCCCTACTTCTCACTGACAACAGAAATCAACTCCAGGGGGATTAGGGACCCAAGTGTGAAAAGCAAAACTAAATATTTTAGAAGACTCTGTAAGAGATTTTCTTTAAGACTCACACGGGGTAGGATGTCTTCAACCCAGTCTTTCTGGAACTCTATCTCTCAGGAAATAGTAATTCCATCCTCCCAGCTTTTCAGATCAAAAACCTTGGAATCCACCTTCATTCCTCTCTCCTACACCCCAAATCCATTTATTGACATATTCCGCGTGCTCTAGCTTGCACAGATACCCAGGCACCTACTACATCAGGCCACCTTCAGCCTGGCCTCCCTGGGCCGCCATATTGCACAATGGTGCCTCCCAAGTTGTGCAGGGTCCCAGCCCTACTCCCTCGACCAAGCCACCATCATCTGCCCCACCTGGATCTTTATAGTCAATTCCTCACCAGTCTCCCTGTTTCTGCCCCAGCAACCCTGCCACAGTTCTCAACAGCAACTAGAATGGTCCTTCAACCCAAGTCAAAAACATGCCATTCTCCTGCTTGAGACCTTCCCAACCCCTCAAGAGGAAAGACTTTCTGGCGGCCTTCCCCACCCAGCTCTTTGCCTTTCTGACGTCCTCTCTCTCTCTCTCTCTCTGTCTCTTGAGTTTATTTATTTTGAGAGAGAAAGCATGAGTGGTGGAGGGACAGAGAGAGAGAATCCCAAGCAGGCTCCTCACGGTCGGCACAGAGCTCGATGCGGGGCTCGAACCCACGAACCGTGAGATCATGACCTGAGCTGAAATCAAGAGCCGGGCGCTTCACTGAACGAGCCAGCCGGGCGCCCCCTCCTCTCCCTCGCTCTTGTTCAACCACAACCTGGAACAGCTGGCGTAAGGCAGACAGAGTGAGTGGAAACGAAAGGGACACACGGGCAAAGCTCACCGGGAGTTGGTGCTGAAGGTGAAGCCCAACTGGACGGCCCTAGCCAATTTCCGGAGTATAGATAAATAAAATAGTAAAATAGCACTGCGATGCCAATCAGTTAAGGGAAATTTAACAAGGGACTCTTGTGAGCTGGTGCAAGCTGGTGGGAGCGGCTCTAGCACAAGCCCTGCCAAGGCTGTGTCTCTCAGGCTGGTGATGGGCGCCCGGAGGCTTTTGATACTATTCTTTTCCCTTTGTGTGGACATTACCCCACAAGGGTGTGTGTGCCGATGGGTGATTATTGTTACAGTGACGAATGGAAGGCAGGGACCCTGAGATCTGGAGCAGAGGACAAGCTGAGCTGTATTCTCTCTCCCTCCCCCAGCACCACCCCTCCTCCAGGCTCAAAGAAAAAGCCAGGAAGGCTTCCAGTGGCTGTCTGGTTCCTTGGGTGACGGGGATCGGAGCCAAGTGAGGAGGTCTGCCAGGCCCTGGGGACGCTGGAGAGGGCCTGGCGTGACAGAGGGAGGAAAGAAGAGGGCCAGACAGAGGTCATATGTGGCAGCGAGGCCGAACTCGAACGTGGGGGCAGAGAGAAGCCCCCTGCACGATGGCCGCGGAGCGGACCCTCGTCTGAGCAATCCATTAGCCCTTGGGAACAGGGTCCCGGTGGGGAGGGGACCTGAAAGACTGGGGCTTTGGAGGCAGAAGAAAACCGTGGGTGTGAGCTCTGATCTACCTCCTGTTACTGAGAGGTCTTGGGCAAACTTTCCGATGCACCTGTGAAATGAGCTAATAGTTCTTGCCCCCAAACAGACATGACTGTGGCTGTCCCTTAGCAGCCCTGTAAGATGTCCGGATCTCCAACCGGCCCTGTCCCCCTGGTGCTGCCACCACCCGCGCTGGAAGGAAAACTAATGGCCTGCCAGCTACTCACTTGGAGCCCCAGGCCAAGCGGCTTCACGCGGCACTTCAGAATCCTGTCACTGACCCACTGAGGGCCACAGCATCATTATTATCCCCACGGTGCCAAAGAGGTGACCGAGGCCGAGAGAGGTGAAGGATCTTGGCTGAGGCCACACCCAGGGAGTGGCAGAGCTGAGCTTTGAACCTAGGAAGCCCGATATTGTCGGCACTGTGACCAGATTAGGACACAGGAGGCGTCAGAGGGAGTGAGGGACTGTTTGCCAACTGGGATGGGTCGTCTGCATGGGGAGGACAGATGTGCCTGGAGCCTGGACATTCCCAGCACGCGGCACGGGGCCTGGCCTGGAGAGGGCCCTTGGTGGCTGTGAAATGAATGTCCCTGGGAATGAGTCCTAGGTCTCAGAGCCCATAGGCGTCCGGGAAGGGGTGAATAGCCCAAAGGTGAATACCCCTGCCACTATGCCTGGCATCCTCCACCCTTGCCCTTTGGCCTGACCTTGAAACAAGTTGGACCGCATGTTGTAGCCCAGATCATAGTAGTCTGAGAAGATGGCGTTGATTCCCATGGGACTCTGGGTCCTGCTGGGCCACGAGCTGGCCCTCTTCTGGCCCTCAGAGCCTTCACCGATGGCCCTTTGAACCTGCGCGGCGAGTGAGGAAAAGACCAGGGAAGCAGGGTCAGCCCCCTAGCTCCCCTCCAACTCCTCCTCCCTCTCACCCTGCCCTCGCCACCTCCTACCCCACCCCTACCCTGCAGCCTTCAACCAGGCCCGGGGCCAGGGACTGGGAGACCTGAAGGCCCTCCACCACTCACACGTCCCCGCGTGCCACACGGGCATCGGAGACGGTAATGATCACAGAGCCTCTTCCCTGCTTTGAGCACCTAGTGTATACATCGTCAGGAGAGGTCTTCATAAGGTAATGTTCTTCCTGCCTTTTTATACATGAGGAACTCGAGCCTCGGGGCAGGACTCGCCCTGCTGTCACAGTTGGCGAACCACAGAGCCCCCAGAACCGAGGCATCACCCAGGTCAGCTCTGGGTGGCCCCTTAGATTTCATCAGGGCCAGCCCCCTCCTGTAGTGTGGAACCGAGGCTCAGACTGGCTAAGGAACCAGGAGACCGGGGTGGGAGTCCCAGTTCTGCCATAACCCAGCTGCTGACATCGGGCAAGTCTCTGCCCCTCTCCGGGCCTCAGTTTCCCTACTTGTAAAAAATGGGGGTGGGGGCCAAACTGGATGGTCATCGAAGTAGCTTCCAGCTCTGATATTTGCTGGCTCAGTGACATCTGTGTTGTGTCAAAGCTAGACAGAAAAGCCAGGTCCCTATTCAGGCCCAGGACAATGATGACCAAAGGGCGAAGTGACGCCTTTCCGAGGCCGAGAGGGGCAGTGACAGGTAGTGATCATAGAGCCAACCTCAGGTGGGGGCAAGGTCCTCAAGACGCTTGGGATTGTGACTTCCCAGACTAGCAGGTGGGTGTGGGTACCACACCTTGTGATGACAAAGCAGAGGGGGGCCCGGCCCACAGCCTTTGTGATCCTTGTAACTCTGCTTGCTGATTGTGACCCCAAGTGGCTCACGGCACCTCCCTGAACTTCTCTTGTACCATCTGTTCAAAAAAGAAGCCATAACTCGCACCATATGAGGGTCGAGATGATGGCTTTGAAAAATATCTCTCAAGGGACACCCGGGTGGCTCAGTCGGTGAGGCGTCCGACTTCGGCTCAGGTCATGATCTCACGGTCCATGAATTCGAGCCCGGCCTTGGGCTCTGTGCTGATGGCTCAGAGCCTGGAGCCTGCTTTGGATTCTGTGTCTCCCTCTCTCTCTGACCCTCCCCCCTTCATGCTCCGTCTCTCTCTCTCTCTGTCTCAAAAATAAACGTTAAAAAAAGAAAAGAAAATATCTCTCAAAACGCCAGACCAGGAGAGCTCTTAGCGTTTGACCAGAAAGAGCAGTTTTATGTCAACTTTTCAGTTGATCAGTAGGGACTCCACTGAATGACGTGTCAGGTGGGGAACAGTGCCGGCATCGACTAACGATGTCTGCCGTGTGCAGGATAGGAACGATGTGGTATGCGTGTCACGTGTTTGCCAGCCCGATGTCGTCCAGCTGCCTCCCTTTACAGATGTAGGGACCGGAGCCCCGAGAGGGGAAGTAACTTGTCCAAAGTCACCCAGGAAGTAACCTTGTCCAAAGTCACCCAGCATTCAGGGGCAGAGCCAGGGCTCAAGCCCAAATCTTCTGAGTCCCAGCCAGTGCTCTCCATCCACTCAACGCGGTCTCCTTCAGGAGACTGGTCCCAGTTAAAAGCATCTAATCCGAACACCAGACTTAATGCTGAAAAGTCTGTAAGGGCCAGAACAGGCAAGTGCACAGCCAGCACTTGTTAATGATATTATTGTAGAGACTCTGTACTTGAGGGCAGGCTCCTCGGGGGTCCCCCTAAGTCTCCATGCTGAACCCACCTGCCGCCCTCAGCCTCTTGTGCCCGCTCTGATACCTGCTCCTCAGAGACCAGCTCGTCCACCATGTTGCTCCCAAACTTGTGACGGATGTTGTCAGGAATGACGCTGCTCTTCTGGTCCTGGGCTCCCGCGTTGGGACCTTCCTTCAGTCCCTGGCACAGCGGAGCCCCCTCTCGGATAGAAGCCCTGCTCTCCCTCGAGGAGGGTCTGTAATCTGCCTTCCTCGGAGACCCACACTGTGGGTCCCACCCCGAAGACAGAGAGTCCCTACTGATGGCCGTTGGGGGTGGAGGCCGGACCTCCTCCAAGTGGATCTGCCTTAGGGGGCTGCCTCCCCGGTACAGGCTCTGCTGTGGGGAGACTGGGGCCTGGTACTTGAACTTGGAGGTGCCCACAGGGCTGCAGGCAGTTCTCCAGGGGTCCGTGTCCTGCTGGCCTCCCTCGCTGTTCAGATGGGCCCTGGTCAAAGTGGTGGTACCTGAACAGGGGGAGAGAGGGAGGGGAGGGAGGGAAGGAGACAGATAAATGCAGAGTGGGGGACAGGGAGGAAGACAGTGATGGGGCAACAATGCTCCCTCTCCTCTCCTTTCCGAGCCTCCCAGACACTGTGTCTGCCTCTGCATCTCTCTCTGCATCTTCAATAAACTCTGGTCTCACTTCCTCTCGGCTTGGGTTTCATTTCCATCCTGTGCAGAGCCAAGGGCCCTCTTGGCTGGCCCGGCGGGACCTCTCCGGGTCCTCGGACCTAGCCAGCCCGTGTCAAAGGGACGGTCAAAGGGACGGGGACAGAGAGCGGTCACAGCAACCAGCAGAAGCACAGGTGAGAAATCAGGAGAGACCAAGGAAGACAGTGGCTCCATTGGCCAGGCCTCCCACGGGACAGGATCAACCCACACTGGTTTTGACAACAGGAGCTGCAGCCCTGAGGCCTGGCCGCGTGTGACCTTGACCTCTCCGCGCTTTGGTGAACCTAGCTCTGTTTGATCAGTTCTCTTCCCGGCTTTGAACCCCACAGCGATCCAGTGAAGAAAGCCAGCAGCTTGTCAGAGGGCTTCCTTGGCTTGGCCCAGTCATGGAGCTGGAGGGGCCAGGTCCTTGCTCCCCATTCAGAGCGGCCCCCCCCAACCCCCACTTCCTTCTGCTGTTTTCACTCTGCAGGTGGCATCACCCCAGCCATTTCAGGCTCTCCCACCAGCAGCCGCGCATTCTGGCCCGGACTTCTAGTCCCAGCCCGCCGGCCCGCATTCTCTTCACCCACCCCTGGCTCCCACCAAACGGCGGCCCCTGCCCCACCCCCACCTTGTGATACCCCACCGCCCAGACCCCGCCCCTCCTCGGGCTGGTTCCGCCACCTGGAAGGCCTGCCCTTCCTTCTCCCGGAGTCAAAACCCTACCCTTCGGTTCCTTCAAATGCTGTCTCACCAAGAATCCTCCCTGACACCCACCCCAGGCTGGCCTGGCCGCAGGCTGCACACACGTCTCACCACCCTGGGCTTTTCCCTTTCTCCACACAGCCTCAGCCTCACCCCTGCTCCCCAGTCTTCAATCCCAGGTTAAGGCTGCAAATGCGTGCGGGGAGCTTCCCTCCAAAGCATTCTAGACGGCTCCTCCAGCCCTCCTAAGGATACATAGTTTTGCTTCGCTTTTGTTTACAAAGGAGACCATATTCTCCCTGTTGCTTTGTAACTTGCTGGTAAAAAACGCACCACTCTGGCACAAAAACAGACACATAGACCAATGGAATAGAATAGAAACCCCAGAACTAGACCCACAAACGTATGGCCAACTCATCTTTGACAAAGCAGGAAAGAACATCCAATGGAAAAAAGACAGCCTCTTTAACAAATGGTGCTGGGAGAACTGGACAGCAACATGCAGAAGGTTGAAACTAGACCACTTTCTCACACCATTCACAAAAATAAACTCAAAATGGATAAAGGACCTAAATGTGAGACAGGAAACCATCAAAACCTTAGAGGAGAAAGCAGGAAAAGACCTCTCTGACCTCAGCCGTAGCAATCTCTTACTCGACACATCCCCAAAGGCAAGGGAATTAAAAGCAAAAGTGAATTACTGGGACCTTATGAAGATAAAAAGCTTCTGCACAGCAAAGGAAACAACCAACAAAACTAAAAGGCAACCAACGGAATGGGAAAAGATATTCGCAAATGACATATCGGACAAAGGGCTAGTATCCAAAATCTATAAAGAGCTCACCAAACTCCACACCCGAAAAACAAATAACCCAGTGAAGAAATGGGCAGAAAACATGAATAGACACTTCTCTAAAGAAGACATCCGGATGGCCAACAGGCACATGAAAAGATGTTCAGCGTCGCTCCTCATCAGGGAAATACAAATCAAAACCACACTCAGGTATCACCTCACGCCAGTCAGAGTGGCCAAAATGAACAAATCAGGAGACTATAGATGCTGGAGAGGATGTGGAGAAACGGGAACCCTCTTGCACTGTTGGTGGGAATGCAAATTGGTGCAGCCGCTCTGGAAAGCAGTGTGGAGGTTCCTCAGAAAATTAAAAATAGACCTACCCTATGACCCAGCAATAGCACTGCTAGGAATTGACCCAAGGGCTACAGGAGTACTGATGCATAGGGCCACTTGTACCCCAATGTTCATAGCAGCACTCTCAACAATAGCCAAATTATGGAAAGAGCCTAAATGTCCATCAACTGATGAATGGATAAAGAAATTGTGGTTTATATACACAATGGAATATTACGTGGCAATGAGAAAAAATGAAATATGGCCTTTTGTAGCAACGTGGATGGAACTGAAGAGTGTGATGCTAAGTGAAATAAGCCATACAGAGAAAGACAGATACCATATGGTTTCACTCTTATGTGGATCCTGAGAAACTTAACAGGAATCCATGGGGGAGGGAAAGGAAAAAAAAAAAAAAAAAAAAAGAGGTTAGAGTGGGAGAGAGCCAAAGCATAAGAGACTGTTAAAAACTGAGAACAAACTGAGGGTTGATGGGGGGTGGGAGGGAGGGGAGGGTGGGTGATGGGTATTGAGGAGGGCACCTTTTGGGATGAGCACTGGGTGTTGTATGGAAACCAATTGGTCAATAAATTTCATATATATAAATAAATAAATAAATAAATATTGACCTTATATTCAGCCACTGGCAAAAAAATAAAAAAATAAATAAAATAAAATAAAATAAAAACGCACCACTGTGCCTCGGGGATTGACTTACGGTGGCAGACACAGACCTAACTGGGCAGGACTTCGCAGCTGCCCCACGGGTGGGCATTCAGAATGTTCCAGGCTTCTTTTCCAGAGAAGGCCGCTGGACAGCAGCGGGTTTTGACCCCTGGTCACTGGGGGGTTTCATTTCACTCTCGCGGGGCGCCGTCACCAAGGGGTGGTGGTGCTCTGTGTAAGCCCCTCTTGCCCCCACCATGAGGAGCTGTAGACCCTTCTCTGGGGCCACAGCGCCTTTAGAGAAAGCTTGCCTTCCTTCCTGCCCCCCACCGGTGAAATCAGATGCCCTTCCATTCTTGCTCTTTTGTCATCCACACAAAAGGCAGAGGGAGAACCTATTCCTGAGGCCGGACCAGATGGCCTTCCCTCCATCCTGTCCCGCTTCCTCCCCAGCCAACAAATGGGCGCGTCTCTGGGGACCGGCTGAGGATGGGGACCGGCACCCTTCTCAACAGAGCGGAGGCAGAGTATGGGGTGCGCTCAGCGCCCACCTCATCAACCACGGCCCCTCCTCCTGCCCGTGGGGGGGCCTGGGGCTGAGCACAGGATGCTGAGCTCAGGACTCAAGGGGCAGGGCTCCCCGTTTCTCCCAGGATGAGCCCCTGACTGCCTCATCTATCCGCAAGTTACAGCGGAACTGCCCGCCCACCCTCTGCCAGCCCTTTGGGGTGACGAGAGCTTGACTCGCCGGACCCTGGTTCAGAGAGCCGGTATTCACTAACCATCCACCGAGGGAGCACGGACCGCGTCAGGTGCTGGGTCAGGCGCTGGGGACACAGCAGTGAACTAAAGGGCCAACCCTTGTCCTCTTGGAGTTACATATTTGTGGAATGAATGAATGAATGAACGAATGAATGAATGAACAAACGAACGAAGGAACAAATGAATGAATGAATGAATGAATGAATGTTGCTGGCATTTCAGGAACCTCACTGCAACTCTACCAGCCTTCCATCCCTTCAGCTATAAAATGGGCAGAGTAAGGGTCAAATGGTCAGCGGTTTCCCAAGCTTGGCCCTCGATCAGAATCGCGCCCCCGCTTGTTACACATCTGCGGATTCCAGGGCCCTCCCGGCGCCTGCATCAGAACCTCGCTGGGAGAGGCTGGAATCCGAGCCAGACTGAACAAGGCCGGGGTCCTTGGATTTTTGGAGACAGCTTCCAGCAGGCGGGGCCTCCCCGATCTCACTGGAAGGCCACTCAGCATGGGGCGCCTCTCAGAGCTGACCCGACCCAGTCACGCCTGCATTGAAAGCCCTCCTCTTGTCCTGAGGGCGGAGCCCCCAGTGCAGGGGTCAGGCCCCCACTCTGCCTCTCCAGCCATATCGACTTCTCTAGGTTCCACCAAAGCACCAGCCCTCTGACCTCTAGACTTTTGCCCACACTGTTCGCCATGCCTGGATACTCCCTTCTCGCCTCCTTGGGCCACACCACTCCCTGGACGGGGCTCGCTCAGGACCTCCATGTACTTTCCGGACACCCGACCAGGCCCCTGCTGGGTTGTCCCTCAGCCCTGCCCTCGGGCTCACGCTCCCCACCCCCCCTCCCCCCAGCCCTGCAGACAGGACACGGCAGAGGGGTGGATGGGAGGGGCCAGTGATATTCCTCCCCCTGCCTTCAATTTCTGTCTTCAAACAGAATGCAGAGGGAGTCAGGGCCCCACAGGGGGTCTGGAGACCCAAGCAAGACCGAGGGGGAGAAGGGGCTGTTCCCTGCTGCCCCCGGGGTGCCCGAGCGGAACTCATCCCAGGCCAGCCTGTCCTACCTGCTCGGCGGCTCAGGTCCATGGACTCTTGTTCTGGGACAAGTAATTCCAAGCTTCGTCCTGTTGACCAAGAAACACATGTGGTCGTCTCAGATGACACACAGTCTCTGCAGAGGTGGGTGAGCTGGAGCTGAACACGAAGGCCCGCGGCCGTCTGTCCGGCCCCCACCCAGGGACCCCTCCATGCTGTTTCCAATGCTCTCTGGTACTCAGCGAGCCCCCCATCCCTGCTGGCCTGCCTCCTGGACCCCTGCCCACTCTGCCCTCTCTGGAAAGCCCGGTCACTTCCAATGCCGGGGCCCCAAAGACGTTTCTCAAAGAGCCTGGAGGCCCCGAGCCTCGCTCTTGCCTTTTGCTGCCCTTTCCTTCACTTCTCGCCGATCTGCAGCACCCTGTGCTCCCCTGGGAGCCCCCAGCGGGCCCCTGGTTGCAGGGTGCCTTGCCCCAGGCCCCCCCATCCTGGTGACCATCTGCCTCCCTCTAACGCGTCCATTTTAACAGCCGGTCGCTCAAGCCTGAGCGAAGGGAACCGGCTTGGCCAACACAGGAGAGCTGAGAGCAGGTGTTAGATTAATGCCTTCTGTCTTTTATTTTTTTAATGTTTATTTATTTTGACAGAGAGAGAGAGAGAGAGAGAGACAGAGCATGAGTGGGGGAGGGACAGAGACAGAGGGAGACACAGAATCCGAAGCAGGCCCCAGGCTCCAAGCCATCCGCACAGAGCCCGAGGCGGGGCTCGAACTCACGGACTGTGAGATCGTGACCTGAGCCAAAGTCGGACCCTCAACAGACTGGGCCACCCAGGGGCCCCTAGTGCTTTCTGTCTCATTCACACTCTCTCTCTATGGCTCTTCTCAGCTTCCTTGCTCTGCCGCAAACAGCTGCTATGTTTTGAGCTGCCCCGGGGAGAGGCCAACAGCTCGTGAGGAACGGAGACCCTTGGTCCTATGGTCCTCAAAGAACCACCTGACCCTTCACCCGAATGAGCATGGCCGTGAATCCTTCCCTGGTTGAGCCTTCATATGAGAACACAGCCCAGCGGACACGTCCATTATAGCTCGTGGGAGACCCTGAGCCAGAGGCCCCAGCCCGGCCACACTCAGGATCCAGACCCCCAGAAGCTGTGAGAGAATAAATTTGTACTTTTGTCAAGCACATAGTCTTAAGTGACTACGCCTTGTGGTCATTTGTCACGCAGCAATAGATAGCCAGCATGGATTCCGGTACCGAGAATGGGCCGCTGCTGTAACAAATAACCTAAAACTGTGGGAGTGGCTTCGGAACCAAGCGGTGGTTGGGGCGTGGGTAGAGTTTGAGGAACGGGATGGAAAAAGGCCTCAATTGCCTGAAACGGATAATGAGTAGAAACCTGGGCTTGGAGGATGTACGAAAGGATGTGAGGAACGTGTTCTTCGAACCTGGAGGAAGACGTGTCCCCGTTAGGTAGCGAAGGAAACTTAGGGACACTGTCCTTGACAGTTAGGTGGGAGGCGGGACATGTGACTGACGCACCAGGAGAGGTAGCAAGGGAGATTTCCAAGCAAAGGCACGGAAGGTGCCTCCCGGTTTCTTCCTGTTGCTTCCAGTGAAGTATCACAGGGGGAAGAAACACTGAAGGAACCACCGTTAAACACAAAAGAGGCAGAACTTGATGGTTTTGCAAAACCTCATCCTCTTCAGGTGCCAAAATTCAGAAGACACCTGGGTGGCTCAGCCGGTGAAGCGTCCGACTTCGGCTCAGGTCACGACCTCGCGGTCCGTGGGTTCGAGCCCACGCGTCGGGCTCTGTGCGGACAGCTCGGAGCCCGGAGCCTGCTTCGGATTCTGGGTCTCCCTCTCTGTCTGCCCCTCCCCTACTCGCACTCTGTCTCTCTCTGTCTCAAAAATAAACAAACATTAAAAAGAAAATTTTTTGGGGGGCGCCTGGGTGGCGCAGTCGGTTAAGCGTCCGACTTCAGCCAGGTCGCGATCTCGCGGTCCGTGAGTTCGAGCCCCGCGTCAGGCTCTGGGCTGATGGCTCGGAGCCTGGAGCCTGTTTCCGATTCTGTGTCTCCCTCTCTCTCTGCCCCTCCCCCGTTCATGCTCTGTCTCTCTCTGTCCCAAAAATAAATAAAACGTTGGAAAAAAAAAATTAAAAAAAAAAAAAAAAAAGAAAAATTTTTTAAAAGAAGGCATGTATATTATTGGGGCCTGGAGGGGCCACTGAGGTAGGCAGTCCACATGGCTCCGGGGGACCCTGTCCCTGGGTATTCACACTCTTGTATAATCCCTCCCCTGGCACGTGGGCTGGGCCTGTTGACCCGCTTCTAACCAAAAGAATAGTGGATGGGATGCCACTCGGAGAGTGAACGTAGAAGATTGGGACTCCATCTTGTCCACACTCTGTCAGGCTCTTGGCTCGCTCACTCTGACAGAAGCAGCGGCCATGTTGTGAGCTAACCTCAGGAGAGGCCCCCCTGGCAGGGATCTGAGGGAGGCCTGTTCAAGAATCCGTGAGCAACTGAGCCCTACCATATGAGTAGCTCTGGAAAGGGGTCCTCCTCTAGTTGAACTTTGATTATATACCGTGAATGACCTTGAGAGATGGCCGCCATGGGAGTGCATCTGCATTTCCGACCCAAAGGAGTTGTGAAATAAAAAAAAAATGTTCTTGGGGCACCTGGGTGGTTCAGTCCGTTAAGCATCTGATCTCACAGCTCGTGATGATCAGGTCATGATCTCACAGCTCGTGAGTTCGAGCCCCGCGTCGGGCTCTGTGCTGACGGCTCAGAGCCTGGAGCCTGCTTCGGATTCTGTGTCTCCCTCTCTCTCTGCCCCTCCCCTGCTCGTGCTCTGTCCCTCTCTGTCTCTCAACAATAAATAAATGTTAAAAAAAAAAGTTTTGTAAAAAAAAATGTTCTTAAGCCACTAAGTTTTGGGGTGATTTGTTACACAGCAAGGGATAACTAATACAGCTCATCTATTACGCACTCTTACATTTAGTAGATTAATCTGTCTTCATAAGGAAGCAGGTGTTCAGAGAAAGTATTAACTCACCCTCTTTCACAGATGGAGACACTGAGGCTCAGAAAAGAAATAGGACCTCAGCCAAGTGGGACGGAACCCAAGCCCGACCTCTTCTGCCTCCTTCCAGTGAGCCGTCTGCTCCCGTCCCCACCCCCACATCCCAGTCCTCCCCCGCCCATGTGCCCACAGCAGTGTCCTGTCTGCCCCAGGGACACCCCCAGTCCATAGCAGCCTGGACCGGCTGGAATAGAAGTGTGGACTCCCTGCCAGTTTCTGATCTGGAAAGAAAGGTCCCAAGAGACGTCAGTCAAGGAGGACGGGGAAGGAGGTCTGGTTGGGCCCGGGGAACTCTTCCCTCACGAGCGGCCCTGAATAGAGAGAGGGACGGCGAAATCCTGGGTCCCGGGAGACCCCCGGCCCACCTCACAGGCCCCTGCCTCACCTCTCCGCTCTCTCTCATGTCAGCTGAAGTCCAGGAGCACAGATCCACACAGCAGACCCGCTCCTGAAGACCACTGGCTGGGTGCCAGGGCGCCCCCCTCCCCCACTGTTCACTGGAGTCGCCATGGTGACCGCTATACATAGGGCTCTGTTACCTCAGAGGGCCTGCACCCCCCACCCCCCCTGCATCCCCACAGGGGAACAGAGGCCGGGGGGAAGCCAGTACTGAAGGGGAAGGAGGGGTCTTCAAGCATTGCTCTGTCTCCACTCAAAATGTTTCCCGAGCCCCGCACATGTGACACACGGAGGGCTCGGATGCCATCAGGTGGAAAGAAAGTTCTCAGAGCCACAGTGGATTAAGTAGAGAGATCAGTGTGGTCTGGAGAAAGGTGTCAGGGCTCTCGGAGGGGCCATCTGAGCTGGCCTCTGAGGGATGTATAGGAGTTTGACAGTTTAGAAGGGACTTGAATACTAAAGGCGTGAATGTGGGGCGCCTGGCTGGCTCCGTCGGTTGAGCGTCCGACTTCAGCTCAGATCATGATCTCCGTGAGTTCAAGCCCCGCGTCGGGCTCTGTGTGGACAGCTCCGAGCCTGGAGCCTGCCTCGGATTCTGTGTCTCCCTCTCTCTCTCTCTCTCGGCCCCTCCCCCGCCCATGCTCTGTCTCTCTCTGTCTCTCTCTCAAAAATAAATAATACAGGGGCGCCTGGGTTGCGCAGTCGGTTAAGCGGCCGACTTCAGCCAGGTCACGATCTCGCGGTCCGTGAGTTCGAGCCCCGTGTCGGGCTCTGGGCTGATGGCTCAGAGCCTGGAGCCTGTTTCCGATTCTGTGTCTCCCTCTCTCTCTGCCCCTCCCCCGTTCGTGCTCTGTCTCTCTCTGTCCCAAAAATAAATAAACGTTGAAAAAAAAATTAAAAAAAAAAACATATTAAAAAGAGAAAAAAAGAAGAGCGTGACGTTGGTCAAGTTCTTTGGCTGAACTTTCCTCACGTGTGAAACAGAGACAGCTCACCGCCAAGGGCAAGGTGAGGATTGAGCGAAGTCACTTTCGGGAAATGCTGGCGCATTGCCCGCCACAGAGAGACGTCGCCCGTAGCCTGGTGCTAACCTCATAAGCCACTCATCAGCAAGGCCTTCCAAGTACACCAGACTCGCACGCCCTTAGCCACCTCCACATCTCTCCCTGCCCCAGTCCAGACCTCTTGCCTCCTCCCTCGCCTCCTGGGTTTGCTCTCCTGCCTGTATTAATTTTCTTTTCTTTTCTTTTTTTAATGTTATTTTTGAGAGAGAGAGACAGAGAGCACAGGCAGGGGAGGGGCTGAGAGAGAGAGAGACGCACACAGAATCCGAAGCAGGCTCCAGGCTCTGAGCCTGACCCGGGGCTCGAACTCACGAACGGTGAGATCATGACCTGAGCCGAAGTCGGTGGCTCCACCGACTGAGGCTGCCTAACAGTATTACCACAAACTTAGCCGCTTCGCACACATTTATTATGGCAGCTGCTGTGGGTCAGGGCACCTGCCATGGCTTAGCTGGATTCTCTGGTCACTCAAGGCTCCAATAAAGGACCCAAAGCTAGCATGACAAGGATGACAGCATGGAGGGGGGAGGGGTCAGTCCCAGCCCTCTTCCACGCAGACTCCGTAGGCATCCGGCCTGACCCAGCGTGACACCCCAGTGTCCTCAGCGTGTACTGAGCACCCACCTGCCTCAACGTCAGGCTAGGGCCTGGGGTAGGTCACTGACAGACTCGGTCCCCTGGCCCTCCATGACCCTGTCTTTGCCCAGGAAGGCTGCACAGTGGCGGCAGGGAACCTCCAGGAGGTGAGGCCTAGGCTCATGAGGCTGTGAGGAGAAAACAGACCTCCTGTGGCTTGGTCGGTTAAGTGTCGGACTCTTGATCTCAGCTCAGGTCCTGATCTCAGGGTTGTGAGTTCAAGCCCCACGCTGGGCTCTGCACTGGGTATGAAGCCTACTTTGAAAGAAAGAAAGAAAAAAAGAAAGAAAGAAAGAAAGAGAGGGAAGGAAGAGAGAAAGGAAGAAAGGAAGAAGGGAAGGAAGGAAGGAAGGAAGGAAGGAAGGAAGGAAGGAGGAAACAGCCACCCTGAGGCACTACCAAGACAGTAAGACAGCTGACAATATGACAGCCCTCCTCACAGCCCGAGTCTGGACATTTAGATAAGGACCTGAGCTTAGGATTCCCGTGTCAAATTCCGCCTTTGCCTTTCCCGGGGCACATATTGAAATAACCACTTAGAGCTGAGCCCGTGAAAAGTGAGGACCCTCTGCCCCAACCACCCTGTGAGTTAATGGGAACTCGCTGCCCTGCTCCGTCTCTCCTGCCCACGCAGGACCTGGGACAGAGGACCGCCCTTCCCCTGGCTCATCACCGCCCCCACCCCACCCATGGCTGGGATCTGGAAGTAATCAGTCTTGCGACTTGATTTCCTCTGTGTGGGTGCGCTGAAACCGCCTTTAGTCAAAAGGACCACAGGGTTTTCTTTCACTTTTCCAAGAGGGGGCTCAGACGCCAAGGGGGCTACCGGTTGACCTTGTGGGGGTGGCCTGTGCCCCCCTCGTTCAGCAAGTCTGATTATTCTTTTAATTTTTTTATGTGTATTTACTAGCGTCAGCAGGGGAGGGGCAGAGAGAGAGGGAGACACAGAATCGGAGGCAGGCTCCAGGCTCCGAGCCGTCCGCACAGAGCCCGACGCGGGACTCGAACTCACAAACCGTGAGATCATAACCTGAGCCAAAGTCGGACGCTCAACCCACTGAGCCACCCAGGCGCCGCTGAGCATCGCCTCCTCTGAGAGGCCCCAGGGCCTGTGTTGTGTGACGCCCATTCGATCCCTTCTTTGGAAGGCCAGATGCCCCCTCCACCATTCTTACCCCCACCCCCCGGAGGGCTGGGCCTACACCGGGAAGGGGAGGGGGCGGGTGCCCGGCTGTCCTTGCTTTCACTTCTCTCCACCTCCTGGGGCCCCTTCCCAGTGGGTCCCCGCGTGCTCCACCGGACATGGGAGACAACAGGCGACTTCTTCTGCCAGAACTAAATAATAGAGTGGCACCCTCAGGGCGGCCTCCCCAGCTAGGGGCTGCTCGGGAGGTTTCTTGCCCCGATGGGCTCTAGGGAGTCCGGAGGAGACGGGCATAGGGGGCCGGGGTGGAAGCCAGAGAGAGGCAGGCAAACACGGCTCCTCAGAAAAAGCGGTTTATTCCAGTGTCTGGGAGGAAAGGAGAGCTTTGCCCGGCAGTTCTCAAACCTAGTCGGTCTCCTTTGCCGACGAGGGACGCGCTGTGTGTCAGACTTCGGTCACTGAACAGACGGGAGCTTCTGGCCACTGAGGAGGCCCACCGCTCAGGCCTTCCCGCGCTGCCACTGGGACACGCGGGTCTCCGGGGGGGCCCGGTGGAACCACTCGAACCAGGAGCCGTCGTAGACGGCCACGTCGGGCTTGCCGCAGAGGTAGGCGGCCAGGGCAATGTGGCAGGCGGTGACTCCCTTCCGGCAGGTGGCAATGAGGGGCTGGGCCAGATTCACCTTCTTGGCCTCGAACAGAGCACGCAGCTCCTCTGGGCTCTTCTCGAAGCCGTCCTTGGTCAAGAAGTCCACGAACGGCATGTTGACTGAGCCTCGGATGTGGCCCGGATCCAGTCCTGGGCGCAGCAGAAGGCAAAGGGGGGGAAGGACAGGGTTAAGGGCGGCCTGGGGGCCGAAACCCGCGGAGGCTATAAGGATAGGAGCTACACGAAGGAACGTAAGGCCTTTGCTCTTCTTGGAGCTCAACTTCCTCCCGGCCCAACCTACAGGCAATGCTTGAGACAGAAGCCAAAGGGCACTCTCCCCCCAAACCCTGCCTTGAAGCAGGGATGTCCGAAGTCATACCTGCTTGAGGGGACAGGGGTGAGTCTCACCTCTGCCGCTCACCAACCTTTACACTACCGTTTTACCTCGGACAACGCTTCACTTCTCTGAATCGGTTTGCTCGTCTGTAAAATGGGCCCAATGGCACACAGCTGTCTCGTAGGGTCGCTGAGAAGCGAACGCTACGAGCCGTGCTGATGGCGAAGAACACAGCGGTGGGAGAGATGGGCCGGCTCTCGGGGAGATCACAGCCAGGCGGGGAAGACAGACGCTAAACGGATAACCCCGTGATTCGTTACACGTAATGTCGCTCCATCTTACAGATGAATACGCTGAGGCTTGGCCACGCGCAATGGCTCAGCTGAGGCCACACAGAGAGGCGAAGGCAGACCCGGGGTTCCACCGGGTCCCCTGAGGTTCCCGTTAAGCACCGGTGTGGGAAGCACATGTGACCTGGTGCTAGACGTACACTTGAACCCCAGCTCTGCCACTTACCAGCAGGGTGACCCCCTTAAGTGTCACTTCTCTGGGCCCCAGTTTCCCCCAGGGCTTGAACGGGAATGAGAGTACTCACGGGCAGGGGCTGTTGTCAGGGGTAAGGCCCCGACTACTGAGGCCGGCCCACCCACCCTCAGAGGCCGATGCTCTCGCCACCTCACCGCCTCCCTTGGGGGCAGGTGAGGACAGCGAGGGGTGGTCCCTGCAAGGCCGTCCTAGCAACCCTGAGAGGCTTGGCTAGGAGCAGAGTGGGAGGTTTGAGCTGGTCGAGGTCCCTTCCGGAAGAGTCTCCCCTCCCAGTGAGTCTGAGACCAAATGTGGTTTCAGAATAGCCAGCAAGTGGGGCAAAGGGGTCTGGGCGGAGGCCTTGGTCCCACCCTTAGCGTGCCAAAGGTCACTCCTCTCTTCCTCAAGCACCCCACACCCTGGCAGTCTTTGGATGCTGGGAGCGGGGCCCAAGGCAGGTCTGGGCGCCTCTTGGAGCTCCCTTTCCTCCAAAATCCCCCACCCCACCCCCTTACCCTGGACCGTGGGACAGAGCAGGACCAAGGTGGGCAGCAGGGGGAGGGAGGGGACTGGAGGAAGACACACACTGGGGCAGGGTGCAGCCAGGAGGCCCTGCATCCCTAAGCCTCAGCCTCCCCACCCGTGAAATGGAGAGATAACCCCGCCTACGTCACAGGCCTATGGGGAAGATTAGCCACTGTAGGCAGAAGCCCCTAGTGACCCCGGGCACACAGTAGGTGCACAGTCATGCCAGCAATGCCCCAACCCCCATCCCCTGAAGCCAAAGAAGATTCCAAAAATTCACCGGCATGAGTCAGGGGTTCCTTTGACCGCACAGAGGTCTCCACTTATACATTCCGGGGAGTCTTTCCTGTGGGAATTTTATCTCTTCGTCTGGAAATTTTCATCGGAGGCTGGCCGCCTGCCGCCCCTACCAGGGAGAAGCCAATGGATCTGTTGGCTTCAAGGGCCTCCCGTGCCAAGAAATCCAACTTAGAAATCTCTGGGCATCCAGGCAGTGGGCTGAATGGAAGTGTATTTCAAAGCGCGAGTGTCTGTGGAGTTCTGAATGCCGTCTTGTTTCTTTCCTCTGGTCCCCGATGCCAACAGCGCCCCTGCTTTCTTGGTTGCATAAAAGGCACCTCTTGGGAGTAGAGAAGTCTGGGGGGTTCCGTGACTCTGGCTTCCCAAACTGGGCCAGCCCCAGGAGGCGGGGGTCCCCCTCGTCTCTGCCAGCGAGGGCTCAGGGCCTGTCCGAGGAATTTAAATGAGCAGGTGCTGACCGCCTGTGCATGGCAAGGGCCGGGACGAACCCAGCCCAGAGAGCCTTGGAGAACAGCCGGCAGAAGGACCCAGAAGCAGGGGCCTTTTCTCCTCAGCCTAGCTTCCACTGCAGGCCCGTGGCTTTCCTCCCCCCAGCGGGCCTGCCGCCAGGCCGACACCTCTGGCCCCAGGCGTCAGGCAGTGGGTTCGCTCCAGAACTTCCCGAATCCTCACAAAGCCAGGAGATGATGGGGAGCCCAGGCTCAGAGAGGTGAGGTGGCTTACCTCAGGACACACAGGCCTGTGGAGTCAGGCGTGTCCGACCCTAAAAACCTGTGTTCTTGGACCACCCTGAACCTTTCTAGGAAAGGGAGAGGAGGCAGGGGGAAAGATGAGATGACCCCTCATATTCCTCAGCTGCTCAGAGGCCTGGGACTGTGGGTTCCACCTTTGGCCAGGAGGAGGCCAGTCACTGGGGGAGGCCATCGAGAGGGTGTGACCGCTGGTTGCCCCACGAGCTGGACCCTGGCCCTCGGACGCCCCTCGTCCCCACCCCTGTGCTGGGAATGTGCATTCTGCCTCCTTTCCCTGCTCCCAGAAGCTGCCCCAAAGACATGGCCTGGAGATAGTCATGTGGCGTTGAGACCAGCTGCATGACGTGTATGGGACTCAACCCAGTCAAGGCCTCCGTATAAACTTTTAAGGCTTGGCAGGTGCATGCAGAAATCTACTCATCTTGCCGCCGGTCAAGACAAGCCTTGTAAGTAAGTTCCCTTGCTTCTTAAACCTGCCACCCACATATCTGGAGCCGTCTGCCCCTTTCTTCAGTCTCCCCCTGCTCTCTGCATCTGGGGCTGGTTTCGGATTACCCCGGGACCCGGCCAGGAAACTGAAGAAAGGGGCCTTGGGAAAAGGCAATGGGAAAGAGGCATCGGCGGGGGCGACCCTACGTTGGGCCGTGACCTCTATGGGGGGAGGGGGTGGCCCAAACGTTGGGTACCCGCGGACCTCGGCACGGGTACAGGGAGGTCCCGAAAACACCTGCTGCCTTAATGCGCTCGCTTGAGGGGCTATGCGCAGAGAAATGAAACGGATGGCTGTCACAGTGCGCTGGCCTCCACTGCGGCCAGTTCGTCCGGACACTGAGGCCCAGCTAGAGGCTGAAAGTCAAGTTGGAAAGTGGGAAGAGCTGAGGTTTGAGAAGGACGAGCGGACGTCTCCTACCCTGCCGGCTTCGGGGCCGGCAGCCAAGGTGGGAGAGCAGGGCAGTCCGTCGGAGGTGTTAGCGTGCCCTTGTGCAAGGTGAGGAAGGCACGAGATGCTGTGGATTGAGATTCAGGAGCCTGTGACAAAGCCTGATTAGGGCGCTGAGAGGGGAATCCTTGAGCAAGCGACCAGAATCGAGGATGTTGCGGTGGAGGAGAAAGTGGAAATGCCCCCATGCCTTCCCACCCCGAATGCAAAGCAGAATCTTAAATAGCAGTTGTGGGGCGCCTGGGTGGCTCAGTCGGTTAAGCGTCTGACTCTTGACTTCGGCTCAGGTCACGATCTCCAGGTTCATGAGTTCAAGCCCCACGTCTGGCTCTGTGCTGACAGCACGGAGCCTGCTTGGGATTCTCTCTCTCCCTCTCTCCCGGCCCCTCCCCTGCTTGCTCTCTCTCTCTCAAAAATAGAGAAATAAGCATTTTTAAATAAATAAATAAATAAATAAATAAATAAATAGCAATTGCCCCCAAACCTGGGGGATAATCCACATTCTTTCTCTGGAAAGTCACAGTTGCAAATTTTATCACGTCTTTGATACGTAAACACCCCAGGAGTTAACCAAAACGCTATCCACAGAGACTGAAGGAAAAAATCTGGGGGAGGGCGAGGGGAAGCGTACAGATTGCTCTAGAAGTTCCCTCGTCCAAAGCCTGGCCCACAGCCTTCCTAAGATTACTCATCAAAGGCTAAGTTGCAGGGTCTCTGTCTGTTTCTACGTTTACATATGTCTATGGATATGGGCTAAGTATACATGTTTTTCTACCTTCTGAAGGTATTACCAAAATTAATTTGTACAAGAGCTCTATTTAATCAGCTTAAAAATAAGCTATATATCAAAGTGCACTTAGGTGAAATTGAAATTTCATTTGCTCTCACCGCCATAAAGGATAACAGTTTCTTGAACTATCAGTCCGTTCTTGACGGGATGGTCAAACAAAGATACTGTGTTTTATCGAAATAATTTCAGGGCATCTGGGTAGCTGAGTTGGTGAAGTGTCCGACTTCGGCTCAAGTCATGATCTCACAGTTCATGAGTTCGAGCCCTGCGTCGGGGTCTACGCGGACAGCTCAGAGCCTGGCGCCTGCTTTGGATTCTGTGTCTCCCTCTTTCTCTGCCCCTCCCCTGCTCTGCCTCTCTCTCTCTCTCTCTCTCTCTCTCTCTCTCAAAAATAAACATTTAAAAAATAATAAAATAATAATTTCCTATACTTCATATAGTCTTGATCAGGTCTTTGATTACTTAAGAAAAAAGCAGAGTCTTCCCTATTAAAAGAGCTATGTTTTTGGTTTTTAGTTTTGTTTCTGTTTTTGTTTTTGTTTTTCTACAAGCATGCAATTTCTATACTTGCCTTTGAGGCCTTTAATTGTCATTTTGGTTAAGTGGATAACTGAATATTGTTTCACGACGACCCGCGATCCTATGCGACCGTGTATTTTAAAACCTTTTGACTGAAGTCTCTATTTTATTCACATTTCCTTACTTTTTATGAAATGCCTTTTCTGTTCCAGGACCCCGTCTAGGAGACCACATTATATTTCATCTTCCTGTCTCCTTAGAATTCTCTTGGCTCTGACATTTTTTTTTATATTAAGTGAATGGATGTACTGTACCTATAGTCATTAACTACAACAAATGCACCATACTAATTAATATAAGACGTTAATAACACGGGAAACTGGGTGTGGGGGTATATGGGAACTGTCCTTTCTTTGCAATTCTTTCTGCGAATCTAAAACTGTTCTATATAAATCTACAACCTGATATAAATAAATAAATAAAACCTTTTGATATTTTAGGCAAAACTCCCCTAAGTCAAATTCGCAATGAAACCTTACCTACCCTGAACTAACTTGGGGATTTTCCTGGACCATCTCAAAAGACTTGGGTTTTTTTCCTCCTTGTAAAAGAGAAGTATGAAACTAATTAGACTCATTTCCCATGTTAAATTACATGGGAAGCCAAGTAGGATGGTTATTACTTTAAAATATATACCCCCAAAATAACCGAACCCCCTTGTCAATTGCATTAGCATGAACTCTTACCCAGATTTACTGCTTCACTTCGGATGCTTTTGCAAAAGCGTTCCGTCCCCCTCAGGTGTTCCACCTTCGGGGAGATTCATGGAAAAGACGGAGAAATAGAGGTTTCTGATAACTAAGATCGTACCACTGACCTGAATGAGAATTAATTACAGAGAGAGGCCCCCTAGGATTTTAGTCGCAGCTCTGGAAAGGGGGCAAACCTCTGGTCACCCCCACAGAGCACCAGCTCCTGGCAGTGGGTGCACAGGGCTCCTCCGGATGGAGACTCTCGGGGAGGAGTAAGCCACGGCAGCCAGTGGGCTGAACTCAGAGGGCGGAGAGTCCCCCCCTGCACCCTGGACTTTTGCCCTTTTTGCACGGACAGCTGGCCTATTTTAAAGGGATCAACCCTACTGGGGTTGCGGAGGGGTGGATGACCATGAGTGGGCCCTCATGGGGTCAGGGCATATGAGGGAATATTTGGGCTCGCCTGCAAGAGTCTGAGGCAGTCCTCCCCTTCTCCATATCCCGGCTCACGAGGCACTGACACCCGCCTGGCAATCAGGAGACTGAGGCCCTAGCCCGGGTACAACCTTCGGCAGATACAGCAGATCGGATGCATGGAGAGAGCGGCCGCCAGCGTGCCCGGGGAAGGCTGGCCTATTGCCAAGGATGCTCGATTGCCCCTGAAATACAGTGATTTGGTTAATCCACCAACAGCATGCCCCGTGTATTGTAAGCAGCACCCAAGGTGACTGGCAAAGGGGCCTGGGGTCATCACGAGAATTCCCCCATTGACGACAGAGGGGCAAATTGGGTATATTGCCTCCTCTCTCCCTCAGTGCAGGTTTTCGCTATGCTTGCTTTGTGTAGACACCGTGTCTGGCCTAGCCCAAGCTTTCCCCGATCACCAAACCAGGCTGCCACCATTAGGGTATTAGAGAAACGAAATGCCATGTTTAGACACCCTCATCAACCAAACAGTGATTGGGGGTCATACTGCAAAAGGGGACAACAGAGGGGCGCCTGGGTGGCTCAGTCAGTTGAGTAGCCAGCTCTTGATTTCGGCTCAGGTGATGATCTCATGGTTCACGAGCTCGAGCCCGGCCCCCATCGGGTTCCATGCTAACAGGGCCAGACTTGCTTGGGATTCTCTCTCCCCCTCCCCTACTTATGCATGCTCTCTCCTCCCACCTGAAAGCGCTGTCCCCCCCCCCCCCCCGCCCCCGTCCCCTACACGTGGTGCGCACAACCAGACAGAGGTCCTAAAGCTGACAATCTCTGTCTCCTTGAGGCCAGGTGGGCACATGTCATTTCCTGATGGTACATCACTGGGCTGCTGTCTCGCTCCCCATCCTGGCGGATGTTCTAGCACACGCACCAGCCCTTACTAAATTCAACCAGCGAGCCTTGAATGATAGTCACCAAAACCTGTCCTTGCTGAACCCTGAAACGTCTTTAACGAGAAAAGCTACCCCCCGAAACAGGATGGACTTAGACGGTGGCGCTGCCTTAAAAGGAGGCCATCATCCAGACAGAATGCTGTGTGTTCATATCTGGTGAGTCTATTAGGCATCACCTTCACTGCATCACGTGAGAATACAAGTAAATGCCCTGAATTATCTGAACCCCAGCCCAGGGGACTTAATAAACCAATGGTTCAGATGACGGCGCTCTTGATGGAAAATGCCATCCCTGACTTGGGGATTCATTGTCTTAATTCCGTATTTTCTCTTGCATGTGCCTGTGTATTGTCGCTATGGCGCCTGCCTCCAATGCAGCCGCATAGCCTCCAAAGGAGCCACCACCAGGCCCCGTGAAACCCCTTGCTGACGCCTCAGGGCACAGTGCAGAAGAGGGGGCATGCGTGTGAGGTGGTGAGAGCTGATGTGAGGGGTAGAAAGTCGGGGGAGGTCATGGAGAGCACCAGTTGACCCATGAGCTGGACTGGGACAGCTAGAGATGCCTCTCCCCCTCCCGGCCTTGGGATGTGCGTTCTGCTTGACTTCCCGGCTCCCAGAGGCCGCTCCAAGGACATGGCATTGAGATAGCGATGCGGTGTCGAGACCCAGCTGGACCGTGTGTATGTGACTCAACCCAGTTAATGCCTCTGTATAAACTTTCAAGATTTGGCAGGCGGGTGCGGAAATCTACCCGTCTTGCGGCCGGCCACCCAAGACAAGCCTTGTAAGTAAGTTCCCCTGCTTATGAAAACGGCTACCTACCCATCTGAAGTGGCCTGATCTTTCTTAGGCTTTGCCCTGCCCTCTGCATCTGGGGGTAGGTTTCAGATTACCCCGGGGGGTGGGTGGGAGGCTCCCAGCTCCTGAGGAGGCTGTGAACTAACACAGGATCCCATGAAGCAACACTATACCGTGAGGCTGTGACTTCCCCTCCCCCGGCCTCCCCTCTCCCCCAGTCCCTGTTTGTTGACACAGCAGTGGCCTTGGGAAACAGCTCCACCCTGAGGCCTGCAGACTGGGGTCAAACCTTGGCCACTCTGCCTCCTTAGAGAACCCACTTCTCCCTTTCCCACCTGTAAACTGGGATCAGTCCTAACCCCCACCTTCCACCAGGAGAGAACATGTATGAAACACTGGGCTGATAAAAATGCCTACTAGGGGGTCGATACCCTCTTCACCCTCACTGCCCTCAAGGTTTATGAAGATAACTGGGCTGGATCGACCGTCCCCTCCTTCGCTGGCTTTCCCCGGCGCTCTATAAGGTGAGCCCATTCCTTTCATTAAGGAGGGAAGGGTTCAGAGGCCAAGGACTCGCGAGGCTGCATAGGGTATGATGCAAGCTCATGGGGTGTCTCAAGGCGCTGCTCCCAGCTCCTGCTTCAGGACCCTCCTTCTGGGTGTTGCATCTGGACCCCGGAGCTCACGGGCTGCCTCCCTGAGCCCACCCCAAGCTGGGGACCGTGAACTCAGGGAGCCTCATATGCCTTTGTGCCCCCAAACTATGTTGCCTGGGAGGCCAGCAACGCCTCTTAGGGAATGAGGGAGGGGAGTGCCACTCCATGCTTTCTGGGTGGCCCAGGGCTTTGCAGAGCTCCTCCCCCTTCTCAAAATACCCTTCCAGCCAGGTGGGGAGGGCTGGGCTTTCCTCTTTTCATTTTATAACGAGGGAACCCAGAGAGGCCAAGACAGCGGATTGAGATCCCCCCCACACAGGGGGGGGCTGACCTCTCCTGTGGATCCTTGCTCCCTGGGATCTGGAGGCGGTGGGAGGAGGGAGAATGGGGAGGGACTCTCCTCTGAGCCTCAGTGTCCTCATCTCTAAAATGGGAGTGAGGAGATTGGATCTGACACCTCTTCGCTTATTTCCAGCTTGCTTCAGGGCAAGCCCCGAGGCAGCAAGGGAATCAACTCTACCATTCATCTCCCAAGGGGCACTGAAAGTTCTAAGGAGACAAGACGTGTGAAACTGAGGCAAGGGTGGGGCTGCTGGAAGGGCCGGGCCAGAAGTCTCTGCATCTTCAACTCCAGACCTTCAGAGAGCAAGGGGGGGGGGGGGGGGGGTGTACATGGGACCTGGAAGAAGTCCAGGACTTTGCCACTAACTGGCCATGTGGCCTTGACCTGCCCCTGCCTCTGTGTGCCTCAGTCTCCCCTCTGTCCCATGAGGTGATCTTTCAGGACCTCCAGCCCGGAGAGTGTCCGAAACTGTTGTCACAGAGTCCTCTCCCCTCAGAGGCACAGAAAATTAGGAAAAATGTTGCACGGGAGTTAAGAGTCTGCAGACCCTGCCCGAGGACAGAGCCCAGAGCCAGGAGGTGCCGACCATTCTGAGGGCTCAGGCCAGCCGGGGCCACCAGAGACCCCCAAAGCAGTGAGGTCCCGGCCACCAGAGGTGCCCAGGCAGGGGCCGGAGGAAACCTAGCAGGGTGATGGTGAGACTGCTATGGTTCTCTGTTAGGAGGTTCTAGAACTCAGCATGTCCTCTCCTGAGACTCCCCCACCTCCAGCAATGTAGAACCCCCCAGGCCTGCCCTTTGTCCGCAGCAGAGGATTCGCGAGCCACCTCCCTGTGGATGCCTGGCTTAGAGCACTGGTTTCAAACCAGTCGGCACTGGGCGGAATTCCCGACTCTGCCATTTAACAGAGCCAGTAACTTAATGTCCTCACTTCTCAGTTTCCCCCTCTCTAAAATGGGGATATTAGGCCTTCTCGGATGAAGGACAGGATGAGATAATGCAATGTGAACTACTCAGCACGAAATGGCAGCTACTCTTAATAGCTCTGCAAACAGGCTGCAGCTCTTTGGAAAGGTCAGGGGGTCCGGGAGGGCTGGAAGGAGGGAGGGGGTGCTGCGGGAAGGGCAGGGTTGATGTCCGTGGGGGTTTCCGGGGAACCGGAGCGGCCCCAACAAGCTAGGTGTCCTTGGGAGCTTTGCACAGAGATGCACGTGTTGGCTCATGGGCATACTTTTGGGCATGTGGGGGAGGAGTGCCTGGGCAGGGACGTGGGTGGAGATGTCACCAGTCACCTCTGCTGATGCCACCCCATGCGGATACCAGGTCGCTAGTTAGCACGTGGCTATGGGAACACGTATGTAGGTCCAAAGCTTTTGGTTTTGGCTCTATTCTCTCATTTCACAGATGCAGACTGGGGCCCACGTATGGGAGAACTGAACGCAAAAGCTGGGAGAGGGTCCCTGACATCCCTGCTCTCCATCATTTCATTGGGCAGTACCCCCCCACCCCCACCCAGGGATCACCCACCCAGCAGGACACGTACCTACTGCATCTGGCTCTGGCTCGGTGCCCAGGTACCGTCCTTGGGACCGGGCATCCACCAACTGGAACCTCTTAGACTCAAGGTTCTCCAGCACCTGCTCGTAGGTCTTGAGCAGGGAGCGGTCCAGTGTGGCTTCGAAGTTAGCCGGCTCTGGGCGTGAGGGCTCAGATGTCACCGGGTGGCCCTCCTTCAGCCAGTTCCGGAAGCCGCCGTTGAGCACCGACACGGTGCGGTGGCCGAACACACGGAACATCCACCAGACCCGCGGCGCATAGAAGGAGCCCAGGTGGTCACCATCGTAAACCACCACGTGGGTCTGGTTGCTGATGCCCAGGCGGCCCACGTAGTGGGCGAAGTCGGCCTCGCTGGGCAGCATCATCTCGTAGGGCGACGCCGCGTCCCGGCACTCCTCCATATCAAAGAAGGAGGCGCCGGGCACATGGCGCTCTAGGTACTCCTTGCGGGCCTCGCGGGTGCCCGGCGAGTACCAGGACGCGTCCAGCACCCGCAGGCCAGGCCCCAGCTTGCCAGCCCGAACCGACTCCGCCAGCCACTTGGTGGAGACCAGCGCCCGGTAGAGCACCTGATGGACCATGGTTTCAGCTCTGCGCATCACCTGGCGCGGGTGGAAACCAGGAAAAGAGAGCAGCGTGTGAGGGCCGTGCGTGCAGGGGAGCGGGACCTGGGAGGAGCTTTTTCCCACCGCGCTCCCCGCAGGGCGGCGTGTTTGCAGAGGCCCAGCCACCCGGCAGGGCCCGGGCACCCAGTGGGAAGGTTTGCATTCCCTAAGGAAGGGCTGCTCCGCCCCTCCCTGGGGCCCCCGCGCCGAAGGGGGCGGGGCGAGAGCTCCCCGGAGCCCCACTGGGGGAGCTGGCCCGGAGGGCATCTGGCTCCGGAAGCTACCATACAGGCGTTGGAGATCCTGCCAGAAGAGAGAGGCGAAAAGATGGCCAGGAGGAGGAAGGAGATGACATGTGGAGCGGAGAAGCCCCCTTTGGTGGGAGGGTAGGGGAGTGGGCGCCTGGGGGGAGGGGTCGCTGGAACCCGCAGAGGCCCTCGCTCGCGCCCCCGGCAAGCGCGCCCGCGGCAAATCTCGGCAGCCTGGGCGGACTCGCCCGCCTCCAGACTGGCCCGGGCTCGGTACCCTAGCTGGGTCGGAGGCTCCCAGGGCACCCCGTCCCGCTTTCGCCAGGGGGACCCTCCCCTGGGTTGCCGGGGCCAGATCGGAGGCCCAATCCCGAGCGGCCGGGGTGCCTGGCCGCCGCCCCACCCGGCCGCACTCACTCGCCCTCGCCGCCGCCCTGGCGCTCGCCCCCGACCGCTGGAGAAGTTGGCCGGTTCAAACCCAGAGCTCACAACTCCCCGGCCGGCCCGCACCATCGCGCCGCCGCCGGAGGGGGGTACGGCGCGCCGCCCGCCACGCCCCCGCCTCGTGCAGGCCCGCCGCGGCCGCCCCCCCCGCGCCGTCCCACCCAGCGCAGCGCCACTCGGACCCCGGGGACCCGCCGGGAGGGCGCGGGGGGCGCGGGGGCGGCGCGGGGCGGGACGCGGCGGCGCGGGTGTCCCCCTGGCCCAGAGAGTGGAAGGCGCGAGCAGCCGCGGCTCCGAGTGGCCGCGGCGGTGGGCAGTGCTCCAGTCTCCTCCCTTCGGCCGGCGTCAGGTTGGTGGCGGGAGGGGGGGACGACTTCGGGCGCGGGGAGGGGGCGCCCTGCTCTGGGGCCATGACCGAGCCCGGAAGCGCAGAGCCCGAGACCGGGGTAACTGTTGCGGCATCGCGCTTGCCTTTCTCTGGGGGGAGGTCGATCATCGGGGTGCGCGGCGCGGGGCTCCCCCGCGGGGCCAGAGCGGAGTAGGGGGCTGCAGTCTAGGAGGGAAGACGCGCCCCGGAGTTCGCCCTAAGGATGGCTGTCCGCCGCCGCTCGGGGCGGCCTGCTGGGTGACGTCCGAGTGAGTGGCGGGTGGGGAGGTGGGGGGGTAGGGGGGGGTAGGGGGGGGTGTCACCTGGTGCCACCATAGAGGGTAAGAGGGAGGGAAGAGGACCAATGAAACCCCACAGAGAGGCCAGGGAGACAAGGCCGAGGCTCCAAGAGGAGAAACTGGCAAAGAACTTGCCGGAGCAAAACGAAACTAACATTGGCCAAGGCCTGCTCGGTGAGATACTGCGCTCCTAGGGCCTTACTGACTTCTCACAACAACCCTACGGAGTAGGCCAGAAACTTTACATTTCGAGAGCAGACAGACAGGCCTAGCTGGTCACCCCACGGGCACACCAAGCAATTGAAGCCCATCGGATCTGCCTCGGTTTACCTGGCTCCACCCCAAAGCCTCATGCTTTTCAAAATAATTGCCTTTGTTTTTAATTAACCTATTTAATTATAAGGTTACAGCGTTTGGTTTTTAACAATGGGCCGTGTTTAACAACCAGGCGACATCATTCCTGAAAAATCTTAACAACTGGTCCTTGAAAGCTGGTGGCTCACCCCTGCTCCTAAGCCGCTTTTGCATTCGTGTTACATATGTCCCGAATGCTTTTTCTCCTCTCCCTTGGAAAGGCTCTTTTTTATTCTGAAATAATGCTAGTCTCACAGGAAGTTGAGACATTCATACTTTGACAAGCATTTGGCCTCCAGAATCTTCTGAACTTTGTGCTTGGCCCTGACGTGCGGGGGGGGGGGGGAGGGGCGGGGTACCAGGAAGGAGCAGACTAGGGGGAAGTCCTCGAGGATAGCCCAGTCTGCCTGGAGCCCCTCTTCTTCCAGGGCCCCCCCCCCCCCAGATGGCAGCCTGGGGCTCACACTTCCCCTAGTGGGTATAGACACTTGCGAGATACAGCTAGGGCTGTCCTGTGGGTCCTGGAGTCCTTCACTCCCAGAGCACCCCCACCCAGAGCACCCCCACCTGAGGTGGTCCAGGCTTGGCGAGCGGGGCCAGGACCTGGGCCCCGCCCTTCGGTGACACACAGCCTGCTCCCCGGACCCTCCCCTGCCTCCTGCAGTCCTTTGTGAGAACTGACCATAAAGTGGGGGACGGGGGAGGCCAGGCCGGGTGACCCCAGACCTCCCAAGTCCCACCCAATCCTGAAATTCTTAAGATTCTAGATGTGTTGTTGTTGTTGTTGTTGAAAGGCCACCTATGGGAATAACTTTTCAGAAATCATTGGGTTTTTATTAAGCTGTTTTTAATGATTATTGACACCGGCCATTTGTAGTGCATTGTGATGGCCCCTCGACAGTCATTAACTGTTCATTAATCTCCACCATAAGAGCTGAAGGTTGGAAGCTCCATTATAAGAAGTGAAAATGGCCGGGGAGCCTACCATGCCCGCCCTCGCACGGCTAGTTAAGGAGCCGAGTGATTCGCACTGACTTGAGGCCGGGGCTCTGATTCCCAGTCCAGGGTTCTTTCTACTCTAAATGGATCCTTGGATAGAAAACCAGGAGCCCCAAGAATCCCAGGGGGCAGGAGCCACTGTGGTTCCCAGATGGGTTCTTTAAGAAGGGACCCACAGCACCCGCCAACACTATTCAGCTGTGGTAGGACCCACGGGCACTGAGATGGCCCCTTAGCCAAAAAAAAAGCCACCTCGGGGCAGCCTCCTCATCCTGAAGGTCAAGCCGCAGTTTCCTGGGCCCCTGGAAAAGTCAAATCAGTTTGCGCGCACTTCCTCCTCCTCCAGGAAGACTTCCCACTTCCTCTGCTCCCACCCTAGGCTGAGGTATCGGTCCCTGGTGTTTGCACTGAACCCCAGACTTTCTTCAATGATGCTGTCCTTTGGGCAGGCCCGTGGCCTGTCTTTACCCGCCACAGCCCCCCGTCCCCCGGGGCCTGGCAACGTTAAGAGTTTCTCAGTGTCCAGCACAAGGCCTGGCCGCGTGGGTGGAGTTGAGTTCCTAAAAGCCAGACTGGGAGAGGCTGGGTACAAGGGGTAACACTGTGGACTGATTAGGCCCTGGTCATCACCGACCCGAGGCTGGGGAAGAGGTCCAGCCTCCAGAATTGACCAGCTGTGTGAGCAAGGCCAAAGCACATCTCTAGTTGCCTCGCGCAGAAGGCAGACATTGTCATAGGCCCACCACTAAAGGCCACGGGGCTTAGCGTGTGGCCTGGCCCACGAAGCACCTGTTCTCTCCCCACCCCTTCTCTGTGGCAGGACGGCCTGGTATGGATGGTAAGGCTGTGCCCTGCCAACGGGGTATGGGGGTTGACCTGTGGCTCAGGCTCCACCCACCCAGTCACGTGCCCTGACGGAAGGGGCACCTTTCCCTAACCCGCGCGGAGGCACCTGACGAACTAGGGGCTGTCTGTACAGGTGCCCAACACATTCAGGGCATCCTGGCCCTGGCAGGCTGTGGCCTGCGTGTCATGTCATGGGCTGTGTGTACTCTCAGTGGCTGGCCCACAGGGGAGTGGAAGGGACGGTGGGGGGGGAGGCGCTGTCACTGTTGCTGCTGCTGCCCCGAGTTTCAGAGACTCAGTTCAGGCCCAAGGGACAAAATCTGACCTGGCTGGACCCCCAGGGCCTGCACAGCACTGGCCAGCGAGAGTCAGGATTCTGGTGTCGCCGCCACTTTAGCTGTTGACCTTGGCCACTGGAGCCTTTAAACTTCAGCGCCGCCCTCCGTGATAGTGAGAATATCCCCTACCAACCTTCCGGAGGCTACTTGTCCGGCGAATAATTGAGAGCCTACTCTGTGTCCTGCAGGGTTCCGAGGTATTGTGAGATGAAATGATACATAGCAAGGAGTCAGTAAATTCAGCTACTGTTTCCCGTGAGGCTGCTTATATAAACGTTTGATGAAGAAGTTTACGAATTCCACCAGGGACCTTGGGGAGGGACTGAGACTTTGCCCCCTGCTTGCCTTCCTGTGGTTGAACCTGTCCCTACCGCCCCCCCCCCCCCCGACCCCGGCAAGCAGCGATGAAGGGTCCGCCTGGCCCCCTCCCAGGGGTCAGGGTCATTCCGTTGCTCTTCCCCGTGTAGGTGTCCTGGGTGGGAGGGGGGGGGGAGGGGAGGCCCCGGTGACCGAAGTCTGCCCCTGGGGTTGCCTCTGCCGGTTTTGTGCTCCCTGGACTCTGCCCTCCCGGGGCTCCACCGCCCCTGCGGGCTAGTGCCAGACCCAGCGGTGCGGGCATGTGCAGCGACCTGGCCGGCCTCTTCCTCGATTCCCTCCTGACATCCTCCCTGTCGCCCAGGCTTGCAGCCGCGGTGTCGCCGCCACCGCCACCATGCCCCCACAGCAGCTCTTCCGCGCGCTCGTGTCGGCGCAGTGGGTGGCCGAGGCGCTGCGGACCCCGCGCGCGGGACAGCCCCTGCAGCTGCTAGACGCCTCCTGGTACCTGCCCAAGCTGGGCCGCGACGCGCGCCGCGAGTTCGAGGAGCGCCACATCCCCGGCGCCGCCTTCTTCGACATCGACCAGTGCAGCGACCGCACGTCCCCCTACGACCACATGATGCCCAGCGCGGCGCACTTCGCGGAGTACGCGGGCCACCTGGGCGTGGGCGCCGCCACCCACGTCGTGATCTACGACGCCAGCGACCAGGGCCTCTACTCTGCGCCGCGCGTCTGGTGGATGTTCCGCGCCTTCGGCCACCGCACCGTGTCGCTGCTCGACGGCGGCTTGCGCCACTGGCTCCGCCTGGGTCTCCCGCTGAGCTCGGGGAAGAGCCGCCCGGCGCCCGCCGAGTTCCGAGCCTCGCTTGACCCCGCCTTCGTCAAGACGTACGAGGACATGAAGGAGAACCTTGAATCCCGGCGCTTCCAGGTGGTGGACGCCCGCGCCGCCGGCCGGTTCCGCGGCACCGAGCCCGAGCCCCGAGACGGTAACAAACACGCGCGAAGGGGCGGGAGGTCACCTGGGGCGCGGGGCCAGGGGCGCGCTGAGCCCTGCCTCGGCCTCGCCTTTGAAGGACGCCGCATGGGGCGGGGGCGTGAGATGTGGTTTCCAGTCGTCTCGCTCTCTGAGCCTCCCTGGCTTTATTCCTTAAAAGTGGACACGAATACTTGCTTTGCCCCCAGACTCATTGGGAACCCAGGGCGCCCTGTATCAGGGTGAGAAGCCAAACAGCCCCGCCCCAATTCTGCGGATGTAGGGCGGTCTCTGCGGAACAGGAGGGGCGGCAGGAGAAGCCCCCAAAGGGATGGGGCCTGATCGGGTGTACCCACCCCCCGGCTGTTGATGGAGGCAGACTGGGGGAGGAGGAGGGGGAGGAGTCTGGGGTAGGGGAGTGGATGTAAGGCCCCTAAGGGGTCAAGGCTTGCAGAGGGCAGAGAGAGGGGCCCTGCGCGCGCGTGCGCGCGCGCGCGCGGGATCACCGGCCCCAGGTTGGAGAGAAACTGAATAGAGGTGGCTGCTGGCCTGGGTTGGAGCAGAGCCCTGTGTCTGGGAGCTGAATTCTCCAGGCAAGGAGACCACAGGGAAGCCCTGGACGACGTGGGCAGGGCTCCCCGCAAACGGATAGGCCAATGGCCACGGTCGTGTGAGCCTTTCAATGACCCCGACAGATGGGTGGTGTCATTGTACCCAGGAGGAAATGGAGTCTCAGAATGGCTACCTCGCTGGAGGTCAGGAAGCAGCCCGGCCAGGCGCTGGGGCGGTACATTTAACTGCAGTGAGCAAGCAGTCATTACCCAGCCTTTTGTCTCTCGTGCCTTTTTCAGGGGGGATGCAAGGAAGTTGCTACTTGGTCTTGGGAGTCTGTCCCTGAATGGCATCCGCCTCCCTACCGCCCCTGAATGAGGGTGGGGCTTCTGCTCAGTGCTTACAAAGCAGCTTGGGCCCGACCTCTTACTGTTTCACATGGCCCCAGGGTAAGGGTCGGCCCTGCTCCCCGGGCATCCCCAAGGACTGACCCAACAGCTGGCATGGGATCAACGTCCCAGAGAGATCTGGGGACTCGAGAAGGACCCCGCTACATGGAACCATGCAGAGCAGTGTTGACCTGAGATCCAACCGTAGGGCACTGCTGATAGCCAGCCATTTTGGAACCCGCACAGGTGACAATTTTATGTGGTTCCACCTTGAACCTGTTAGGTCCTTCAGCTCAGCCCTTTGGGGGAGCGGGTGGGGGCAGTGAGCCACTTGGCCGGTCACCTAATCTCTGAACTGCAGCGTTTGCAAGTGCAAAATAAGAGGAGAAAACAGGGCTTGGTAAGGATGTGGTGAGCGGCAAATGTCAAAGGAGAAGACAGGTATAGAGCGCTCAGCACACATAAGGTGCCCTCAAGGAGGGTGACGTAATTCCTGTGTGCTTCGTCCGTGCTTATGGCTCTTTACAGAGGCGCTTAAATGCTCACCTCTCCTGCTTGCTCACCTGTAAAGGAAGAGATGATGGCACACACCTAGCAGGCTTGTTGTAGAGACCGACCGAGCCCAGTGCGCATAAAAGCTGGGTCTAGATCAGTGGAGGGCATCACATCGTTGCCGTTGTTCAGCGGGGTGGGGGAAGCCTGCTTTGCTTGGTGGGGTTCGAGGCGCGGGGACAGCCCTGCTCGGACAGCGGCCAACCCGGGTCGAGAGCTTGCTCTCCTTCCTTGCTCCAGTTCGGTCTCTACGTGATGTCTCTCAGTGAGCCTTTGCTGCAGCTAAGTGGGGGTGCAGGGCGCATTCCAACCTCACCACGGGCTCAGAGCGCTGGCTGGGTGCTAAGGTCTAGCAATAACTGTCGACACGGGTCCGCAGCTCTCTGTAGGAGTGTCACCCGCTGCAGGGGGAAATCGAGGCAGAAGCCACGAGGCTAGAGCCTCACCCTGGAGTCTGAATGGCCGGGATTTTTGAATCATGGGCTGTGAGGGTTTATTTTGTTGCGAGTCTCAGTCCTTGGCGTGAAAATGGGAATATTACTAACACCTGCCTCGCAGAGGGTGGTGAAACCAAATGACCGGGTTTAGGGGAATGACCCTCTTCATGAACAGCGTTCTAGCCTTGCCCTCTAGGGGTCTTGTGCTAGGATCAAAATGATCTTTTGAAAACGGAAGTCTGGTGTCCCCTTGCAGTCAGGTCAAAGCCCTACATCTTTTTTTTTTTTTTAATGTTTATTTATTTTTGAGAGAGAGAGAAAGAGACAGAATGTGAGTGGGAGAGGGGCAGAGAGCAGAGACAAAGAATCTGAAGCAGGCTCCAGGCTCTGAGCTGTCAGCACAGAGCCCGACATGGGGCTCGAACCCATGAACTGAGAGATCATGACCTGAGCTGAAGTTAAACGCTCAACCCACTGAGCCACTCGGGTGCCCCAAAGCCCTACATCTTAATCCAGGCCTGCTATGGTGTTCCCGTGCCTCCTGGTTCCTCTTGGGCCTCGACCTCCCCCCATGTCTGGGCTTTGGCCCAATGACTTTTACCCCCTCTAAAGATTCCCCTTCCCCAGCCTGGCGTGCCCTCAGCCCCCACTGCCCAGACCTCTCTACCTGATAGAACCCTGCTCACCCTCAGCGCCTTCTTAGAGAAGCTTCCCTGTCCTCGCAGCCTGGTGGTTAACAGCCCCAGCTCTGGGGCCCCTCTGACTCGGGCAAGTTAGTCTGTGTGCCTCACGCTCCTCGTCTGTGTAAAAGGGAGGATGATCATTTCTGTCCCGTAGAGTCTGGGGGGAGAAAATACAGCAGAGGGGCTCCTCACAGTGCCCGGCACAAAGTAAGCGCTCAGTAACACCAGCTATCATGATTACTGTTTTTTGTTTTGTTTTTTTTTTTAACGTTTTTATTTATTTTTGAGACAGAGAGAGACAGAGCATGAACGGGGGAGGGTCAGAGAGAGAGGGAGACACAGAATCGGAAACAGGCTCCAGGCTCTGAGCTGTCAGCACAGAGCCTGACGCGGGGCTCGAACTCACGGACCGCGAGCTCGTGACCTGAGCCGAAGTCGGCCGCTTAACCGACTGAGCCACCCAGGCGCCCCTCATGATTACTGTTAATACCTCTCATAATATGCCCCCATAACCCCCCGCAGGGTGTAACACCCTCATACTCGTAATGGCTCAGTTATTGCCTGTCGGCCCTGCCAGATCGATTTCTGTAGGGCAAGTGCAATGACCCCTGGCCAGGCGGAGGGAGGGCTTACTTATCTTTGTTGCCCCCAGGGCGCATAGGCGATCGGGAAACTGGGGGCAGAGCGAGGCTCTGGTGGGGTCTGAGTCTTGGGTTCCAATTCTAGCCAGCAATTTGCTGGATGCGGGACCTTGGGCAGTACGGAACCTCAGCATCTCTGTCCGTAAAATAGGAATGCCTGTGAATAGCGCCTGGGTTGCCTGGCTGTGAGGACTACACGAGATGAGGCACATAGAGGGTTAGCGCCGTGGGCGCATGGGAGGCTCTCAGTACCCGGGGGCCATTCATACCCCCTTTGTGTGTGTTCCCTCCTTCCTGCCCTCCTGCTGCAGGCATCGAACCTGGCCACATCCCCGGCACTGTGAACATCCCCTTCACGGACTTCCTGACCCAGGAGGGCCTGGAGAAGAGCCCCGAGGAGATCCGCCGTCTGTTCCAGGACAAGAAGGTGGATTTGTCCCAGCCACTGGTGGCCACGTGCGGCTCCGGCGTCACAGCCTGCCACGTGGCACTGGGGGCCTACGTCTGCGGCAAGCCCGACGTGGCCATCTATGATGGCTCCTGGGTAGAGTGGTACATGCGTGCCCAGCCAGAGGACGTCATCTCCGAGGGCCGGGGGAAGACCCACTGAGGGCAGGGTCAGGACACGGGAGGCAGCGCCCAGCCTGGTTGTTCTGACTCTGCCTCGACCGAGAGAGTGTTTCTTCCTGCAAGTCAGGTGGCGCAGAGGACGACATCCCAGAGGCCAGGAGTTCTGTCGACCTGCGGGCTCCCAGCCGAGGCCGGAGAGAAGGTGGTGGTGGGACAGAGGGAGGCAGTGCCCCATGTGCTGAGCGGGGGTCCTGCCTCCCTTCTGTTTTCCCTGTTGAGGAAATAAAACAGCACAGTGCCAAATGCTTCCAACTGTGGGGCTGCCTGGTTTTCCTAAGGAGCCGGTGGTCCAGAATGCCCAGCGAAGGGAGCTCGGTGGAGCCTGAGGGTCTGGGGGCTCCTGCCCCTGCCTTCCGAGCAGGGCTGGAGCCCCAGAGCCCTTCTAGTCCTGTGAGCAGAATGCCCCCAGCCAACCATCCTCCACCCCATAATGCTGGGGGTCTCCCCTTCTGGCTTCTGGGCTACTGAGAGGTGAATCTTGCTGTGCTAAGGAAAATCTCTGCCTACCCCCCAACCCCCCCACCCCAGGCCCAAGGGTCGAGGCTCTATCTTCTTCCTTCTGTATTTGTCCTTTGTGCAGAGATGGAAATGGTGTCTGAGAAGGCCCCAGATGGCCCCTGCCTGCAGCCAGGTCACCCCTCCCCGTCTCCAAGCCTCCAAAGAACCCCTTAGTAGTAGACAGGCCGCATCCGTCGGTACTGGGGAAAACCCTAGAAGAATGAAACCAGAGGGGGCACTGACTTACCCAAGGTCACACGATGGATTACAACAGAGCTGGACCAGACCCAGATTTCCTGAACTCCGAACTTACTCTTCTTTGTACCTGCGACCCCCCCCTCCCCCGCCGCCGCCCATCACATTTCCTCTGACACTGAGTCACCTCCCAAGTCCACGGGCAAGAGGGAGCCGATAGGATAGTATCGGGGTTTCTGAATGAGAGCTCTAAATTAAGTCCCAACCTCTCGGAGTCTGTTTCCTCACCTGTAAAAGGAAAATAATGCGTACCTCAGGAGGAGGATGTCAGACAAAGGTTTCGGCATTGCGGAGTCCCATTTCTCGAGCTCAGGGTTTCACAACCTCAGCGCTCCTGACGTTCGGGCGGGATAATTCTTTTTTTTTTTTTTTTTTTTTCAACGTTTTTTTGTTTATTTTTGGGACAGAGAGAGACAGAGCGAGGGAGACACAGAATCGGAAGCGGGCTCCAGGCTCTGAGCCATCAGCCCAGAGCCCGACGCGGGGCTCGAACTCAGGGACCGCGAGATCGTGACCCGGCTGAAGTCGGACGCTTAACCGACTGCGCCACCCAGGCGCCCCGGGGCGGGATAATTCTTTGTTGCCGAGGCTGTCCTGTGCAATGTAGGACGATTAGCAGCATGTCTGGCCCCCAGCCAGTAGTACGGACCAGTTGTGACAACCAACAAACGTCTCCAGGCATCACCAAGTATCCCCCGGGAGGCAAAAATCACCCTCGATTGAGAACCACTGCTTTAGGAGCAAATAACAGTTGAGCACAGCAGTCAGAAACAGTGTAGACCAGGACTCCCAACGTGGAGGGGATCCTTCATCACGCCCCCTCCCCCTGGAGGCTGAGTTTAGCCATCCAGAAAGCTCCTTCCTTTTATACTTCCTTTTTAGGCTTCCAAGCCTCATTTTCTCTCCTGGAAACGTCCCCGCCTCTTTGCTTCAGGGAGGGGGCTTCGTCTACAGATGCATGTGAGTTCGGATCTGGCTTCTGTCTCAGCTGCCCCCTACAAGGCTGCCTGACCTGGGACACTGCTGAGCCTCTCCGGGCCTCAGTTTCTTCATCGTTAAAAAGGGAGTCATCATACTTTCCTTGAGAAATACGGGGATTAAATGAGAGAATGCACTGAAACCGCTTAGCTTGGTGCTGGGCACGGAGTAAATATCAAGTGTTCCTGTTATTTTTTTATTTTATTTTATTATTTTTAAATTTTTTTTAAATTTATTTTGAGAGAGCGAGAGCAGGGGAGGGGCAGAGAGAGATGTTGGCAAGGCATCCCACGCAGGCCCCACACCGTCAGCGCAGAGCCCAGCTTGGGGCTCGAACTCACGAACCATAAGATCATGACCCGAGGCAAAATCAAGAGTAGGACGCTTAACTGACTGAGCCACCCAGGTGCCCCCCTGTTTTTTTTTTTTTTAACGTTTATTTTTTTTTATTTTTTTTTATTTTTTTTTAATGTTTATTTATTTTTGAGACAGGGAGAGACAGAGCATGAACAGGGGAGGGTCAGAGAGAGAGGGAGACACAGAATCTGAAACAGGCTCCAGGCTCTTAGCGGTCAGCACAGAGCCCGACGCGGGGCTTGAACTCACGGAGTGCGAGATCATGACCTGAGCCGAAGTCGGACGCTTAACCGACTGAGCCACCCAGGCGCCCCTAACGTTTATTTTTGAGAGAGCGGCAGCAAGGCAGAGAGAGAGGGAGACACAGAATCTGAAGCAGGCTCCAGGATCTGAGCCGTGAGCACAGAGCCCGACTCGGGGCTCGAACTCACAAACCCCGAGATCTCGACCTGAGCTGAGCCACCCAGGTGCCCTGCCCCCTGTTGTTGTTTTTTAAAGGACTTTTACTTTCGAGGCATGTTGAGTGCCTCCTGTATGTCTGCGTTCAGGGAGAGAGGACAGTGAATAGGAGAATTATGTTCCTGCCCTGGTAAAGCTTCCCAACCAGGGAGTAAAACTGGCCCGTGCTACCATATTTCCAGAAGGAAGGGAGTAGTACCGTGAAGTGATGACAGAGTCCTGTTAGAAGTGAGAAAAACAAGATCGGAGAGGTTGAGCGATTTGCCCAAGGGCACACAGCTAGTTTGAGAGCGGGGCCTCACCTGCAGTTAGAAGTTGCAGGGGAGACGCCCGCCCAGTGGGTCTTGCCCCGGGTGGTTTTCCAGATTTCACGATTAAGGGAGAATGGAGTGTAACGCAGGGTTTGGACACACCAGTGACAAGCTCAGGGAGGACAGCCACGTGTCTCCCAGCTCCGCGAGGAGACCCTCTGAGCTGTGGGGTTCTGAGCCAGGGGTTCAGCTAGGCTCCCCTTCCCTTCCCTGGGTCCTCCTCCCAGCAAGGAACCCAGGGTGATCTGAGCTGAAGCTTTTCCTCCTGGGAAGGTCCTGGATGGGTCTGGACAGGTTCAGAGAAGGGCCCAGAGGCGGGAGAAAGGAAATTGAGCCTCACCTTTCTAGGATTCCCAGAGCCGCCTTTTTGAGGAGTTGGCCGGGCTCCGCCCTCAGTCCCTTCAAGTCTGAACTCCCAGAATAATTAACCACTCACTGCAGGGTCCTGGCCTCTGCCAGAGCCCATCCTACCCACCGGCTGTGTTCCCGGCAGGAACTTGCCGCCCTGGATAACAAGGATGATGAAATTTTCGTCCGCTTGGCAAATATTTGCCGGAACACCCCTCCTGTGTCAGGGACAGTCAGAAGTTTCCCAGCCTCGTCTAACCGGCTGCACTGGGACGTGTTCACTCCTTGGATCGTTGCCACGAGGGATCAGGGCCCGAAGCCCCCACCCCGCACACGGCGGACTGAATAATGAATCGGTCCCGGGGCCGTGGAAGCAGGGCTGCGCGTGGCCCCCGAGAGGTCTGCCTTCCAGATCCGTCAGGCCGGGGCGGGGCTCAAGGCGCCCAGGCTGAGAAATGAGAGCAAATTCTAGATGTGATGTCAGGTAAGGTAAAGTTCACAACAATATCAGGTGTCACTCCCACTGGAATCACCCAGCTATACGAGCACAATAGAGGTTTATTCTTAACTCGTGGGGAATGAGTCATTCAGGAAGAGATGAGATTTTTAGGTTACCGAAGCTTTATCATTTTAAGCACCGAAAGGTTTAACATATTTACCTGTTGGAGGGGGAGCATGCTGTACTGGGGGCATCTGAGCACTCAGCGGCTACTGATACCTTCTGGGGGCGCTTTGCCCCTAAACTAAATGGCCCCAACTGCCGTGTGACTCTCCAGGTCCTTGCAAGTCTGGATTATTCTTGCTGACTGTCCTTCCCGGTTACTGCCATGTTCTCCAGAGTCTCCGCCTGCTTCTAGGTGGGCCCACGCTCTCTGGGTAACGGATAAGCCATTTTGGTGGCTTAACCCACTTTGCTCAACCAGTCGCTCTCAAATCTGGGCCCCCAGCAGCTCGCTGGGCCCGGATCCCTATTTATTTCAGACCCCCGTGTCCGCTGCCTGCTGGTACCCTAACCCTGCTCCCCTGTCCATGTTCCCCGTCTCAGGATGCGAGGCCACCACCCCGGGGTCGCCCGTGCCCAGACCTGGCAGTGAGTCACCAGATTCCACCTCCGTGGGTCTGACCCAGTACCTGCCTCACAGGATCAGATTTATACAAAGAACTGGGAACAAAGCCCAGCCCAGGAAGCACCACATAGATGCGTTATTACTGTAACTGACACGCTGTCCTGCCCCTCACTCCTGCCTCCCTGTGATGGCCTATACACCCTCGACGGTGCCTATGTTATCTATGGTTCTCCTCCTAGCCCTAGCACCGTGACTGACGTGCACAGGTCTTCGTGAATGTTTGCCATCCACATCCATACCCTGGCGGGGCTGAGAGAGACCCTAATAATCCCTCCTATTTACCCAGCACCTTCCTTGCCAGGGAGGATGCTGTTTTTGTATTCATTGGATCCGTAACCCTGAGAACTCGTGTTCTTCTCCCCCATTTTACAGAGAAGGAGCGTCGGGCCTTAGAGAGGGGGCAGGACGGTTAGGGCGAGGATCGGAGTCCTGGAGGCAATGAGTACACGGCCCTAATATTTCGCCGAAGGCACGAGCCACGCTCCAGAATGTGTGGCCCAGAACGAGGCAGGAGGGGCCCGCAGGAGTCCCCAGGCCAGGGTATCAGCGAGGCTTCCCGGGGCTGGTGCGTGGGGATTTATTCCCCCACCGAGGCTGGCTGTGTCTGCTCTTTCCTCTTCCCCTGCCAGCTTCTGCTTCCTGGCACAGACTTTCCCCATTTCTGAACCGTGAAAGGTTTGAAACGCAGTTACAAGCCCATGAAGAGAGCAAATCAAGTAGAGTTCGGTACTAGACCCATGACGGCTCTTCGGACAGCCCGCGGCTACAAACGCGGTGCCTGTGGCTTCACACGATTCTGGGAGAGGTGAGGTGCGGGATGTGATGGGCAGGGACAGACAGAAACAGCTAGAGACCGCCGTGGGCCAGGCAAGAACTTCCGGCCACCAGGAGCTGCTCTGGGCACCACTGGGAGCAGAGCTGGAGACGTCCCCTGGGGAGGTATGTGACCTCTGGCTTGCCCACCCTCACTCCCCTCTGGCTCCTCGCTCCCCTGGCCCTGAGCAACTCCTCAGGTTGCCCTTCATGGGCCTGGTACTCATGTCCGGCCTCCGCCATCTTGATTCGGCCCTTGGCCTGACTCGTTGTGGGGTCTGCTCTGGCAGCTCCCATCTGACAAGAGAATGCCACTAAGAAATGCAGAAGAGGGGCGCCTGGGTGGTTCAGCTGGTTGGGCGTTCGACTTCAGCTGGGGTCACGATCCCGCGCTTCGTGGGTTCGAGCCCCGTGTCGGGCTCTGTGCTGACCGCTCAGAGCCTGAAGCCTGCTTCGGATTCTGTGTGTGTCTCTCTCTCTCTCTGCCCCTCCCCTGCTTGTACTCTGTCTCTCTCTCTCAAGAATAAATAAAACATCAAAAAAAATTTTTGAGAATATAGAGGAAATGACGGAATTAGAAAAAAAAATCACAATTCGGCAATCGCCATAGTACTTATTATAGCAAGAATCATCAATGGGGGCCCCTGGGTGGCTCAGTCGTTTAAGCGTCCAACTCTTGATTTTGGTACAGGTCATGATCTTGGGTTCGAGGCCTGCATGTCGGGCTCTGGGCTGACAGCGCAGAGCCTGCTTGGGATTCTCTCTCTCTCTCTCTCTCTCTCTCTCTCTCTGTCCCTCTCTGCCCCTCCCCTGCTTGTGCGCTCTCTCTCTCCAAATAAATAAGTAAACCTAAAAGAAAAAAAGAACCATCCACGAATATTAAAATTAAGGATGAGATAAATGTGTTTACTGGAAAATAGGATATTAAGAGAGCCTCAGCGTATCTCCCCACCAAGATACTGAGACACTCAAAGCTCGAGAGAGGAACTGTATTGATCAGCGGCTTGACTGACACCGCGTTAAGTGATCAGTTCACCTTACCAGTGATGGCATAAACTGACAGGTGTACCTCGTGCGGGGGGACCCTGAGCGCACAGCCTCGCCGCTCTGATATTCCTGCCAAACACGCACACAATGAGGGTAATCGTCAGGAAATCTCAGACAAACCCAAACTGAAGGCATTCTATGAAATACACAGCGTCTTCCCCCCAAAAATGGGAGACGGAGCAAGACCGACGAATCATTCCACATCAGAAGACTAAAGCGACAGGCCAGCGGGACGGAACCCTTTCTGGAGGGGAGCCTCAAGTACTCCCCGCCTCCCTTTGGCCGCAAAGGACATTGGCAGGACAACTCGTTTCCTGACGCGGGTAATTGTACCTCGGTCACCTAAGAGAGAACGTCCCGATTTGTAGATCACCCTGAAGAGTTGAAGAGCGAAAGGCCACTAACGCCATGACTTCCTCGCCAACGGTTCAGAAAAACGAGAAAAGGAGGGACAGAGAATGAAAGAGCACATGTAGTAAAAAAAATAAATAAATAAAATGTGAACGTTTGGTGACTCTTGAGTGAAGCCTCCGCCAGTCTGGTATTATTTTTGCGGCTTTGCTCAAAGTCGGAGAGTGCTGCAAAATAAAATGCTATTTTTTCAACGCAGGCTCTTCTGATCCGGTTCCAGCCAGGGCTGCCAACGGCACCCACATTCTAAAACGAGGTGCTAGACATTCTAAAGCAGCGCTTCCAACCCAGGTGGCTGGGAACTAGTTTTAGAAGCCTCGGGAGACCGTGCCTCCCACCTACGGCGGAGACAGACGCCATCGGGAGCAGCTGGCAGGCAGAGGGGCGCTCTCTCCACAGGGAGGTGTTGGGGTGCTGTGGGTCTTTACTTCTCCCGCCCCGTGGGGGGGGGGGTTCTCCCCTCCCTGAAGGCTGAGTAAGAGGGTTTTCCACGAGGCCATCTGCAGAGCCTGGCCTTTGTGCCCTGGATTGGGGGTTGGGGGCACAGGCATGGCAGGGGGGCACAGGGGTGGCGGTGGCGCTCAGAGGGTAGGCGGGACCCAAGCCTGGGAAAGCCTGCAGGCGGGAAGCGGAGCCGGCAGGCTGGTCCGTGGTGGAATGGGATGTACGGGGTGAACCCCGTCAGTCCCGGGCCTTGGCTTCCAGGGGGCCAGCTGAGGACCTGGGTCAGGAGCCGTGACTTGCTGCTGTGCCCAGAAGAGACTTTATGCAGGGCCAGGACACAAGGGGAGTGGGCAGTGGCACCTGGGGGGAAGTGGTCCTCGAGTAGGGTGTCCCAGAGGAGCCCCTGCCCAGGAAGGAAAGTACAGTGTGAGCCTCTCCCAGCAGTGGGGGCTCCAAAGAACCCTCGAAACAGTCCTTCAGGAAAAAAAAACCTAGCCAGCTTGGGTCGTTGCTCTGGTGAGAGCCAAGCCACCAGAGGACGTGCGCCCCAGGCGAGGGAAATCTTCCCTTTCTTTTCCCATCTTCATTCCCCACCAGCCACCGAGGAGAGGAGGGGGAGGAGCAGGGGACTCTGGGGGCGCACAGAACACCCCGAGGGGGTCCCCCCTGTGTAAAGGGGCAATCACCACCGCAGCTCCCTGTTGGGTTGAGATGAAAAGAGATAATCCGTGAAAGTGCATGGCGCAGAGGTGCTCATAAATGTCCCTGGGGCAGCCGAGGGGGGCAGGGGGATGGGCAGTAGATTCCTGGTTCCTTGTGAGTCCTAATTCAAGCCGTGAAAGGGCATCCGCAGGAGCCAGAGCGCCGTTTGCAGGCAAGAGAGGTCCCTGGAGAAGGCCGCTAAGACTGAGCCCACCGACTGTCAGGGCCCCAGTTCCCGGGAGCTGAGCTGCAAAGAGAACCAGCAGGAGCAGACGGACCGCGTGGGCCTGCCTGGTGGTTGGGGGCGCGCCGCCGGTGGAGGCGGGATGCGGCTCCACGGACCCGGGCGGGGTGGCGCGCCCCCTGCCGCCGGCCCCCGGGACGAGGTCCAGACCCCTGGCTGAAGAGGGCAGAGCCCAGGCTGAGGACCCGGGGGAGGGGAGGAGAGGAGGGGAAAAGAGGGGAGGAAGGGAGGAGAGGGGCGGGGAGGGGGCGGGAGGGCAGTGTCGCGGCCAGGCCCGGCGGCCCTTTGGTGCAAACTGGAGAGAAAGGCGCCCCTTCCTCCACACACTCGACGGCCTTTTCGCGGTGCGAACGGCGCCCCCTGGAGCCTGCAGAAATTATGGGCCGGCTGTGTGAGCTCTTCCTGGCGAAGGTCTGGGGCTCCTCGGGAAACTCTACAGTCCAGCGCTGGCGCGGGGAGGGCGGGGGGAGGGGGGGCTGGCTTGGTGAATGTTGCCCATCAGAGGAAGGTCTAGGTAAAAACATCGAGGCATCTTTGTTCTCTAATAAATATTCAAGTTTACGGATCAGTTGTGCCGACTCTCTGAGCCCCATCTGTAAAAATGGGCACAATAATACTGACCTAGGCTGGAGTGATACTTCTAGTCCCAGTAAGTGGTCAGTTATAATAGCTACCATTTAGTGCAGGAAAGAGTGCTAAGAAGTATGAATAACATTATGATGTAAATATTGCAAAAGCCGTAACGTAGGGGGTTGGAGAGGTTGTGTAACTGGCCACCATGTCTCACAGCCAGGGAGCCGGAGAGTCCCCCCCCCCCCGGACCACTGGCCTCTGAAAGTCTGTCCGAATCCTTCTGGCTCGTCAGGACACACTCCCCCTGACTGAATATGCCTTGTTTCTCTCCTCAGGTGACCTGAAAAGGTGACTCAGACGCAGGAGGCAGAACTGATGGCCAAGGCAGCGACTGCATTGGATCTGATGTAAACACAACAACAAAGAGTCGAGGCTGATCAGAATGTTCTGACATCTGAACGTGGGGAGGGGAGGGCTGAACCCCAAATCCCCGCAGGGCTGAGTGACATCTTAGCCACGGAACTGACGGCTGATGTGAGACAAGCCAGGGATGCTGCTAACACGACCCTCACAACAGCGTGAGCCGGATACAGTTTAGAAGTGGGGAAACTGAGGTGCAGAGAGGTTAAGCGACTCTGCCAAGGTCCCCTGGCTAGCAAGCCACAAAGGCTGGCTGGCATTCTTGTCTGGGAGCCTGTGCCCCTTAATCAATCACCTCTCCTCCTCTCTCGCTTGCCTTCAGAAGCCCAGTTTAGAGCCTTATTAAAAAGCACCTGAAAGTTGCTCTTCCCAGAAGGGGACAGCAGGGGGCGGTGTAACCAGCAAGCATTTGAAGTTTGGCTCGCGTCCTGGGTAACCATCATCCTGAGAAACTGTCTAAGGGGCGTTTGTGGTTTTGTCCTCTAAACGGGGAAGACACACACACACACACACACACACACACACACAACTAGGAAGAGTGCCAGTCCATAATCAGAAACAGGACCGTCTGGGATTCCATGTTTTGTCAAAGCCACTCCAATTCACCTCCCCAACCTGAGGTCCCCTCTAAAGCAGGGACCACGACTGACATCTTCACTTCCGTGTTTCAATGTCTGGCACGTGGTGGGCATTCAACAAACAGTAAGGCACCGAGTGATGGTTGGTGGGAGCGAAGGGTGTCAGCCCTGTGACCACACTACGGTGTCCTCATCTGATGACGGGGTTAAGGACACAGCTTCGGGACTCCGCGGGAGGCAGGGTGGTTATTGGCTTGGGCTCCAGAACCCACGACGAGACCAGGTTTGGAGGCTGCCTTGCGCTCGGCAGCCAGTTCCAGCACGACCTGTGAAGGCTCACGGTCTTGGAGCCACGGTCTCGTCTTCTGGAGGACGGAGGTGGGAACGGATCGCGTCCTGCTGAGTGACCCTGTGCAAGCCACTCTGTGCCTCCAGTCCTGGGGCAGGTCTGTGGGAGCAGTTTGGGTCTGGCCAGCCCTGGGCTCCTGAGGCATCATCACGCTGAGCCTCAGCTTTCTCAACCTACTCCTCATACGAACTTGTTTCCAACTGGCCCACACATGGGGCTTTTCCTGTCCTCTTTGGTGGGCGGTCTCCTCCCCTCTCCAGTCCAAGTAATTCTCCAGAGCGCCACACCTGGAGGGACAACTGTCATTTGCCCCACAGGCACGGCAAACACAGGTTGGCCCCAGACTGACCTCTCAGCCCCCTGCTCAACTCAATAGGCTAAAGACCAGGGACTATGCCGGGTGTTTAATAGACATTATACGATTTAATCTTCACGGCAACGCTCTACGGTAGCAACTATCAGAGTTCCCATTTTGCAAAAGGAAAAACAGGCTCAGAGAGGAAGTTGCTCAAGAGCATGTATTGTAGCAGCAGTGACGGATTCCCTGACCAGGGGAGGAGATTTCCTCTCAGCACGAAGCCAGGCTGCCCAGTGTGGGGAGCCCTGGGAGGCAGGGGACACTGGGATCACTGAGGGAAGCCTCACACCCCTCTCCCTTAATCCGAGATCAAGACTCGAGCATCCACTGGGGCACCTGGGTGGCTCCATCGGTTAAGCGTCTGACTTTGGCCCAGGTCATGATCTCATGGTTCGTGAGTTCGAGCCCCACGTCGGGCTCTGTGCTGACAGCTCAGAGCCTGGAGCCTGCTTCCGATTCTGTGTCTCCCTCTCTCTCTCTCTCTCTCTCTCTCTCTCTCTCTGCCCCTCCCCTGCTCATGCTCTCTCTTTCTCAAAATAAACATTAAAAACATTAAAAAAAAAAAAAGACTCCAGCATCCAGAAGGTGAGAAAGTTAAGGACAGCTTCCCCTTCAGCCCTTGTCCCTCCCCGGTCCCAGAGGACCACCCTGCAGTCCCCTCCCCTCCCCACCCTGCAGTCTCCATGATGGCAACAGTCCCAGCTCCAAGTTGTCTGGCTTAGAAGGGGGCGCACACAACCAGTCCCTCTCTCCCTCCCAAATTACAGATGGGAAAGCTGAGACCTTGCCCAGTACCTCATCCCACAAAAGCCAAGATGAAAACCCAGTTCTCTCGACTTTGATCCAGTGCCCCTTCCACCCTCTTCCCTAGAAACCTTTCCCTAGGAGCACTGACAGCCCATGGCAGGGGAGCAGGAAAGGGGCCTTGGTGGCGGAAAGGCACCTGGAGCCCACCTGGGTCCTTGCTGGCCTGCCACTCACCAGCCGTGTGAGTCAGGGGGGTCACTTCACATCAGTGTCCTCATCCGTACGATGGGTACAGTAATACCAGCTCTCACAGGGCTGCTGAGAGCTTCAGGGCCAAATACAGACATACTAAGCATCTGGAATGCAGTGGGTGGTCAGTCGACTTTAAGCCCAACTATGTTGTCCTCAACTTATGTTGGCAAAGAACCCAGCCTCCCCACCTTCATCCCCCGCTTCACTCCCCCCCCCCCCCCAGCAACCCAAAGGGCAGTATGAAAGAATCTTGGAAAACAGAGAACAGGTGAGTGCTACAGAATCCTGAGAGCAAACGTTTCTCCCGGCACCAATTGTTTAATAACCTAAACTGGAGCAAGAGAAAACAGTTCTCGGAAGAACACGCAGGAGGAAGGAGCACCGATTTGGGGTAGCACTCACTATTGCCCCACTGACCTCGAACTTGACCTTCCCCAAACACGGTGATTTGGCCAAAGGGCTTCTTCTGGAGGCCGGGTCTGCCGGCCGCCCAGGAAGCGCCCAGGCGGTGGGATTGGGAGCGGTGGCCCCGCGGACCACCACCCCGGCCGCCTCGCCCCGCCCCGCCCCGCCCCGCCCGGGGCGCGGACTACAGTTCCCGGCATGCCCGGCGCGCGGTACCTGCCCGCCCCCAGCCTCCGCGCCCGGAGGATGCAGACGCCGGGGCGAGCGGGGAGGATGGAGGCCGGGGAGGCAGCGCCGCCGGCGGGGGCGGGCGGCCGCGCGCCGGGCGGCTGGGGCAAGTGGGTGCGGCTCAACGTGGGGGGCACGGTGTTCCTGACCACCCGGCAGACGCTGTGCCGGGAGCAGAAGTCCTTCCTCAGCCGCCTGTGCCAGGGGGAAGAGCTGCAGTCGGACCGGGTGAGGCCCGCGCGGGGGGCGGCCGTCGGGCGGGGTCCTCTGCCCGCCCGAATCCGGGCCGGCCTGGCCGGGAACTCGGCTGCTTTGATTTCCCCAGGGCCCGAGGCAGGAAGAGCTAGTCGGAGGAAGGGAGGAGGGAGAGCACGGGATGTGCCCATTGTCGTGGCAACGGGACAACGCCGGGCCGCGGCCATTTAGGGCATTCGGACCACCGCCCTGGGCTCCCACCCAGGAGGCTGGTGGATCGGGACCCTCGCCCTCCTTTGGGGCCCTCCCTCCTTCCCAAACGGGACTCCCGCACCGGGGAAGGAGTTGGCTGCGGTGGCTTCCCCACGGCCCTTTGCGGTGTGGGTGGCCTAGGAGTGCTGCGCGCTGGGTAGAGAAGTCCTGGGGTGCCTTCCGAGCTGGGTTTCATCAGGGAGGAGCCCGGGCCTGTCGGCCACCATTTCTGGGCTCCCATCCCTGCTCTGCTGCAAACTGCCTGCATGACCTTGGGTCGGACCCCTCCCTGCTCCAGGATCAGCCTCCTGTCTGTAACCAGAGGAGGCTGGTCTGCAGGTGACCTGAAGGGCCCCCTCTCCCTCATTCCCTGACCCTCTGCTGCTGTGACCTTGGGCAAGTCTCCTCACCCTTTGACGTGCCTGCTTTCCCTCCGTAGAGTTGTCCAGATGCCCGCCCTGCCTCCCTGCAGGCCGAGCCTGTCCAATGAGATAGCGACTCCTTTGGAAACTTGTAAACATCCAGCATCCCCAGAATGACTGGGGATCTGATGGAGATAGTGTAGGGCTGGCTTCAGGGGAACAACCTCTAAGAGGGACAATCACCGAGCCCTACTCTGCGGCAGGTGCCGCTCAGAACTCACCGGATGCTCACCATGACCCCTGGTTATGGGGGAGCGGAGTGAGGCTCAGAGAGGCCCAGTCACTGGCCCCAGGTCACATAGTGAGGAAATGGCAGAGGCAGGACTTGAACCTACGCGGGTCTGACAGCAAAGCCTTTCTGTCCCATCATGCCACTTCATTCCAATGAAGAGCAGACTCAGCGCTCGCTCCCTCCCTCCCTCCAACCATTGCTGGGCCTGAAGTAAGGGGGTGGGTTGGGGGAGGCCTCTCCTCTCACTGCCTGTGCCCCTTATCTCCTTAGGATGAGACTGGGGCCTACCTCATTGACCGTGACCCCACCTACTTTGGGCCCATCCTGAACTTCCTCCGGCATGGCAAGCTGGTGCTGGACAAGGACATGGCCGAGGAGGGTGAGTTGGTCCAGGGGGCTAGCCGGGGGACTGCATCCTACCTAGCCCTGCCCTCTGCAGTCGGCCAGAGCCTTCCGTGGAAGTCCAAAGCCATTTCTCCCAGTCAGGGCTGGGGGGACATTTGATTCCTTCCATGTTTCCCACTTCCTCGTCCCTGACAAGACTGAACCGCAAAGCCTCTGCCTGGACTGAGCCTGGGGGCCGCACCAGGCTGACCAGCCTGAGTTTTGGCCGAGCGCTGTTGGGGAGGTGACGGAGGCGGAGAGGCAGAAGACAGAGGGCGACAGTGAGGCCGGCAGTGTGTGTTGTGGGCAGGGATGCCCTTTCTCCTGACCTCCTGGGAAGGCAGGTGTGAATAGGGTGGAGACAGGCACGGGAGGAGGCATGGGCTCTCTTTCTGCGGGTGATCCGGTATCTGAGATGCCTGGCAAGGGCTGACAGTCAGCAGGCGGGTGGAGCAGGTGACTCTTCTGCAAATCCAGCGGCCTCTGTGGCACAGCTGGTTGTGGGTGGAGGTGGGGGAGGGGGAGCCGGTTCCCCAGCAGGGGTTTGGTTCTTCCGGGGGCCTAGGGCTGAGGCCCTGTAGATGCCCATGTCTGGCTCCAGCAGATGGCGGGGAAGCCATGCCCGAGAGAATATCCTCTGGGCAAAGCCTCAGCGGGGGGGGGGGGGGGGGGGGGGGGGGCAACAACTATAAACAGCTCCAAGTCAACTCTTCCTTGGGGCACAAGGCGTGGCTCCGGGTCAGCTGACCCAGCCGGGCCAGCTTGGACATGTCACTTCTCCTTTCTGAGCCTCCACATGTCTATATCAATTAGGGGCGGCGATCTACATCGGGGAGAGCATGTTTGGGGACAGCAGGTGTCATGAATCCCAGTGTTTGTACCCTGTGGGTGTTTAGAACAGCCCATCCTTCCTCACGTGGAGCCAACGGTCTCCCCCACTGACCCCCGTGGGACCTGGTGATCTAAAGGCCATGTAGCTCCCCAGTGGGCTGGGGTTTCAAACTTGGAGCCCACGGTAGGCACCAGCCCCTCGGCTTTCGGGCAGCCAGCCCTCAGGGGAGCACAGGTACCCGGGCATGGCTGGGGCCCAGGAACAGGGCCCGCGGGGAGGGGACATAAACACTGCGTCACCGCCGACATCTGTTTACAGGTGCTGGGTTTCTGCCAGTTCTGCTACTCCCCGCACCTGCGACAGGGCCGGGGCCCCCATCAAGGGCCCCGGAGGATCTGGGACGAGATTTTTCTAGCTGTGGGACACCCGGAAAGTCACTTATCTCTCTGTGCCTCCATGCCCGCGTCTGTGGAGCAGGGTGGCGAGAGCACCCGCCTTCCTGAGCTGCTGTCAGGGTGGAGGGAAGGAATACAAGTATGTCCTTTAGTGCAGCACCTGGCACCAAGGGTCACTGATGCCGTGTTCGTCATCTGTCATGGGCAGGGCTCCCCAAGGCGCACTCAGGCAGCAAGACTCGCGGGCCGCCTACTTGGTATTAGGTGCCGTGTAGGTAACCTGGGACAGAGGCTAGATCAGACATGGCCCGGTCCTCAGGGAGCCCGGAGGCCAGTCAAGGAAAGAACCAGGGGGATCCTTGCCCTGTAGGCACTCAGGAGACTCCAAAGGCCTGGGGCCATTCCGCTTGTCGGTGAGACTCTCAGTTCCCTCAGCTGTGTGGGGACAATGCCTGCTTCCCCGTGTCCCCAGGGCTCTTGCTGAGTGCCTGAGGGGGCTTTGTAAAGGGTGTGGTAGTCGGGACGGACGTGTACAAAGATGATGCATCTGTAGTGGGTTCTGAAGTCAGAGGAACTTGGATTTGGATCCCAGCTCTGCTGCTTACCGGCGGTAGAGCCTGGGGCAGCTGCTTCTCTTTCCGGGCCTCGGTTTCCCCCATCGTTCAGTGGGGGCAGTGACCGTACCTACTTCTGGTGCTAAGAATTAACTGCAGTAGAGAACGTAACGTGCTTAGCACAGTAGCTGGCACTTAGCCGCGCTTCATCGATGGGAGTGTGTGATGGGGGGGTCAGCCGGGGTCCTTCTCGTTGTGATGTTCTAGCTTCCGGCCCCAGTGAGTCTGCTGCCTCTTGCCAGCCCTGAAGCAGCCCCCAGATGGGGGCACTGGCGGGTGTGGGGGGGTGTGGGGCAGAGGGGACACGGGGAGAGGAGGGCACGGGGGCAGCCCGAGTGACCCGGGGGCCGCTCTGTCTGTGCCAGGGGTCCTCGAGGAAGCCGAGTTCTACAACATCGGCCCGCTGATCCGCATCATCAAAGACCGGATGGAGGAGAAGGACTATCCCGTCACACAGGTCAGGAGCAGCAAGGCAGCAGGGAGCCAGAGCAGGCTGTGGCGGGAGAGCCAGAGCTGGGGGAGGCGGGAGGAGGGTCGGGAGACGTGGGGAGGCCCAGCTGGCCTGTGACACGAGGGGGTTGTCCAGCTCCCAGACTGCCCAGCAAAGCCCCAGACGGGGAGAAGGACGCTGGGTTCTGTCCCTGACTCGCCTCTGTTCGCGGTATGAAAGAGACCTGCCCCCTCTTCCCTTCCCCACGCAAAATGGGGTCAGTGTGGAGGCACAGGGGGCCTTGTGGGGGCAACGCAGGATTAGTAAATTGTCCATTTCGTGACATCAGGCAGACCCCTGGGGGCAGAGCGCGAGGTGCTGGGGCTTAGGCTTCTGAGCGCCCTGGGCCTGGTCTGGAGGCGGGGCTGGGGGGGCCCCCTCTGGCCACCCTGGAGGAGACGTGGGTGGGGGCAGGCGGACGGGTGGCCCCCGGAGATTGAAGGGGGTTAGCTCCGTGGCCTCTCTTCCCCCTCGTACCACCTGTGCTCCTGCTCTGCCACGCTTCGGCTCCGTGACCTTGGGCAAGTCAGAGCCTCTGTGAAGATCCCGTAACTCGTGGCGTGTGGGGAAGGATGAAGTGAGACCGTGCGTGTCGAGGGCTGGGCGCACAGGGGGGTCCTCAGGACGTGGCTGCCGCCTCCCCACCTTGCACCCGCCCCTCCTTGTCTCCTTAGGGGTGTGCGGTGGGCGGGGGGAGAAGAAGCTGCGGGGGTGACAGGTGCTCGTCCCTCCCCCGGCTGCCCTCCAGGTCACCTCTCTGCCTGCAGGTCCCCCCCAAGCACGTGTACCGCGTGCTGCAGTGCCAGGAGGAGGAGTTGACGCAGATGGTCTCCACCATGTCAGACGGCTGGCGCTTCGAGCAGGTGGGTGGGGGCCACGGGGCCACCCCTGGAACCACCCGGCGTCACGGGGAAGCCCCAGGCCGGGGTTCCCCGGCACGGCCCCCAGCCATCACGCTGAACAAGAGTAGGAAAGGCCACGCTCGGCCGCGGAGTGACCAGAAGGAGAGAGACAGAAGACCCGGGCGGCTTCGGTGGGGGTTCTCCCAGCCCCCGGGGCGTGGTCTCCGCAGGGGCACGGGTGGGTCTCTGGCCCCCAGGCGACAGCTCAGGAGCAAGGGGACGCGATCCCCCATAGGTGAGCGGACCCCACCTGGGGTCAACGCCGCCTCTTGTGACAAGGCCCGGCAGCTTCCGGGTCCCTGCCGGGGGGGGGGGGGGGGGGGGGGGGAGGGCCTGCCAAGTCACAGCCTTGCCACGCCCGGGAAGCCCAAGCGGTGACTTCCCACGAGGACTCACAGGGACGGATGCAGTCAGGAGCAACTTGTCGTGAGTGGTGCCATCCTGGCCACGCAGCTCATGTCACGCGGCTCAGGTTTCCAGAGGAACAGAGCCAGCAAGTTAACCCCACGTCACATTTGTCCTTCGAGAAGGAAGAGGGTTTGGCTGGCTCTGTAGCCGCACCTGCCCACGGCCCCTGGGACGTGGAGGTTGAAGAAGGGAGAAGGCCAGGGCTCCCCGGATGGCCGGGCGGTACGGAGGAATAGCTCCGTCCAGGAGCCAGAGGCCTGGATCTGCCACTTGCAGGCCATGTGACCCTGAGCAAGTCACATCTCCTCTCTGGGCCTCAGTTTCCCAATCTGTGACGTGGGCCAGTCGTGCTCCCTTTGCAAGACTGTTGGGAAGATTAGAAGTGCCGTGGACGGGGGCGCCTGGGGGGCTCCATCAGTTGAGCTACTGACTTCGGCTCAGGTCCCGATCTCGCGGTTCGTGAGTTCAAGCCCCGCGTCAGGCTCTGTGCGGACAGCTCGGAGCCTGGAGCCCGCTTCCAGATTCTGTGCCTCCCTCTCTCTCTCTGTCCCTCCCCTGCTTGCACTCTGTCTCTCTCTCTCAAAAATAAACATTGAAAAAGAAAAAAAAAAGAAGTGCCATGGGTAAAGTCCCTGGCCTAGAGTAGAACTCCCTGGAGCCAGGCAGGATCACACAGATTATCAGCCTGTAAGTCTCCAAGACTCCGGCGAGGACTCAGGATCCCGGGGTCTAACCCCTGTTCCACTCTTCCTGGCTGGGGGACTTCCTGCAGGTTACTGTCTCTTCAAGCCCCGTTTGCCAGAGGGGCTGATTTTCACTCTGCCTGTTGGGCGAGGGTCCTGGGTGGCCGAATGTCATGCGCAGGGCCTCGTGGTTGGGGTTCTTCCAAGGACCCCGGGACAAAGGTGGGGCTCCATGGAGCCCACGGGAGCCTCTGGCAGTTGCATGGGCTCCCAGAGGCTGAGCAGGCAGCTCAGGGGGCACCGATCGTTTGTCCTCCGGCCTAAGGCGGGGACAGCCTGTTCCACCTCTGCTTCTGAGAATGAACAGAATAGTCTGTGGGGCCCCACCATGCCAACCCTACCCTACAGCTTGGTTCTGGGGCTGCTTCAGCCACGCCTGGGACGGAGGTGGACGATGATCCGCCCATCGTGGCCTCCGCCTGCTTTTAGGCAGCGGCCTCTAGATCTGGGCCTGGGGTGAGGGGTGGGGAACCGCAGAGAGAAGGCGGCGTCCTCCAGGGGTTAGGCCCGGCCGGCCAAGCCAGGGCGGGTGGCTGTGCGGGCTGCCTTTAACCCGGCCTCCCAACCTGTCCTCTTTGTCCCCACGCTCCGCCCCCCAGCTGGTGAACATCGGCTCCTCCTACAACTATGGCAACGAGGACCAGGCTGAGTTCCTGTGCGTGGTGTCCAAGGAGCTCTACACCTCCCCGCACGGGCTGAGCTCTGAGTCCAGCCGCAAAACCAAGGTGAGCCCCCCCCCCGCCTCAGCTTCCCCCCCACCTTTTCCTCCATCCTCTCCCTGCCCTCCACCCAGCCATCCCTGCTTCTCTCTCCCTCCTGCTGCACACACATAACCAACCACCTGGTCACAGCCAATGCCATCCATCCCATGCCACCCACGGTCCCGTCTGCTCACGCCGGTTACCCAGGCCCAGGCAGGGGGAGAGATGAGCTAGGATCGTCCCAAGGGCACGGCCAGAGGGGGCCTGGATGCCGTTCGCACGGCGGCCACAGGGTGTACCGAACTAGGGGTTTGGGCACGGTGTGCCGCGCCCTGTGTGACCTTGGACAAGCCCCGGCCCTCCGGTGTGTTCTCTGAGAAGTGAGGGTAGACTACGTCCTCTCTGGTGCCGCCACGCTTAGAGCTTCTGGGATCCAAAATGGCCAGTTTATTTCCCAGAGGTGGGTAAATGTTCCCAGCTGGCCGGGGCCAGGGCAGGGAAGCCAAATCTGTGCATCCTGCCCCTTCCCCGGGCCCCTTCCTCAGGTGCTCTGCAGGGGAGAGGTCAGCAACCCCGGGGGACCCAGCCACGTGTTCCTGCCCTGGCCTCTGAGGCAGCAAAGCCGGCTGTGGGGAAGGGGGCTGAGCACAGGTCCTGCCGCCTCGAACCCAGAGCCGGTTAGAAGCCTCGAGGGCCTTTGGTGGGGCCGATGGGGCAGGGCAGCAAGCCAGGCAGGGAAAGAGGGAGACGGTTCCCTCTAGGGAGGAAAGGGGGGGTCTGTCCCAGTGCGTCGGAGACTTACGAACCCGGGCTTTCTGTCTGTCTGCCTCCCCGTCCTGCGACTCCCCCTGCCCGCCCCACCGCCATCAGGGTCAGTGGCTGGCACTGCCTTGCAAGGGTGCAGAGCAAGCCCGCTGCTCCTGCCTCTCTGCGCCAAAGCCTGGGAGCTTGGGGCGTCGGAACCTGTCCATGGCATCCCCGGGCCTTCCCTGGCCTCGTGTCTACTCTGGGTCAGCCCTCCTGAAGTGAGGCCTTCCCAGGCTCCCCTGGCCACACACCCACCCGTTCCTCTTCCAGCCCTCACCCGGCCTTGCGCCCCGTAGTAGCGGCCGGACTGCTCCGTGAGCATCCCCCAGCGGGGGCCCCGTCCCGTGCCCTTTCTCCGGGCCCTTCCAGAGCCCCCAGGGGACAGGACAAGACGCCCCAGCTTCTCCCTCCTTAAGGTCCCCCCCCCCCGCCCCCGCATCTCGCCCACCCTGAGAGGGGGCCCACGGGGACAGCTGCCCGCCGGCCCTGGCCCCTCGTTAGTTCTCCACTCTTTCTTCCCTGGGTCCGCCGGCTGGTCCACAGAGCACGGAGGAGCAGCTGGAGGACGAGCGGCGGCAGGAGGTGGAACAGGTGCAGGTGGAGGCAGGTACACAGGAGAAAGGTGCAGCCGCCCCCCGAGGAGAATGATTGCGCATAAAAGCCAGAGCCTCCCGCCCACTGCCCCGCTGGAGCCAGCCGCCGAACCGGGGGGCCGGGGCCTGCGGGCGGGGACGGGCCACCAGGGTCAGCTCAGCCGCGTGCCCGGCGCCTCGCCTGCATAACCATCCCTTCTCTCGCTTTCTCTTTACAGCCCAGTCCTCCCAGGAGCCCGCTAACCTTTTCTCCCTCCCGCCACCGCCGCCTCCTCCGCTTCCCGCGGGAGGCCCCGCCTCATCTTCATCCACCTCTTCCTCCTCCTGGATCTCATCTGCACCCTGCCTCTTCCCTCTCTGCCCCTGTCCGGGTTTCCTCTCTGCCTGCTCACGCCTCCATCCCCGGGCCGCCCCGGCCCCCGCCTCCCGCGCCCTCCACCCAGGCGCCCCGGCCCCCCCGCATCCCAGAGCCTCCCGCCTGCCGCCTCCCGCGCCCCCTCTGGCGCCTGCCGCCTCCCGGCCTGGGGACGAGGGTCGTGGCCGCGTCTCCTTGGCGCCCGCCAGCCCCGCCGGGCACCCCTGAGGCCGGGCCGCCCCGCCCAGCGCCTCCCGTCCTCGCCGCCGCCGCCGCCGCCTCACGTTTCCTCCTTGCAGGTCCCCGTCTGCACCCCTCAGGGCTGAGGCTGCGCTTGCAGCGAGGGCTTCTCCTCCTCGGGGCCCCTCGCCCGCCCCCCCAGAGCCGCCATCCCTGGTTTGTAGCTTGGCGGAGCTGGAGGGAGGGCGGCAGCCAGGAGGGGGCGCGTCTCCTGTCCCCGGACCTGAGCCTGACTTTTCAGCCGACTTTCTCCCCTCACCTGTTTGGCCTTGGGTGTGAGGCGCGGAGAGAAGAGCCTTAGGGGGCGGGGCCTCTTTGCCATCTGTCCCTCAGCCCCAGAGCCGGGCTGGGAAGGAGGGAGGGGGGACGGCAGCCAGACGCCGTGGCCTCACCCCTGCCCATCCAGGAGCCCCTGCATCACAGCCTCGCGGCACTGGGTTCCCTGTCTCTTCCGGGGTGGGAAGGACAGCCGGCCGCACCGGGGTTCCTTTGGCCTACGAGGAGTCAGCCAGAGCTGGCTGGGGATCAGGGCGTCTCGGAAAAAGCCCTGGCCGGGTGCCTCCAAGCCCCCACTCAGTCGTAGCCGCCTGCTCTGTGACCTTGGGCAAGTCACTGTCCCTGTCTCGGCCACAGTTGCCTCTAAAATGGGGATAGGCAGCTGCTGTCTGCCACCTTTTGCCTGAGCCGGCAGGGACCTGACCTTGACCGCCCCCCCCCCCCCCCCACTTCCCCAGCCAGAGTCACCAACGCTCTGGCTTCCACGGCAGCCACCACCCAGCCCAGGATGGGGCGTGGGGCTCCCGGATGGGCGAGCTGGGTCCCCTTCCTGCTCCCCCTCCTCGGCTCTGAATTCACCTTCTCTGGGCCTCAGCCTCCCCCCCCCCCTCTTCTGAGAAGGGACCCTGTAACTCACCTACCTCTTTCTCTCTCCCTCTCTTCCCCTCCCCTCCCTCCATTTCAATCTCCTCTCTGCCCTCCCCTGGCCTCGCCTCACCCCTCCTCACTGGCCCCACCCTGTCATTCCTCTCCTGGTGTTCTGACCACCCCCCCACCCGTCCCCCTGCCCCTTCCCCCTCTTATTTTCTAGCTGTTACAAGCCAGAGGCACCCGGATGTGAGGCCCCAGATCACCTCCAGGGACTTGGGGTTCCGATCTGAAATCCTTTATTTTTGTACCACGGGGTGGGGCCCCGGCTCCAGGCGGAGGAAGCACTCTCCCCCCTGCCACTTCTGTCTACACCTGCGGGGCTGTGATCTACCCCTGCCTCTGGGGGCCGGGTGGGGGCCCGCTGGAGCCTCTCAAGGCCTGAGGTGGGCCCTGGGACCCCTGGGCAGAGCCACTGGCCTGTGGCCAAAGTGTGGCGCTGTCCAGCTGTGTTTCCCACGCCGCCATGGTCCCTCCCCCGGGTCCCCCAGCTGCATGAATGAGACCCTCCCTCCTGACCCAGTCACATCTCCTCCCTGAGCCTTAGTCTCCCCATCTGTCCAGTGGGTTCTCTCTCCCCACCGCCACCTACCTCACAGGGTTGTTGTGAGGTTGACAAAGAGGAGCAGGGTCCCAGAAAGCCCTCGGGGAGTGTACAAAGCACCAGGCAGAGGGTGACCCTCCCTTCGCCCTTCCCTCAGAGGGGGAAGGATCTGCTCAGCCCCACATGGAGATTCAGGTATTGGTGGAAGGAAGGGGGTGGGGGTCGGCCCTGTCGGAGGAAGGGGGAGGGGGACTCAGCCTCCTCCCTGGCTGCTCCCACTGCCCTGTGCCCTGCTGGGTGCCGAGGGCCCCCCCCCCCAGCCAGGAGGGGGCGGGCAGGGGCTCCGCAGGGACAGGAACCAGTGAGAAGGGAAAGGGGGCCGTTCCTCCCTTTGCCCTGGGGAGAGTCTGGGGGCAGCAGGGGCTGAGCAAGGGGCCCCTCCTGCGTTGATGATCTCCCAGGCTGTGCCCAACCCCACCATGTAATAAAACCTGAAGAAACAGCCACGGGGCTGCCTCCCTCTCTTCCTCTGGGCCGCTTTTGGGGATGGGGCTAAGCTCAAGGTCGGATAAATGACTCAAAGGTAACGGGGCTTTTTCTTAAGGGGCCCTGCCCTGTGGTCACTCTTCTGTGTGTATGGGGAGAGTGGGGGAGGGAGGTCACGGCTGCATCCTCCGCCCAGTGGCCCAACGGCAAGGTCACCAGCTCTGCCTTGCTGGGAGAACGTTGGCACGTGCCTGCCCCTCTCTGGGCCTCAGTTTCCTCATCTGTAAAGTAAAGGGTTGGACCAGGCGACTAGCAAGGCCCAGTCCCTGAAGCCAGGCAGGTCTCTTCCTGCCTCCCGGCATCCCTAGACCAGCTAGGGATGCTGAGGGGGCAGGGGGTTGCTGAAATCAGGATAGCAGCCCCTCCCCCCCCGCTTCCCAGCCTCACCCTACCGTTCCCATGGCCCTTTGCTTCACAGCCTCTGCTGCGTCCTAACCCCCAGGGTGCCCCCTCTGCATCCTGCTGTGACTTCTCTTGGTCCCCTCCACACCTTGCCATTGCTGTCACCCTTCTGTCTCCAGTCTCAGAAAATATAAACACCCGGGCGCCTGCTCCACGTTCTCTGAGCCCGCCCGCCCGCAGGACCCTGGGCTTCTCTTTCCTGCCCAGGAGGGCCTCCCACCCCACCCTGCCCCGCCCTGGCCAAGCCCTGCTAAGTCTCCACCTTGCTCCCCTGCCCCGGCATCCCTGCAAAACAGGGGGCCCCTAGGCAGAGGCCTTGCCTGGGGCCAGGCGAGGCTCCCCCCCACCCTGCTCCACTCAGGCCGGGGGGGGGGGGGGGCCCTCACCACTCCCCTTGGGGCATCTGGCTCGCAGAACTGACCTCACATTTTGTGTCCTGCTTTGCAGAACCGTCCCCAGGAGGCTTGTTAAAAGAACAGACCGTCCAGCCCGCCCCCATCCCCATTCTAAGACCGGGGTGGGACCCACAAATGTCTATCTCAGCAGGGCCCCCAACACTGTGGCCGCGCCTGTGGGAAGCCTGAGAGGCTAGGGGCTGGAATGCTTTAACATCCTCCACCACCCCCCCCACCCCCACCCCCCCCCGGATCTGGAGCTGTCCCCCTAGGGTCTGCTCTGTCCTCTCATCCTGCAGGCGGGCCCAGCAGGCAAGAGATCGCCTGCACGGGCCTCTGGACTAGCAGGCCATAGCCAAAGCACCAGAGGTCCTCTCTGACCGCTGCCGCTTGGTCGCTAAGGCTCCGCCCTCCCAGCACCCTTTCAGCTCTGGCCACGCCTCTCAGCCTCCCGCGGGAGCCCCCCCTCTGGAGTGTCTATCTCCCCGCCTCCTCAGCCTCCCCGGCAGCGTGTCTTCTGAGGAGGGGCTCTGAAATCCTCCAGACCTCAAGCCCCCACCAGGCCAGGCAACAGGGGATCAGAACAGATCCCTTGGAATGGTCCCTGGGTGATTCCTCTGTCACCCAACCCCAATCCATGGAGGCACCTGGAGGACACTGAGGGTCCTTCAAGTCCATCCTTCCTGCCCCGCTCATTAGAGCCTACCCTCTCCCTCCTGGAGTCCTGCAGTGGCCTCCTCAAGGCCTCCCTGCCTCCCACTCCGTCCACACTGCTGCTGATGGTCCATTCCACAATGTGAATCCACTCGTGTGTCACTCTCCTGTCATAAAGGCTTGCGTGGCTTCCCAGAGCATGCAGGGTCAAGTCCTAAGCTCAACTCCAAACTCTTTGTCAGCTGCTCTGAGTCCCCCCCCCCCGCCCCCCCCCCACACTCCTTTTCATCCCTTCCCACTCAACCTCTGTTTCGCTCAAAACAGCTTACCAATATGTCCCGTTCTGGTGGGACTCTGCCTTTGCACGTGCTGTTCCCCTGTCTGGAATGCCCTTCCCCACCTTGGCCATCTTCGGGCCACACAACTCAAGTTCTCACCTCCTCCAGGCAGCCTTCCCTGACATCCCGAGTTCTCGGCTACCCCAGAGCCCCTTCATGCTGGATTGCCATCCGCAGGCCTCCTGAGATCAGGAGCTGAGCTCTGTGCATCTCCATGGCCCCACTGCAGGAGTTGACACACAGCAGGAGAGCCTGCCGGGTTAATGGCGCCAAGAATGCAAAGGGAGTGTTGTGCCGGAGAAGTGGAGGACTGGGAACCAGGAGGTGGGGCTTCCACGCCAGGCTTCACCCCCAACCGCGCGTGTGCCAATGAGGACGGCTCTGCTCCTCTCTGCCTCAGTTTCCTCCCAGGCTTCCAGAAGGAGCCCATCACTTGTCCCATCCTTCGCTCTGCTCTCCGGTTCACCAAACCCCTGCCTTCCTGGGGTTGGTCCTGGGACCTGGACAACTGCCCGGGAGGTCACTCTCCTGCCCCCACTGACCTAACCTTGGCCTTCCAGACATTTGACGAACAGACCGGGCAGGAAGCGGAGGCTCGCACAGTCGAGAGCGTGAGGTCAGTGCTCCGGGGCCCTGTTTAACCCCCAGAGCAGAGCCTCAGATCAAACGGCTTTATTCCACAGGGCGGCGGCTCATTTCCAGGTGAGAGTGAGCAGTGGATGCCCGGGGGACAGGTAGGGGTGGGGGGAGAACCCTACACCCAGGGCTCCCCCACCCTTTGGCGTACGGTGGCAGCTGGCCCAGCTGGCTGTCTCCGGGGCTCTGCGGGTTCGTCCTTGAGGGTGCCTTCCATCCACACCCCCCCCCCCTCAAGTTCACGGGCTGGGATCTGCTCGGCATTGGCAGAGGGGAGCCCAGACACCTCTTCTGGGACCCGGAAGCCCCGTTGGTGCTGCTGAACCATTTCCCCCACCCCCAGAGTCAGCAGTGGAGGAAGGGGGAGGGGGAGAGGGAATCAGAAGGTGACAGGGCTGGAATGTGAACCCCCTCAGCCGGGCCTGCTGACCATCCCGGCCCTGGGGTGCAGGGGGAGTCGACCACCAGCTGCTGGCCCTCCTCTTCCTCCTGTTGCCCTCCCCGGGGCAGATGTCAGGGAGCAGGTCGGGGACCACGGGACGCCACCCCCTGCCTCTGCAGGGCCCTGCTTGCCCCCAGAAAACTCGCTCCCCTGCCTCGTGGGTGCCCTGGCCACTTGAGTCCGGGAGGTGGGCCCCAGCTTGCAGGGAGGGCAGCTCCTCAGCTCAGCACCTGCTGGATCCAGCCAATCACTCCTGTGATGCGGGTGTAGACACCAAAGTAATTGGGCCGGCCACAGCCCAGGCCCCAGCTGACCAGCCCCGCCAGGAACCAGCGGCCACTGGGCTCCTTACACACAAGCGGGCCTCCCGAGTCGCCCTGCAAGGGGGAGAGAAGAGACAGGGCCGCGTCAGGGTAAGGCGAGGGTCCTGGCCGCTGGGAATTTTCCAGCCGACAAGAAAGTCACACCCCCTTCTGAAGCCTCTACTTGCCCCGCGCCTGGTAAGTGGAGAGAGCCCAAAGCAGCCCTGCCCGTGCTTCCGCGGGTCCTGGCCGTCGCGGAAGCGTCCGCGGGTGTCCCCACGCCCCACTCACCTCTGCCTCCCTTCTGTGGGCTCCCATCCCTTGCCACTGTGTCCCCTCGGGCAAAGTGCCTTGCAGGGGCAGGGGGCAGAACCGGGTTTGAGCCTTAGACCTGCCCCCCACGGTTCTCTTGAGATCTGGGACAACTTGGGGCAAGTCCCTCCACCCCACCCCCACCCGGAGCCTCAGTTTCCTCATCAATGAAGTTGGGGCTAGCCAGCCCCGCGTCGCTGGGAGGCTGCGGGGCCTCGGCAGGCCGGTGCGAGCAGAGGGCCAGGCCGCGGGTGGCGGGAGGGCCACCCTCCCCCCCTCCCTCCTCTCGCCCGCCCCCGCCTCCCCCAGAGTCACCTGGCAGGCGTCCTTCTTGCCCTTCCGGTAGCCGGCACACAGCATGCGGGGCGTCACCTGGTAGCGATAGGCCTCGCTGCACAGATCCTGCGGGATCAGCTGCACATCGACTTTCTGCAAAACCGTTGCTGGTGGGGCCTGCCCCGTGCGGCCGAGGACGGAAGGCAGACATGAGATCTGACTCTTCCTCCTGCCCTTCCCCTTGTTCTCAGGAGCCCCCCTTCATCTGCTCTGCTCACCCCCTACCCCTCCGCCTCACCATCACTCGGCTCTGGCTCCTTGCAGCCCCTGGGGACACAGCCCCCCCCCCCCCCAAAGCCTATCAGGACTAGTGTCCTTCTCCCCACCCCCCAGCCCCTCCTGCTGGCGGCCTCTTGCCTGCACTGCTCGGTGACGGCTCCTGGGGGATCTTTCCAGAGCGCACACCTGACCCCTACACTCTTCCCCGAAAAGTCATCAGTGCTACCCCAGCATCCAGCCCAGTGCTTTTCCACGAGTGCTTCACGTGAGACCCCGCAGGGAGCCTCAGTCGGCACTGTGCCTGGTCCCACCCTGAGATCTGGTCTGTTTGGCCAGCGGGGGGGCTCGACAGCGGTGTCTTTCTGGAAGCCCTCAGGTGGTTGGTTTGTTTTTTTTTTTGAATGTTTATTTATTTTGAGGGAGAGAGTGCAAGCCAGGGAGGGGCAGAGAGAGAGAGAGAGAGAGAGATTGGGAGACAGAATCCCAAACAGGCCCCAGGCTCCGAGCTGTTGGCACAGCCCGATGTGGGGCTCGAACTCACGAGCTGTGAGATCATGATCCGAGCCGAAGGCGGACACCTACCCGAGCCACCCAGGCACCCCAGCCCTCAGGCGGTTCTAAAGTGCGGGTCGGTGACAAAGCAGGAAAGACTATCCAATGGAAAAAAGACTGTCTCTTTAACAAATGGTGCTGGGAGAACTGGACAGGAACATGCAGAAGGTTGAAACTAGACCACTTTCTCACACCATTCACAAAAATAAACCCAAAATGGATAAAGGACCTGAATGTGAGACAGGAAACCATCAAAACCCTAGAGGAGAAAGCAGGAAAAGACCTCTCTGACCTCAGCCGTAGCAATCTCTTACTCGACCCATCCCCAAAGGCAAGGGAATTAAAAGCAAAAATGAACCACTGGGACCTCAAGATAAAAAGCTTCTGCACAGCAAAGGAAACAATCAACAAAACTAAAAGGCAACCAACTGAATGGGAAAAGATATTTGCAAATGACATATCGGACAAAGGGCTAGTATCCAAAATCTGTAAAGAGCTCCCCAAACTCCACACCCGAAAAACAAATAACCCAGTGAAGAAATGGGCAGAAAACATGAATAGACACTTCTCTAAAGAAGACATCCAGATGGCCAGCAGGCACATGAAAAGATGCTCAACGTCGCTCCTCATCAGGGAAATACAAATCAAAACCACACTCAGGTATCACCTCACGCCAGTCAGAGTGGCCCAAATGAACAAATCGGGAGACTATAGATGCTGGAGAGGATGTGGAGAAACGGGAACCCTCTTGCACTGTCGGTGGGAATGCAAACTGGTGCAGCCGCTCTGGAAAACAGTGTGGAGGTTCCTCAAAAAATTAAAAATAGACCTACCCTATGACCCAGCAATAGCACTGCTAGGAATTGACCCAAGGGATACAGGAGTGCTGATGCATAGGGGCACTTGTACCCCAATGTTTATAGCAGCACTCTCAACAATAGCCAAATTACGGAAAGAGCCTAAATGGCCATCAACTGATGAATGGAGAAAGAAATTGTGGTTTATATACACAATGGAGTACTACATGGGAATAAGAAAGAATGAAATATGGCCCTTTGTAGCAACGTGGATGGAACTGGAGAGTGTTATGCTAAGTGAAGTAAGCCGTACAGAGAAAGACAGCTACCATATGGTTTCACTCTTATGTGGATCCTGAGAAACTTAACAGGAACCCATGGGGGAGGGGAAGGAAAAAAAAAGAGAAAGAGAGGTTAGAGTGGGAGAGAGCCAAAGCATAAGAGACTCTTAAAAACTGAGAGCAAACTGAGGGCTGATGGGGGGTGGCAGGAAGGGGAGGGCGGGTGATGGGTATTGAAGAGGGCATCTTTTGGGATGAGCACTGGGTGTTGTATGGAAACCAATCTGACAATAAATCTCATATATTAAAAAAAAAAAAAAACTGCGGGTCGGGTGAACTCCTGGTTCAACCTCCTCACAGTGGCCTATGAGACCCCTGTCCTTCCTGCCGGTCCTCACCCAGACCCACCTGCCCCCAGCTCCCCTCTGGTGCCGGCCGTTCTCAGGGCTCCCTGGGCAGCTTCCTGTGCGCTTAACCGAACACCTTTCTTCTCCGCTTTGTTACTGCCCACCTGTCCTCCCAGCCCCAGCTTAGATATAGCCCCTCCTCTGGACGCCTCCCAGACCGTGCCTGGCTAGGTGTCTCCTCTGGGCTGCCACCGCCGTTGTGCCTCCCCACCCATGTCGGCTCTTAGCACCGTCTCCCCCCAGAATGTTCTCATCTTTATAGTCCCTTTGCCCAACTCAATGCCTAGCATATAGTAGGTGCTCATAAATGTGCCCTTGGATGAATGAATGAATGAAGGAAGGAAGGAAGGAGCAAATGAATCAACCCTTGATTTACTCTTCTCCATCATCCCCTCCATCCAGTCACTTTCCATCTGAGCCTCAGTTTCCCCATCTTTAAATTATCCTCACGGTCCTGCTGGCCTGCCTCCAGATTGTACATCATGTGCCCGTCTTTAAAGCCACCACCTTTAAGGGGTGCTGGGCATAGTCACGGAACAGAAGTAGCCTCTAGGGATGGTCAGTTTAGGTGGGAAGGGGAGAAACCCCCCTGCTGCTGAGAGGCTGTAGCAGGAACAGCAGGGGGTCTGGGGTCAGGCGGTCCTAGGTTCCAATCCTCTCTGGCTGTGTGACTTTGAGCAACTGCTAAAAAAAAAAAAAATGTCCCTGTGCCTCAGTTTCCCCATCCATAAAATGGACGTAATAGCCACCCTTCAGGGTGTCCGATGGAATACATGAGACCACGTTCCCTAAAACCCCACCTCGATGTAGAAAGTGGTAACAATTAAGAGCGCTCCCCAGGCCCCCTCCACCCCACCTCTGTCCCAGGAGCGGAGGTCGGAGCTTGCCCGTGGGGCTGGCTGTTGGGTTCCTAGCCTGCCCCACCACCTCACCCATATCCCCCAACGGAACATGCCCCCCTCCCCCGCGACCTTCGTTCCCTTTAAATACGTCATGCAAGGAGGGAAAGGCCTGGAAGGCAGGAGCCACCCGCTTCTGTGACAGGCATTCCGGGTTCACCCGGGACCAGAGGGCCTCCGGGGTGGAGCCCTGGGGCCCTTTGCCCCGCCCCCTCGGGGCCCGGAAGCTACGGGAGGTGGCCCGCTCCCCGACTCCCTAGACCTGCCCCCCACCCCCCCCCACCCCCGAAGCCGGCTCACCGCCCTCGCGCAGGGCGCCCCAGCCCGTGATCCAGCAGTGCAGGCCGGGCTCGAAGAAGTGGGAGCGCGCGGGCAGGCAGACGGGGCGCACGGCGGGCGAGCGCACCACGGGGTGGTCGAGCTGCAGCAGGGCCACGTCGTAGTCGTGGCTGTCCTCCTCGTGGTAAGGGTGCAGGAGCAGGCGGCTCACCTTGAAGGACACCTCGCCCGGCCAGCGCGAGCTCTGCCACACCTTGCCCAGGAACACGGTCCACAGCGCCGGGGAGGCCATGCTGGGGGTGGGGAGGGGGCGCGTCCTCGCTCAGCCGCGGCCTCCCCGGTCCCAGCCCCTGAGGAGAGCCAGCTTCCCCACGTGGGCCGCGGGCCACCACACCCTCCCTTCCCCACCCCCGGGTAGCTGGTGGGGGGGGGGGGTACAGCGTGGGTGCTGGCGCCAGAATCCCCCTGCCTGGGTTCCAGTCCCAGCTTCACCCCTGCCTCCGTGTGTGTGCGCCTCTCTAGCCCTCAGTCTCCCCGTCTGCGAAATGGGAATAGCACCTTCTACTCCTACGTTACTGGGGGGATTCAGTGAGACTGTGCGTGTAAAAAAATTAGCACAGCGCCAGGCAGTGACGAACATTTCTCTCCTTTTTGTCCCTGCGCTTTACAGATGGGGCTGCTGTGAGCTCGCTGAGACCTGCCTAGTCCTCACTGGGGAGGGGAGGGGGCTCCGAGTGTGGAGCAGTCAGCAGAGAAGGGGCAGTGAAGACCCCCTCCCCACTCCCCCGCCCCCCATGTCAGGTCAGCGTCCAAATCTTTCTTTACCTTGCGGGCTGCGGGGAGCCAGGGAGGCAGTGAGAGAATGAGGTGGTCAGACTGCACCCAGAAAGAGCCCGCAGGCACCTGGGCAGGGAATGCAAAGCGGAGCTGGGCTCTGGGCTGCCTGGGGTGGCCCGAGGCGCTGGCGATAGCGTGGACGGGCCACGGCTGAGCATTGGCCGGGTGCACCGAGAGAACTTGGTCTCTGGCTCTGGATGTAAGGAGCAGGGGGTGGGACGCCCCGATGGCTCCTGGCCTTTGGCTGGGGGCTGTGTAGACCCAGGACAGAAGAGGAGGTGTGGGAGGGGAGTCCAGGGCTGGCTGTCCTGGGGGTGAGGCGGGGCAGGGGGGATGATGGGCAGGAGATGGGGGCCGGGGGTGGGGTGGGGAGGAGGTGTTGAGAGCCCATCGTGCAGATGGAGAAGACCTCCGTGGGGCTGGGTGGCATGTCCCTTCTTGGCTTCTTTGGGCCCCACTCACCAGGTTGGGGGGCAACCTGGCAGAGGGGGGGCATGGCCTATGGCCAGGTCGGGCAGTTCTGTTCTCTGCTGGTACCCCTAGTTTCCGGTCCAGCTCCCTAGCAGGAGCGCAAGAAATATTTCTGAATGAATGAGTAAATGAGTGAGTGGGGAATGAATCACTGACCCAGCTTGAATCGAGATACTGGAAGTAGAACAGAGAGGTTGAGCATCCTTTCTGGGGCCGCAGACTATGTTCATGGTGGAGCCAGGACTGAACCCAAGGGTCAGAACAGCCCGTCTGTTGGGCTTCCACCACCCTTCCTTCCTGCCTGGATCTCAGACCCGCTGTCCACCCCTGCCATGGCCTTCTCTACCCCGTCTCTTGTGGTCTAGGTGCCCATGCCCCCCACTCACCTGTCCTCCTGGAAGCAGTGAGCGGCTGTTATCACCCAGCGGTCAGCGATCAACGCCCCCCCACAGATGTGTCGGCCCCGAACCTGGAGGCTGGCCTGCCAGGGCCACTCGCCCTCCGAAGACACGGCGCCGCCCACTATGCGGCCGGAGGGGCCCTGGAGGCCACAGTCTGGGTGCGTGGGGGAGGGGCAGGGCCAGAAGCCGGTGAGAAACAGGCAGAGAGAGACGGAGAAGGGGAGGCATCGAGGAAGGGCAGAGGACAGATGGAAGGAGGCGGGAAAAAGAATAAAGGAGAGGACGGACCCAGAGCAGGTGCAGAGGCAGGACAGAAAGAGACAAAGTGAGCTCTCCTTCAGCTTCCCCGTGTGGGCACCTCCCTCCCCGCCACACTCCAGGGCCCAGCCGCTGGAGAGAGGCTTCTCTCCGCCCGTCTGCCCTGTTGAAGGGCCCCAGGCAGCCGCAGGCCAGGCTTACCACAGTGCTGCTCGTCTGAGCCGTCCCTGCAGTCCAGCAGCCCGTCACACTGCGGGTTGGGCTTCTTCACGCAGCTGCGGTCCTCACACTGGAAGGTGAATGTCCCACAAGGCACCCCTGCGGGAGAAGGGGTGGGGATGGGTCACCGAGAGTAGGTGCCCAAGCCCAAGGGAGCCTCTGAAACAGGCCCAGGGAATATGGAGCCTGGAAGAGGCCAGAGGAGACTGCGGAGTGATCCCTCGACCACACTGAAGGGGTCCCTGGGGCTCCTGCAGCATGTCCTAAAGGCAGGCCGTGTCCCCTCCCCACCCTTCACCCCCTTCAGACTGGTGTGGAGACCAAGGCTGTGTCTCCTCAGCAGGCTGTGACTCCCGAGGTCGTGCCTGCCACTCCAGGTGTACCGGGAGGCAGAACTATGCCTCCACTTTCAGACTAGGCTTCCAAGAACAGGGCTGTGCCTCTCCTGGCATTCTGAGGCTCCCCGCCAAGCCCAGCCTGCCTCCAGACCCCGGCCCCAGCCAGCCGCCCGCCTGCTCCTCACCGTCTTCGCCGCGAAGACCTTTCTGTGCCACCACCTGGTCTTGGCCTGCTCTCCTTTCCTCCCGCCTCTTTACATTTTACCTCTCTTCAAGGCCATGTTCAAAGCCCACCTCCTCTAGGAAGCTTTCCCTGCCTGATCTCCTCCCGCAGTCCAGACTTCCTGTGCTCCTGGACATGATGTCCAGAAGGTGATGTGCCAGTCACCCATCATGTCTTCCTACTAATGGACAATCCCAGAGGGCAGGTGACTTTTATTCCCAGTCCCTCACTCTGCTTCACCTATCCCTGGGTTGTCTGCAGGTGTTGGTTGGCTGGTTGGATGAATGGATGGATGCATGGGTGGTTGGATGGTTGGATGGTTGCATGGATGCATGGATGCATGGATGGATAGATGGCTGCATGGATGGATGCATGGATGCATGGATGGACAGATGGATAAATGGATTGATGGATGGATGGATGCATGCATGCATGGATGGATGCATGGATGGATGGATGGATGCATGCATGCATGCATGAATGCATAGATGGACAGATGGATGGATGGATAGATGGATGGATGGATAGATGGATGGATGGATGGATGGATGGATGGATAGATGGATGGATGGATGCATGCATGCATGCATGCATGCATGCATGGATAGATACATGGATGTATGGATGCATGGATATATGGATGCATGGATGGATGGATGGATGGGTGGATGGATGGATAGATGGATGGATGCATGGATGGATGCATGGATGCATGGATGGATAGATGGATGGATAGATGGATGCATGGATGGATGCATGCATCCATGGATGGATAGATGAATGCATGGATGCATGGATGGATAGATGGATGGATGCATGGATGGATAAATGGATGGATGGATGCATGCATGCATGCATAGATGCATGGATGGATGGATGGATGCATGGATGGATAGAAGGATGCATGCATGGATGGATGGATGCATGGATGGATAGATGGATGGATGGATGGATGCATGCATGCATGGATGGATGGATAGATGGATGGATGGATGGGTGCATGCATGCATGCATGGATGGGTGGATGGATGCATGTATGGATGGATTGATGCATGCATGCATAGATGCATAGATGGATGGATGGATGGATGGATGGATGGATGGATGGATAGACAGATGGATGGATGCATGGATCGATGGGTGGATGGATGGATGGATGGTTGGATAGATGGATGGATGGATGGATGGATGGATGGTAACATGGATGGATGGATGCATGCATGGATGCATGGATGGATGGATGCATGGATGGATGGATAGATGGATAGATGCATGCATGCATGCATGGATGGGTGGATGGATGGATGGATGGATGCATGGGTAGATGGATGCATGGATGGATGGATGGATGCATGCATGCATGCATGCATAGATGCATAGATGGACGGATGGATGGATGGATGGACGGTAACATGGATGGATGCATGGATGCATGGATGCATGGATAGATGGATGGATGCATGCATGCATGCATGGATGGGCGGATGGATGGATGGATGCATGCATGCATGCATGCATGCATAGATGCATAGATGGACGGATGGACAGACGGATGGATGGATGGATGGATGGATGGTAACATGGATGGATGCATGGATGCATGGATGCATGGATGCATAGATAGATGGATGCATGGATGCATGGATGGATGCATGAATGCATAGATGGACAGATGGATGCATGGATGGATGGACGCATGCATGGATGGATGGATGGATGGACGGATGGATGGATGCATGCATGCATGGATGCACAGATGGATGGATGGATGCATGAATGGATGAATAGATGGATGGATGGATGCATGGATGGATGGGTAGATGGATGGATGGATGCATGCATGGATGGATGGATGGATGGATGCATGCATGGATGCATGGATGGATGGATGCATAGATGGATGGATAGATGCATGGATGGATGGATGCATGGATGATGGATGCATAGATGGGTGGATGGATGCATGGGTGGATGGGTAGATGGATGGATGAATGGATGCATGCATGGATGCAAGGATGCATGAATGGATAGATGGATGCATGGATGCATGGATGGACAGATGGATGGATGGATGCATGGTTGGATGGATGGATGGATGGATGGATGCTTGGATGCATGGATGGATGGATGGATGGATGGATGGATGGATGGATAAACAGATGGATGCATGGATGGATGGATGGATGGATGGATGCATGAATGCATGGATGCATGGATGGATGCATGAATGCATAGATGGACAGATGGATGGATAGGCGCATGGATGGATGGATATATGGATGAATGGATGGGTGGATGGATGGATGGATAGATGGATAGATGGATAGATGCATGGATGGATGGATGGACGGATGGATGCAGATGGACAGATGGATGGATGGATGGATGGATGGATAGATGGATGGATGGATACATGGATAGATGGGTGGATGGATGGATGGATGGATGGATGCATGGATGCATGGATGCATGGATGGATGGATGGACGGATGGATGGATGCAAGCATGCATGGATGCATGGATGGATGGATGCATGAGCATAGATGGACATATGGATGGATGGACGCATGGATGGATGGATGCATGAATGGATGGATAGATGGATGGATGGATGGATGCATGGATAGATGGATGGATAGATGGATGGATGGATGGATGCATGCATGGATGGCTGGATAGATGGATGGACGATGGATGGATGGATGGATGCATGAATGCGTGCATGGATGCATGGTTGCATGGATGCATGGATGCATGAATGGGTAGATGGATGCATGGATGGACAGATGGGTGGATGGATAGATGGATGCATGGTTGGATGGATGGATGCATGCATGCATGCATGGATAGATGGATGGATGCATGGATGGATGGATGGATGGATGGATGGATGGATAGATGGATGGATGCATGGATGTATGGATGGATAAATGGATGTATGGATGGATGCATGGATGGACAGATGGATGGATGGATGGATGGACAGACGGATGGATGCATGGATGGATGGTTGGATGGATGGATGCATGGATGGATAGATGGATGCATGGATGGATGCATGGAAGGACGGATAAATGGATGGATGGATGGATGGATGCATGCATGCATGCATGGATGTATGGATGCATGAATGCAGATGGACAGATGGATGGATGGATCGATGGATGGATGGATGGATGCATGGATGCATGGATGCATCGATGGATGGATGGATCGATGGATGGATGGATGGACGGATGGATGCATGGATGGATGCATGGATGGATGCATGGATGGATGCATGAATGCATAGATGGACAGATGGATGGATGATGCATGGATGCATGGATGGATGCATGGATGCATGAATGGATGGATAGATGCATGGATGGATGGATGGATGCATGCATGGATGGATGCATGGATGGACGCATGGATGCATGAATGGATGGATAGATGCATGGATGGATGGATGCATGGATGGATGGATGCATGGATGGATGGATGGATGGATGGATGGATGGGTGGACGGATGGATGGATCAATGGATGGATGGGTGGATGCATGGATGGATGGATGGATAGATGCATGGATGGATGCATGGATGGATGGATGGATGGATGCAGATGGACAGATGGATGGATGGATGGATGGATGGATAGATGGATGGATGCATGGATGCATGGGTAGATAGATGGATACATCTATTCATGGATGGATGATGCATGGATGTATGGATGGATGGATGATGTATGGATGCATGGATGGGTGGATGCAAGGATGGATAGATGGATGGATGGATGGATGGATGCATGGGTGGATGCATGGATGGATGCATGAATGCATAGATGGACAGATAGGTGGATGGATGCATGGATGCATGGATGGATGATTGCATGAATGGATGGATAGATGGATGGATAGATGCATGGATGGATGGATAGATGGATGGATGCATGCATGGATGGATGGGTGGATGGATGGATGGACGGATGGATGCATGGATGGATGCATGGATTGATGGATGGATGCATGGTTGGATTGATGCATGGATGGATGGATGCATGGATGCATGGATGGATAGTGAATGCACGGATGGATGCATGGATGGACAGATGGATAGATGGATGTATGGATGGATGCATGGTTGGATGGATGGATGGATGGATGGATGGATGGATGGATGCATTGATGGATAGTTGGATGTGTGGATGGATGCATGGATGGATGGATGGGTGCATGGATGGATGCATGGATGGATGGATGCATGGATGGATAGATGGATGGATGCATGCATGGATGGATGGATGGATGCATGAATGCAGATGGACGGATGGATGGATGGATAGATGGATGGATGGATGCATGGATGGATGGGTAGATGGATGGATGCATGGATGCATGGATGGATGGATGCATGAATGGATGGATAGATGGATGGATAGATTCATGGATGGATGCATGGATGGATGGATGGATAGATGGATGGATGCATGCATGGATGGATGGGTGGATGGATGGATGGATGGATGGTTGGATAGATGGATGGATGGATGCATGGATGGATGGATGGATGCATGAATGCAGATGGACGGATGGATGGATGGATGGATAGATGGATGGATGGATGCATGGATGGATGGGTAGATGGATGGATGCATGGATGCATGGATGCATGGATGCATGGATGGATGGATGCATGGAGGGATGGATGCATGGATGGATGGATGCATGAATGGATGGATAGATGGATGGATAGATTCATGGATGGATGCATGGATGGATGGATGGATAGATGGATGGATGGATGCATGGATCGATGGGTGGATGGATGGATGGATGCATGGATGCATGGATGCATGGATGCATGAATGGATAGATGGATGCATGGATGCATGGATGGACAGATGGATGGATGGATAGATGGATGGTTGGATAGATGGATGGATGGTTGGATGGATGCATGCATGCATGCATGCTTGGATGGATAGATGGATGTTTGGATGGATGCATGGATAGATAGATGGATGGGTGCATAGATGGCCAGATGGATGGGTGCATGGATGGATGGATGGGTAAACATGAATACAGACAGGAGACTGGGCAGACCAACAAATGAGTGGATTGATGGTCCAGTAGGGAGACTAACAGCTAGAAGGATGGATAAATGAGTGGATGGAAGGTCCAATAGGCAAATAGGTAGGTAAAGAGACCAATGGTTGGATGCGTGCATACATGCATTCATAGATATGTGGACGGAGAATGGAATGATGGACACACAGGTAGTTAAGTGAACTCATAGATGAGTAGATTAATGGTTCAGTGGATTGGGAGGCAGGTTGTTGGACAGATGGGTGGATGGGTGGTTGGACGGATGGACAGATGAATGGACATATCAGCATCCATACAGATGGGTTGGTAAGTGTTTGGACAAGAAGGCAGAAGCCCTTGCTGAAGAAGCATGTGGAAGGGCTGGGCTGTCTGGCTAAGCCCATTGTTTGGTTTTCCTCTGGACAGCTGGTCACCCCCCACCCCTACCTCCCTGGCACTGCTCCTCATCACTCCCGTTGAGACAGTCAGGCTGCCGGTCACAGATTCTGGACAGTGAGATGCACGTGCTGTCTTCTTGGCACTGGAATGTGGCTCTGCAGACTGTGTGGGGACACACAAAGGAGGCAGGTGAGAGAAGCCAGAGAAGCCAGGCCGGGAACCTGTGCTGCCTGCAGAACATGTGTTATGATCCCAGATGTCTTTCTTAGCTACTCTACCCACCAAGTTTCACAGCAACCCTGTGAGGTACTGTGAGGCACCCCGTTTCATCAGTGGAAAGAGAAAGGAAGTGACTTGTCCAAGGTCACCTGGCTGAGCCAGAACCTGCAGCCAGATGCTCTGGTTCCAAAAATGAGGCACCTTCCCCAGCACATCTCCCTTCCCTCCCGCTTCTCTCCCCAAGGATGTAAAATTGGGTGGGACGGGGTTGGGGGAGGCCTGGGGAGGTCACACAAGAAAAGGCTGCCCCGGTGGTGAATCTGGGGGCCCAGAAGCCAGAACTCAGAGGGACAGGCATTATTCCAAGAGACCACCAGGGCCGGGCAGTGGGGAACATAATTCCAAGAAGATGGCAGCTGCAGTCCGAACCCGAGTAGAGGAGTGAAGACCGCACTCGAGGGAGGGAGACACAGGATTATCTCCTTGGCCGCCCACGCCTCGCCTGTCCCTGCACAACAGCCTTCCCCTTCCTGGTCCTCCAGCCACTCTGTTCCTTCTTGGACAGCCGGCTGGGGGCCGTGACCTGATGGAGAGAAGCCCTGAGCTGGGAGTCAGGAGACCTGGGGTCCCACCTTATCCCTGCTCCTGCCCCACATGGCGGTCCAGGGGAGCCCACTTTCCCACTCTCTGCTTCCATTGTGCCACCTAGCACAGCGAAGGGAGCCCACTTCCCGGATGCCAAGAAGGGGGACCGTGCGTGACTTGAAGAAGGGGGCTCGGCTCAGCATAGAGGAGAGAGGAGGGGTGCGACGGGTGGGCGGCTCACCGCAGTTCCGCTCGTCCAGGCCGTTGGGGCAGTCCTTGACCCCATCGCAGGCTGGCACACACAGGCCATTCACAGAGCAGAGGAACTCTCCAGGGCAGGCTGGACGGGGAGGGCGCCGTCAGGACACGTGTCATCGTGCAGACACGGGCAGACAGACACGCTGCATTCGTGTGCTCACGCACGCGCCGGTATGCACAGTGCATGAGGACATACGTGGCCAGGCACACGGACCCAGCACACGCACGGGCGTGTATGAGAGGGTGTGCCCAGTGAACGCGTGTGCGCGCGCGCGCGCGCACACGCGCACACACGGTCCTTTTGTCCAGCCTCTGGGGATGGGAGGCAGGCGGGAAGAAGCTGCAGGGGCATCGGGGGGTGCCCGCCCTGCCCCCCAGGCTCCCCCTACTCACGATCTGACTGGTTGTATAATCCGTAGTGCACCTGCACGCCGGGCCCGGTGAGCGGGATCTGGGAGGTGAAGTTCACGGTGATGCTGGCGCTGGCCACCACGGGGATCCTCTCGGCATAGGGCTGCAGGGTGCGCAGGCCACACAGCCTGGGGGCGACCGAGAGAGGCTCAGGGCCACACAGGCCGGCCCGAGGGAAGGGACAGCTTAGGTCCCCGCGCACAGACAGGGCAAGGGCAGAGCAGCCGGAGAGGAAGGGGGAGCTGCTCCCCCATCATCCACCTCATCTGTCTTGACTTCTCCCTTGGGTGAACGCTCACCCCCACAGTCATCTTCTGGAAATCAGCCTCCGTCATCCCCCTGCTCAAAACCCTTCAGTGGCTCCCCATTCCCTGCGGGATAAAATTCAAAGCCTGGCTCCCTAGCAAGTCCGTGGCCTTCTCTGAGCCACCCGCTTTCCTGCCTTAGAAAATAAGAGAAATGGTCACCCCCGTTGACTCCAAAGCCGACAAAACTTCAGTGTGTCAGTAGAGGGAGGAGTCCTTGACTGGTCTACTGGGTGTAGACAGGAGAGGATGCTCCCCTTGTGCTCAGTGTGGAGGGGGGCAGGGGGAAGGCAGCCGAGTGCCCCCTTCGGGCACCGTCCTGCCCACTGAGAAGCCTCCATAGCCCTGGGGGGTCTCCCTGTGACTCTCTCTGGACCTGAGGGAGACACCAGTTCTGCTCCCAGGACCAATACAATAGAGTAACGCTGACGGCCATCAGCTTCTCTGTCCCACGAAGGGGGGACCATTTCCCCGGCCACAGGAGGGCCATCACATCCCTCCGGGACTCCCCCACCCCAAGATGATGCCCTCGTCCCCACAGAGCAGGTGGGAGAACTTCCACAGAGGGGTGAAGTTCTGCCCAGAGAGCAGGGAGGAATCTTCCCATCTCCAGGGATGGAGGTATGGGGGGGGCTCATCCCACCCCACGCCTGGGGGCACCTTGCCTCCCAGAGCACCTGGGCACACTTTCACCAAGGGGGGGTGGGCAGCCCACCCCCAGAGTGACGGGGTCGCTACCCAGACAGCAGCCTGGGGTTCCCTCCCTTCGCAGGTGGGATCCCCTCCCTGAACAGCTCATAGAAACGCCCCCCACAGGGAAGGGAGCACCCTCACAGAGCAAATAGGGATGCTTTACAGACGCAGGAAACACCCAGAACACAGGTCAGAAAACATGCAGACGGAAGGGAAAGTGCCCACCCCCCCCCCAGCAGAGAGGACAGGAGGAAGTCAAGACAGCAGGCGGGAATGCCCCAAACCATGATGGGAGCATCCCACAGCAGATGCAGCCCACAGAGCAGCTCCCCTGATTTGCAGACGCCGGGTACCTCCCCGGAACTTCTAGAACATGGCAAGCCCTCCACAGTTCACCTGACTAAGCAATGAGTTCATCAGCAAACACCCGAGGAAGATGTGGGGTTGTCTTGTCTGGCCCCTCCCACATCGACAGCAACATCGCATGACCTCACTGCCCAGAGATTTCGAGGTTCTTGCAACAACTCCATCTCGTGACACAGGGATTGTTCTTGTCCCATTTTCTAGATGAGGCTTGGGTAGGGAATCATCGAGGTAAACCAGAATCCAGGCTGCTCAGGACCTAGGAGGACGCGCTCAGCCCGCTCTGGGGGGGCAGATGGGCACCCTGGCCATCACTGCAACGTGAGCCCCACTTCCCGGGTTCCGCCACCGACCCGGCTTAAGGTCCGGCCTCCTCCTGCTGTCTAGTCACAGTGAATCCTCTCCTTGCCTCCAGACCAACAGGTAGTTCTCAAAGTGTGGTCCGGGGCACCTCAGGGCGGGGCGTCCAAAGTAAAAATTATGTTCATAATAATGCTCGGATGATACCCGCCGCGTTCACCCGCATTCTCTCAACAAGGATGCGGGGGAATTTTCCAGAGACTACACGATGTGTTAGCGATAATGGCAGCCGGTTGAATGTGGAAGCAGATGTGTGTATCCGGTTCTGGTCTACTAATCCAGTTTAGGAGAGAGTTGCAAAAACGTGAAACGATATTTTTTCCCACCAACGGTTTTTGGTTTGGGAAAATATAATTTTTTTTTTTGCAAAATATGTTATTTATGTTAAAATGTAACGGGCTCGTTATTTTGTTTTGTTTTGTTTTTATTTAAAAAAATTTTTTAATGTTTACTTATTCTTGAGACAGAGACAGAGCATGAACAGGGGAGGGGCAGAGAGAGAGGGAGACACAGAATTGGAAACAGGCTCCAGGTTGAGCTGTCAGCACAGAGCCTGACGTGGGGCTCGAACCCACGAACCGTGAGATCATGACCTGAGCCGAAGTCGGACGCTTGACCGACTGAGCCACCCAGGCACCCCCGGGCTCGTTATTTTAAATGAATTGGTAAGTGTTTTTAAATTTTCGTACCTCTAATTTCTAATGCTGTAAATGTAGATGATATGACCCGCATAAGAACGCTTTGGGGCGCTCAATAATTTTAAAGGGTGGAAAGGTGGAAAATTTGGAGAAGCCCGGCTCCTCCAGTCCAAGGGGACAAGACAGGGAGGAAACGCCACTAGGGGGCGCCTTCGAGCAGTCCTGGCCCTTGTCCTTTTAAAACTAAGGAAGCAAAGCGGGTTTGGGCTGGCTGGCTGGCTCGTCCATCGGACTGTTTCTAACGTGGACAAATGTTATCATGGATTATTATGCCCGGAGATTTTCCCTGAGGAGCAGGGACAGGGGAGGTAGGAGGTGGGAAATACGGGGCCAGGGGAAATGTGTCACAGCACAACCCTGAACGTGTTTAATTAAGGCTCAGGGGCGTGAGGCACTGTCCCACACAGTCAGGGACAGACTGTGGAGAGACAGGGAAGGAACCAGAGCCAGGTGGGAGAGGAGTGGAACATTTCAATCTAGAAGAATCTGAGGGCCGCGTGGTCACTCTGAGCTCTGGCTCTCATGTACCAGTGCGTGCTGACCGGACATTTTCCCTACTGGCATCTGAGAGAAGAAATTCCAGAATCAGCCCGTGGCTCAGCCTGGTGTCCCCGGGACCTGTCTGGGCAGCATCTGGGGCTCACCCTGGAGGGCTGGGGCAGGGGCTGGCGACAGCCTTCCTGGGGCAAGTCTCTCCATAAGAATTCAAGGCAGAGGCTACAATCTAGGGACTCGGGCTGACTCACCCAAGTTAAAGACGGTCTGTTTCGTCGATGCAATGTTAAAATAACTTTTTTTTTCAAGTTCAGTCAGCCGCTAATTTCACATAATAATCTAGATTCCTCTTCTGGAAAGGAAGCCCCAGGAACACTGGCTGGAAATAATCAGGGGCGTGTGTGGGGCTGCAGCCCGCCCCTCCCTCTCCTGCTCTCCCCGACGCAGCCTGCCTCACGGAGTGATGCACCAGCTGGGCCCCTGTGTGCATCTGCATGTCTGGATCCTGCTGCAAAGCCTTCTGGGGAAGGGCATGCACCCCCGCTGGCTCTCTAATTCCTCCCCGTCCAAGCGTCACCTCCTCCCCCACCAGCCCTCTTCGGGAGGCGCCAGGAGTCTAAAGGCCGTGGAACCCAGCTCAGCTGCAAAGCGTGGGGGTCTGGAGGCACATGTTTGCGCAGTGGCCAGCTTGCTTTCTCACCTCTCCGGGTTGGGGGTTTTTCCTTCTCGCCTGACCCAGACTGTCAGAAGAGACCCTATCAACCTTCTTGCATATCAGCAACTCCACACCGGGAGGAATTCAAGAAAGATTGGGTGGGTGGATGGAAGGAAGGAAGGAAGGAAGGAAGGATCCAGGATGGCTGCATGCACGCACACATTCCCTTCCCTGAGGACAGATTACGTGCGAAGGCGGGTCAGAAGGCACAAGCACTAAAGAAGGGAGAATAGCAGCGTCTGGCGTGGCGGCCAGAGCTCCGGACCCAGAGCCGCAGAGCCGAGCTGGAGGCCAGCTCTGCCACGTGAAGCAGCTGCGTGACCTCGGGCACATCGACCTCAGCCAGCGTCAGTTTTCACGTCTATAAAATGGGGGTGATAATATCTCCCTTGCGGGGTATGTTAAGGAACACAACGAGAAAACGACTTCCCGGAAAGCCAGCTGCTGATGCCATCGGGCTGTGAGCTCGTCTCGGGCAGCAGCCGGAGCTGGGCCTGCACACGGCCAGCACCCAGCCCTGGGGCCGGGCTGACCTCAGTCTGACCGCGAGCCCCCGTGGCTGCAGGCAGTGCCGGCCACCCAGGGGCTCAGAGGCCTAGGAGGGCCACCCGTAGCCAGGTCAGGCACAGGGGGCTCCCGCGGGCCCAGGGAGCCGGTGCTTCTGCCTCTCCCGTCAGCAGGAGGGAAGGGGAAGCGATCGGGCAGATCACGAGAAAAGTGACATCACAGGAGAGGAAGCTGGCAGGAGGCAGATTCCCGGTAAAGGGGAAACCTATGCTGTGGTGACGCCCAGCCAGAGCGGGTTCTGTGAAATCAAGCCGCCGGTGGCCAGGCTCACTAGGCCACGTCCCTCCCTGCCGCCTCCGGGCCACTCAAAGGGCGTGAGGCCTCGGCCGTGGGCGCCGGGAGAAGCCGGGTAGAAAGGAGGGAGGTGGGGAAAGGCAGAAAGGGCCCAGAGGAGGGAGGCCACAAAGCCGAGGATGCCCAGCCTTTCCTCATCGCTACATCGCCACCTGAAGGGCAAGTCCCCTTTGCCCCCAGCCCGCCCTCTATCGCTCCTCGTCCGTGGCCATTCTGGGTCCAAGGGCCGTGCCCTCCCCCTCCCTATACACCCTGTGCCTGCAAATCAACACCCTTCCCCGGACCTCTCATATCTTTGCCACCCACACAAGCAAATTTTCCAACAAATGCTCATTCAAAGAGTTTCTCAGCATCTACGCTGGATGATCATTATCAAAAAAGAGCGAAACTAGAGGAAATGTTTGTCCGGTGCTTATGATCTGGAGACACACGTCTGCCTTCCCTTCCACACTCAGACATGGGCAGGAACCCCGGGGGGCCGGCCTGGGGCGTGAGTCTCCACCTGGGGACCCTGGATCCTTCCCGAAGGTCTCAGGAGATAGAGGTGGGACTTCCCAGGCCGTTCTCGGAACTGGCGAGGGCCACAGAGGCCGTCAGTCCTCTCACCCGGGTGCCGGTGGGCTGGTCAGGAGCGCCGTGGCCAAGAGAGTGAACAGCCAGCACAGCTGCTCAGAGGCTCTGCAGGAGAATCCGCACTCGGGTGGGCACTTACGGGTGCAGGCGAACATGCGTGAACTCACGCACACAGGCATGCGTATGCACACCCACACACGCTTTGGATCCGACCGCCTCGCCCGACTCTGGTTGCAAGAGTGACTCCCCTGGGTCCCCAGGGAGCTCCCTGAGGATAAAGGTGGAGGTGCCCCGAAATGACACCCGCACGCTGGGACCCATGGGACAGGGTGCCTTTTGTTTCCCGAACAGCACGGGCCTGAGGTCACACCACAGGCATTTTGCCTTTTTTCCCTTTAACCACAGTCCCTGATGAATTGCCAGGGCCCCGGACAGGATGATGACGAGTCAAGGAGCGTCGTCAACCCTGTGACCTTTTGTCTGAATAGCAGCGACCGACAAAGCCCGCGTTGGCGAACGTGGACACCAGTCCCAGAATCCGAGGCTTTTGGAGTCCTGGAACCTTTTTGCATTTTATGTCCTGGAATCTCGGACGCTCAAACTCCGTGAAGCCAAGACGTCGGGAACTTTGCACATGAGCATCCCAGCCTCTGAGGCCAGAATCCTGGGATTGGAAGGGAGGGCAGAGGCCCGACACTACGAGGTGCAGAAGCTTCTCTCCAACGTTCTTGGACCCCACCCCGGCCGGCAAGGCTACTTCAAGACCCCTCTTCTCTCCCCAAACGTCTGCCCTGCCTGTAACTTACGTCATCATCTCACCGCTACAGGTGCCCGAACCTTCCCCTCTCCCTCTGGGGGCCGCTCCCACTCAGGGCTTAGGCATGGAGCCCCTCCCATCATAAGTATCCCCTCCCCCAAATGTCCCAGGTCACCCACCTCTTCCCAGACTGGGGAGAGCGTGTCTACACTGCCTCCCTTCCCCACCACCCTCCCGCCTCACTCCTCGCAGCTGTCAGGGTCACCGGGGACCCCAGGTTGCCTGCCCTAGTGGCCATTTACCAGTCCTCCTCCTACTGATCAAACTGCATCCCCGGATGACCCACGGGCGGCCCCGCTGTGTCCTGTCCCACCTCCCTGAGGGCTCACTTCTTCCTCCGAAACTTTGTCCCCCGGGGGCCCAAGTCAGGACAGACAGCAGGGCAAGCGTCCCGTGGGTGATGTGGGTGATACGGAGCGACCCTGGCGATCGGCCACCCTTGGTCACATTAGCCAGAGCGGGCTTGGCCCTGGCCATGCAGCTTTCCAGCCCGGAAGCCACTCGACTTTGGCCAACAGCAGGGCGTGGGGTAAGGGAAGAGGGGTCCCCAGGTGCATGTGGAGTCCTGTGGCTCCGGCATCGTCTCACTTGAGAATTCAGGGGACCAGTGGGGTGACAGCAGCCAAGGAAGCGAAGCCATCCCGCCCGAACCAGAATCAACAGCCAAGGTGTCCGAGACCTTCGGGTGGCAGGACGGGAGGCTGGGGCCGGGGCGGCGGGCCTAATAGCCTCGCCTGTGCCCTGTGCCCTCTTCCTGCGCTGCCCCTCTGAGGTCCGGGACGTGGGCTCCCCAGGCGGGTGACTGTGGGGAGAGGAAGGGGGCCCCAGGGGGTGGGTACCTCCGGTTCTGGATCGTCCACTGTCCCTGGGTGCACGGCAGGTCATACCTCTGCCTCCGCAGAGCATAGGCGTCAAACCAGAGGGCTAAGCCGTAGTCCAGGGAGGGCACCTGTGACAGAGGAGTGGTCACCACGCGGCCCGTGGGCTGTGGCTGGGCTGGTGGCCCCACTTCCCAGCCCCGCAAAGGGAGGAGGCCTGTCGACACAGAGGGCCTGCCGGGGCTGAGGTTTGTCTGTCACCCAACACACAGGCACCACTGCGGCCAAGGGAGGCAGACCTTGGCCACACTTGTCCTCCCCTCCCCCTCCCGGGGAGATTTGCACCCAGGGCCCAGCCTGTGGCTGCTCCAGCAGGGGCCGGACAGCGGTCCCCTCCCCGTCGGGGCTTCCTGAGGTCCATAGGGTGCCCTGGGCAGAGGGCAGATGGGTGGCAGGGCACGGGGCTCACCATGAGGTGCCAGGAGCAGTGGGTGCTGGGTGAGTAGTAGCTGGGGAAGTAAGGCGTGCTGAGGACGCCCTGCGGCTCCAGACGGCCCTCCAGGGTCAGGTTCACCTCGCAAGCTGGGGCCCCGAGAACAGCTGTTACACAGGGTCCCCCCGGTCCCAGCTCGCTGCGCCTCCCAGCAGGTGAGAGGCAGCCGCAACCCCACCCGCATCCTGCCATTAAACCGTCGAGCTCAGTGGTCGAGTGTGAATGTATGGCCTTGGGCCTCAGTTTCCCCATCTGCAACACGGGGGCCACAGTAGCACCTACCTCACAGGGCAGCTAAGCCGATTAAATAGACACGCAACGCACAGAGAGCCTGATCGGTGGTGAGTCCTCAAATAAATGTTACCTATTGGCATGAGTTGTGTTGCCCTTGAACGTTTACTACACGTGGTCACCACTGTGCAAGCCTCGCGGTTCTGGGCATCGGGGGAGGGAGAATCATTCCCCTTTGCAAAACTGAGATTCCGAGAGGAGGAGGGACGTGGCTGAGGTCACACAGTGAGAGGGCGAGGGATCAGGAGGGTTCCCAGGGGCCCCGCCACCTTTCCCCGGAGCCAGGGTCACCTTGTCCCCCTCTCCTCTGAGCTATGTCAGTGATTCCCTGGAACCAGCACGGGCTCCGGCAGCTCCTTGGCCCCAGGCACCCCCCACAGGGCTGCTGGAACCCAGCCGGGGCCGCTGGGGACCTGGGCCACTGCCAGGAGACCTCTGGGGCCAACACCAGGGGCGGGAAGAGGCAGACTGCCAGGAGAGGTGGGGGCAGCGTCTCGTGGTCTCCTGTCTCCAACCCTCTCTTCCACCTGCTCCAGAAACTAGAGGGGCCTCGCTGATCCAGGCCTAACGACAGCCAGGGCACGAAGGGCAGGGTGAGCTCTTCCTGGGAAAGGGGGTGTCAGCGAGGGAGATCCGGAGCAGGAGGACAGCGGGGAGACCCGCGGGCAGCCTGGGGAGCCCTTCCCGGAAATGGTGTGGATAGCCCTCCCTGAGCTGAACGCCTTCTCCAGAGAGATGTGGGGTTCACCCTAGGTATGCGAGGGTGATCTGGGGGTGAATCTGAGGTTCTCTGGGCCTCCTGACCACAGACCCACCCTCTAGCCTCAGGCAGGTGCAGGGGCGGGAGGGGGGCGGGCGGGGGGGGGGGGAAGGGCCAGGGGAGGAGCCTGGAGAGGAGACACAGGTCCAGGGTGGGGACAGAACAGACAATAAACAGAAAGAGGGGGGGAGAGAGAATGAGGGAGAGGGGCGACAGGGACAGGGAGGGCCGGAGAGCCAGGTGAAAGGTAGGGAAATGGAGTGAGAATAGAGGACGGAAGAGAGGGGCCGAGGGCACGGGAGGGTGGAGAGCGGAGGAGCTTCCAGAACCTTCCCTCTGCCCCCATCCCACTTCCAACTCCAACAGGAAGGTGAAAGGCCTGCTGGCCTGTGCCCTGGGTTTCTCACAGCAACGCCCCCCCCCCCCCCCCCCCATCCCTAGGGACCCGTCCCCTCACCCTGGAAGGCGACAGGCTGCACGGAGAGTACAAAGGGGTCGTAGTAGCTGTGCAGGCCTTTCTTCCAGACCACGGCCATGACGGCGCCGGATGCCAGGACTTCCACCACGGGCTCCTGGCGACTGCAGCCGTAGACCCTGGAAGGACAGAGAAAGGTGGCCGGGGCGGGAGGGGCCCGGGAGGGCGGTCTAAGAGCAGCACAGCTGTGGCCAGCCTGCTGTGTGTCCTTGGGCAGGTTTCTGACCCTCTCTGGCCCAGGAGGCCGACTGGAGGCCCTGGGAGGGTCAGGCCAGCTCCTCAGGTGAGAGAGGCCAGGAGGTTGCCTCCCGTCCCTCAGCCCCTGTCCCCTCAGAAGCCCTGTGACCCCCGAGTGCCCGGCCGGTACCCCGCAGGGAGCCCAGGTTTCAGGGTTGAGGGGCCCAAGGTCACCTGTAGTGGGCGCCTCAGCCTTTAACGTTGGGGGTTCTTTTCTTTTATCTGCTTAGCAGCAGAGACAAAAATGTGTCGCCGTCTCCCAGGGTGTGAAACCCATAAGAGAAACCACGGGGTTCAAGGTAGGTCGGGGACCCTCCTGCTTTGCCCTCTTTATCACCACGCAAGACCCTCTCACGACTCTGGGGTGCAAGTCTGGGGACCCCCTGACCTTATCCGACCCATCATTGGAGACCTGCAAGGCTCTGAGGTGGGATGTCCGAGCTGCCTGGGTACCACAGCGGGCAGGGGCGAGGCCGAGCCGGGTCCCCTCCCTCTGGGCAGGCCGTGTGGGGGGTGGGACTTGAAGAAGCCCCAGGGGAAGCCCGCAAGCGTCCCCACCCTCATCGGGCCTGGAAATCAGATGGTGTCTGACTTCTCCGCCTTCCCAGAGCCCTCCAGGAACCCAGCCCACGCACACCCCAGATTGAGGTCACCATGTGGGGGGCGGTGTCGCAAATGAGTGTGCCGCCTCAGAGCCAGGATATTCAGAGAGGCGGGGGGGGGGGTGAGGGGGGAGGGGAGGGATCTGGGGGAGAACCTCGGCCCTGCCCAGCCTCCAGGACTGCCCTTGATCTGAACACACGGGTCTCGCCCCCACTCCCGCCTGGAAGCTGGGCCAGCCCGAGCGAGACAGAGGAGGCAGCAGCCTGGGGCACCCCCCTGCCCTCCCAGCCGGGCCCCTCTACCTGTCACAGAGCCACGTGACACCTGGGCTCACAGAGCCCCTCCCCCACGCTGCGGAGGTGGCCACATCTCCTGGAGGCGGAGGCCATTTCCAGCCCCCTCGTGGTCTCCCCCCACCACCCCCCACCGCCACTTGCCTGCTTCCTGCCCTTGTCATCCTATCCGATGTCCTAAAGCCCCGCTCCTCTGCTCAAGAACTTTTGGGGGGGGGCTGGTAAGTGGGGGCCACTTACCAAGTGTTACAGCTCAAACTGCTCCTGGCATTCAATGCCCCTCGTTCAATCCCACTAGACTATATACAATGAGAGTAGTAACGGACAGCAGTTACTGGATATTTGATGGATACACTGAACACATAGCAATAATGGATAGCATTACGATGTGTGAGAAGCGTGGCACTGATGGTTTCCTTTAAATCCTCGCAACAACCCGGCAAGGTGGGCGTGATTCTGCCCACATTTTACAAGTGAGGAAACTGAGGCTCAGAGAGGCAAAGTGACTTGCCTTAGGACACGCCCCTGAGAAGCACCAGAGGTGGGGGGGGGGGGGTCTGGGGCTGCCAGACTCTGAAGCGTCCTGTCGCCCCTCAGAGCTGAGGTTCGGGGTCATCTCGTACAACCGCTTTGTTACAGGTGGGGAAACTGAGGCTCAGGGAGGGAAAGGGGACGGCCCACAAGACGCAGCCCCTTTCAGCCCCTTTTCCCTTTCTCCGTGGGCTAGCCCCGCTGCCTCTCAGAGACCACACACCGAGGAGCAGGGTCACACAGCCCCTCATCTCGGAACGGGGTGCGATTCGGCCCCCACATCACCGCCCCCTTCCCAGGACTCACGAGGTGATGAGCCTCCTCTCCAGGGGCCCGGCCACGTCGTACATGGCCAGCCGGTCCCGGCACTCGGCCAGCGTCCACTCGAGCCGGAGTTTGAGCATGAGATCCTTGGGGCCCTGCAGGTGCCACAGGCAGCTGGAGGCCAGGTGGTCGGGCCCCTTCAGCCGTTGAACCTGGCCCTGGCCCACGTAGCTGTAGCGGTAGCAGCCTGGAGGAGGGAGAGGCACAGGCCCCCTGACCCCTGTTAGCCAGGAGGAGAGACCCCGGGGGGCCAGCCGGTCCTCACCTGGGCGGCGGTGGCCCGGGGACAGCAGCTGGATGGGGAGCAGCCCAGATGTGCCATGTCCCTTCTTTCTGTCTCCCCCCTGGTTCCCATCTCTCCCCATCCACGCATTCACTCATGGGTCCATTCGTTCATTCGCTTAAGCGCTCACTGACCTCTCCATGCCCGGCGAGTGCCAGAGAAAGGTCCGGTCACCGCCTGGGAGCACCAAGAACAGCGAGGACAGATACAGAGCCCAGCAGTAAGTAACAGCTCAGGAAGCGAGGGCTCTAAGCCCAGCCGGCTGTAGGGCTGGGGAGACCTGGGGTGGGGGTGGGGGGTGGGGGGAGGCAGGGTCACAGCGCGAACAAACGGCCGGTGGCCAGAGGGGGCCAGGGGACTTTGAGGCAAGAGAGCAAGCCGGAGAAGGGAGGCAGGGCCCAGATCACGCCCTGGAACGGAGACCCTTTCCCCCGTGGCCACGGGGAGCCATGGAAGGTTAGGCAGGGCTGGGGCGTGGCGGGGCTCGGATCACAGACCCCTCTGACTGCTGGGAGCAGCTTCGAGGAGGCCGAGCGACCTGCAGGGTGGCTGTGCAATCAGGGGAGAAGGGCGAGGGGCTCCCGGGGGGCTCCGACGGTTAAGCGTCCGACTTCGGCTCAGGTCGCGATCTCGCGATCTCGCGGTTCGCGAGTTCGAGCCCCGCGTCCGGCTCTGCACGGACAGCTCGGAGCCTGGAGCCCGCTTCCGAGTCTGTGTCTGCCCCTCCCCCGCTCATGCGCTGTCTCGCACTAATGAACTTCTACAAAAATTTTTTTGCAAAAAGGGGGGACTAGGGTGAGGGTTTCATTTCAGGTGGAGAGGAGGGCGCGCGCTCCGGTGGGGCCGAGAGGCAGCGCTGGGTCGAGAAAGTGGCCTCAAGCTAATGATGAGGACACAGATCGCACTGATTAAGCATTTGATGCAGGGCTGTGGGGAGGGCGGCTAAGCGCCCTCCACTCACCACCTCACTTAACAGCCCCGTGAAGCAGTTGCCGTCAGCGTCCCGCTTTCCAGACCCGGGCCGGATGGGGGCCACCACACCGCCCTGCAGGCCTTGTCACACGCTTAGGGCTGATGTGCGTTTGCGTGCCCACCACGGGGCCTGGCACAAAGCAGGTGCTCCGAACGCGCGGCGAGGGTTCTCTGGGTGAGTGGGGGGAGGGGGAGGAGGGGGAGCTGGGGCAGAGAGCCCTGTGACTTGTCAGCCTCCAGCCGGGCCCCCCCGCTTGAGGCTCGGACACAGCCAGTCCCCCCGGCTGCCTTCACTCTGCAGCCCCTTCTCCGTCACGGACTCCCCTCCTGCGTCCGCACCCCGCTGCACCTGCCGCCTGACTGAATCCATGAGCCTTGCGGGCAATGTCAGGACGTGCACGGCAGGCCCCCCTGCACCGTTCTAGCATCTTCGTGCGCTCACCCCCTCGGCACGGTCGGTGGGGGCCCTACTGTGTGTTTGATTCAGGCCCCAGGGACCAGCAGCCAACAAACAGTTTCTCCCCTGGAGCCCGAGTCTCTCGTCGAAGCCTCACGCTAGGGTAGCCCGGGAAGCAGCAGGGATGAGGGGAGGCGCCCCGGTGGGTGGGAGGCAGCCTGGTGGGTGAGGGGCTCGCCCCCTGCCCTGCAGTCCCAGCGCCACCTTCTCATCAGCCGCGTGACTCGGTTGCTTCGCCACTCCGTTTTGGCGACCGCCCACTATGGTCGCCCATTTCCCACCTCCTTCTCTGGGGGGTTCTGAGCACCAGTAAGGGAACGGAGGGGAGGATGCTTTGCTCAGATGCTGCTGCCTCAACCCCCTCGTCCTGAGCCCTGGCCGTCCTGACTCCATCGGGGAGTTGATTTCCTCCGGGGGGGGGGGTGCAGGGATTGGGGGGACGGGGCACCAATGACAGGGAAGAGACAGGGCCTCTGATCTGCCTGAGCCAGCACCTGGGGAAGGCCGCCTGGCTCTTCCTGGTCGTCTGTTTTCTTCAAATCTTGCCCCAAGTTGAGGTTTTGCTTTTGCCATTTTGATAATTTCTCTTTTTTAATTAGTTTTCTTTGTTTTGGAGAGGCAGAGAGAGACAGAGCACGAGCGGGGAAGGGGCAGAGAGAGGGAGACACAGAATCCGAAGCAGGCTCCAGGCTCCGAGCTGTCCGCACAGAGCCCAACGCGGGGCTCGAACTCATGGACCGCGAGATCCTGACCTGAGCTGAAGTCGGATGCTTAACTGACTGAGCCACCCAGGCGCACCCCCCCCTTTTTTTTGAGGCTTATTAAGTAGAGAAGTACCTGCTGGTCTCTGTTGATCATCAGAAATATGTTTGGGAACCCTGTCACCTCTGGTCATTGGGAGAGAGTAAACGAACATGCCTGCTGCATTCTCCTCGCCTGGCCTTTGCTCATACTGTTCCTTCTGCCCAGAGTGTCCCTTCCTCTTCGCAGCCTGACAGACCCCTACCCATCTCCCACGCCTGAGTCTGCTTCCTGACCCCCCCCCCCCATGAAGGCATCCAGGACCCCCCGCCCTCCCGGGCAGGAGCAACTTTTCCCTCCCTCTAGAGGCAGGGTCTCTTCTTCTGCTTTGGACTGTGGCCCCTGGTGTCCCTCCGTCCCCAGGGTGGAACGATCCCCCCCCTTCCGCTGCCCCTGGGACCTCTGCTCTAGCGCTGGCACTTGGTGTTATGAGATTCTGTTTATTTGTCTGTCTCTCTCCTGGGCTCAGAGCTCCTCTGAGGGCAGGGGTGAGGACACGGTCATCTGATGTCCCCAGAGCAGGCACGGGGCCTGGCATGGGGGAAATGCTCGAAAAAGCCTGTACGAAGGATTTGAATTGTCATCCTCGCCCCATTAGACACCGTGCTCCCGGGGAGCAGGGACTCCAGACGTGCACCGAACCGAATAAAGATGAAACCTGAGGACGCGTGGACAGCCAGCTCAGGCAAGGGCGGCAGAAAAGCCCATCCAAGACCAAGGGTCACGGTGTGAGCACCGGTGCAGCGGAAGATGATAGGGAGCTACGTAGGGAGATCGATCGATCGGTCGATCCCTCCATCTGTCCGTCTTTCACATTCTCCTTTGAACCAGTTTTGCAATATTCTACTGGTTCCCTCGTTAAGAAGTTAAATACATCTTTGATGTGTGCTCACTATAGTTTCGAGAACCATGATTTTAGCTACTTGGAAATCGCACTTTGACCTCATCACCTCCATCCCCCGAAGAAGTGAACATTTGACCGGCCAGAAGATAAGAGAGGGTAGGACGATGATTTCAATGCTGCCTGCCCCACTGAGAGGGGGCTGATGCCCTCAGCCTGGCCTCAGCTCTGGGTAGACGCTCTAGGTAATGTAAGAAGGAGCTGGGAATTTAGGAGCTTCTGCTCGGGACCACAGGGCACAGCAGCACAGGTTGTGCACTGCACAACCGCAGGAGTCTCCAGTCACGCAGACTCCGGTGTGGACAGTGCCGCCTGGCGCTGTGCGGCGTGGTGGCCCTGCTGGTCCTTTGTTCCCGGGGCTCAGGAGGAGGACTACGGAGCCTCTTGGAGAAAAGCAAAGCGAGTCTGGCAACAGGGCATGGGAGTAGGGGAGGAAGACAGGGCAGATGAGCCTGGCTAAGAAGGGGAAGGAAAATGTGAAGGGAGTATCCTTGAACGTGACAGAAAGATCTCCAAGAGACCAAGGTTTAAATGCGAAGCGGCCGATAACGCTTGGAATTGGCAAGAGTGTTTTCTACCATTAGTGGAAACCGTAGCTTGGGAGTTTGGCGATAAAAAAAAGGAAAGTCACGTTTACGTGCAATTAACCCGGCTACTCACTCCGACACCCCGCACAGGCAACGCGCGCGCGCGCACACGCACACGCACGCGCACGCACGCACGCACGGGGGGGGGGGGGGGCGCACCATCCCTCCCGTCCCCTGCGGGCCCAAGCCTCGCTCGGGACTCATCACCAAGCCCACCACGGCAGCCCCCCCGGGTCCCTCCAGGCCACTGCTCCCCGCACCCACCGGAAGCCACGCGGCCCCCCGACACTCGACCAAAGCCAAGCGCAACAGCGACTCAAAACGAAGCGGAGGGGAAAGAAAAACCCCAGGCGCGTACCCAGCGTGGCGTTCAGGGCAACTATGTCTTTCACGCTGGCCTCTGTTAAAAGGAAACGAACAGACAGATCAACAAAGACCAAAGGTCAATAAATAAAACGACCTGAAAAAGTGGAAGTAAAAATTGCGGCCACCATCAGAGCCAGCCTGCCTGAGATTGACCCTGAGTGCCGACCCCCTACCGCCCCGCAGTGGTCCTGGCTCCCGGGGTGGGGGTGGGGGTGGGGGTCGCTCGGAGACCACCCCACCCCCACCCTGAGAGCATCCAGGCCTGCGGAGCCCTCACCGGCCCGCCCCACACCCCCCCCCTCCCCAGTACTGACCCAGGATCACCAGGCCCTCGGGGTCCACCTCGTAGTCGGCCCTGTAGGGGGCGGGGGCCGAGCCGTTGGCCGTGGACTGTATCTCCTCCGCCAGCAACGCCCGCACCACCTCGGGGCTCAGCATCGGCCGGCGGTGCTCGGGGATTTGGAGGATGAACCAGAAGAAGCAGGTGAGAGGCCCCTCCCTAAGGCAGGCAGAAGGCGGGGCGGGTGGGAAGGGGCCGGACATCCGGCTCCGGTGGGGGAGACAGCCAAGCTAGGCTCGTGCCCACTACCCCCCCCCCCCCCCGCGCTGTGGTCCCCCTTCACGTGGAAACCTCCTCCCGACAAACCCGGAGCGAGGCGCTCTCTACCTCCCGGCCGCGCGCGGGCGGGGTTCAGGGGTGTGCCACCGGCCGGAGCCGGACATGCACGGGACAGCTGGGCCAGCCCGACTCCCGCCACCCCGACTCCCGTGCGGCGTACGCGCGCCGCACAGCCACGGTCCGGCGTGAGCCCCACCGCGGCCTTGTGCCCATTCTACAGGTGAGGAAACCGAGCTCCGCGAAGGGAAGGCCCATGTCTCGGTGTCCCCATTTCTAAAAACAAGGCCATCGCATCGGAAGCCGCCAGCACCCCCTCCTTGTCCCTGAGTCTCAGGTTCTAGTGAGGGGTGGGGGTGGGGGTGGGGGCCCGGGGCGACTCACCCAAACGAATAGACTGAGCTGGAGTTGTAGTAAGGCCCCAGGCGGGTGCTAGCAATGAGCTCCTTGAGCTAAAAGGAGAGGAGACAGCAGCACCCTGGGGACCCTCTGCGGAAACCCCCTCCCACCTGCGCGCGTCCTTTGCCCTTGTCGGTGGCCCTGCTTGACAGGAACCCACGGGGTGGAGAGGCTTGCCCGAGGTCACCCAGCGGACGAGCCGTGGAAAACAAACTTGACCCCCGTTCCTTTCCCCTCCCCCCATACCTAGGCCTTGCCCCTCAACGCTGCCGCCTACGCCAGCCCACCGATGGCTTCCGTCCCTCCTCCTCAAAAGTCGCCCCTCCACTCCGAAGAGCCCCAATCGGCTCCCCTCCCGAGTCGGGTCCTCACCGCCCCCCGCCACCAGCCACGGGGGCTGAGCTGGTCGGTTTGCGCGCGTGTTCGCAGCCCGGCGCGGACGGCAGGAGGTGCATTTGCGGAGCATCTTGGACACCTTGAACAACGTCCCCACCATCCCCTTTCGACCCCGCGCCCCTCTGGATTATCCGCGCTACAGAGGAAAGAGAGCGTTGGGCGCGTCTCCCAGAAGCAAGTCCCGAGACAAGGGTGTGGGGAGAGTGGCTTCTTTGGGGGTGATTCTGGAGAGCACCGGGGGGTGGGGGGCGAGGAGGACAGGCCGGCAGGGGGACGGCCAGTGTGGCTGTGAAGGAGGACAGGGCCGTGGGCAGCTGAGGCACCGTCCAACACGGAGCCCTGGGAGGCCACCCAGAGCTGGCGCCTCACCAAGGCCAAGGGAGCTGGGGTATTTATCTACCCGCGCCCTGTCTGGTGGCTGAAGGTTACTCCCAGGAAGCACTGCCCCTCAGCACTTCCGGCCTGCCCTCCCGGGCGGGGTGCCATCCCGCAGCCGGAGGGTGGGACGTTCGGGCAGCCCGAGACCATCCCCAGGGCAGGAAACCATCGCCCTGGAGGGGAGGGGATGTGGGTGGGCCCGGACAGCACCCCTGCACGGCCCTGACCTCCCCCAAGGTAAGGCTGCTAGGGAGTGACCATCGGGACTTAACCCAAGTGCGTTTCACCCCCGAGTCCACTGACTTTCCCACCCCCCTGTCCCCCGTTCCCCTCCCGTCGTGCCTGGAAGAGGACCCGGCTCCCAGCGAGGGCTCTGAAGCGACTGACCGACGAGCTCGGCCTGACCGGGGCCCTCCGAGTCCCTCCCCACCCCTCGTCTATTCCCTCCCTTCCCTGCAGCCCTTCCCTACCATCCTCTGGGCTTTGGCCGTTTCACTGCGGAAGGCACTGGACTCCCGGCGGGCGAGGTCCTGGGAGAAGTGGCGATTGAGCACGCGGAGGCTCCCCGAGTACACCTGGCTGACCGTGACCTCCGCCTTGTACCCTGCCCGGGAAGAAACCAACAAGGTCAGCCGAGGGAGCCTCCGGTCTCCCCGACGCCTTCTCCTGCCACCCAAACCCTCAGCTCAGCGGCCGGCATCCCGGGCCTCCGAGGCCCCTCCCCCATCATCATCTTTGCCGCGGACGTCGCGTCGTCCGGTTTGTTCGGCGACAGGGAGGAAAGAAGCCCATAGACGATGGCGTCCCGAAGGCTCCCAGGCAGAAGCTCGGACACAAGAATCAGTCCAGGATACAGACCACACGAAAGCCAGGGGACCCGTGTGGCCGAGAAGGTCAGGTTTCGGGTTAGCGCCTCCGTGCATCCTTCCCTTCGCCAGACTCACAGCCCTGGGTCTCTAGCCCCGTTCATTCGTTTATTCACTCAGTCAGCAAATGGTACTTGAGAACCCTACTGTGTTAGCGCTTGAGGTTTAACAGTGAAGAAAACAACACCCTGCCCTTAATGGTTTGTTGAGCAAGAAAGGCAGACAATAAACGAACAGTTAGAGGCGTCAGTGCCGCAGAGATCAGGGGTGAGGGCGGGCCTCGAACTGGCGGCCAGGGAAGAAGGCGGATGTTAATCTACAGACAAAAAAACGTTCCAGGCAGAGGGACCAGCAAGCGCAAAGGCCCTGAGGCAAGGAGCTCATGTGGTGTACTTGAGGAACACAAGGAGGGAAGGAGGGGAGAGTAGGAAGAGATGGGAGGGGGGAGGGACGGGGGGGGGGGGGGGGACTTGGGTTTTGCCAGAAGGTGGGAGCCGGGGGAGGTTTAAGGGGAGAGGTTAGGTGCTTTGATCTGCTTTCTAAATCGGTCCCCCTGGTGTTGTGTGAACGGGCTGTAAGGGGGCAAGGGTGGAAGCAGGGAGCCCCGCGGCCGTCGGGGGAGGGGGTCTCCTACAGTCGTCCAGTGACAGTGGCCAGGCGAGGGGCGACCAGGCCTGCTGGCCAATTGGGGCCGGGGTGTAAAAGACGGGAGCAAAGGGGGGCATGGCTGGAGGGTCAGGATGGCCACTGAGTGGGCGGGGGGGTGTGGGTCCGGAGGATACGAGGGAGAGCCGTGGACTGCGGTCCGAGGTGCCCTTAGGCATCCTGGTGGAGGGCAAGCCCCGGCGACAGAGGGGCCCAGGCTGGACGGATTTGGGAGTCACCGGGGTATAAAGGACATTTAAGGCCAGGGCCACCGGATGAGACCCTGAAAGAAAAAGGCGGACTAGGGAGAAGGGGAGCCCTCGACCAGCTGAAGGACACGCGGGAGAAGCAAACAGTGTGAGCTGGGGGAAGAGAAAATGTGGGGCGCCCTGGCAGCCACGTGAGGAGAGGGTTTCGAGGAGGAGGGAGGGAGGGGCCTGGTCAGATGCTGCCGGTGGCTCAGGTGCCAGGCGGACAGAGGGCCGGACGTCGGATGTAGCGACGTGATGACTGGCGACTTTGGCGAGCGCCGTTGGGGGTGGGGGCGGGGAGCCAGATTGGAGAGGGTACCGGAGAGGCTGGGGGTGCAGAAGTAGCCTAGGCTTCCTAACAGCGTGGCCCAGGGGCCGGCTCCAGACAATCCCTACCCCGACGCCCACTGGGGCTGGGCCTAGGCTGATGTCTCTGATGCCTGCTCCATAGTGGGTCCCCGTTCCCTTCACAGGGCCTGACATTCACCATGAGACTCGGCCAGTAAGGAGACTAACTTCCGCGGAGTGTTTATGGGAAGTCTCTGATCGCTTGGGCAAGGTGCATTGTCTCCACTCTGGTTCCTTGGCCGCTCACCTTCCTCTGTCCTAGCCCATGGCGTGCTTCCTGGTGAGGGCAGGGGGCTATCTTCAGAGCCTGGCACAGAGCCTGGGGCACAGAAAGTGCTTGGTACTGAATAAGGGAGTGAGTGGATGAATGAATGAATGAATGGAAGGATAGACAGATGGACCCAAGAACATGGGCCCATTGCTCCTGGGTCTCCCGGGGACCAGTTGAGGGCTGTGATACCAGAGGGGGAGGCCAAACTTCAGGCCAAGGCCAGCGTCCCCTGGCTGCCTGCTCTGGACACTCCAGATCCCCCTTCCCCGTGTGTTGAATTGTAAGCGTGCCCGAGCTGGGGTGTGAAAGCCATCTCTGTGCAGGGACACTCCCCCGGGTGTCTGAGTCCTGTGTCTCCCTCCCCTTCATCCGCACTCATGCTGGGTCCTGGAGACCCAGAGGCGACAGCTGTGGTCCCCACCCCAGGTGCCAGGTACCTCCCGTGCCGCTGGGCCTCCTCCCGAAGAGCCAACTGGCTCTGAGCCCAGGGGCAACCCAGGAGGGCTTCAGGCAAGTGGAGGCAATGTTTACACTCCTGCTTGTCGGTTCACGGGAATTGGGTGCTGTGAGAATACGCCTTCCCCCGCTGGAGGGAGCTGGGGGCGCTTGACTCCAGCAAGGAACTTGCCCTTGACCTGAGCCCAGGACCTAGAACGTAGGTGCAGGAGGTCTCCCATCTCACAGGACGGCAGAAAGACTCAGAGAAGAAGTGCCTTGCCCAGGTTCACGCAGTGAACTCCGCATTCCCCGAGCCTGGACTTCCGGTCTCTCCTGGTACGCCCCCGACGGCCATCCCAAGTCCTCCCCAGGCGCCTCTCCCAGATGGGCCCACAGGTTACCTAGGAAATACCAGAGCAGGACCCCCACCGAAGCCAGCACGACAAGGGCCAGCCACAGGGGCGCCAGGCGGAGGTAGTCCCGGACTTTTCTCTTGGAGTCCTTGGGGGCCTTGAACATCCCCTCCGGCTCTGCCTCCTCGCCATCACCTCCATCACCCTGTCCGCCAGCTGCCTGGGGGGCCTCGGCCGTGGGCATCCTGGTGGAGAAACAGACCCGGGTTGGAAACGACCCGGCGTCGGCAAAGGAGCTTTTGCCGAATACCAAGGGTGCACGGAAGACAGCAGCCCTGCCTTTGGGATGGGAAGTCCGCGACTCTGGAAGGCAGTGATTGAGAGAGGGCACCTGCCACCTCCTAGGGTCTTGGGGCCGCTCGCTCCAGAGGGCAAGTGGAGCTGGACTCAGTCGGGCTCTGGAAACGCCACCTTTGCGGCCGCACCGGCCTCTCTGTGGTCCGAGGACAGAGAGGGGCTTCGGTTCCCAAGCCCCCCACCGCCCTGCGATGGTACCCGCAGCCGGAGAGCCCGGAGTGCAAATTTCTATCAACCAGCTCCTCGCGCCCTTGGCCTTCCGTCCACTCAGGCGATTTCCTTCCTCTCGGTTCTCCGTGGCACAGCGTCCCGAAATACCGCTGCCTTCCATTCACGTAAACCCTCCCCCGGCAGCCCCTGAGCCAGTATAATGCTGGGCCACACCCCTGCCCTTCCAGAAGTGCGTCCCTCTGGTCTCCGCCCCCCTCCCCCCCACTCCAGCGCAGAGTGTCTTGGGGCCAGAGGAGGCACAAACTAAAATTCATCGAGCGTCTCGGGAACAAAATTCATTTCATCCGCTCACCCAGGGGCGTGGGGCTCGTTGTCCCTCTGCGTTCCCCTTCCTCGGGCCCACGCTGTGTGGACACTTTACGTGTCTGCCTCAAACCTCCAAACACCGTTCGAGGTTCCGCACCCACTGGGCAGAGGAGGAAACCGACGGCCAGAGCGTTACAGCCACAGCTCAGTCCGGGATTTTCCTAGGCTCAATTTCCCAATGCGGTTTGAGGATCTGTCACTCACGATCAGCTCCGTTTTACAGATGAAAAACCCGACGCCCTAGAGGCTAAGCCACACTGGCCCAGGGTCACACAGCAGGAAGGTGGGGATCAAGCCCAGGGGTGGGCGGGGGGGGGGGGGGGGGGGGGTGTGGTTCTGTCTCCCTGCTCCTGCCAGGACCCTGGGCTGCTTCCTGTAAATGAGCTGTTCATTAACAGATCATGACTTCATAACAACCGGATGTTGCCCCTCTCAGTGCCCTGGGTCTGCGGCTGTATCTTCGGAACCCCCCAAGGAAACTTCTGGGTGTTATTTGGCTTTTCGGGGAAGGCCCTTTAGCCATCCGCCCACCGGCAGGGTCAGGATGCTAGACCCTCGAGAAGTGTCTCACTGCATCCATAAATGCCACTGTGGCTTTAAAATACACCCCCAGATGTGTATGTGGGGGTGAGGGGGTGGGAGGGCTTTCCTTGGGGCTGCGTCTTAGGTTTTCATACAGTGGGTTTTCTGAAAAATGGGGCTCCCCAGCGAAGCTCGAAGCTCTCCCGGCTGGATTCAAGGGGCCTCCTGGCCCTCCTCCCTGCGTCCCTGCTCCCCGTTGCTCCTCTTGGCGTTAAGTCTCTGGCTCCCAGCCACAGTGACCCTTACAGTGTCCCCTCCCCCCGGAGTGCAAGGGAGGAGGGACTGTTGGCAACCCTCAGCCGGGCTGAGGCTCTTCCAGAAGCCATCAGTACCCACGGGGCCGCAGCCGAGGATGGCCGGTGCACATCCTGCGAAGGTCGGGGCAGCCTCGCCCGCCTCCCAAAGCGTCCGCAGCAACCCTGGTGACAAACTGGCCGTCCCGACAGGCTGGCTCGAGGAGAGCCCAGGTCCTCTCTCAGCCCAGGTCCACCGCTTCTGCCAGAGGTGGCCACACCCCTGGTTATATACTCTTGAGCCTGGATCACCAAGGAGCTATTGCGGGATTTCTCGCCCCGCCATGGGGACTTGGGGGCACAGAGGTGAGGTTGAGCGGCTTGGCCGGGGTCTCACAGTTGGTTAGAGCAACAGAACCAGACTGTAAACCCAAGCAGAGTAGCGCCCCGACCCCTATGCTCTGCTGGCTCACGCATCATCGGGGTACCGAGGCGGGGGGTAAACGAGGCCCGGAGAAGGTCAGAGGTCTATTAGGGGAGGCGCCTAGGGGAGCAGTCCAGGGTGGGATGCTCAGCAGGCCTCCCCTCCCTTCTCCCCACCCCCGAGACCAGACCTTCACTCCACGGATTTCATCTTCTTCCTAAGTGTCCCTCACTCCCATCTGGGGGGGGGGGGGGGAGACAGTGAGCATCACAGAGGAGCCCAGTATTAGCAAAGCCACTGGGCAGAAACCCAAGGTAAGATCGGCCCAAGTTGGATCCAGCCCAAGTTGGCAGGGGGGGGGGTGCAATTCATCGGGACCTCCCCATCGCCTCCCACCTGGGCTCCTGGGGCAGACTCCTCCCTGGGAGGACTCCTCCCTGGGGTCCCCATCTCCTGTCTCCTCCAACGTGCCATCACACTGTCACCGGGCAGCACTCCCTGCCCACCTCCAACCGCTCGCCTGCTCAGAACGCCCTCGTGGCCACCTCTGCACCCTTGCTGTAGCGCCCAAGACCCTCCATGGCCAGGCTGCTGCCCACCTTCTCCCGTAGCCCTAACTCCCAACCCGCACATCACCCCGCAGGCCCACAAAGCCACACCTTTGTGCAGCCACGCCCTCCGCCTGAGGACTGCAGGGATCCCTAAAGGCCCCGTGCAAGGCCACCAGCCTGGCGATGGGTCCCCAGGCCCTGGGTAGTAGGCCGCCTCCTCTCCTGGGCGGTCAGATCCCCAGGATGCCTGGCTTTTGGCTTCGTCTCTTCCCCCCACAGGAGAGACAGGCCTGCGTCCTCCTCACCCCTGCTTCCCCGCAGAACCCACAGGCCCTGCTACGTGAATGAGAGAACGAATGGCGAGGGCCCCCAGGTCTCCAGACCCCTGGTACGGTGCTCTCTCCTACACCTTGCTGCTTCCAGGAGGCAGAACCTGGGGCTTGCCTGCCGTGTCCCCCTGAACGACTCCATTTAAAAACAAATTTTTTTTTTAACGTGTATTCATTTTTTGAGAGACAGAGCGTGAGCTGGGGAGGGGCAGAGAGAGAGGGGGACACAGAATCGGAAGCAGGCTCCAGGCTCCAAACTGATAGCACAGGGCCCGACGCGGGGCTCGAACTCACAAACCGCGAGATCGTGACCTGAGCCGAAGTCGGACGCTTAACCGACTGGGCCACCCAGGTGCCCCCGAACCACTCCATTTTTGTCGGGCACCTGCTTGGTGTCGGGCTCTGCACTGGGCACGGGGAAGGGGGGGGGACACGCGCTGGTGAATATGAGCCCTGTCTCCCGTCCTCTTGGGGCTGACAGCCCAGCAGGAGATGGGCAGGTGTGACAAGTGACAGCTGGGAAGATGACCCACGACTCCTGTCTTTTACTATGATACAGTGCCCCCCTCCCTGGTTGCTTCCAGGGTTCAGTCCATCAGAAGGGTCTGTGGTTCTACCCTCCAGCTGCTTCCAGAACCCGACCCCTTCCTGGAACCTCTAGGGCTCCCACCGTCATCCAGGTCAGTATCATCCGTCACCTCGACTCCTGCAGTAGCCGGCTGTGTGGTCACCGCCACTAGCGAATTCCCACACAACCGCCAGAGCGGGCTTTTCACCGTGGGCCCCGCTCGTGGGCCTCACATCGCTCTCCTCCACCTAGAGCGGAGCCCGAAGCCCAGATCACAGCCCACAAGAGCCTATGGGACACGGCCCTGGAGTGTCATTCTGTCCTCTCCCACCCTCTGCTGCAGCCACACCCAGCTCCTTGCCAGACCTTCCACTATCAAGCACGCGGCACCTCAGGGCCTTTGCACATGCTGTTTCCTCTGCCAGGAACGCTTTTCCTTCGGTTCGCCCCAAGGCCTGCTCCTCTCCCTCCGGGTCTTTTGCTCGAATTTCTTCACAGCCCTTCTGGTGACCTACACTGCATGATGCTGAGTGTCCTTTGTCTGTCTCCTCTCTGGCTGAAAGCGGGCACCGGGACAGGGGCTTTATTCTGCCCACCGCTGTGTGCCCTGCTCCCAGGGCAGAGCTCGACCCCCAGTAATTGTCGTCAAGCGAGGGAATGCTGGGATCCCAGCTCCTTCCCGATAGCTGGAGGGCGCTTTGGGCACGCGTGGCCCGGCCGACTTCTCCTGCCTTCCTTTCTCTCTGCTTTCTTTTTCCCCTTGACGCTGGACTTCTCGGCCATCAATTCTAACAATGAAGATGCTACAAGAGGTATACAGGTCAAGGGCCCTGAGCTCGCTCTGCATGAAAAGCGTCACGCGGGTCATTTCGGGAACCCTGAAAGTTCTTGCTCGTCACCTGGCTTTCCCTCTGCCTGGGCTGCCCTCCTCTGACTTGGCCAGCTCCCAGCTGACCCCTGCGCGCCTCCCACCTCCTCTTGGCAGTTCTCCCAGGGTGCCTCAGGAGGGGTGGCTGCTTCTCTGGAGCATCCCAGGCCTCCCCCATCAACGCGCAGTTCACCTTGGGACATTCTCTGTCCCCTGAGGGTGAGCCCCTGGAAGGAGGGCTGGGTGTGCCCCAACTGCCACCGGCTTCTTCTCTGATCTGAGCACCTGGCCCCTTCCCTGGCACCTGCCCCTCTGCCCTCCAGCTCTCCCTTACCCTCGGAGCGTCCTGAGTCGGCCCACCGGAAGCTGAGCTCCCCGGGGGGGGGGGGCGGGGGGGGGCAGGGCCGGGCCACCCCCCCCTGCCTGCCAGCCCTTTACTGGACAGTGTTGCGAATCACATTGTATCTCAGCCTCCAGCAGCCTGGGATGTTCTGCTTTGTTATCTCTATCTAATAGTTGGGAAATGAGGTACGGGGAGAGAAAACGACTTGCCCAAGGTCACTGAGCCACCGCAGGGCAGAGCGGGGAGGAACAGACCAGAAATCTCATCTAGAGCCATGGAAGGCACCTTCCAGCGAGGAGGACCCGGGCCTGGAGCAGATCCCTGCTACGAGCCACGTGGTGTGCGCCCGAGGGTGGGGGGAGCGCGTGAAAGTCCCTTCCACGCACACGCGAATACGGTATAAATATGTGATAAACCCACACACAGATCACAGAGGCAGACACACGTTCCGGTACACACACATCCGTCTGTGACACACGAACTCACGGGTGCATTCCTCAAACTTCACACACGCGCACGCACACGCGGAGCCGGCTGCACGCAGCTCCGGGCCTGGGACCTAAGGGTCCCCTGTTCGGCACAGCGTGAGGCTCGGGGCCCGTCTCCCACACCCGAGAGCCCAGGTGGGTGCGTAGGTAGGGAGCAGGGCACATCCAGTGTTGCGGAGTGTGGGTGGGGAGCTCGGCCTGGCAAACGGGGCCCCTCCTCCGCCCAGTCCCTGGCCCAGGGTCCACCGGCCCCACCGGAATCCAGGCCTCCCAGCCCCCGGAGCCCGCAGTGTCCCCACTGCCCCCGTGCCTGCCCATATACCTGGCCTCACGCTGCCCCGTCTCGCCCCCACCCCGGCTCTGGGGACCCCTCGCCCTCTGCTTACCCAGTCGCTGTCTGGCCGACGGGGCCCTGAAGACCTGTTCTCAGAGCAGGGCCGGAGGCTCCAGCCCCAGAGAGCCAGGCCTGGCTCTCAGAACGGACACTGTCACCGGGCCATTCTTAGATCCTGGTCCCCCGTCCTGGAGGCCCCCGCTTACCTCTGGGAGTGGCAGGTGGGTGCCGGGCCTGCACGCAGGCCCCAGAGCCTCTGTTTGTCCAGGCCAAGGTCTCCCTGCCCCCACCAGCCAGCCTGGGCTGGATCAATGGCCCAGAGCCATGGCCGGGCTGTCTGGCCCTTGTCCCCTGTGGCCTGTGGCCCCAGGCTCCATGGGCCTTCGGCCGGGTTCAGGTCAGCACGGTGACTGAGCCCAGGTAAACAGGCCGGAGGCAGGAGACAGGCAGCGCCCGCCCCACCCCACCCCGCCCCGTGGGCACCCCGGAGGCTGGCGGGCAGGTGCAGGAGATCCGAGCTCTCCCCTGAGGCCTGTTGCCTGGTGACGTTCCTGCCTGGTTACAGCCCCCGGTCCCCTAGAGCATGAGGTTGGGGGGGAGGGAGGGACTGAGGATGGGGGGCTGTGCAGAGGCCCGGGCGGCGGGGGCAGGGGCTCGTGTGGGTCTCCTTACTTAGACTGGGGACCCCGGAGGAGCCAGTGGCCCGGGAGAGAGCAGGAGGCTGGGCCCCTGTGGTCCGGGGACAGAAAGGGGGAAAGCGGGGTCTGCTGCTACTTTCCGTTCAGCTGGACGTGATTTCAACTCCTCCCTGATTCTATAGAGGGGTGCTCTCCATTGAGGCGGCCACTGGCCACAGGGGGCCCCTGAGCCCCTGAGGTGCGGCCAGTCCGACCTGAGACGCGCTTGTGGTGAGATCCAAGCCTCAGGGCGAACAAAGAATGTCCGACACCTCAGTGAGAAGTTTCCACATTGATTACACGCCGGCTGTATTGGGTTAAACAACAACTTATCGCAATTCATCTCACCTGCTTTGTGATGTGTGTGTTGTGTGATGTGGCCGTTAACACTGAAGTCACGATGGCCAGGCAGACGCGGAGGGGCTGACCCGAGTGGAGTCCAAAGAAGCCGGGTCGCAAGGAGGGGGAGGTGTGAGTGAGGAGGGTCGGGGTGAAGGGCACAGCTCTATACCGCGCACTGGCTGCAGGGGGCTGGCTGGGGACTCTGGCTGGGAGGGGGGTGGGGGGCACCTTCCCTGCCCCCGCCGGGACCCTGGGACTGAAGCCCCCAGCCTTGCCCCACCTCCTGTCACCGCAGCCCCCGGGAAATCTTCCCTCCTCCCTCCAGCCTCCCCTCTTCCCCTCCTCCCGGCCCCCCCCCCCCGCTGCAAACTTTCCAAGGGGAAGGGGGTTCTTGGGAGGGTGTGGGGCAGAGAGACTGAGACTTGCGTCTGAGCCGCATCCTGTCGTTCAGAAGGCAAGGTGGCCCCAGACCGTAGCCGGACGGACTGAAAAGCAGGCCTCGTTCAATCGGCATCCTCTGTACTTGGCGGCCACCCGGCCATTGATTGGCCACAGCCCGGGGGGAGGGGCTGGGACTGGGGGGTTGGGGGGGGGCAGCAAATTGCTGAGCGGGGCGTTTGAAAGCAAAAGTGCAAGAATGTCAACTCCCCAAGAGCTCAGAGAGCCACCACGGGCGGGGGACAGCCTGCCCCGGAGTCAGGGCTCCTCTCGGTCCTCAGGGCAGCCATGCGCCCTGGACACCCTTGTCCCGTGGCAGGGGGACACATTCCCACACAGACGGGATAAGAGCCTCAGTGTTCCCAGGGTATCTGCATTTCACGTTCACACTGGGTCCCCTTGGTCTCTAGGGACAGAGAAGCCACCTGGAGGCCTGGCCAGTGAGGCTTGGAGGCCAAGGGACACAGCAGGCTTGATCCATCAGGACAGGGAGGGACAGACCTCAGTGGGCCCACCACACTCAGGGGACGAGGATCCAGCCAGACGTTGGAGAGTTCGAGGACCTGACTGGAGTCCTCTTAGTGACCTGGCGAGCCATGTCACCTGCCATCTTGTCAGCTGTGGGAGGGAGATGATAAAGAATCGTCTGGAGTCGGGAAGATGGAAGGGGAGAGAATTCGCGGGTGCTGTGCCCTCTACACGGGAGGCCTTTCTTTTCATCCGAGGTGGGAGTGAAATTAGAGGTGCGGACGGGCAGGGGCGCCTGGGTGGCTCAGTCGGTTGAGCGTCCGACTTCGACTCAGGTCATGATCTCGCGGTCCGTGGGTTCGAGCCCCGTGTCGGGCTCTGTGCTGACAGCGTGGGGCCTGCTAGGAACCCCCTGAAGACAAAAGCTTGGTCTGTCCTGACCCCACTGGATCCCAGCCGGGCTCACGGGACACACACACACGCTCGCTGAGCGAGCAAATGATGGTTACTGTCATTTCTTTCGATGATGATCTGGTGGGTGTTTTGAGCTCTGGGCCGCGAGCTGGGCCCCTCCTGGGGATGCCTCAAGTCCAGGCTTGGGAGTGGGAATCCGTGACTCTGCTCAGCTGAGGAGGAGACCGAGGTTCCGGGGACGAGAGGCTGACTTGCCCCGGGTCCCACCGCCCGTCTCAGGGACTCTGGCCTGATCCCTTTGATGGGAGCGGTGTCATTTTTCTGGGCTGCCACGAAGAATTACCATCCCCGGGGCTGGAAACAACAGAAATGCGTTCTGTCACGGTTCTGGAGGTCAAGATCAAGTGTCAGAGGTCTAGGCTCGCTCTGGAGGCTCTAGGGAAGATTCCTTCCCTGCCTCGTCCTAGCTTTTGGGCATGGCTAGCAACCCTTGGCATTTCTGAGGTCCAGGGGCTGCGGTGGGGGCCGCGGGGGCGGGCCCCTTGTGTGCCACCCAGATGCTGTCTAGACAGGCGATGGGGAGGACCGAGCTCCCCTAGGCTCCAAGGCGGTGTCTTCGTTTTCTAGAACTGTCCTAATAAGGTACAGACGATGGAGTGGTGTCAAACGACAGAAATTTATTCTCTCACCGCTCGGGAGGCTAGAAGTTCGTGATCAGGGTGTCGGCAGGACTAAGCTCCCTCCGAAGGCTCTAAGGGAGGATGCTTCCTGCCTCTTCCCAGCGTTAGAGGTTATTGGCCGTCCTTGGAATTCATTCAATCTCCGCCTCCATTGTCGCATGTCATGTGTCTGTCTCTGGATCCCTCCTTTCTTATAAGGATGCCAGGCGTGGTGGATTAGGACCCACCTGATGACCTCATCTGATGTACATCTGTGAAGAGCCCTGTCTCCAAAGAAGGTCACATTCATAGCTATCAGGAGTTCGGACTGCGACATATCTTTTAGGGGATGCAAGGTCAACCCCTCCTGGGCAGGGGGAGAGGGGTTTATTGGCAATGCCGCGGACTACTGTTCCAAAGGTCCAAGTGACCCTGAGTCCTCAAGTCACTTCTTTTTCTTTTTTTTTTAATTAAAAAAATTTTATTTTGGGGCACCTGGGTGGCTCAGTCGGTTAAGCGCCCGACTTCAGCCAGGTCACGATCTCGCGGTCCGTGAGTTCGAGCCCCGCGTCAGGCTCTGGGCTGATGGCTCAGAGCCTGGAGCCTGTTTCCGATTCTATGTCTCCCTCTCTCTCTGCCCCTCCCCCGTTCATGCTCTGTCTCTCTCTGTCCCAAAAATAAATAAAAAAAGCATTGAAAAAAAATTTAAAAAAAAAAATTTTATTTTATTTTACTTTTGAGAGAGAGAAGCAGAGCGTGGGCAGGGGAGGGGCAGAGAGAGGGGGAGACACAGACTCCGAAGCGGGCTCCAGGCTCCGAGCCGTCAGCACGGAGCCTGATGCGGGGCTCGAACTCACGGACCGCGAGATCATGACCTGAGCCGGAGTCGGACACTGAACCGACGGAGCCACCCGGGCGCCCTCCCTGCTTCAGAAGCACGTTCCCTCTGCACGTCTGAGCTGCTACCCCTGCCTTGGTCGGCCCCCTCACAAACACAGATGTAACCTGTCACTTCCCCCTCCTTGTGGCCTCTGGGAGCCGTCTCACGGCTGGGAGGAAAGGAAGCTCCGTGAGCTGCGCACATCTTTCCAGTTGCCTTGACCAAGCCTTTAGGGGCTGCCCCGGTAGGGGCCCCGGAGGCCACCTCTGTCACCTCTGCCCAGCACACGGTGAACGTAGAGCAACTCGCTCGCTCTCTCATTACACGGGTGTCAGCACCAACAGGGTGCCGGCCTGTGCTGGGCCCCAGGGCCGCAGAAACAAACAAGGCTCAGTCCCGGTCCTTGAGGGACGCAGCTCAGCCGGGGGAAGACAGACAGTGCGACAGATGCCAGACTGTTCTCTCAGCAGCAGGCAGAGAACGAGGCCCTCGGCGGCACTTAGGGACACTCCTTAGGAATGAGAATCCGTCAGGATGGCCTGTCATCGACTCAAGTGTGAGACCTCGCAGGAATCACTGCCTCAGTGACCCTGCTTCCCTCGCCTATAGAGGGATTCGAGGCTCCTAAGGGCTTCCGGTACCCTTATGGAGGCCCTAAGGCTCTGCGATTTTGTGGGGCGCCCGGGTGGCTCCGTAGGTTAAGCGTCCGACTCCGGCTCAGGTCACGATCTCGCGGTCCGTGAGTTCGAGCCCCGCATCGCGCTCCGTGCTGACCGCTTGGAACCTGGAGCCTTCTTTGGCTTCTATGTCTCCTTCTCTCTCTGCCCCTCCCCTGCTCATGCTCTGTCTCTCAAAGATGAAGAAATGTTAAAAAAAAAAAATTAAAAAAAAGACGCTGTGACTTTGTGATACAGTTAACCAGACATGGGCTGGCCTCATCCCCTCCCCCCCAGAAGAAAAATGGCCATTTCACTCCAGTTTGCAGGTGAGAAAGTGCAGATGTCACTTGTCAACATCATACAGCCAGGAAGTGCTGGGATTCAACCCCAGGACCCCCTGATGTCAGATTCCCCCAGGGACCACCCCCCTTCTGGGTCTGTGTCCCTCCCCCTTGGGGCCCCTCACCCCTTCTGTCCCAGCTCTGGGTCCTGGCCTCTGGCCTCTGGCCTCTGTGTGCAGGCACAGTTAGAGGAGGACTCAGCAGGTCCCGGCCTGGCCCCTTGACACTTTCCCAGCCAGAGGTCAGGGGAGTGGCTTCTGATCAGGGGTTTGGGGGTTGAGGCCACAGTCGGGGACACAGAATGGAAACTCCTCATGCATCACCCAGCCTGTCCTCCTCCACTGTGCGGTCCCTCCTGGCGGCGGGGGCTCCCGGAACACGCTGGTGGGGGGAGGTCACCAGCAGGCCTGGGACTGGAACCCAGCTTACCTGCTTCCCAGTCCTGTGCTCTTCCCAGGGCTCTGCCCAAAGATAAGTTCTTAAGACTAAAACCCAGCAGGCAATAAAAAACTTCCAAGGCACACAGAAGTCCAAGTTTCAACAGATACGTGTACGTTTCTTCTGGTCTCAAAATGCTGTCACAGCCAGGGCTCCTCCCCTGCGGGCAGTTCAGTTTGAGGGCCCAGATCCAAAGGCTGGAGGCATGGAAGCTTCTCCAAGGAGCGGCTTTCTGGCTGCCTTGGAGGAAGCAGCCAGCGCTGGCTCGGGTCCCCCGCCCCCTCCGAGTGCCTCTCTCCTCTGGATACCTTGTGTCATCAGGGCAGCTGTCAACCCAGATGTGGCCGTGACGGCCTGTGGGCTCTGTCCTTTCTGCCGTCCACGTTGGTTCCAATCTATATACAAGTTCAGGTTCTTGGACCTTGTGTGTCCTTCCCTCCTTCCCTTCCTTCCTTCTCTCACCCATCCAGCAATACGCACATTCACTCAATGAACACCCTGTGGCAGGCGCTGGGAGGGACAGCGGTGGGGACAAGGGCCTGCGAGGATCCTTTAGTGTCCCTTCAAGAGCTGCCTTCACTGAGCACTTAGCACGCCTGAGCCTCTGTGCGAAGCACACGGTGTTATTAACTCACTTGATCTCCACAACAACACCATGAGGGAAAGAAGGAGGTACTATTCTGAGCCCATTTTATTTTATTTAAAAAAAAAGTTGTTTTTTTTTCAATGTTTATTTATTTTTGGGACAGAGAGAAACAGAGCATGAACGGGGGAGGGGCAGAGAGAGAAGGAGACACAGAATCGGAAGCAGGCTCCAGGCTCTGAGCCATCAGCCCAGAGCCTGACGCGGGGCTCGAACTCACGGACCGCGAGATCGTGACCTGGCTGAAGTCGGACGCTTAACCGACTGCGCCACCCAGGCGCCCCTATTTTTTTTATTTAAAAAAAAATTTTTTTTTAATGTTTATTTTTGAGACAGAGAGAGACAGAGAATGAACGGGGGAGGGTCAGAGAGAGGGAGACACAGAATCTGAGGCAGGCTCCAGGCTCTGAGCTGTCAGCACAGAGCCCAACGTGGGGCTCGAACTCACAAACTGTGAGATCATGACCTGCGCTGAAGTCAGACGCCTAACCGACTAAGCCGCCCAGGTGCCCCTTGAAACAATTATTTTATGTTTCATATGCTTTAAATATATTTCAGCAACTGTTGAGAACTACAGATTTGGTTCATTCAATTTCTGGAAACTATCGGCCATATTTACCTCACTGGCAAAGCCAACTCTTATAAGTCAAAACAGTTGACCAAATCAGATTTAAACTTTCTTCTTTTTTTTTTTTTAATTTTTTTAATGTTTATTTTTGAGAGACAGAACATGAGTGGGTGAGGGGCAGAGAGAGAGGGAGACACGGAATCTGAAACAGGCTCCAGGCTCTGAGCTGTCAGCACAGAGCCCGACGCGGGGCTCGAACTCACGGACCGCGAGATCATGACCTGAGCCGAAGTCAGCCGCTCAACCGACTGAGCCACCCAGGCGCCCCTCTGGGCCCATTTTAGGGCTGAGATGACCAAGGCACGGAGTGGCCAGTGACTTGCCCAAGGCCACACAGCTAGAACGTGGGGACGCAAGGATTTGAACCGGGAGGACTTTAGCACTCACCCGGGCAAGCTTTTTTTCACTGATTCTCAAGTGCGTGCACGTCTAGCGTCTTACCCAGTCTCTCAGCCATCCAGTGAAACAGGAATGACGGAGTTTCTGAGTTCCGCGTCACAGGGGAGGGCAAGAGGTTCTGAGAGGACAGCACACGTCCCCCAGTGAGTTTGGCTGGGGGGGGGGGGGGACGGCGGTGGGGGGGGCGCCGGAACCCTGGGCCCTCACCCCTGCGTTCTCCTATCTCAAGGCCACTGTTGTTGAGGGTTGGGGGGTAAGCGGTTGGGTTGTTGATTAAACTTAGCTCAGCACGGGTGCCTGGGCCTGGCCACTGTGACAGCCGGGACATCCCCTTGGCTGGCTTGTTCAGAGACATTTTCCACCACCATGATATGACACACTCGAGGCTCCCATCGCAGGGCCCGGCGGGGTGGGTGGGTGGCGAAGGGCTGTGGGAAAGCAAGGCCGGAAGTGCTGAGTGGGGAGAGAGATACAGGTTGGGGGGAGAGGTTCCCCGTCTACAATTCCAGGAAGCCAGGACGCAGAGGGAGGGAGGAGCTGGCGGGAGACGCATCATCTTCCTCTGTGCACCTGGCCTCGTGCCACGCGCTGGGCCACAGAGAGGAGGCTTGCTACTGTCCTTCTGCGGAGTCCCCAGCCCTGGGTGGGGGAGCGACCGTGGAGAACACAGAGAGGAGTAGAGGGACAGCCACACCCTCCTCTGTGGAACCTGAGCCTTTATTGGAAATGGGCTGCATGGGAAGCTTCTGGACGAGTCTCCTGAACTGGGGAGGGAGAGGGACCTGTTGCACGGGGCTGTGGCCAGAGAAGCTGAGCCACTCTTCAGCTAGTTTGGGATACAGTTGGCCGAGGACGTGGAAGAATTAAGATAAGCAGGTGGCAGGGGACAGGCGGACCAAGGAGGAGGCTGAGCAGGGACCCGAGCTCAAGGCGATGCTGCCGCCTCACAAGGGTGGGGACGGTCTCAACTACGATTACAATCGTGCAAAGGGGGCTGCTGTTGTCACTTGTTAATCCGTTGCCGGGAACTTTTAAACTTTTAAACTTCCCTGAGCCTCAGTTTCCTAATCTGCAAAATGGGGGACAAAACACCTGCTTTGCTGGGTCTTTTCAGGCGATGAGGGTAACGCCTGGCAAGCAGTGGCTAAATAAATGTGCCTCTTAATCTTTTCTGAAGTCATCCAGGATGCCAATAATTGAGAGGGCAGAGGTAGGTATTCACCCCAGGATGGACTGTTTCCTCCGTAATTTGCTCGGTGACCATGGACGCTGGAAGTTGCTTGGGGCGGGATCTGGGAAGCGGGGAGAGAGCAGGGATACCAGAGGGACTGGGGAGGTGAGGAACAAATATAGTTCGAGAAATTGGAGGTCTGAGAGGCTGGAAGGCCTGCCCACCTCTCCCTCCCTTTCTCTGATCCCCTAGTCTGCCCGGCTGCCTCCTGCTTCCCACTCCGCACCTGACAGGTCTCCCGGGGCTCTCTGCTGCCTGCTTCCCAGCTGGTGCCGCTCCTCTCCCTGCGATCTGACCCAGGCAGGCCTGTCTCTGCTTCGCCCTTCCTGCCCCTACCAGCTGCTTCCTCCTTGCCCTGTCCCCGGAGGCACAGACTCTGACCCACCCACAACATGTCACATGGTGGCTTCGGCCCCATCAGTCCACCTGGTGTAAGGTGGCCCCTCATTCTGCTCACCGCCAGCTCAAGCCTCTCATCAGACCACGGTGGGGACCCTGGGCATGTTCCCTGGGCATGTCTGCTAATTGGCCCCTCTCCGCTTTCCAGCCCCCAGCCCTGCCTGGAAAATCGGGCCTGGGAAGATAAGACCTTCCACTGTGGAAGGAATCTCAGGGGGATTATCTGGTCCAGATAGGTCACCAGGTGCCAGCTATGATCATTTGGGACCTGCCTGCGGAGTCTAAAGCCGTACCCAAACTTCGCGGGAAGGAGAGCTGTGATCGGTTAGCGATGTCTGGTATGAGAGGGTGCAATTGATTAGCAATGTCTGCCATGGGTGCAGCTTTGTGAACGTCAGATATCGCCATCCGTGATCTGGTCCAACTGTTCAGAGTCAAAGGCACTGAAAGGGAAAAAAATTATATATATATATATATATATATATATATATATAAAACTTTATTTACATTTATTATATTCAATTTATATTATATTACTTTATATTACATTAAATGTACATATTAGTCATATTTTTATGATATTTTATTTTTATTTTCCCATGAGACCATGTCAGAAGGTGCCTAGGCACAGAATAAGAGAAACCTGACTCCTATTAGTGAAAATGATATTCCTCTTATAATCTTTTTGCTTTCTCACTGTTTGGTGCTGGCATGTCTTCAACAGCCTCCCAACACTTGCCAATCTCCTCTTTAAAAACGTTTTTTAGTGTTTTTGTTTTTTTAATTTATTTTTGATAGAGCGTGAGTGGGGGAGAGGCAGAGAGAGAAAGAGAGAGAGAGACACGGAAACACAGAGCCCGAAGCAGGGTCCAGGCTCCGAGCTGTCGGCACAGAGCCCCATGCGGGACTCGGGGGCTCGAACTCGTGAACCGCGAGATCATGACCTGAGGTGAAGTCCGTCGCTCAACTGACTGAGCCACCCAGGCGGCCCGCTAATCTCCTCTTTAAACTAAGAAAGCGGATTTCCAGCTGGCAACAGACGGAGACATTTTGTTTTATTGCATTTACTTTTTAGAGTTCCCTTTTATTTACAGAGAATACCGGTGTCTCCATTCACGGAAGCAACAGGACGATTTGTCTTTAAATACAAGTAAACAAAATAGTGAATGGAGTGACAGGAAAATATTAAGTACACAGTAACAGAGGTGGCACACGCAGGTCACTGATACATACACTACAAATGAGAAATGTAACCGTCCCAAGAACGCTTCAAAGCGGAACCTGACTTGCAGAGCGGTCTCTCGGTTGGTCCCGGGACACAGCGCAAGGGTCTGGGCACGAGCTCGGGTCTGAGGCTCAGATCAGGACCGAGGAGCTCTGTGGCCCAGAACACATGGCATCACATGGTAGGAGGTGGGACATGAGCTGGCCAGGTAATGAAGCTCTTCCGTGGGAAGGATCCAAGACTCAGACAACCTCAGGAAAGGGGAGTTTATTCTTGTTTTCTAAGGAAAACAAGAATCTTGAGTGAACAGTCAGCAGCCTCCTTGGCAGCAAGAGTCTCTGTTAACAGAGCCCGGCGCTGTCCTCTATACAGGACGAAAGTCCTCCGCTGCCTTCTCCGAGGGCGCCTTTTCTGCAAGGACGTGCTCCCAGGTGCCTCCCTCCCTGAGTGCACCCTCTCGAGACAGAGAATAACCTGATTGGCCGGTGCGGGCCCCGCCTCTCTGATTGGGCAGAGCTTATTTTCTGAGCCAGCTCATAGGCTGCTTGTCAGCCTATGGGTGGGCTTGTGTCAAGTGCCCAATCAGGGAGGAGCAGGGCCTATAAATAGAGGACCTGTCTGGTCCCCCGCTGAGCTTGGACGAAGTCCTTTCTTGTATGAGGTTGGGAGTATGGGGGCAAGATTGTGACAGACGTCGCAGGTGTGACCAGTGCCAGAGACAAATGGGAAGAGAGATGGAGAGGTGGTGGGGAGCACCAAGAAGGAAGGGGCCGGCTCTGTGTGTTTGCGTTGGGGGGGGGGGGGGGGGGGGAGGATTGCCATTGTGAAGGGGATGAGCGTCTTGCTGGAATGGGCCCGCTGGAGCCTAGCGGGCATGGGGTTTGCCTCTCTGAGTCTTGACCTCACACGGGTCAAGGCGCCGGGGGTGCTCTGTGCGGTGGATGACGCCCCCTATGTGAAGGCAGCCGGGCACTGGGAGTCCGAGCAAGACGGTTCCAGACGGTTCATTATGTCATCCGGGGGATACGGTGGGGTGCCAGGTACCCCGTGTCAAGTGCGGTGAACGGAGTTGCGCTTCTGGAGGCGGTGTGCCAGCCCCGGAGCCACGGAAGAGGTCCCTCCAGTAGAGGGTGGAGTGGCAGGGGCCCAGATCTGGGCTCCCTGGGACAGCATCGGAACCTGCCACTGACAGGAGGTTCACTTTCCAGCAGCATGCCTTAGGAGTCTGTGAAACCTCCATGGAAACATCCAGCCAGTGTCCCCTCCTCTCCACCCCCCCCTCCTCCCGGGGGATTTGTGTCCATACTGTGGTAAGGACACAGCAGCGAAGCATGCTGAGGTCATGAGAGATCCCAAGGGCGGAGTGACAGAGCCGCTGGGTCTAGCCATCCCGTGACCCCGAGAACTGTCCCTCCAGCACGGAATCTTGAAGCCTGGGCACATGAATGGAAGCAGTGTTTCCTTCCAAGGGAAGCGGACACTTGAGGGATAAGGGGGGTTTGTCCCCTAGATGAAGGAGGCACTGAAGGCACCGGGTGGCAAGCATGTGCCAAGGTGTGGGGGCAGGAGGGAGCTTCTGGTGGCTCAGTAGGAAGGTTCCAGAAGGGAATGCCCCAACACGATGCTGGAGGAGCAGGGGCCAGGCCAAGAAGTGAAGCGGAGGGCAGTGAGGAGGCATGGCAGGGATTTAACCGGGGGAGGCAGCTTAACCATATTTACGTTCTGGAAAGAGCGTTCTCATTGTTCTCATTGCCCTGCGGGGGAGGGGGGGAGGGGGGGAGATGGGGCAGGAAGCCTGCGGAGAAGACCCCTGGAGAGCCCCGAGAACGCTCCCCCAAGAGTGCTTGCAGGGCTGAAGAGGAGGGATGCTTCAGGGACAAAAGCCATGGGGCTCCGTGACTGATGAGGGAGTGGGGGAGTCACGGTGCCCCCACCCCCCCCACTCTGCACTTGGGCCATAGGACCAGGAAGCAGCAACTGAGGTCTTTGGAAGTGAACGGCCAAGTGTGCTAGGTTGGGTGGGGGCCCTCTGGGCAGAGATGTCCGGGGCACGGCTAGAAACCAGGTGACCCAGCAGTGGACAAGCCTTGAGGACAGCGAGCCCTCAACTGGGCCTGGCACCACAGTGGGCAGTGACCCGCCGGGTCGTCCGTCTACCCCGAGCGAGCTGGGTCCTGATCCTGCAGCTCCTGGAGGGACAGGTAGGCATCGGTGTTCAGGGTCAGGCAGGAGGCAGGGGCTCTGAGCTGGCCTTGCCCAGGAGGGCTGGCCCAGGGGAAGCTGACCCTGACCCCCTCCCCAGGGCCAGGGCCCGGGCCCGGGCCCTCCTCTCTTGCTCCTTCCACGGAGCCCTCCAGGGGTGGCTGGATGTCCACCGGCTCAGGTGCCCCTGGCGGGGGAGACATCGGGGGCCGGGGGGCCCAGTCTCTGGGAGCTCCCTCCTGCAGGGAGGGGGCCAGCTTCTTGTCATGAGCTCCAGTGCCCCCCGGGGCCGTGTTTGGGGGGCCCGGGCCGCCGAGGAGGAAGGTGCAGTAGGCGTCTTCCTCCCCGGGCGGAGGCAGCAGGGGTGGCAGGAGAGACCCCGCAGGCGCCCCGGGCCCAGCCTCATCGGGCTCTTCCGTGCAGGGGTCATAGGTGAAGTACACCTGGCAGGCCTCGATCTCCAGAGCGTCCGGGAGGTGGAAGAAGAAATAGCCCTGATTGGTGAAGCAGCTGGTCAGCGAGTGGCCGCTGGTCTCGGCTGAGGACGAGGAGGGCACCTTCTCCTGCTGTAGCAGGAGCAACTGTGTGGCCTTGGCGTCCCTGTCCAGCACCTCCAGCGGGGAGATCTCGGGTGCCGGCGTGTTGGGGCTGAAGGACGACGAGGGGAAGGGAGAGGAGAGCCACTTCTGCCAGGAGAAAGAGCAGCGGGGAGGTGAGTGGGACGCCTCCTCCAGACTCTCAGCCACAACTCCTCTAACTACCGGCTACGCAGGGCGGCCACCTCCAGGAAGGCCTCCCTGACTGCCCGCCCGCCAACTGGCTTGGGGAACCCTCTGGGTCAGCCCGGGGAGTGTGCTTGCTGTAGGCGCCCGGGGGATGCGTTGTCTCCGCGCGCGACTGTCTCTGGGGCACCTGCTGTGAAGCCTGGCGCTGATCTAGGCACCGGGCACAGGGTAAAATCCTCCGTGTGTCTGGTGGGGGCTGGCACCGGTGTGAGAATCAACCAACCCGTGTTGGAAGCGGAAAGGGCCCTGGGGCACATCTCGTTCACTTCACAGATGCCCGGAGAGGGGACGTGCCCCGGGGCCGATCACACAGCCAGTGGCCCCGGGCACCGTGGAAAAAAAAAACTCTCTGGCGGGGACCTGATGGCCCCGCAATTCTCCTCTCCCTCCCAGCGCCGTGGAGCCCCCACCTCCCGCGCCCTCCATCCACGGAGAGAAGAAAGTGCCCGCCTGAGCCCTTCCCACTTGGCTCTGGGATCCGGAGGGCCCTGGCAAGAGCAGGGAGAACCACGTTCCAGTCTGGGCCCCGGCCCCCTCGCTAGCTGTGCGACCCCGGGGGCGGGTCACTGCACCTCTCTGAGCCTCAATTCCACAACAGTGAGCCCCCTCTTTCCCAACTTCCCTGGGGGGGGGGAGTTGGGGGGGGGTGGCAGGAAGTTGTCAAAGAAGAAAATGAAGGTGGGAATTCCTAGCACAGGGTGAAATGCAGGCCACCTGTGAGGGACAACAGATTCCTCGGGCAGGCGGGCGCGATGGGGGCTTCAAGTGGGTTTTTTGAGAACCTCAACAAGCCCTCTGTCCTGGGAGCCCTCAGCAGCCGGACTGTGGTCCCCTGAGTACAGGGCCCGGGCCTGATGGGTTCCTCTGACACCCCTGTGCCCAGCAGGTCTGGGTAGAGGAAAAGAGCGCAGGGCGGGGCGGGGGGTGGGGGGAGGCTGGGCAGGGTCTGTCGCGAGAAGAGGCAGTGGAGGAGGCTAGGGCCCGGCAGCCGGGCATCCAGAAGAAGCAGAGGCCAGTCCCGTGACCAGCACCCGTGTGCCAGGGCCTGGCCGGCCCCCCTCGGAGGTGTGTGTGGTCAGCCACTTCCTGGGCCCAGGGCCTCCATCCACAGTGCCCTGAAGCGGGGGGGGGGGGGGGGGGGCGGAGGGCGCAAGGAGAAGCTTCTCTCCCCCTCTGGCACGCTCACACACTGGCACGCACACTCCCAGATCCCGTGGACAGGGCAGCGGGCCTTGTGGCCCTGTCGCCGGAGGTCCTGGGGTAGAGAGGGAGGAGCGGGCCTCCCACCCCGACACAGAGGAGAGGATGGGGTCCCTCTTGGCCAGCCCCAACCCCCGAGCACATCGTGCCTCCCCAGGGCCTCCTTGGGATACCCCCCCTCCACACCCGAGGGCCGGGGGCAGGCATCTAGGCCTGGGGATGCCCTCATGGGAAGATGGGGTGGTTTGCACCCCTCCGGAAAGGAGCTCACTCCCACCCGGAAGGTCCTAGTCCCTTAGAACCTAGATAGTCAGCCAAGGCTTGCATGAATGCCTCTGTTGACGGGGAGCTCACGACCCTTAGGGCTTTAGGAAGAATTTTAAGGAGATGCATTCCTGCACATCAAGAGAACCGTAGGTTAGCGATCCCCAGTCTTGGGAGTTTTCCGAAGAATTCCAGAAGGGGCCCTGATCCCCGGGAACAGAGAACTCCGGCTCTTGATAGCTCGGGCCCAGCGTGGCTTCCCGGCCTGGCCCCTCGGGGCTCCTCCGGATCTCCTTCCATCCCCACCCCCACCCCCCCCACCGAATCTAGAGAGCCTGGGGAGGGGAGGGTGACAGAAGCAGCCCACCGCATCCCCCACCTCCCTTGACACTTCCTTCCTGAAGCAAGTGTGGGCTCGGGGAGGGGAGGCGACTGAGGTTGAAATGGGGTTCAGAGTGTTACTACTCTCGGGGGCCCACGCTTTAACCGTGAATCTGTGTCTCAAGTGACGAGGTGTGGCTGGAGGACTTGTTAGCACCGGGGACGAGGCAGGGAGCCTGCTCGGGGCTTTGCGCGGGGTCAGAGGAAGCCCTGCGCCCACGAAGAAGGTCTGCGCAAGTGGTGGGGTCGCGAGAATTTGTACCTGGCAAGCCCCGCTCGGTGGACAGACCGGGGACAGTAACTCCCGCTAGGGCCCCTCGAGCACTTACTGTGTCCCAGGCAGTGGGTCCCTACGCCTGGTAACACTATCTCTCTCCCCTTTTTACAGGCGAGGAAACGGAGCACAGAGAAGTTCTCTAACTTACCCAACATCACACAGCCAAGAAGGGGCGGAGCCGGGATTAGAACCCAGTAAGTCTGGCTCAGAAGGGAGGTGCCATTCAGCCTGAGAAGGCCGGTGCCAGAGCTGGGGAAAGGGGCCCACCGCCACCCCGGAGGCTACTCCCTTCCTTATTTCGTCTCCTTTCGCAAAGCGCAGACCCACTCACACCTCTGCCCGCTCTCTGGCCAGCCCAAGCCGGCCGTGCCTGCTTCTGGCCTCCACCTCCAGAGTCCTACCTGGAAATCTCCTCCATGCACTGACTTCAGCTGGGAGAAGAATTCTGAGGGATCTGGGATGTGACATTTCAGAACCTTCTTCAGCCTGAACAGGAGAGAGGGAGGGAGGGAAGGTGGATGAGAAGGGAAGGGGGCCATGGTGTCCGGCCAGCCCCCCACGGCCCTGAAGGTAGGGTACCGAACCCCTCCACATTCATTCATTTGGTCAGTGTCAAGGGAATGCCCAGTAAGGGAGGGGACACAAGAATGGCAAACAGAGAAGGCCCCCGATCTTAAGAAGAGACAGACACGAACCAAGTGTGCGACATTATCATGCATTCTATGCAAACAGAAAGCAGCGGACTGTGAAAGAGAAAATGTAGGGCTGGCGGGGGGGGGGCGGGGGGGGGGCACGTGAGCCAGACCGGTCAGGGACCACACACAGCCAGGCGTCTGGAGTAGAGTGAACCAGGAGGAAGGAGGCAGGAGAGAGGCCAGATCGTGGGTCTCTTAGTCCAGGCTGTCATGGATGGTGGTTCAGGTTGTGCACTGCCCAAGGGCACCCGGTTCTAGGAGGGTAGTGAGTGGGGGCCGACTTCCAGCCCGTGCTCGGCCTGCCAAGCAGAATGCCCCAGTATCTGTAGGCACCTGCTTCAAAATGTAGTCAGAGCCCCAAGACCCCAGAAAGCCCATCTGCCCCGCAGATGTCGGGTCAGCCCTCTCCTCCACCCCCTTCACGTAGGGTCTCTGCGTACCCGGTTTCTTCTGTTTGGGATGCGCTCCCCAACCCCCTCCACCCTGCCTGCTTAGCTCCTCCTTCAGATTTCAAGGGACCCATCACTTCCTTGGAGAAGCTTCTGCCAGCCACCCCTCAGTCAAGGTTCCTCTCCCTGATGTCTGTTTCCAATACATCGAACATCTTCCTTTGCCATCCTCCTCGTGGTGTGTCATTGTACTCGTGTGTGATTAATAAACATCTGCCTTCTCCCATGGGTCTGTGGGCTCCAGATTGCATGCGTGTGGCCTCCCCTGCATTCCCAGCACCCCGCCCCAGGCCTGGCACTGAGCTGGGGCTCAAGAAATAAAGAAATACACCAACGCGTGCCCGGACCTAGAGAGACCCGTGAGGACACACGCGCAGACAGCCGGCATGTCCGCACACACACACACACACACTCAGCTCCTGAGAGTAATGCTCGGGGCAGGGTTGCCATGGGGCTCTCCTTCCTCGGGTCCCCTGAGGCCGGTGCCATCTTTGGGGGTGGGTGGCAGGGCAAAGCCAGGTGTTAGGCAGGGGGGACTCTCGGGGGGGCAGAGGGAGCACCAGCATGTCGGTGCGTGTGTCAGAGGAGAGCACGACGGAGCAGGAAGGGAGGGCGCTCACCATGGCCCGATGTACCGGCAGTTGGCCAGCAGGTAGACCGAGATGATGAAGCCAAAGGCACTGCTGACGCCCATGATGATGTGGCCCAGCCAAGGAAAGGGCACAGCCTCCTTCCCTGGGGCTGCCCGGGGGTGGGAGAAGCAGGGAGAGGGGTTAGAGAAGGGCCCCCATCACCCAGGTCCCTCCAGCATCCCCCTGCCGCCGCTGGGGCCGAGCCCTGGACCCCGTCCCCAGGCCTCCCCCGCCAGCTGCCCTCGGATCACACCCCAGCCAGCCCCTCTCCTGCCTGAGCTCTGTCCCACCCCTTCTGCCCACTGGTACCTGCGGGCCTCGTCCTGAAGGCCAGGGGCTGGCTCCAGGAGCTCCAAGCCTCGTTTTTTGCCCAGCTGGGGCCTGACCCGCACTTGAAGTTCATACTGGGTGTCTGGAGTGAGGGTCTCCAGGCAAATCCATTGCTGGTTCTGCGCGAGGGTCAGCAGGGAGGCCTCCTGGGGCAGAGACAGGCGGGGGTGGGGGCTGTCAGAGCAGAGGGGTCCCCACAGCCCTCCTCACCTCCCACATCAGGGCTGCCTGGGAGGCTGAGCAAGGAGCTCCTTCCTTCCTCGCCTCCAGCCTCCATGCCCCCTCACCCAGTCCTACCAGAAGGCTCCCTGACTCCCCAGTGCTGAGGCCCCAACCCCAAGCTCATCCCGAACCCCTCCCTCTCACTCAGCCTCCACACACAAAGCCTGCCGCCCATCAGCTGGTTCCCCCTGCGGAACCTATTCTAGACCCTTCTCCTTCTCTCCTCTCCTTCCCCCATCTCAGGCAGGGGCTGGTCTCCCTGCTCCCACCCAAACTCTGCTGCAGTCTGTTTTCCACGCGCCCAGAAAGAGGATTTTCCCAGGGACCCCGCCCACCTCTGGATCCCTCGTTGCTCCTCCCCGCTCCCCCCGCCACCACCCCCCTGCCCTCCGCCAGCCCTCAGACACGCAGGGTCTTGTCTTTGCGGTGTCTCTTTCCTCTGCTTGGAAAGCCCTCCCCAAACCTTTGCAGGGTCTGCTCCTCCTTGGCCCTCGGATCCCACAAGCAGCCTTCTGTGGGCACCTGACCTGAGGGCCTGCTCCAGGCCCTCTCAAATGATGTCATCCCATTTAATTTCCTGGGTAGCACTGATCAATATCTCATAGTCTCCAGGGTCCTGTTTGCAGACAGTCTCCCCGCCCTCCATGTGAGTTTCCTGACCCCAGGGGGGGGGGGTGATCTGGTCAGTTTCATCCTCCACCCTCTTTGCCCCCTCGGGAGCACATAGTAGGTACTCAGTGTTTGCTGGGTGAGCGAGCAAATGAGGGAGCGGGTAAGTGAATGGGTCAGTGGATGCTGACCACACCGGATTTGAAGAACGGAAAGGTGGCTTCCCGGGGTCTCTGCAATCTCCCGGAGAGGACAGTCCCCGGCCTCTTGGCTAGGTAAGACCTTGTCCTGGTGCCAGCCCGGCATCTGCCACCAGCTGGAAGCTCTGGATTGTCAGGGGGCACATGGAGGCAGGGGGGGATCGGAGCTGGCAATAGCCTCGGGGCCGCCGTGGCTTGGCTGAGATGAAGGATGGACAGGGTGACCGGGGCAGGAGGGAGGAATCAGGGCAGGGCACTCACCTCCCAGCTGTGGCCTGGGGATCTTTTCCGGGCCTCAAACTCCAGGTATCTTTCAATGTAGTGGGAGGACTGGCGAACTTCCCAGGTTATGTTGCATCTGTGGGTCCCTACGTGGGTGACTTGGAGGGAGTCGGGGGCCATCAGGCGAACTGGAAGCAAGAGAGGGACAGAGGGAGACAGGAAGGGAGAGTGGGCTTGGGGGACGCCGGGACACGATGCTGAGGCGATAAAACCGAGACATGCTGGGATTCCGTGGTCGCCCTCTCCCTCTCCCCGCCCCCCACTCACGCGCGCGCTCTCTCTCTGTCTCAAAAATAAACATTAAAAAAGAGAGAGAGAGAGCTGCCTAGCTCTCGCCCTCTCTTCCTTAGAGACGGCCCCTGCATGGTCTGCGGCTGGAGTTGGACACCCAGTCATTCAACAAACCTTCCCGGAGCACTGCCCAGATGAGGCCTGGTGCTGAGTACTTGGAGTGGAGACAGAGGGATCACAAACACTCCGCCCTCAGGAGCTCACAGCCCAGTGAGGGGAACAGTCCCCTGATCAGGCAGTGAGGACCCAGGACCTAAACACCCTGAAGGAGGAGGCACAAAGGGCTGGGAGAGTCTGGGAAGGCCTCCTGGAGGAGGTGACTCTCCCCCGAGCCCTGAAGGGTGGGTGGGAACTTTCCTGGTGGGAAGAGCCTTGCGGGCTGTGGCACCCGCACGTGCAAGGGCTCAGAGGCACGGAGGGGCACGCTGAATTCGGAGAGCTGGACTTTGGTCGTGGCGGGAACACAAGCCACAAGAGGAGGAGTCCTAGATTGGGAAGCCAGGGCCAGACCCTGAGCCTCGAATAGCAGGGTAAGGAATCAGGACTGCATCCCGAGGGCGGCAGGCAGTGACAGCTCGCACGCGGGTGTGGAGAGAGACTGGGACAGGCAGGATCCCCCAAGGGAAAGACAGGGAAGGAGGTTCCCAGTCCGCCCCAGTACCCGCCCCCCCACCCCCCGCTCCCCCCTGCTTCCAGATTCTTCACTCACGGTTCTCAAAGGGCTTGAATTTCTGGGTCATCAGCACCCTCCACCTCTCCCCTTCGTGGCACGTCACCCTCATGTCCACGGTGTCAGCCGAAGTCAGACTCTGAGTCTGCAAGGGGGGAGGGGGGGGATAGGGGAGGGGGAAGATCGAGACCCCAATAAAAGTGGAGCCCCTCCGCAAGCCCCCCCCAGCTAAAGCAGGGGGTCGGCCAACTTTCTCCGCAAAGGTGCAGATAGTAACTCTTTGTAGCTTTGCAGGTCAAGCCGTCTCGGTCACGACTACCCAGCTCTGTCGCTGTCCTGCGAAAGCAGCCAGAGACAACCCGCAGGAGAACGGGCGTGGCTCTGTGCCAGTGAATCTTAATTTACAGAAAACAGGCATGAATTTGATCCATGATCTAAAGCGGGGTGGGCTGCCTCGGGGTGGGGGAGGGAGTTCCCCATCACAAGAGGTGTGCAAGCAGGTTAACCAACCCCCCCCCCTACCACCGCCCCCGGAAACGTAGATCTGGAACAATAGCTTTGAGTATGAAAGCCTCCCTTCCTCCATTTCTCCCCACCCCCACACCCTGACTTTTGGGGAAGGAAATGGCCAGGTAGTGAGTATCCCCTGCGGGCAGGCAAATGCTCAGGTGCCTTGGCCACTCCTCCGGTGGATTCTTGCTGCAGGTGGGAAACCCAAAGTCATGCATCTGGTCAGCAGGGGCGTCCGGATTCAAACCCACGCCTCTGCACCCAGAGCCTGTGCGCTGTGCGAGCCCATCTCCATGTTCTCCTGCCCCTTAAGAGTGGATATAACCTGCTGGTGCTTGGAAAACGGGCTCTCTTCTCAGCTCCCACTACTCACATCTGGGGATCCAAGGATCAGGTAACAGGCCCAGGAGGCCGATCCCATCGGAAGCAGCTCACAGGATTTGTTCCAAGACCTTCCAAGGCAAAAGAACCTCCTTAGGACAGAAGGAGGGCCCCCCAGAGCCGGCCCTGGGGACGGTCCCCCATCCAGCAGGGCCAGTCGGCGCGGGGCTCTGTGCCAACCTCGGCAGAGGCAGAATTCTGCTCCGCCTCCCGTCGTAGACACCTTCCCCAGCCCTCCCCAGCCCGGCCCCGCAGTAGCCACAGTGACCTTCTAGGGCAGGTGGCCTCCACACGGAAAGCCCTCCAGAATCTTCCTGTGGGGCTTGATGGAGCCTTTGGAACCCCGTAGAATCACCACCCACTCAGAGTCACCTTTGCCACGGCCACCCAGAACGTTTGGGTCACAGAAACCCCTCGCTGACTCCTCCTGGGGAGCCCCCTTCCTTCTCCCCCTTGGCTTCTCAAGTCCAGGGTAACCTTGGCATAACAGGTCTTACAGCTCTGTGTCCCCAGACTACGTTGTCCAGCCCATCCCTGGCCCCTGCACTGCAGCCTGGACCCCTGTTCCTCACGCCCGCCCTGGTCTCAGGCGTCTAAACATCTGCCTCCTAGCTTTTCCAGCCTGATGTGCTGCCAGGGGTCTGGGGGTCCCATCAGTCCAAATGCCCAAAATATAACATCTTGGCGTCTACAAGGAAGGCATTCCAAGAGTCTAAATGGCAATGATTAGAAGACCCACCCTGCCCCGCCCCCCGCCCCCGACTCGAGATGCTGTGGTTTCGCGGGACACTCACCGTTGATCCGGCTTAGCGTGGATCCTACAGGATGTGGCCTGTAGGTCGCCATCCCAGCTCCAGACGCAGGAGATGTTGGCTTTTGAGTTGTAGAAACACGCGAGCTTGGAGGGGTCTGCCGACAAAAAGAGGCGTGAGTGGCCGGCTGCAGGGTGCCCTCCGGGGCCGGCCTACCACCCTGCGCCCTGCACCCTGTGCCCACCAGATGGGCAGGTAGGCGACCCTGCTGGGCAGAAAAGATCTGGGCGGATCCATTTCAGAGAGGACAAAACTGAGCCCCAGAGCCTGCAAGGTCCCAGAGGCAGGCCGAGGCAGAGCAGGGACGAAAAGCCAGTGTCTTCCTTTGGCGTGGGGGGACGTGTGGATACAGCAGGACAGAAGGACCGAGGGAGAAGGTGGACGCCTGATCTCTGGTCCCATCGCCCTCGCCTCCCTCCCTCCCGGCCTCCTGCCCCTGCCGAGAAGCGGGGGTCCTGAAAGGGCTTCTAGATGGCTGTTGGCCACCTTCCCAAGAAAAGCACGGCTATCCAGATGCAGGGTCCTCACCGTTCACCGCTGTGGATGCCCGAGGGATGGCCAGGGGCAGGAAGAGGACAAGGAGGGACAGACACCAGGGCAGACCAGGAGCCGCCATCACATCCATGCATGGGAGCTAGGGAAGGGAGCCCTGGAGGGAGGAAGAAGAGAAGGCACAAGTGAACACCCGCCACTCCGGGCGGCGGGCTGGACCCTACAAAGCCAGCACCGTCCGGCCTCAGGGCCTTTGCACCTGCTGGTACCTCGGCCCCGCCTACACACTCCCTTCCTTCCGGGATTCAGAGCCCCACACGTTGTCAGAGCTGAAAGGGCCCTCTGAGCGAACCCAACCCCTTGTTCAAAAGCTGGAGGAACTGAGACTCAAAAAAAAAAGGGAAGACTTGCTCCAGTCCACACAGCGAGGCCAGCACAGAGCTGGGATTAGAGCCCCCCCCCCCCCCACCGTGCCCCGCTGCCCCTTAATCACACCAAAACCCGTTCATCGGGAGGCTCCTGTAGGCCGGGCTGTTTTCAACTCTTTAAATGAAGCGATAAGGCCATCTACCAGATGATACCCTTATTATCTCCATTTTCAGGTGAGGAAACTGAGGCACAGAGAGGTGAAGCAACTTGCCCAAGGCCATAGAGCGGAAAAGAGGCAGCTGTGGAATCTGAGCCGGGACAGGGCCCAGGCAGGGACTCCGGTAACTTGTCCCACCCACCGAGACCATTCACACGACCGACCGAAGACACGAAGACACGTACTGATGACCTCACAATACTCATGGACCGAGCGGTTTACATACATCAGATAATCTTATCTGCCCAGCAGCTTGGGGGTGGGTGCTTGTCTTAGCCCCTCCCACAGATGAGGAAACTAAGGCTCCGGGTCCTCAACCCGCCAAGGTCACACGCGCAGAAGGGGGCAGAACTGGGATGTCACGGCCACGTTCACTCCCAAGGCCTGTTCTCTCACATCCTCTGTCCCTGCCCAGACCCTGTCCGGGGCACTGGTCCCAGAGGTAAGGCCGACAGCCTCCCTGCCCTGGAGTCCGGGTCCGGCAGGGGCCCAGGCCCACAGTCAGGTCTCCGGTCTGGGTTCAAAAAGGAGCCCAGAGAGGTGCCCATGGGCTCCTCCTTGCTTGGCCCACCGTCCCCTTAGTGGGGTGGGCTTCCCAGCTGGAGTGGGGGTGGGGGCTGGTTACTTCTTTCCTTGGGAACCCCCGACAGCACAGGGCACAGGGTTGGGACCCTAAGGGGGTCCAGCAAGCCCTGCTGTGCCCCCTAGTCGCTCGATCGTGGCCTTGGGCGCAGTCCCTGTCAGTCTCCTGGAGGGTGTCACCCTCGGCCAGCGCCAGCCAGCAAGGCAACCCCATGCCCAAGACAGGACCTGGCACAGAGCCCCAGGGTGAGGGGAGGAGGGTCAGGGAGGGTGTCACCCTCGGCCAGCGCCAGCCAGCAAGGCAACCCCATGCCCAAGACAGGACCTGGCACAGAGCCCCAGGGTGAGGGGAGGAGGGTCAGGGCAAAGGCATACAAGATCACAGGAAGGTCAAGGCCAAACCACAGCCCCAGCAGGGGTGAGCCAGCAGGAGCAGAAGCATTATCTAGAATGAGCTCCCCACCGCTCCCATCAGAAAGGGCGCATGTACCCTCCAAGGTTGCAAAGCACATGGGTGGGGGATGCGTGGGGGGCACCAGAGGGGCTTGGGGCTGGGAGGGCTCCTAGCCCACTCAAAGGAGCCTCGGAGAGGTTAAGGAACCTGCTCAAGGTCACGGGCCCAGCCTCAGGGAGAGCAAGCAAGTAGGACCTCTGAGCCCCAAGCGCCCTTAGCCCTAGGTTCCCACGCACACCCACGCACCATGCCCTTCCCAACTGCAAAGCTGTCCACAGCCACACTGACTCATAGGTCCCCACCACAGCCCGGGAAGGTGGCTGTCGTCACCCGCCCCTTTGATGGATGCCAAGACTGAGCTCTGCACTGCCCAAGGGGCTGGACTCAAAGCCAGTCCTCTGATTTCAGGCGAGGAGATGATAATGACGGTGACAATGATGGTGATGACGGTCCTGATGGTGACAGGGATGATGATGGCGATGGTGACTAATACTCGGCTCTCACTCTGTGCCCCGGTCCTCAGCACTCAGCAGATGACACTTCATTTAGCCCTTACAGCAACCCCGGGAGAAGGTACCATTATGACTCCTTTTCTCAGACGAGGAGGCCAAGGCCGGAGTGTGTGTGGGGGGGGGGGGGGGGGGGGTTGGGGGTGGGGGAAGCTAGGGGTTGAATGGGTCATTACCGCCTGAGTTCCCGCAGGGCTGACGCTGCGGGACTTGGGGTGCTTGGGGGAGGGGGAGGATGTGAGGAAGGAGCTCAGTAGCCAGACCACTGACCTTGACGGGCTCTGTCTTCCCTTGTCCTCCTGGCCACACACACACACACACACACACACACACGGAGGGGGGAGCGGTGGGGGGAGGGGAGGGGGCTTGCCTCTTGCTGTTTAACCCCTGGGGCTCTAGACCCTGGCTGTGGGGCTAGGAAGGGGACCCTCAGAGCTGGCTCTGCCCCTCAGCTCTCCCACCCCCGAGGTGCTCCGAATACAGTTCAGGGCAGGAGACCTCGTTCCCCAGGGCAGGAGAGAGGTGCCCGCCCCTCCAGAGGTGCCCGGAGACACTACTGAGCTGCCCCCTCACACGGCCAAGGGCGGGACAAATCCGGACTCAAACCTGCAGGTCTGGCCTCCCGCCCAGGGCTTCCCTGGCCACCCCGCTTCAGGGCCAGGTCTCAGAGAGGCCCCCCTCTCTCCTCTCCTGCCCCTCAGCCTCCTCGGGAGCACTTCACCCGGGGGGCGCCTTTCCATAGCTGTGAGGAGGGGGCTTGCATGTCCCCCCCACCCCACATCCCTCTGTCCTCTGTCTGGGGCTCAGCAGGCCTCCCCTCTCCCAGTCCTCCCGCCTCTTCCTTCACCCCTCTGGGTTGGAAGGCCCCTTGCCCCAGAGCAGCCCCAGCGTCCCCAGGGATGGGCCGGGCAGGAGAGGTAGGTCCCAGCACTAGGGACCAGCATTTTTTTTCCCCTCAAGCCAACAGCCATGAGCTCAGGACCTGCCTCATTCCTGAGGGATTTCGAGATAAGGCTGGGGGTGGGAGGGGTGGCCGGGAGGGCTGGGAGAAGGAAGTCCGGGCAGATGACGTCCTGGGGCATCTACGTGAGAGCTGAAAGCTGTCCCATGACCTTCCCTTCCAGCGGGGGCTGGCGGCAGGGCCGGGAGGGAGCCCCTGGGTGCCCGGGGACCGAAGGGGGGCAGGGGCGAGGGCAAAGTCACCTGGCTGAGACATGGGGTTGCGGCGCACTCTCTCGGGATCTCTCCGCTGCTGGGGCCACGGCCATTGCCCCAGGGCCCTGCTCCGACTCAGACTCCCAGCCGCCCAGGTAGCAGCTGGCTGATGAGGCCAGCGAAGTAAAACCCCAGGGCCAGCCCACTTCCTGTGCAGAGAGGATGGAGGGGGCAAGGCCTGAGGTGGGGACAGGGGGGCGGGGGGGGGGCCCGGGGGGGGGGGGCAGGGAGAGATCAGGCTGGTGAGAAACTCTGAAACTCCTAAAGCACCTAGAGGCCAGATAAAGATCTCCCTCCCCCGCTGCGGGGTGGGGGGGGGGGGCACCGTGGGTGTCTTGGCAACAGACAGACAGACGCACAGACAGACAGACACACACACACACAATCGCCCTCGCCAAGGCGCCTTGGTGCACACAGGAGCCCCAGGGGGTGCAGCCCTCCCTCACCCTCCTACACGTATCCCACCCCATCTCACACAGGTCACTGCAAACCTCTGACACCTTCACCCAGCCACACACACACTCACACACACACACACACACACTCAGGCCTTACACACACACAGGTGTCCTTTTCGGTGTTCCCAGCGCTTCTCCTCTTATCCCACCCACCTCTCCGAGACCTCCCTTTTCGCCCAGGCTTCCAGGGAGCCCCTTCCTTAGTTTAGCATCCAGAGAGAACTATTTTCCAGGGCTTTGCAAGCAATTTGAGGGCCACTTATTGGACATTCTAGAACCTTCCCTTCCCGCTCAGGTCATGCTTCCTACTCCCCCCCCCCCCCCCTCCGCTCTTTGGATCAGCTCAGGGCTTTTTTTTTTTTTTTTTTTTTCAAATGATGAGAAGCCGCAGGGCCCCTCTTTAGAAAGGCGCACATCTATTCACGTGCAGCGTCCCAGGCCCGGGGACCTGTGAGGTTCCATCCAGCCTCCAGAAGAAGCAGTTCTGTGTTCTCTCGTTGTCCTGACCTTAATGCCCCTGCCTCAGGTGGGGGACTTTCTCATCAGCTGCTCTCTCTTTCAAAGAAAGGGACGGGGCAAGCAGGAGAGGGGTCAGGCAGCTCCAGAGACCCGGCTGTCTGCACAGAAGGGAGAGCAGAACTGACGACCCCGAGAAGAGAGGCAGACCCAGCTCCCTTCTGAGTCGAAGCAGAAGCAACAGGGAGGCATCCTTGAGAAGAGGATGACCTTCTTTGGGGCCTGCCCACAGAGCCACCCTGCCTTCCCAGGGGGAAGGAGGCGTGGTGGTTCCTGTAAGATATACGTGCCCGAAGCACTCACCGTCCACGGCACGTTTAATGAACTCACAATATTCCCTCCTCTCCCCTCCCCTCGAGCAAAGCTTTCTGGCTGCAGGGGCGGGTAGTGAACCACCCCCCACCAAGAGGAGAAGATGGCCAAGATGTCTGGAGCCCAGAATATTTCTGGGAGCTTCTCAAGAAACCAGGAACGTTGGTCCTCCCGGGAAGGAAAGCCAGGTCGGGAAGGGGCAGGGAGAATGTCTTTTCACTGTAGACCCCACATGTACCACCGGCACGTACGTCCTGCCCCAAAATAAATGAACTCGGTTAAAACTTTTTTAAAAGAAACATATGAAAAGAGCGGCGCCTCGGTGGCTCAGTCGGTGAAGCTTCTGACTCTTGATTTCGGCTCAGGTCGGGATCTCACAGTTCGCGGGATCGAGCCCCGTGTCGGGCTCTGTGCTGAGTCTGCTCGGACCAGTGCGGAGCCTGCTTGGGATTCGCTCTCTCCTCCCTCCGCCCCTCCCCCGGCGAGTAAATAAAGAAACATTTTTTTTTTTTAATAAAATCAAAATAAAAACACGTATAAAGAGAAAAGACATCCCCGGGCGAAGCCAGAAATCACAAACGCATCTTGTAATAAGGAGTCGGCACTTTCGTCCACGGGGACGGCATTGGCCTGCCCTGCGTGGCCTGCCTGAGACTCTGCACCTCCCCCAACCCCCTTTCCTTCTTCCCTTCTCTCATTCAAGTTCGGCAAACATTGGCTGAGCACTGAGATGTCCCCGCAGCAAGGGCAGGGACCGGCAGCAGGCCCCAGGCTGGCGTGGGTCCAGGGGAGGGAGGGGGGTGGCTCTAACCAGCCGGGGCCCTGGGAGTTGGGGGGCGGGTGCAGCACCACGTGGCCTCCACCCGCCGAGGCGGCTTGAATAGCATAGTGAGGAGGGTCCTGCTTTGGCCAAAGGGCTCCGGCCAGGACCCCTGAGGTGGAGAGGCAGGGGTGGCTAGGGAGCCCGGAGAGCTTCGACCCTACACGATCCACATCGTCCACCAGCAGTCGGGGGGCTTTGCCCCGGCTGATACAGAAGGGGCCGCGGGTGCCTGAGCTGGATGTTAAAGCCAGGTAGGGGGGCGAGGGCGCAGGCCAGGCTGGGGGCCCAGGGGGTGCACAGAATAGGTGGGGAACAGGTTGCTCCGTCCGGCCCCCGGGCCAGGTCCCACCTGCCATCACCCGCCCCTGAGCCAGGCCCGCAGAAGCCCCCTTACGGGCGTCCCTGTTTCCACTCCTGACCCTGCCCGTCCGTTCTCCACTCAGCAGCCAGAGCAAGCTTCCCCTGAGCCAGATCAGCCCATTTCACTGCAGCAACCCCGCTGAAACCTTCCAGTAGTTTCCAGTGCGTCCATAATACAATTCAGACTCTGCATCTCGGCCTCAAAGCCCCGCGGAGCAGCCTGGCCATCGTCTCTGAACTTTCCTCCGGCTCAGGCGCTGCGGCTGTCAGGCCTGTCCCCACACCTCGGGGCCGTGCGCCCAGATCCCTGCCCGCCCCACTCTCTACAGCGCCAGCCCCTTTCCCATTTTCAGGCCAGGAAATCGAGGCCCAGGGGTCATCTGACAAAACGTGGCAGAGCCAGGATTAGAACCAGGTGCGTCTGATGGAGGACATCAGATTCTCTGAGGTAACCCGAAGAAGAATCCAGAAGCTTCTCCAATGCCAGAGGCCTGACAGAGCTCACTGAGACCTGCCCAGACCTTTATCTCAGGGATTCTGGGGGTTGGACTTAGCCTCCTCCCCTCCCAGCACCGGAACGGCCAAGTGCATCAAACCCTGACTCCTACGACGGCCTCTCCCGTACCCTCCACGCCTCCACCGTCCCCCCCCCCCCCGCCCCGACGCGTCCTCACAGTGCCCGTGGCGAAACAACGGCCCCTCACCCCTGCACCCTCAGCCTTCATAGCAAAGCCCCAGCAGCTCAACTGCCACTGCCCGGGGACCCCACTTCTGTAGGCGCCACAGGCCAAGCACATGTGGGGGCTCCTGGCTTCCTCTTCCTCGCCCCCCACGTAAGCCGCCACCCTCCCCAGTCTCCGCCGTCACTTCGCCAGCCTCCCGGGCTCCAGATCCGATACCCGCGCGTTTCCGTGTTCCCGTGAGTGGCTGGTTCGCCAGCCCCTCGAACACCAGCACCCCAAGCAGCTCACATCTTGCATAAACCATGCCTTCCACTCGCCAGGACTGCTCCAGGGGGACTGGCTGTCCCGCCTTGCCTGGGCCTGAAGGGGTTGAGGGACATGGGACTTTGAGTACTCACGCCTGCAGGGAGCGGAGGGGGGGGGCAGAAAAGTCGGTCACATCATTCCCATCCCACTCGTCCCGGACTAACTCAGCTCCCCGATTTAAAGCCAGTCCTTCCCTGACCCCCCACCCAGCCAGGTCGGAGTCTATGCACGTGCCGGTTACCCCATCTCGTGTCATGACTGTTTATGAGTCTACACTAGGACCCCCCTGGCAGCAGGAACCGTGTGTGACTCAATCCAGACAGCTCCAGAGCTTAGCAATGACCCAGCATACAGAAGATGTCAAGATGCATGGAAGGAAGGAAAAAAGAAAGACTCAAGTGTTCCGAATCGGATACAACGAAGATTCCAGCAGATACAAATTAAAAAACGACTCGGGGAGGAATGTATCGAAGATTCCAAAGGCTCGCCATCGGTGTGGTTTAAAAAATTTTTTTTTCAACGCTTATTTATTTTTGGGACAGAGAGAGACAGAGCATGAACGGGGGAGGGGCAGAGAGAGAGGGAGACACAGAATCGGAAACAGGCTCCAGGCTCTGAGCCATCAGCCCAGAGCCTGACGCGGGGCTCGAACTCCCGGACCGCGAGATCGTGACCTGCCTGAGGTCGGACGCTTAACCGACTGCGCCACCCAGGCGCCCCCATCAGTGTGGTTTTAAAGGGTGGCTCCCGTCGCTGGTGTGAGCTCCAGCGGCACAACCTCTCTGGGGGCGCAATGTGACGACATCCGTCCCGTGACCCAGCAGCGCCGTGTCCCAAGTTCATCCTGCAGACAGAGGCAGGCCCACGTAGGAAACGTGCGCGCCAAGGCGGGAAGCAGCCGGAATGGGCATCGACGGAGGACGCCGGGTAAGCGGAGAAAGGACCATGCAAGGCGACACAGCCGCGACAAACCCAAGCAGGCAATTCTCTGCGCCTGACCCGGCACCATCCCCAGGGGGTGTGGAGGAACCAACAAAAGCCCAGCTCAGAACGAAGTGGGTAACATGCTCCGCCCCGTGCGGGAGGGGCCGATGCGAGTGAGTGTGTAAATGTGAGAAGGTGTGTGCACGCGTGTGGGTGTGTGCACGCGCCTCTTTGTATATGTGCGTTACGTGGGCAGGAGTCCGTGTGTCAGGGTGCACACGTGAGGGTGTGATGGTGAGTAGGTGTGAGCACCCATGCCGGGAGCGTGTGATGGGTGTGAAGGTGCACCTGCGTTGGGGGGGGGGGAGCGTGGAGGTGTGTGAGGGTGGGCATTGGTGAAGGGGTTGCTGTGCGTGTGCGTAAGGCTAACTGTGCGTGCGTGCGAATGTGTGTGAGTGCATGCGTGCGTGCGAATGTGTGTGCATGCGTGCGTGCACGCGTGTGTGTGAGCATGGCTGTGAACTAGCACGTGCACCAAGTGGAAGGAATCCCTAGAGATTTTCCAGCTGGGAGACCCAGGAGGGAGAGGAGGGGGAGGAACTCTCCGGAAGAGTCTCGTGTGCAATTTGACCTTTCTTTCCTGGGAACAGAGTATCCACTTAAGAAAGTGAATAAAATTAGAACCAAATAGGAAACAAAAGTGGAGGACCCTTTGCGGGGGTGGAATTCCCCTGAGGGCTCCTGATCACGTCCCGCCTCTCCCAAGGAACCTGAAAATCCTCCGGTCCCCAGGCCCCTGGGACCACCCCCCCTGCCCCGAAGGAGCCCAGGGAGAGAGGCTCTCTGTCCACACCCATCTCGACTCCCGACCCCTGTCTCCTGACTACCGGGCCAGAGTCCCGTGACGGGGACAGTCCGGAGAGCGCCAGAGACCCTCTACCAACACCTTCAACTGGTTGCCCCCTTTCCCGTGGGAAACAGGTAGAAAAGAATCCTTTCGCTTTTTCTTAAGCGGGTTTCACCAAGATATGTCATCTTTCTCAGAAGACAATCTAGGTGTCGCACCGGCAAAAGAGAATGTGTGATGTTTGCGATGTGTCTGTGAGAAGTTCCTCTCCATCTAGAAGTCGTGCTTGCTTGCCTGTTTTTCTAGGTGTTTTTATTAAGGAATCGGAAGAAAAAAAAAATGTAGAGGCCCCTCTATGGAGCTTGTGTCTGGCTGTCACCACTGCCTACAACGTCGGCTTGGAGGACAGCAGTTAGATGGGGTCAGGAATCGGCCCGAGCTCTGGAACGATGCCTCTCAGTCAAGCCTGGCTCCAGGGCCAGGAACCCCGGACCCCCAGAGAACAGGGGACCCCCGAGCAGTGAGGATGTCAGCTTCCGGCAGTGGGCAGGCGCGAGGTGGGCCACACGTGGCCCTGCATCGCGTAGAGAGAGACTCCACTGACAGCAGAGGTGGCTCGGGCCCGCCACAAAAGGCTGATTTCCAAGAGACGCCGAACGTCCGGATTTCAAGACACGTGAAATCCTCCCGCTTAAAATCCTGGCCATAAATTCTAACGAATACACAACACTCCCCTGCGACCAGGCCTGCCTCAGAAGACAACACAGGAAGGGACATCGGGCGAGGGGGTGGGAGGGTGGGGGTGGCTGAGGTCCAGGGCTGACAAAGGACCCTCTGTTGCAGGTGCTTCTTCTTCTCGGGCGCCGGCCAGATATTTATCTTCCGTCGTGGTCACGGAGCTTTGCAAACCTTTCCTGTGTTTGAGGTGTTTGCTTCTCTCGGCGGGAGCCCGGTGTCCCAAGCAACGAGCCGAAGCACTACTTTCCCAGAGTCCTTTGCAGCGGGGCAGGTGAGCAGGTGACCAGGCTCCTCTACTCTGACGTCTCCGTCGCAGACCTCAGTCTGGGAGCCGGCAAGACTGGCAAGGAGGCCGAGGAGGGTGGCATCAGAGCGTCACGTCCCAGGGGCGCCTGGGTGGCTCAGTCGGTTGAGCATCCAACTCTTGGTTGGGGCTCAGGTCGCGATCTCACAGTTCGTCGGTTCGAGCCCCGCGTCGGGCTCCGCAGCTGGCATTTCGGAGCCTGCTTGGGATTCTCTCTCTCTCTCTGTCCCTCCCCCACTCGCGCTGTCTTTGTCTCTCTCAAAATAAATACACTTAGGGAAAAAAAAAAAAAGAACATCACATCCCAGATGCCACACCCCCCTGAGCCCGATTTGCGGGTCCTGCCGGAGATGCCCCCACATCAGAATATCCTAAATAAATTCCTTTTCCAATGGAGGAAGGCAGGCTGGGTTCTGTGGCTTGCAACTGGAATTCCCAAGGCAGGTGCCTTTGCCACACGCATGGATTTAAGATTTCAGATCTCAGCGCACAGGTTTAAGATTTAAACTTGTCTTTAATTGCCCCCCCAGCCCCCCCCCCCAACCCTTCGGCAATGGCTGACCAGCCCAGGGCGAGGGGAGGGGGGCGGGCAGCAAGGTGAGAAGCTGGTGAAAACATAAGAGAAGTGTGCCTGGGGCGCCTGGGTGGCTCAGTCCATTAAGCATGGGACTTTGGCTGAGGTCATGATCTCACAATCTGTGAGTTCAAGCCCCGCATCGGGCTCTGTGCTGACGGCTCAGAGCCTGGAGGCTGCTTGGGAATCTGTGTCTCCCTCTCTCTCTGCCCCTCCCCAACTCATCCCCTCTGTTTCTCTCTCTCTCTCTCTCTCTCTCTCTCGTTCTCGCTCTCTCTAATAAATAAACATTAAGAAAAAGAGAGAGGTTTGCCTGGCCCGCGGTTTTCCCTGCTGGGGCCACTGGAATAGGATTGGCAGTGTGACGCAGGCCTGGAAGCCAGGTGTCTGAGGGGACAATCCAAGAGGGCCTAAGAAGCACCTCCTACTGCCTGGTGAAATCAAGCGGTAAGTGACCCTAAAAAGGGGGTTTACAGCGCGATGTCTTCCTGGCTGGCTCCATGGTTGAAGGCCTCACTTTCAAGGTCTTAGTGAGACCCAGGTACACACCCCAGTTGGCTGGCTGACCTTGAATCTGTCCCACTGACTTGTTTCCACTTTTGGGTGCTGGTTAAGAAGGAGCTCTCAGAACTAGCAGAGGCCCGAGTATTTGGTGGGTGGCTAGTTTCGCTTTCAGAGTGACTTAGACACGGCCCCATTGTGGGTTCTCCCACCACACGGAGTCACAAACCCACCCTGGCTCGTCTCAACCAGGTCAGCACATGCTCTGTTTACCAAATGCTTGTTCCCCGGGAGGCCCTGCAGCCGGGGCGGAGCTCCTACCACCTGCCGGAGGGGGGGTGGGGGGGGCTGGTGCTGGGCAGGGAGCCTTGCTGGCCGACCCCACCTGCCCAGTGTCCCAGCGTGGTTGAGCCACCGACCTCCCCTGCCCACCCAGGGGCCACGGGCGAGAATATTCATTTCTTCTCTTCCGTTCCGCTGCATTTCAGTCCTCCCGGGGGACGAGAGCGCTGGCTGGGAATCTGGACACCTGACTTCTGGTCCCCGCAGGGCCACCAGCTCACCAGTCACAGGTGCTAAGGCTGCAGGCCAGAAGAAGAGGCTGTGGCCAACTTGAGCCACACAGAGCTAGCCAGAAGAATCTAGAGTGGCTTACAGGTTCTGGAAAGAGCGGGAGACTCAGGCCTCAGGGGGGAGCAGAGGGAGCTCGGAGGAGTAGCGCTACAAAGACCCCCTTCAGGTTCCCCCCCCAGTACCCCCCCAGCTGTTTCCTGGTTCGTTCCACTAGGATTCAGAGAGCCTCGCTGGCTAAATGAGCTCAAACGCCCTCCCCTTGGCTGGAGAGGATGGGGTCCTTTGACCGACGGCTTGACGGCGACCTCACCTGATGCAGGAAGGTAGATTTCCAAAGAGAAGTGGGGCGCGGCTACCAGAAACGGGGGACCAGACAGAGTCTGGATAAGCAGGAGCCAAAAGTGCCCGGCATCCCCTCTTTGGGCTCAGCCTTCCCCGCCCCACATGGATGGGATGGGGTCCTATGAACCTGAAAGCTCTTCCAGGAGAGGCAGCCTCTAGTTGGAGGACTCTGACCTGGGCACCTTGTCGCCCTCGGGGGGAAATGGGACTCTCTTCAGCCCTCAGGGGCAGCCTCTGGGGTGAGGGAGCTTCTCAGGCCCCACCCGGAGGCCCCCCATTTAGGACACAACCGGGCAGGGGCAGGGCTGCCTCAGTGGAGAGGAGGGAAGCTCGCTTCGACCCCCTACGTGAGGCTTGACCAGTGACCTTGAACTCATGGGCCTCCGGGAGCTCACGAGCCAACCTGAAAGCAGCAGAGGGTAAGGGCCCCGGACTGCACCGCTCTCTGTCGGGGGGGAGGCCCGAGGAGCGCATGATTAGCTCAGGTCCTCAGGGCCCTGCTCCCGGGAAGGAGCTTCAAAACAGAGCTGAGGCAGCCAGCTGCACGGGCTGGGAGGCCCCCACCAGCTCCTAACCGATGAGTGATTTGTGTTCCCAGAACACTCGTCACAGGGCATCGAGGGGGACCCCTCGAAACAGGCTGGAAGATGAAAAATAGAGACCATGAGCGAGGGTGTGCTGGGAGAGGCAGCTCGTGTCCCACACTCGGCCATCCACCTCCCTCTACACCCCCTGCCCCCCAGCCCCTGCGGCTGCCCACCCCCCAGCCTCCTCCACCTCTCCAGAAGCACCTAGGATCCCCAGCCTCACCCTTCCCCCAGCCAGGGCTAGGGATCACACCAGGCCTGGTGGCCAGAGGCCAGGAGCGGGGGAGGGGGTTGGGGTCAGGGTGAGGAAAGGGCTGTGGGGCGCTGCGATCAGGAGGATGTGGCCAGTGCCTTCAGGCCTGCGGTTCCAGCCCAGAAGTGCTGCTGGCACCCTGGCTGAGGTCACCTGTGTCTTTCCCGCCGGAAGCAGAGGTGGTGGGAGGGGAGGTGGCTGGGAGGCGGGAGGGGCGGGGGGAAGCTGCGAGGAGTGTGGTTTGGGCTGTGAAGCTCACATCAGAGCGAGCCCGGACACTCAGGTGAGTGGGCCTCGAGAGACGCTGCTTTCCACCGCCCCCCCCCCTTCCTGTTTCCCTTCTCAATTCTCTCCTGAGATCGTCCTCTGCCGGCCCACCTCCCCCCCCCCCCAACATCTGTCCCTCTTCAGGGCCCCGAGCACAGACCCCAGAGGAGGTTCAGAATAGCCCAAAGATATCAGAAACTACAGCATGGCCAAGGATCCGGAGAGCAGAGTGGCATGAAGGACGGGGAAGGCAGAAGCCATACGCTTCCCTGAGAGGTGCCAGGTAAAGGCAGCCAGGAACACCTCCCAGCCCTTACTCTGGGCCAGGCCCCGTTCTAAACACTTGAGGCATGAATTGCTAAATACTGCCAAATGCGGTTTGAGTTCCAACAGCAGGGCGTGCCCAGGAGCTCGTTGGAGATGCAGCATCCCAGGCCCCGAGCCAGACCTGCTGAGTCAGAGTCTGCATTGGAATGCTTGTTTATTTTTGAGAGAGAGAAACCGGAGGAGTGTGAGCAGGGAAGGGTCAGGTAGAGAGAGGGAGACACAGAATCCGAAGCGGGCTCCAGGCTCCGAGCGGTCGGCACAGAGCCCGACGCGGGGCTCGAACCCACGAACGGCGAGATCGTGACCTGAGCCGAAGTCGGACGCTTAGCCGACTGAGCCACCCAGGCGCCCCAGACTCTGCATCTTAAGCACATCCCTAAGGCAGTTCCCGGGCACATGGAGGTTTGAGAAGCAGCCTATTAACTCATTTAATCCTGGCAACACTTTCAGGTTGGTACTCTTCGGGATCCTATTTTATGGCCGGGGAAACTAAGGCACAGAGAGGTTAAGTATCTTGCCCAAGGCCACCCAGGCGGTGAGTGCCGGGGCTGGGACTTGAACCCAGGCCGTTGGGCTCCAGAGGACATGCTCCCAACGGCTAGGCTGCTACTGCCTTTGGCACGAGGAGCCCTGGGAACGCAAAGCCCTGCTGATGGTTCTGTGCCTACCCTGTCTGTGCCACCCCGGCCTTCCAGAACCCAGCTGGCCCTCCCACCGTTTCTCTGACCCCGACCTCTCTCGGGAGAGTCTGAATGGTGTCCCCAGGTGTCCAAGATAAAAACGCCGCGCCGTCAGCATGGAGCATTTTTCAGGCACCCGTATCAGCCCGGCTCTGGGCTGGGAATTACGGTACCCGCCGAAGATCTTCCAGACAACCCGGCCTCGAGGACGCCAGGGCCGAGCGAAGGAGCCAGGGCACAGGCGCGTGTGCGAATGCAGTAAAAATAACCAGAGTTTGTTCGAGGTGTTCAGACACTCCCTGGGCAGCTGCCTCTTCAGGGCAGACTTCACGGAGGAGGCGGCTTTGAGCCAGGCCTCGAAGGCAGAATAATGGCCAACACAGAGCCAGGGGCAGAGACCGGCCTGAGCACAGGGGCACAGGTGGGGATGGACACGGGTGTAACGGGGCCTGTGTGGCTGAAGCAGACGCCTGGAGCTTGAAACATCCCAAGTGCAAGGCCCCTCCAGGGCGAGTGCCCAGGCTCCCTTGATTTCCTCCTGGGATGCAGCGATCACTCCCTCCCGGAGGAGCAAGCCCATTCCGGCTCAGGTGTGCACCCAGGTGTGCTCCAGGCAGCACACCTGTGTACAGGTGGGCCTCCTCCAGGCACACCTGAGCCAGGCAGAGCCAGCCGGCCCGGCGGCTAATGGGGAAGCGAGAGATGCCTCCCAGGCCCAAGGTCCCCACTGCACTGGACGGGCCCCCACAACCTGACCCATACAGAATCCCTTCTGTCTTTAACCTCGCTGCCACTCCTTCATGCCTGGCTCGGAATATTGCACACAAAAGGCACTCGATAATTGCTTCTGAGGAATACTTAGGTGAAAATGCAACAGGGCACGGGGACGTGTGGTCCCAGAAGTTGCCACCAGAGGGCGGTGCTTGCTCCTCCTCGGCCTCTACACAGCGCTCGTGCTGCTGGAGAGGACGCAAAGGCAAGGTGAATGACCCAGATGGATCAGTACCCGTTTCCTACCTGGGAGTTCCGGGGGGGGGGGGGCATGCCCCCGCAAGATAGGATGGGGAAGCAGGCAGGGCCCTGGATTCCAGGAAGACAGCGTGAGGGGAGCCCAAGGAAGGAGAAAGCCAAGACCAGCGACCTACAAAGGGATCTGGAGGCTCTGATGATGAGTCTGAGCTCAGAGAGAGCAGCTATCAGCCTTAGGTCCCACAGCAGAGTGAACCTTGAACTCTGGCCTGCAGCCCTCCAGATCCCTCCATCCCGTTCAGTCCTGGGACAGAGCAGGGAACTTAACCCAGGAGGGTCCTCATCTTTCTTTACTTGGTACAGATCAGAAACAGGGTCACCTCCTTCTCCAGGCCCTGACTGTTAGGGTTCCTGACACAGCTCTCTTCCTCTTGTATCTCTTTCCCTTAGCCCTGGTGATGGTGTCGCCCCCCCACCTCTGGCCCTGACTGCCCCTGAGTGCCAAGGATTCACAGTTCTGCCCCTGCAGCCCCGACCCACATCCTCAGCCCTCCTTCCTCCTCCCTCCCTCCCTCCCAAGTACCACCGTCATGCCCTCAGCCCCAGCTGCTTCTGAAGACAAAAATCTTAAGACTCTTTCTCGTCCTTACCACCACACCCCTGGGCGCCTGTCGTTCCTGGAAGGCTCAGAGCTCTTTCCTGCCTTGGGCTCTTACCACCATGGCCTTCAGCCAGTGGTCACTCTCCGAGGGACGCCCTCCCTGGCCAGCCCCACCCCAGCTAAGGCAGACGCTGGCCTCTTCTGTCCTGCCTCTTGCCCTTCTTTCCCGAGCATTTGCTCTCATTTAACTGTTGGGCATCGGCGGAAGATTTGCTTGGTGGCTGTCTTCCTGGCTGGACTGTGGCACCTCAAGGTCTCAGGGATTCTCTGGCCCCTAAAGCCATGTGTGACTCAAATAGACACTCACACTGTATTTGTTGAAAGGATGGATGGATGGATGGAAGGGTGGATGGAAGGATGGATGGATGGATGGATGGGTGGATGGATGGGTGGATGGATGGATGGACAAATGGACAGATGGATGGATGGAAGGATGGATGGAAGGAAGGATGGATGGGAGGATGGATGGATGGATGGATGGAAGGATAGATGGATGGATGGATGGATGGATGGATGGATGGACAGATGGACAGATGGATGGATGGAAGAATGGATGGAAGGAAGGATGGATGGGAGGATGGATGGATGGATGGATGGACGGATGGATAGATGGATGGGTGGATGGATGGGTGGATGGATGGATGGACAAATGGACAGATGGATGGATGGAAGGATGGATGGAAGGAAGGATGGATGGGAGGATGGATGGATGGATGGATGGAAGGATAGATGGATGGATGGATGGATGGATGGATGGATGGATGGACAGATGGACAGATGGATGGATGGAAGAATGGATGGAAGGAAGGATGGATGGGAGGATGGATGGATGGATGGATGGATGGATAGATGGATGGATGGACAGATGGACAGATGGATGGATGGAAGGATGGATGGAAGGAAGGATGGATGGGAGGATGGATGGATGGATGGATGGACGGACAGATGGATGGATGGAAGGGGAGTCTTGGTATCAGATTGAGGAGGTGTCTGTTCATGCTTTCTTTAATTCGACAGGGATTTACGGGGATCCTGTTGACAGCCCCATGCTGGCCACTACAGAGGTTACAAGAACACCTGGCACCTACCATCTGCATAATTCAAGGCACCTTCTCTCTGGATGGGGGCAGGACAATACACAAATAATTGTAACTAAGGGACCGTGTCAGTACAATGACCACTGGCTTGAAATTTCAGGACAATCCCAGTATTGAGTGATAAGAATAAGCTCTTATTTGACTCTAAGCCTTTTAAGGTTTTATCTAAATCAGTTAGCAAGACAGAAAAAAGAACTGTTCAGTCTCTATAGGCAATTGTGCCTTTAAAAAGTGGTCTTGATGGGTGGGAGACACATAGAGTGTGCCCCGTTCTAACAAAACGCAGGCAGAAGACATTGGCTGGGGCAAACAGGGAGAGCTTCCCCACGCCCACCCTTAACCTCGACCAGTTCTAGAACTCCTATTCATCCAGTAAACAAACATTTATCGAGTGCCTGCTACGTGCCAAGCTCTGTGCCACCAGCAGTGAGCGAAACCGAGACCCCTGCTCTTACAGAAGTCACAGTCCAGCAATGGGGGAGGGGGAGACACCAACAATAAATAAAACGACAAAGCAAACGCCATAGGAATTCGAAGACAAACACTATGGGGAAACCAGAAAACAAGACACAGGGTGCAGGGGCACGATTTCAAATCGGGTGGTCAGAGGAGGTGATGTGAAAATCCGAAAGGAAAGGGGATCTGGGAGGAACTGGAGGAGGGATGACAAGCGGGGACTGTCTTCCGAATTTGCGGGACAACTGCCATGCTCCCCGAAATGTGCCCCGGGACCCCCGATCCGTGCCCTCGCCCCATGCCAGCCTGTAGGTCCTACATGGCATGAGGTGGCTTGACTCGCTCTCAAAAAGTATCTATGAGGGGCGCCTGGGTGGCGCAGTCGGTTAAGCGTCCGACTTCAGCCAGGTCACGATCTCGCGGTCCGTGAGTTCGAGCCCCGCGTCGGGCTCTGGGCTGATGGCTCGGAGCCTGGAGCCTGTTTCCGATTCTGTGTCTCCCTCTCTCTCTGCCCCTCGCCCGTTCATGCTCTGTCTCTCTCTGTCCCAAAAATAAATAAAAAACGTTGAAAAAAAAAATTAAAAAAAAAAAGTATCTATGGGATTTGTGGGCTGATTCGTACAGAATGGAATGCTCCCTGCAGCCTCCTTCTTTGCCTTCTTCCACACGAACTCCTACTCATCCTTCAAGACCCAAACACATAAGGATAGAGTTGGTTGCTCTCTCCTTGGAGCTACCCACCCTTATTCATGCAAGCTTTGCACCTTATACAAACTTCTTTCATAGCCCCCGCTGCACTGTATTTCCCTTCTTTTCCTGAAGGTCCTTCCCTGCACTGGGAGCCCTCAAGGGGATCTGACTTCTGGACCCCTGGAGCCTCCTGGAGATGCTTGGTTAATGGTGGCCGAGTTGAAATGGCCTGCTGTCCCTTCAGCGCTCCCTCTCAGAGAAGTGGTTTGCATTTCTGGGGGCCTGGGGTGCCAGAGCTGAGCTCCTTTGGGATGTGAGCAAGATAATTCAACTTTTGCTAGTTTTAAAGTTGAAAAACAAACAACAAAAAAAAGTGATGTTGAAGATGAGGGCTTGAACCCCAACCAAAGCTCAAGGTGGGAAAAACCCAGAGCCCCAGGACCTTGGCACGTACCATGCCTGGGCTCCCTGACTGGAGCCCCGCCTGAATGTGCCCAGCTCCGTCAGCTCTGGCCGGGGCTTTGCTTCCCTCATCCCAGGAGCCGGACTCAGGCTGGCCCTGCTGGGGTGGAGGCCTCCCTTGGAGCCACCAACGACCCTGGCCACCAGCGGGCAGGGTGAAGTAGACAGCCTGGGCCCTGGGTGGGGTGGGGGCTGGTGGGGTGGTGAAGGGTCCCAGATAAAGAGCAGGTCACTGAGCCTGGGACCAAACACCCAGAGAGCCTCCTTCCAGGGGCCCTGCCTCACTCAAGCCTGCCCTACGCTTCCTGTGTGAGAGGCCCGGGACTCTGGCCTTATTTGAAGGGTAGGGGTGTTGGAGGCAAAAGCTCTGGGACACCCTTTCCCTCCCAGGTGGCTGCATTTTTTTTTTTTAAACAAAGGCTTTGTTTTCCCCAACTTACCATCGGAACATTGTGATGTCCCTGAACTCAGAGTTGGGAACAGATTCACACCATTGGCCCTGGCCAGCTGGTGCGAGCCGGCTCCAGCATGCCCCTGGCTGCGGGGGTCCAGGTTCAAGGGCACGAGCTCCCCTGAGACTCCCCGTGAGGAGCCCGGCCGGCCCTAGCTCGAGGAAGTGTTGCCCCGTCCAGACACCCTCTGAAAAATCCTAGCTCGGGTCCTAGATACTCGTCAGCAAGGCCTGGGTTTGACTCCTTCAAGTGCCCACTGGACAGGTTCAAAATCCCAGGACCCGCAAAGCCGGCTCCTTCCCGCCTCCTGGCTTTTTTCAGTTCCCGGGAAGGGCTGAGCAGTTTCCTACCCCCAGGCCCAGGGCCTTTGCTTATAGACTGTCAGCCACACGAGGGCGGGGCCCGTGTGGATTTTGTGTTCACGGCATCGTCCCCCGGGCCTAGCACGGCGCAGAGCCTGGGAAAAGGCAGTGACTCCGTAATTGTCGAATAGATGTGCACGTGGTACCCAAAGGCACTTATCTGGTCTCTTTCTTCCTCTGTAAAAAAGCAGGGGCGCCCTGGTGGCTCAGCCGGTTAAGCCTCTGACTCTTGATCTCAGCTCAGGTCAAGATCTCACCGTTTGGGAGATCGAGCCCCGAGTTGTGCTCTGCACTGACCGGGCGGAGCCTGCTTGGGATTCTCATAGTCTCCCTCTCTCTCTGCCCCTCCCCTGCTCGCGCGTGCTCTCTCTCTCAAAATAAATAAATAAACTTAAAAAAAAAAAACACAGCATAACCCAACGTCCTACCTTACAATAATACTTAGCATCTTGGGGCGCCTGGGTGAACCAGCAACCTCGACTGAGCTCAGAGAAGTGCGACTCTTCTTGGGAGGGTGGGGGCGGGGCTCTAAGACATGGTGACCTTGGTGCCCCGGGGGTTTGAAGGCCAAGGGGCAGGGCTGACAACTGATAAGCGCTGGGGGACGCTCAGGGCCGATGCTGCCCCCCCCGCCCCCAAGTCTGGGAAGGCTCCCTAGAACCAAGATACCTGGCTGAATCAGATGGCCAGCTGTACCTTTGACGCCTCCCCCACAGCCCCTCTTATCCCGCTTGGGGGTTCGGCCCGGACTCTCAGGGCTCAGAGGTAAACCTTGCTTCCCACAGTTCTGTTCTTCCCAGAGGCTGGGCCGGGTGCGGTCATGTGACCGGCTCTGGCCAAGGAGAAGCTGCAGGAGAGGCTGCAGGAGGGAAGCCTGGTCATCTCACCCGCCCTCGTCATGCCCGATGTGACACGCCGGGGACCCGGGACAGCAAAACGTGTGGCCACCAGCTTGTGGCTGCCGTCCTGTGGCCCTGAGGGAAGCTGGCCTGAGCACAAAGCTGTGGCGTTAAGAGCGCCCAGTGGCACCCTGGGACAACCCGTGATCCTTAGCGAAGCTGCGGGGCTGCTGAACGAACCAGCCCTGGGATTTCGGGTTATTTGTCCTTTCTGACGCCTTATGTTCTAGAAGCAGTCTGTGCCCCCCAAAGCATCCTAACAGGCACAGAAGGGACATGCCACGAAAAGCAGAGGGAGGAAAGGATTCTTTTCTAGGTTCTTATGCGTTTTTTTTTTTTAATCTTTATTTATTTTTAAGAGAGAGAGAGAGATACACACAGAGTGTGAGCAGGGAGGGGCAGAGAGAGAGGGAGACACAGAATCCAAAGCAGGCTCCAGGCTCTGAGCTGTCAGCCCAGAGCCCGACCCGGGGCTCAAACCCACGAACTGTGAGATCGTGACCTGAGCCGAAAGTCGGACGCTTAACCGGCTGAGCCACCCAGGCGCCCCTAGGTTATTTAAAACAGGGAGGAAAGAGCCTGTCTGCCCTGCCGAGAGCTTTGGGAGAGGGTGCCCTGAGCAGACACTGAGTAGATCTGAGCTCCCGGCTACCCCTGGGGGGAGGCGGGCAGAGGGGGAGGAAGGAACGTGTCGGTCTTGGGGTTCCTGGCTGAAGGGGACCGTCGCCCCTCCTCCCCAGCTGAGCCTGGATGTGGGGTACAGAGGAGATCCCCAACAGGTGTGGGGCAGCTGAGACTCAGAGGGGCCATGGCGCCCTCCCAGGCCGAACCCTGGGGAGGCGGCTGAGAACCCGGACAAGAAACGGCCACGCGGTGTATTCAGGCACAGGATCCCGGGCTCAGACAGCTCCCGGAGCGATGCAGAACCTGTGAGACAAGCCCCTGTGCAGAGCGCCCCAAGAGGGACGAGAACCCAGGGGGGCTCCGCAGGAGTGAGCGTGCGGCTCAGCGGGTATGTGGGGGGGGGGGGGACCCAGGAGCCCAGAGCGGTGGAAAGCAAGTTCTAGTTCGCGCACCTCTGTGTTTGTGACACCGATGCGTCCCCCGCCCCCAGCGGGGAACAGCAGTTGGCCAGAGGAAGGACAGGGACGGCCGCCCACACTCACACTCTCACTGCGCTGCTGCCTTGCAGTGGGTCCCCTGTTTCCTCCGTGGGCCCGGACCTCGGTTACTAGTTCCTCCCGCCCACACCCTCACCTCCAGGCAGCAACTTCACACCCCAGCCCGACCCTGCACGGCGCCCCACCCCCCCAGCCTCCCTTCCTGCTGGGTGTGCAAGCCAGCTGCTCCCGGCCACGGGGGCTTAGCCTCGCACTCTTGACTCCTGTCCTGGAAATCCCTCCTTCCTTCCTCTCTGGCTCCCGCAGCCTGCCTTCTGGAAGCAGCTCTGCCCTGCCGGGCCCCACCCCGAGTGTTCTTGACATCTGTTTCTGGTCGTGTTGAGTCTCTGCCTATGTTTTCCCTTCCTCCAGATGCACACGTGGCAGCCTGTGGCTACCGGGCCCCGGGCCGCGGAGCTGGCGGGAGGAGGAAGAAACAGTGGAGGGCGCTGCACGGATTCCAACCCCCCCCCCCCCCGCCACCCCCGGGCCAGGACTCCTGGACCTTGCCTCCCGCGGCTCCTTTCCCCTCCTGCTCAGTACACGTCACCCATCCAGCAAAATGGCCTTGGAGCGCGGGCCGGGCGCCAACCCCCGCGAATGCGCGAAACACCATCACGTTCGGTCTTCATTTGAAACAGAACTGAGACTCACGGGGACGAGGTGACAGGCCCGGTTTCGCGGGCACAGGAGAAACAGTGGTGTCGGCCCCGAGCCAGGAGCTGTTCTAAGGGAACAGGGACCCGGGATCAGAACCCCCCCTGGCTGGGCTCCAGAGCCCACATGCTCTGGAATCTGAGCGCTCACCGCTTCCCTGAAATTTCTCAAGCCCCGTCACTTGGCACTTTCTATTTTCTGGGACGATCAGCGCTGGTTTCACGTTCCTTCCCATCGTCAGTCCAGGGGTCCTGTTCTGGAGTTCTGAAAGTCACCCCGTATAGCCTTGGGCACCCGCAAAGGCCTCCGTGGGCCAAGAGAGGAGGGGCTTTGAACCTGACGTGACAGATAAGGACAATGGGGGGACCCACAGAGACTAGATGCGTTACCCAGCACCTTCTAGTCCTCAGCTGACTCAGGGGGCTTCCCCGGGGCAGAGCCGGCACGGGAGCCCAACTACTGGCACCCAGGCCTGCCCTCTTCTCACTGTCATAGAAAAGTCTAGTAGGGGCAACAGAGCCTGGTAGACCCGTTGCCCAAGCTGAACCCGCCCCCCATCTGGCTGCCCTCCGCCCGCCCCCCTCTGCCATTAAATCTCTTGCCTCCCTTGAAGTCCAGTGGGAATACGGCCCTCTCCCGCCGGATGGCGTCCTGGGTCCACACCGTGCCCTTCCCGGGCCCACAGCACCGCTGACCGCCTCTGGTCCCACCCTGTACAATCCACACTCCCCCCGGCCATGAGAGCGGTCTGCCCCGTTAGTTAGCTCTAACCAGTGACCACGCGGCTCAGAACCCTCCAGCAATGCCCCAGCACGTGGGGGGTCAAGTCCAGACGAAGGCAGACATTCGAGACCTTTTATGACTTGGCCCCTCCTCACCTTTCCAGCCTCAAATCTCATCCTGCCCTTGTCTCTTGCATTTTTCCAAACATTTCCATAGCGTGCTGCCCTCTCCAAGTGCCCAGAGCATAGACCGCACTGGCCCACGGCTATCCCTTGCACCCCACTGTCCCTTTTCCCCCAGATCATGGTGTCTTTCAAACTCCTATTCGTCCTCCGAGGCCCGGCTCAAATGCCCCCTCCACTAAGAAGCTTTCCTAGATCACCCTCTCGAGAATTCTCCACACTCTTCCCCATACTCCAGTGCAACAGAGGAAGATCCTTCCTCCTGTGTGACTTCCGGGCACACCCTACCCAAGCCCATGGGATGGATCCAGCCCACCCGTCTGGGTAGCAGGCCCCCAGGGACACAGCTGGGTTCAGCTGCCTGCACCAGCTCTGTTCCTGGTTTCAACTCAGATCCCTGTCCGATCACCATTCTCCCCGCCCCCCACACCACCCGACCAAGCAATGGCCAAGCTGAGGTGAGGTCCCCTGACTCCTCGTCCAGGCTGTTTTCCATTTCATGAGCCTCTTCGCCCCCTGGCCCTCCTCTCTCTTCCCTTCCTGGGTCACTAACTCTTCGGAGGGAAATATTCTTTTCAAAATATGTAACTGAAAGGGATTGCCCCCGGGGTGGGGAGGTAACCACATGGGCTCGCCAGAGTCACCAGGACTAAGCATTGCAGATCTCCGGGGGACACTGCCCCCCCCCACATTCCTGGCAGCAGGTTTGGGGGGCCTCCAGTTTTCCGGGCCCCTCACCCAGCCCCCGCCAAGACGTTGCCTTCCGGGAGAGCCCCCATCACAAAGATCCAGGGGCTCTTACCACCCATTGGAGAGAAGCCACCAAGCCAGGAACTGGGCTCCTGTGGGGACACCTGGCCCAGGCAGGCATCAGAGGCCACTCTGAACCACGGATAGAGGCGGCATCTGCCACAGGTCCGCTGAGACACTGGGGGAGATGCTCTCTGGGAGCCCTGAGCTAACATGGCCCGGAAATGCCTGGGGACCTTTGACCTCAGCTTGCAAAGGACAAGCTTCAATCCTCCTGCGGGTGCTTGGTGAGAAGTTTCCAAAGCTTTGCTGCCAGAAAAAAAAAAAGGAAAAATAAAGTTTTGCTGCCTTATCAATCAGCAAACCGGCTTGTCCTTGTGACGTGACCATGGCAAAAGGCTCCTGGCGTGGTGGGGGGGGGGGGCAACCTTTACCGCCGGGGGTCGGGGGATGCTGAGAGGGAGTGCTGGTGAGGCCAATGGCGCATGAACAGAGCCTGGACGGAAAGCAGGCCCTGGGATCGCCTCCCCCTGAGTAGCCCCTGACCTGTTAGGAGCCCCTCGGGTGAGAGCTGCAGGGAGTTCAGGTCCAGTGGGAAAACTTCTGTGGCCGTATAGGTTCCAAAGACTCGAAGACTTGTGTCTACCCCCTGCCTGGGTGGGCCACCGGGCTGGGCTAGGCTGAGTCCGGGGGGCCGTTCGTCCTGCACAGCTCGTTCTCACACACAGCACCCAGGAAGCCATCTCACACAGCCACAGGGAGGCCCAGGGGTGCAGGATGTCCCGTCGAGTCTGCGAGGGGAGCCTGCGCGGGTTACGTCAACTGTAACTACATTTACGTGAGTGGCCACCACGCGCTAGCTTGGCCGCCCCCGGGCACCCTGGTGGATGAGTGACAGAGGGGGCCGGTGTCTTGGTGGGTGGGAAGCACATGGAGAGGAGCCCTGGGCTGCCTCCGTCTCTCGAGCCTTCCCCGGGGGGCACCGGCAGCACCGGGACGGGCCGCCCTCCCAAGGTGGGCAGAGGAAGCCGAGCGGAAAGAACCAGCCCGCATTGCCAAAGAGACACATGAACTTTAATCACTCTGGACAAGCAGGGCAGGGGCGGAAGTCAGGCTGGGGGGGCGGCTGGGAGAGCGCCAGCCTCGACGGGACCTGCTCAGGTCCCGCTGCCAGCCCCCAGCCATGTAGCCATGGGTCCGTTGGCTATGAGTGAGCACCAGAAACCACCACTGGGGCCACCTCTGCCCCGGGGTCTGTGTAAGCACCAATGGGCGGAGGCCATCTCCCTCTGGAGAGAGGTTCAGGCCACCCGGGATGGGGGGAGGGGAAGGCTGGACGTGGCCATGCCGGCCCACCCTGGGAGGGGGAGAAAGGACAGAAGGCCTGATGTCCCCTTACTTGACCTTGGCCTCTCCCGGTGCCTGTCTTGGCTTCATGGCTCAGAGGAGCCTCCCCCTGATTGACCCGGAATGTTGGCCGCTTCAGTTCCCTAGACCTGCTGAGGGGTCCAAAGCCCGGCCCACTCCCCGGTGGCATTTGTAAAGGCGGCATCGGGCCAGAGGAGGCGCTGCTGGGCAGGAGACGCCCACCAGGGCTTTAGCACCTTAACCAAGCCTGGAAAGCCAGGGACGCTGGGCTGGCGAGAGAGGCCAAGGAGGGTCAGCGAGCACCTGGGAGCCAGGCACCTTCGGGAGGGTGGGCTGGGAGGGGCAAGAGAACAGAGGAGGGGGAGCCCCAGAGGGATGCGAGAATGGGAGGATGTTGGGAAGAGAATGTTCTGGAGGCTTCCAGAATGTTCCGAAAGTAGAAGCGTGTGAAAGTTCTAGAATCTGGTGGCTCAAGCGGGGTCCACAGCCCAGCCCCATCAGCACCACCCAGGAACGTCTTAGAAATGCAGAATCACGGGCCCCCTCCAGAATCCGAATCGGAATCTGCATTTTGGCACAGCCCCCAAAGTCATTCAGATGCACGTTCAAGTCCGGGACGTGCCGGTTTAAAAGGCTGGGAAAATTCTAGAACGTTTAGGTCAGAGGGCTTCTTAAGATAGGTCCAAGAGAGGAGAGAAAGGGGTGACGGAGGGGAGAAAAGAAGAGGAAGACCATCCAGAACGCCAGGTCCCGGGGGCCCACTTTACGGAGGTGCAAACTGAGGCCTCGCAGGGGACGGCCCTGCCCCCAGCCACCCCCCCCCCGGCCGGAGCGGCCCCCGCTGGAGGCGCTAGTCCTCCTCGGGCTTGATGAGGTGGCCGCTGAAGGTGATGTAGGTGTCGACATCGTCGCTGTAGACGGCGTTCTCCCGCTCGCGCTTGAAGAGCCGCACCCAGACGCGGTCCCCGGGCCCCAGGGCCAGCATCACGCTCTGACTCTGCATGATGCTGCGGTCGCTGGGCTGCGCGTACAGGATGACGGCCGCCTCCTGGTTGTGCACGACGTGCACGTATGTCTCCTTGAAGTTCCAGCTGTGCACGTTGAGGCTGAAGAAGTAGAGGCCGCGCAGGGGGGCGACAAAGTGGCCGGCGGCCAGGTCGAAGTGGCCGTCCGGGTTCACGAAGACGGTGTCAAAGAGCAGCGGCTGGAACCCCTCGCTGCTGTGCAGGGCCGTCTTGCGGCCCACGGAAAAGGCGGAGAAGCGCGTCCGGCACGGGCCCCCGGGGCTGCCCGCCTGCCCCTTGGCGCCCTTGGTGCCCTGCGGGCCGCGCTCCCCCCGGGGACCCTCCCTGCCCAGCTTCCCGGGGGTGCCCAGCAGGCCTCGGTCCCCTTTGTCACCTGTGGGGACAAGAAGGGGAAAGTCAGGGCGGGCGCCCAGGCCTGCGCCAAGGGAGTCCCTCCGTGGGTTTGCGGAAGACGCGAGAAGGAGGCCAGAGCGGGAGCCAGCGTTTACAGAGCCCCTTGGTGCATGCCAGCCCTCACCTCCCTGAATGCCCGTCTAAGGAAGATACCATGACCGTCTCCGGTCCCAGGAAGGTTGAGGGAGTCGCCCAGGGTCACACAGCTCAGGGGAAGCAGGTAAGGCAAGACTCAGGAGGGTCTGTCTTCCGCCTGCCTGTTCCCCTCCTCCCTACAGCGAAGGCGTGGTGTGGCCCCTGGGAGGCCAGGCCCAAACCCCCAGCCAGACTGCAGTGGAGACGTGGGCTACGTGCAGGATGCGCTTTGCGTTTCTGACCCAGAGAAGGAACCCAAGGAAAGTACCTCTGCTTCCCTGAAGGGAAAAGCCTGGGTAGGAGCCAGGCGGCCCTGGGTGGGGATTATGTCCCACCGGGGCGTTTCCCGGTCAGGGTCCTTGGTTGCCTTGTCTATATCTTGAGAAGGATCACGTCCACCTCACAGGGGTGCTCCTGGGCCCTCAACAAAATGTCCTAGGGACAGTGCGCCACAGCCCACACTCACGAGGTGGGATGGCCCACCCAGCGAGGCTCGGCCCGTCCCTGCCTGCCCTGGGGTCCGGCAGCGTCTAACCTGGTCCTCAGGCACGCACGCCTCTGCCCAGCCTTTGTTCCAGGCCGACCCTGAACTCAGGAGACGCAGGTGACCGCCTGTGTCTCCAGGTACCTGACCCCACATATTTGATGATCGCACCATCAGCCCCTCCCCTTGGAGAGACCCGCAGGGCCCTGTGGTTTCCCAAGGTCTCCTAGGACCGTGGCCACACCCGTGGGAAGAGAGGAGGAGGGCCCAGCCCCTGGGAGGAGAGGCCTGGAGACAAGCGGGGACAAAGGGGTCCGCAGCGCTCTGGCTCCACGGCCTCCACGGAGAACGGTCTCATCGCGTGCCCAGCACTTTACAGTTTATGGAGCACCTCTTTGCCCCGAGGGAGGAGGGGGTGAAGGGTGGTTTTAGGAGGGGGTCTCCTTCTCCGTTTTACAAGTGAGGCAGCAAGCCAGGGAGGGAGAGCCGAGCCTGACCCACAGGGCAGAGGTGCCCAGCAGCCGGGGCTGGGACCCGGGAGCCTTGACGCCAGCCAGGAGCCTTGCATCGCGGCCAAGGGTCCACCCCCACCCCCCCCCCGCAACTAAGTCTGACCCGGGTGTGTCCTCCTCGACTCAGGGTTTTCGGAGGGCCACATGGAGGAAGGGAGGCGTCCTCACCCGTGAGATCTCAGGGCCGGAGGGTCTCAGAGGCCAGCCGAGTCCTGGCCCTCCGGAGACCTCGGGCCAGACCCTGGCTCTGCTCCTGACAGCTGTGTGCTCCTAGCACAGCTCCTCCCCTCTCGGGGGCTCAGTTTCCCCATCTGCAAAGTGGGGGGGGGGTGAGGAACGACAAAGTTCCGAGCTCTTGGGGTGGTTGTCAGCGCAGGCAGAGGTGACGGGGGTCTAGGGCCTGGCCCCAGCCCAGCTGCCCGCGGCCCCCAGCAGCAGAAGCCTCTTCCTGATTTTAGAGGACAGGGAGCCAGCTCCGACCTGGACAGCCCCAGGGGCTGCCCACGGGTCTCCCTGCTTCCACCCTGGTCCCCATCTCACTCAGAGGGGAAGCCCAAGTCTGATCGGGTCCTTGCTTCGCCTCCAGCTTCAGCTCCTCCTTTTGTCCCCTGCCCCTGAAACACACCAGACCCACTCCTGCCCCAGGGCCTTTGCACCTGCTGTTCACCTTGGCCCACTCTTCCCCGGATATGGCTTCTCCCTCACCTTCTCATTGAAACTATACTGACCACCCCCATTTAATATGCAACCTACCCCCCCCTTTACCTGCACTCCTGATGCCCCTTGCCCTGCTCTGCCACTGCCACTGCCATAGCATTTTTCACCATCCAACGTCTGTCTCCCTAACGCGGTAATATATTTATTGCTCACTGTCTGCCTCCCCGACTAGAGCGGGAGCTCCGTGGCAGTGGGCTTCTCTGTCTGGTTTGTTCACGCTCCGTCCTCAGAATCCAGAACAGTGCTGGCACATAGCAGGTGCTCAATAAACGTGCGAATGAAAGAAAGGGTCTCGGACAGCCTTCCGTCCTGGTGTTTCCTGCTCCCTCCACCTCACTGACCCCAGCCCGGGAAGAGACCCCCCCAGGCCCTCCCCATCCCCAAGCGGACCCGTCTAGCCTGAGCCACGTGTGGGCACTCACCCTTCAGGATGGTGATGTTAATGTAGGGCCTGACCTCAGGCAGCACGTACGGGAGGGCAGATGGAGAGGCTGAGGACACATCTGCTTCGTCGGCGGGGGTCAGGGAGTCCTCAGGGTCACAGCACCGGCGACAGTACCCAGGGGGACCGGAGGCCACAGCTTCCCCAGAGGTGGGCTCCTGGGTGGGGATCCCAAGCACCAAGAGAGGGAACAGAAGCACCGCACAGAGGAGGCCCAGGGCAGCTATCCCCATGGCGACCTGGAGCAAGGAAGGAGGGGCAGGGACTCTATTTAACTTAACATCTACACCGCACCGATGCCCGGCCTGGAGGCTGCCCGCTCAGCGTCCGCCCACCTGACATAACTCGGGGAGGGAGCGATCGTGCCCCCACTTAACGGACGAGAAGACTGAGACCCACACAGAGAAGCAACTTCTCCAAGGTCACGAAGAGACTGGCGGCGATGCACGGCCTGCAGGCCGAGGCCCCAGAAACCCAGGGCCTGGGAGGGAAACCCCTCTAGGGAGCCACAGGCCAGGAACAGACAAGGGTCCCTGGAGGCCTCTGCTGAGGAGGGTGAGGAAGATGTCCCAGCCACCCAAGAGTCATCACCAGTGAAATGCTGTTTCTGCCCCCCCCCCCCCCGCCCCGCCCCGCCTCCCCGGGGCTTGTGTTCTTGTCACCCGCTCCTCCGTGTCCGGCGAGCACATGCCCCCGGCAGCACGAGGAAGGTCGGTGGACCCTTGGGACAAACACAAAAGATTCTGCAGCCTTGTTCTCCGGGAGGGGGACGCGTGGCTGAGCCCACGGTCTGGCACAGGGGCACCGTGGTCCGGCCAAAGGGGCCAGGAAAGTTCATTTACTCTAGCAGCCAGGCAGCGACATCCGTCAGAGAAAATGCACGGGGCTGTGCCCCATGATGCTGCCCTTGTACCTTTGAGATACAATTGCCTGGGTGCCAGGCAAAAGGAGGTGACTCTCTGGCCGGACGCGTTAGAGACAAATACAGAGAAGACGTCATCTTGGGAGGAATGCGGCACTGAGGGCGCGTGGCTTGGCAAGGGCTGGCGTCAGCCCACCTTCCCTCTCAGCACCTTTGCACCGTCGACAACCCGCGCGACCTCACACGGAAGCCCTGCAGGGAGGGCTCCGGAGTCAATTCATTGGACGGCGGTTGCGTCAGTCATCACAGATCTGCCAATCCGCTGCCAAGGGGGTAAATTGGAATTAAGGAGCAGGCTGAGGAGGTCCGGAAAATTCAAAAGGCTCGGAGAAGCCCAAGGGGCTATGCAGACCCGTCTCTGGCCTTGGCCAAGAGCCGATCCAGGGTTCCAGGAGAGGGCAGGAAGTGGCCGGGACAGCAGACACCGGGGACAGGCGGGTGGGCAGGAAGCCAGGCAGAGAGCCTTTGAGGTGATAGCGGTGTTTGGGGGCTGGCACCTTATCGCAGGATCAGAAACTCAGCTCTTGAAACCAGATTGGCTTTGACACTTCTGGCGTTTCTTTGTTTATTTCCTCTTGGTTCTACTTTAACATTTAGTACGATTCAAAAATATTTTTTTGTGTGGTTAATACGTGCAGAGAAGGTAAAATTATTATTATTTTTAAATGCTACTCTGTCTCCACTGAGCACTGAGGTAACAGAGAGGTTTTAAAAGAGCAGCTCTGGGGGCTGGGGGGGGCAGCAGCGAGTGGGGGGGGGCAGGCAGTCCCCGGAGACACCACCCCTCTCCTTAGAGGTGACCATTCCCAAGCTCCACCTGCTCTGGCTTCCTGGTTCTGCTCAATCAGGCAGATCAGTTTCTCAGAGATCAGCCTAATCTCTGTCCAAGATTATCACCCTCATCTTGTATTTGTAAATGTCACATCCCAGTGATTTTTGAGAAGAGCAAAAACCCCCTCTTTTTCCCCCCCACCCCGGTCATAGAGAGAGACGTGACTTTCTGGGGACAGGGGAGGCCTCGGGGTTGGACCTGAGATCCCGGGAGAGTTTACAAGTTGTGTGACCTCCGGGCTAGCGGCTTAACCTCTCTGGGCCTCCCACTCCTTGACACGTAAAAGCAGAAGAAACCACCACCCGCCTCCCAGGTTGTTTGGAAGGATCCAAAGGCAGGGAAAGTGCCTGACTTGTAAAGGACTCTGACAAAAAGAAGGAAAAGAAGACAGCAGAGGGAAGACCGTTAATAACATTGCAATAACACCGAACGGTGACTATGCTAATCGCGGTGAGCACTGAGTAATGTACAGAATTGCCAAATGACTGGGATGTAGTCATCTACGCCTGAAACTGACACTGCATGTCAATTACCCTTCCATAATAAGCAAATAAAATAAAACAACATGTTCCTTCTGCAACCGACAAGACGTCTTCCCAGGGCCTGCACAGGACGGGACGAGCAGAGTCTCTCCCAGAGGACTGGCACGATCGGGGATCTTTCTGTGGGCCCCGGGCCAGCCGGGAGTCAAAAGCTCGGAGACACAGAGAACTGTAACCTGGGAAGCAGGAAGCAGGAAGCAAGGCAGCCTTGAACTAGAGTATTAATAACCATAGCCATGATCATTGACTGGCCCTGGGGGAGGGTGCCTGGCAGGGATCAAGGGTGAGGGACCGTGTTGTGGTTGGGGGGGGGGGGGCGGGGGTGATCAGGGGTCCCTGCTGCCTCCACTCAGGAGCTGGGAGCTCTCTGGAGAAGGAGGGAGCCGGGCCTGCAGAGTTGAGCCGGTGAGTGTCCAGACAGGGGCAGCCCTTCTGGGGTGAGGGGTGCTGAGATCTCAGTCAGCCAGAGAATGAGCGAGAGGGGCTGGCCAGGGTCAGAGGGAGACAGCAGAACCCAAGATGTGCCTAGGAAGACAGGGGGGGGAGGAAGGGAATTCTGGGCTCTGACCCCAGCCCCCTGGGCCCTGCTGGAGGGAGTTACAGGACCTTTCATCACTCACCCTGTGTCCAGCGGCCTCCACAGCGGCTCACAGACCCCCAGCCTCTGGGCAGCCTCTGGCTCCTTGGCCCATGTCTGCCTCTTGCTGGCCCGGACCCCCAGGCCAAGCAAGCAAGCAAGCTGAAGAGGGAGGGATGAAGGGAGGGAGGGAGGCGGAGGGAAGGCGGAGGGAGCGGGCTGAGCTGGCTTCCCACTTCCCCTCCTCCCCGCCTGCTCCTCTCCAGCTTCTGGGATCCGCGTGGAGATAAAGGGAGCCTAGGGAGCTGGGGATTTCCTTCGCTTAACTCTTTGGCGATCCAGTGGGGTCTGGTTTGATTCAGAGGCCCCATAGAGCTGGAGCCGGAAGGGGCCTGAGTGAGGCCCCCTGATGTGCAGGCTGGAAAATCAAGGCCAGGGAAGGGATGGGACAGGAGCCACCCCCCCCCCCAAGTTGCTCAGGAAGGGGGAGGCAGCGCTAGAATCTGGGGTGGGCCTGGGCTTGGTGGGGGAGGGGGGCTGCGGAATATTTGCAAAGGCTGTAGCCTCTGGGGTCAGAGAATCCGCCAAAGGCAGGCTCAGATGTCCCTCACCCTCCAGCACCCTCTGATTCTGCATTTGTTGAGGACTTACTGCCTGGGCTGGACCTCATCTTTGCAAGGTGAACACCTAAAGGTGTTCCCATTTGTTATCTCAACAAACCCCCCCTCCTCCCCCCGCCAGCCTTGGGCTTTCCCAGGGTCACACGGCAAATGAAGAACCAGAACCCCACAGAAAAGAAGGGCTCCCCCACCCCACACCAGAGTCCCGTGAACACGCCTGGGCATCGCTGAGGGGCAAAGGCTGTCGTTCAGGGTCCGTGCCCTGGGAAGACGGGGGTGGTGACATTACTGTCCTCGGGAGGCACAGAAATGTAGAGACCCAAGGGTGATCGGATTTCAGTCTGGGGCTTCGGACCCCAAACCCCAGGCTCCGCTCAGCTGGGCAAGGTTGGAGGAGAGGATAGCCCCGGGGCTGTGTGTCCTTGACCGCCTCTCCTCTCTGGGCCTCCGTTTTTTCTATCAGCTTGGGGGCTAATCAAACAGCAGAATATCAGGCCTGGGAGGACTCTTCGAGGTGACCTAACTCGATGACTTAATCTGACCAGCAGGGACTCTGTGACCCAGAAAGACCCAGGGCTTTGGCTCAAGGTCACAGCCAAACTGGAGTCCGAGCTGGAATGAGGCTCAGACTCGCCCAGGTTCTAGCCTTGTGCTGCTTTCACCTCCCAAGCCCACGTGGAGCCCCCCCCCCCCGCCCCACCAGGCCTATTTCGGGGTCCCAGGGGCCCCACAGGAAGCAGACTGAAGGACTATGGCCGCTGAGAAAACTCGAAGTCCACGTTGGCCATGCCCTCTCCGTGGCCCTGCCCCAGGCAGCATTCCCAGGGCACTGAGCCAAGGCTACAGAGGGAGGGAGCCAAGGGGAGCCACCCTCCCCACCCTCCCCGAGCTGCTGCCACCAGAAAAGGGCTGAGTCAGCAGCACCAGAGGGGGAGACAGCTCCTGGCTGTCTCTGAGCCCTCTGGCTTAGGACAGGGGGAAGGGAAGGGAAGACGGACCCGACGGGATGGGAGGCTCAGCTCAGGGACACAGGAATAGTTTATCCTCTCGTGTGCCTGCACTGTACTCCGTGCAGCCCCCCCGACAAAGGCTGCTCATCCCCTTTAACAGGTGAGAAGGTCGGGGGCCAGGAAAGGGACTGGGCTTGCCAGGTTCTAAGGCCGGCTCCTTTGGCCCCCAGCCAGGCCGATGCCCCAGAAAAAAAAAAAAGCCCCTCTTTTATTCTGTCCAGAACAGCTGGAGGCAGGGCAGGCAAGACAGCAAGACTCAGATGTATTATACTTCAATATTTTTCCTCTCGCTCTCTCCCACTGTGCCTAAAATGCCTTCATCGATGCAGCATCCCCGGGTCCTCCCAGCCATTCGGAGGATCTCCCCAGCTGGCCAGATAGCTTAGAGACAGAGTTCCAGCTCTGGGGCAGAGAAAAGTGTTAGGTCTCCGCTCCTCCTAGCTGCGTGACCTTGGGCACGCTTCCCTACATCGGAGCCCGGGAGTCCCCGGGCCAGAGGGACACGACGAGGCCGAGGGCGTCTGAACAGCTTGTGGGACACCCGGTGGGGTACCCTGTGTGGGCCACCCATCAGTGCCTCTCCATGGTTACACCGTGAATATGGCAAGGGCATGAGCCCATTCTCATGCACACCCGAGTCAGAAGCCCTGGGACCCAAGAGACCGCACCCAAGAGAAGCTGGCTTGGCATACCTCTCGTCACTCTGCGACAACCCCCATCAGCAAGGGTGTAACCCCAAGGCAGAAAGCCAAAACCTTCGTCGCCAAGGCCAGAAACCCAGGGCAGAGCTGTGTGTTCCCCAACCACCCTCTTTCCCCCTGCTTACAAAAGATGACTTTTATTCCCTACCTGGCTCTGTCCTAAGGGGGGTTTTTTTACGCATATTAACTCATCGAATCCCTCAGCAAATCTCTGAGTATTATCCCCATTTTATAGATGAGGAAAATGAGGCACAGACTCCCTCTCAGAACCAAGCTCCTAGCCACGCCTAGGTTATTGCCCAGGATTGGGGAACAGGTATAAAAATAGTGACATTCGGTCAGTGCTTACAAAGCGCCAGGAAACGTCTTGTAATTTAAAAAATAAGATGTGTGCTTCTCAAAAATGAGATAGAAGAGAACACATGATTCCTGGAGTCAGCTTTGCAAATTGCGAAAGACAAGTCACCGATCTGACCGCTCAAGGTCAGTAACCAATTAAGAAACTTAACAAAGGGAACCGGGAGGGAGCGCCGCCTGCCGAGCAGGGCCGGCGCGCCGGGTAGCTTGTGTGCGTCCCATCCCACCCGCGGCTTGTGACGCTCCCCACGCGTCCCGCCCCCTTCTTCAGGAGATAATGGGGTAGAGGAGGGGACGAGGAAGATGAAGGGCCCACTGCGACGCGCTTAAGGGGTGGCCCTGGAGCCCATGCACTTTTCCCAAACCCCATTCTCCACAAAGTGGACGGAGGGTCCAAGGGGACCCTCCCTCTCCCCAGCAGTTCGTCCAGCTTCCCCCCCCCCCCTGCGCGGTGACCCCCAGACTTGGTTGTACCGAGCCCTTCCACTGGCTGGTCCTGGGGGAACGTCCACCTCTGGACTCAGTTTCCGTCCTGGACTCGCTGATCCCAAGGGTGTTAACCCGAGTTGGGCGCGTTTAATCCCGTTTCAACCGAAGGGGAAACTGAACGCCCAAGAGGCCCAGCGAAGGAAAGGGCCCGCAGGTCTCAGGACGCCTGCCCGTCGCCCGCCCCCCTGCCCCGCCCCCCAAGAACCCCGTTCGTTAACTGTTAGAGGGGGAAACTGAGGCTAAAGGAAACAGGTGCAGCAACGGTTCCCTCCCCACGGGGCGGCTGGCGGCAGAACCGGGATGAGGAGCCCGCCAAGGCGCGTGGGAGGGAATCCAGCAGCCAACCTTGGCCTCCTCTGGGAAGAAGTGGGGGTGGGGGCGACTCCCCGACCCAGGCCCACCCGCTTCGGCCTCGAGCACTGGGAAAAGCCTGCCACCCGGCCGCGGGCACGCTCGCGGCACCCTCGACACGGCCCAGGGCTCGGCCAAACCGGGCCCCACCGCGCCACCGCCGACCGGCTGCGGAGCCTCAGGGCCACTCTGCAGCGGCCTCCGGGCCTCCACCCGGGAAGCCCAACCCCAGGCGGCAGGGAGGAGCCACCGCGGCGCCAGGGAGGGGACTTGGCAGTCTAGGGCCCAGCGGCGTCGAGCGGGCGCGAGCCAGGCCGGACATAGCCGACTCTCGCCGACCGCTGCCGAGGACAACCGAGCAAGAGCCGAGTCCGGCCGGGCCTTAGCGGGTGCGGCCGAACACAGCCGAGTCTGAAAAAGCGGGTCCGAGCCGAAGAGAGCCGAGTCCAGCCGAGCGGAGCCGCGACCAGGCGGAGGTGCCGCGGCGCCCCCTGCCGGACACAGCGCACAGCGCTGGCCTGGGCCGGAGCCCGTGGCGCAGCCCTCGGGTCCTGCGACAGTCCTGTGAGATGCGGGTAGGAGCCCGTTTTACGGATGAGGACACCGAGGCTCGAAGCCAGCCCGGAGTCCCGCAGCGCTAAGACGTGGTGGCGGCTGGGGTCGGAGCCCGATGGTGTGGCTGACCGCTCAGCTGACTGCCACCCGCATGAAGAGGCATTGACGGTTCGCTTCGTTCTCTGTGTAACCGCTGCCATTTGATGGCCCGAGAGGAGAAACCCGCCCTGAGGAGCAGAGGGAAGGCGACGACCCCTCCTTACAGATGGAGAAACCGGGTCTGGGCCGTGTTGACCAAGTGCGGCAGCCGGCCACCAGTTCCCATGTGCAAATATTGACACATTTTCTGGCAATTAAAGCAGACAGCAGGCCCGAGAGGCCGCATCCCACCCTGGCCCTCTTCCCCCCTCCCACCATCCTCTTCACTCCTGCTGTCCTCCCCCCTCCCCCATCCTCCCCACTCCCCCCTGGTCCTCCCCACTTCCACGGTCCTCCCCACTTCTCCGTCCTCCCCACTCCCCCCCCCGCATCGTCCTCCCCACTCCCCCATCCTCCCCACTCCCCCCCACCCTCCCCACTCCATCGTCCTCCCCACTGCCCCCCCCCGTCCTCCCCACTTTCCCCAGGTCCTCCTCACTCCCCCCATCCTCCCTACTCCCCTGTTTTCCCCACTCCCCCCCATCCTCCCACTCCCCCCTGGTCCTCCCCACTTCTACGGTCCTCCCCACTTCCCCATCCTCCCCACTCCCCCTGCCTCATCCTCCCCACTCCCCCCCACCCTCCCCACTCCATCGTCCTCCCCACTCCCCCCCTCCGTCCTCCCCACTTCCCCCAGGTCCTCCTCACTCCCCCATCCTCCCCACTCCCCCTGCCTCATCCTCCCCACTCCCCCCCACCCTCCCCACTCCATCGTCCTCCCCACTCCCCCCTGGTCCTCCCCACTTCCCCATCCTCCCCACTCCCCCTGCCTCATCCTCCCCACTCCCCCCCACCCTCCCCACTCCATAGTCCTCCCCACTCCCCCCCCTGCGTCCTCCCCACTTCCCCCAGGTCCTCCTCACTCCCCCATCCTCCCTACTCCCCTGTCTTCCCCACTCCCCCCAGGTCCTCCCCACTCCCCCCATCCTTCCCACTCCCCCTGTCCTCCCCACTCCCCCCAGGTCCTCTCCCCTCCCCCATCCTCCTCATTCCCCCCAGGTCCCCTTCACTCCTCTCCCTCGTCCTCCCCACTCCCCTCCATCCTCCCCACTCCCCTCCATCCTCCCCACTCCCCCCAGGTCCTCCCCAGTCCCCCCATCCTCCCCACTCTCCCGTCCTCCCCACTCCCCTCCAGTCCTCCCCACTCCCCCCCATCCTCCCAACTCCCCTTCAGTCCTCCCCACGCCCCCCCCACCCTCCCTACTCCCCCCCATCCTCCCCACTCCCCACAGGTCCTCCCCACTCCCCCTGGTCCCCCCAACTCCCCTCCCTCGGTCCTCCCCACTCCCTTTCGTCCTCCCCACTCCCCCCAGGTCCTCCCCACTCCCCCCCCACCCCCAGTAGCAAGCCGACCATAGAGGACACGGGCTCCTGGCTGCCTACTGACCGTGTTCCCGGGGTTGTGTGACCCAGGACTATGTTCCCGGGATGTGTGAACCGGGAGGTGTCCGGAACCCTGGAGATGCCAGGTGTGGCCTGGGCATTTTCTTTGAGCCTGTGAAAAAGTGAGGGCTGGCTTTGCCCTCTGCGCACACGTGCGCGTGCACACACACACACACACACGTGCACAAGTGCATCCCCTTCACTCACCCTTGTGTGCACACCACCGTGACCTGCCAGCCAGGCCTGTGCTGAGGCTGAGGCCGCAGGGCTCACCGGAGGGGGGGACTGAGCCTCTAGGAAGCGACGGAGGTCCCCTGTGGGGCCCGGGCTGGCCTCTTGCCTGTCAGGTCTTCCCTGAGGGCATCACCTGACTACCCAGGGGCCACCCGTGGCCTCGGGGCCCTCTCTCCACCGCCAGCCTTGCTCCTGTCCTGCCACCCTGTCCCCCCGTTTTCACAATTGTTAAAAACTAGAGACACTGGACTGGGGGACTGGGGACTCAGAAAACAGGGCTCTTGGTCCCTGCTTCCGGAGCCGTGACCCTGAGCAAGTCTCATGAGCATCCCAGGCCTCACCGTCCTCAGCTGGGAATGGGTATCGGAGCCGTTCTGGGTACCTGGGCCTCCTTCCCTGCGCCATCGACTCTAGGTTCCTCTTTCGGCTCAGCTGGGCCCTAACGCCTCCCGGGGAGAAGACGTCCACCCTCCACCGGCAGAGGGACTCTTGCTTCTGTTAAAACACTTCCCACGTCAACACAGCACCTAACGCATCAGGCGCGCGTCTAAACTGTGTACAAATATTAACTCATTTAAACCTCCTAACGGTAGAGAAATCTGCCCTCCCTCCCCGATCTCAGAGCGGAGGAAACAGAGGCACAGGAAGGTTAAGTTAAGCGGTTCAGGGCCCAACAGCTAGGGAAGGGAGGAGCCGGGACTCGAACCCAGGCAGCTCCAGAGTCCGCGTGCTTAAGAACTGACTTCTTTCTCTCTCATCTCCGCTGTGACTTCCTTTGCTCCTGAAAGACGGACCTTGCACTTCTCTGCCTTCAGCCTTTTGCAGCTGACAGTTGCCTAATAAACGCTCACTGAATGCAAGAGCGAACGGGGCGGTGCCACGGTTCCACACACACACACACACACACACACACACGCGCCCCCGGAGATCCCGGAGAAGAGGGGGGATTATCTCTGTCTCGCAGGTGGGGATCTGTTAGCCCGTGCGCTGGGGCTGCCGTAACCGAGGGCCCCAAACTAGGTGGCTTCCAACAGAAATTAATTTTCTCCCGGTTCGGGAGTCTGGAAGTCTGAAATCAAAGAGTCAGCATGGTTGTTTCCTTCTGAGGGCTCTGAGGGCCTCTCGCCCAGCTTCTGGCAGCGGGCGGGCAACCTTTGCCATTCCGTGGCTTGTAGAGGCATCACCGGGCATTCTTCCTGTGCCCCTGTCCGTCCAGATCTCCCCTTCCATTAAGAACACCAGTCACTGTAGGATTGGGGGGAGGGGCCGCCCCCCACCCCGGCATGACCTCATCTTAACTCCTTGCATCTGAAAGGAGCTTACTTCCAAATAAGGTCGCATCCAGAGGCCCTGTCTGACACCACTTCTGTCCCTCAGTTGGGCCTGACCCCTCCCCCCCCCCCCCCCCCCCCCCCCCCCCCCCCCCCCCCCGCCTTCCACCTCTCTTCCTTTTATTCCCTGCAGCTCTCCAGCCTCAGGGCCTTAGCACACCAGGTTCCCTCTGCTCCAGGCTCAGCCCCCACCCACGGCCGGCCCCGCCCCCCCACGCTCCTCCCCCTCCCCCTCCCCCTCCCCCACCAGGTAGTGATTCGTGCGCTTCCGTGGTTCCGACAAAGAGCACGGAGACTGTGCGTTCTTCCTCCCCCGTGCCTTCAGGCCAGCCTGCCAGCGGTGTCACTGAGAACGTCACCAGGGCCCGCCAGTGACACGGGGCACTGCAAGGCGTTGGCAGGGCTGCGACCTCGCGCTACTCCGGGGAATGCCCCTCACACCCCAGCCTGGGGTTCTTTGTGTTTAGAGTCCTGTGGAGCCCAGCTGTCACCTTCCCATGGGACAGTGACCTCCATCTTCCCCACCCCTTGTAGGCGAGGACACCTGCAGCCTTGGGCCCTCGGCTCCCCCTACTCCAGGCCCTGCAGACTCCCAGATCCTCACCGCCGATGCCGATGCCAATGCCGATGCATGAAGTCCGGGCCCAGAGCCTGATGGCCATGGGCTGTTGCCTGGCAACCGCCTCTGAGAGAGAAGTTGAAGGTAAGGCCCTGGCTCTGAGCAACTTGACCGCCTGGAGAGGAGGAATCAGGCAGGGAGGGCCATCACCACTCTATCCTTCCTGCTCAGGCTCACAACCCCAGGTCTCTCCTCACCCTGTGGCCCCCGCCTTTCCAATAACCCACAGATTCCAGGCCCAAACCCCTACACAAGCTCCTTCCAGCGCCGCCCCCCCCCCCCCGCCCCGGCCCTCCCCACATTTATTCAGGGTCCCTTCGTGGCACAAATGCAAAGGAGGCTAGAGTCCCGGTGTGAAAATTGCCCCCCTGCAGCTTGGGAAATGGGATCTCCCTATTCGTTCATTTATTCCAAGTATTCATATGTACGCGACCCCGGGAACACAGCCCATGCCCGGAGAGACACGGCTGGCGTGGCACGCACACACGCGCACACACACCCATCCATGCACACCAGTCTAGACGCACAGCACCTGGCAGAGGAATTGGCCCAGGTCACGGCTCTTGTCGGGGGTCACTGTCTTTATTGACAAGAACTAGGGGGAGGAGTCGCACAGGATTTCCCTAAAGGGCCTTCCAGCTGCCCTTGGAGAACAGGCGCACCTGTCCCAGGGCTCAGGAAGGCGGGGCCGGCCAGGGAATGCCGAGATGCCGGGCCCTTCTTCCCTCAGACCCCCAGATCCTCATCAGGGGAATCCCAGACTGGGGGCCGGGCCTCCAGCGCCAACACGCGTACGAAGTCTGGTTCGGTGACCTCCTGAGGGGGCCGCGTTCCCCCAGCCCTGCCTGTCTTTGGCCTCTGACTCTCCGGAGCCTTCCTCCTGTCTTGGGCCCCGCAGTATTCTTACCTCCGAGAGCCAGAGCCAGAGAGGCCGCTGGCGGAAGGAGCAGGTGTCGGCCAAGCCTGGCATGGCATGGGGGTCGTTTCCACTTTATAACGTGACGCGCCCACCCCCACCCCCACCCTTCGCGCTGTGCTTGGCGGCTGGCCCAGCATGACTCATTTTCTTCCCCAGATCTGAGCAGGTAGGCAAGCCGGGACAACCTCCATTTTATGCTGGAGACACTGAGGCCCAGAGAGGTCAAGGCTAGGCAGGATCCTGAGGTGGGTTGGAGACCTAGGTCTCCCCACATTGTGGTTTCCGTACTTTCCCTGAGGAGCCCCCTGCCCTCCGCAGGGGGCGGGGGAGGGAGGATTGAGGGATTTAGCCTGAGTACTACCCTCCCCAGGGCCAGCCTCGCTGTGGCTCTAAACGGTTATCTCCGGAAGAGAGTCCTTGCATGGCGGCCCCTCCCTGTGGTCCCTGTCCAGGCCCCGCTGGCTTGTCTTCCCTGGGCCCCCTCAAACTGTAGCCCCAGAGAGTGAGGGGCTTCCATCAAGACACGGCCCCTCCTAACCAGCACAGACAGGCCCTCCGGGCAGCCAGCGCTGTGCCTTCCAGACCATTTGCTTTCCCGTCCTCACTGCATCGTTTTCTTGAAATTGATCAGGCCCGGCATCCACAGCCTGCCTTCGGGGACGCTGCACCTGAGCCCGGCCCAGAGGGGCCAAGGATCGCTCCAAGGTCACGGAGCAGATCTGTCCTCCACCCACCTCCTCCTCCTTCCCTCCCTTCTCTCTCCTCTCCCTCCTTCTCTCCACCTCGCTGTTGAGACGCTGTGCTTCCCTGCCAGTCTGCCTGGCCCGGATCCTGCCTTGGTCTCCGCGAGGGGAGGAACGCCGGGGGGTAGCTGCTAAGGGGAGGCTCCTGGAGCCCGCAGACGCCCAGAGACACCCCCACTCCAGCCACGGGACGCAGAGTGAGCCGCTTTGGGGATTGGTCAGCTGCCCTCAACGGGAGCTGAGCCAGGCTTTAGGTGGCCTAAATGTATGCAGTGTGGGGTCCCTCTTTATGAAAAAGAATACAAAATTACAAGTACAAAATAAGATACAGGGCCTTGGAAGGGCCCAAGCGGTAAGGGGCCCCGAAGCTGAACTGCCTGACTGTCCTGCAAAATCCCGGACAATTCTCCTGCCCAGGAGCACGGGAGCCCCAGCGCTGGCCGCCCGGGCCGAGAGGGCCTGGAGGTTCCTGGGTTGTTCAGCAAGGGAGGCCTGAGGCCCAGAGAGAAGAGCCCGCCCAGGCCTTGCAGCGAGTGGGGGAGAGCTGATGTGGGGCCTAAGCAGTGTGTACCCCTCCCTGCACTGGGTAAGACTTTCTTCTATTTGGGGTCCCAGGCCCTCTCCCGGGAGCCTGACTCTGAGCCCCGGGCGATCCAGACCTCGGTCCGTCCCTCCGAGGGCCAAGATCCGGGCCCATCTGCCAGGATGCTCTGTCTTTGAGGGGGAAGGCCGGTGCGCAGCTCTCTGGGCCCCACGCAGGCAGGTCGGCCCGCGGCAATGCCCCTCCGGACTTCTCGTCCAGCAGAGCCGGGCCAGGCTCAGTCCTCCCATCCCTGAGTCACAGAAGAGAACACCAGGCGCAGGGAAGGAAAGTGACCTACGCGAGGGTCACACCGTGAGTCTCAGCAGCCACAGGATGGGAGCCCAGGCCTCCACACATCCCGTCACGGGGCCCCGGGCACCGTGGGTGGCCCGCCCGAGGCGTCCCCACAGCTTCGGCCCCGTGCTTGGACCACGCTGGCCTCCCCGCGGGCCCCTACAGACAACTGGCGTGCAGTGCGCCCGGCTTGCCCCCGGCTGCGGGCTCTCGGGGCAGGAACTGCCTCTGCTTGCTGGCCGTGCCGCTGGGCGGCCGCTCCTGCCCGCCGGTGCCAGGCCGTGCGATGAGGCTGACCCGGCCGTTCATCTCCTTCCCCTGCCCCCGCCCCCCTGCCGCCTCCTCGCCGTCCTCCTCCCCCTCGTCCTCCCCGGTCTTCTCCGGAGGCCCGGCAGAAGGCTCCTGACTGCGCACGCGGCGGGAAGGCCGCAGCAGGACCCTGCGGAAGCCCTGCTTGAAGCGGTAGGAGAGGAAGCCGTAGAGGATGGGGTTGGCACAGCTGTTGGCATAGGGCAGCGCCACCACCAGGAAATAGAGGCCGAAGAAGGCGGGCTCCTCGGGCAGCGGGCGCACCACGTTGACGATGTTGAGCACGTAGAAGGGCATCCAGCAGAGGACGAAGAGCGCCACGACGGCCACCACCATGCGCGTGACCCTGCGCTCCGAGTGCCGCCGCCGCTGGCACGAGGGCGCCCGCACCCGCCGCCCGGCCGAGCGCACCTTGACCACGATGAGCAGGTAGCAGAGGCAGATGACCAGCAGCGGCCCGAAGAAGCCGAGCGCGGCCGTGTAGATGATGAAGCCCGCGCGCCAGGCGGCCGCCGGCTCGGGCCACTGCATGTGGCAGGTGCTCATGCCGTGGGGCACACCCGAGAAGACCACCACGGGCAGCACCACCACGGCCGAGGCCACCCAGACGGCCACGCTCACCGTGCGGGCCACGGGCGCCGTGCGCCAGCGGGCGGAGCAGGTGGGACGGACCACGGCGAGGTAGCGATCCACGCTCATGACCGTGAGGCAGAAGATGCTGGTGAACTGGTTGATGGCGTCCACGGCCATGACCAGGCGGCACATGAGGGAGCCGAAGGGCCAGTAGGACAGGGCGTTCTGGGCCGCCAGGAAGGGCAGCCCCAGCATGAAGAGCTCGTCGGCCAGCGCCAGGTTGAGGATGTAGACGTTGGTGACCGACGGGCTGGCCGTGTGCCGCAGGACCACGTAGATGACCAGCGAGTTGCCCAGCAGGCCCACCACGCACACCACCAGGTAGACCAGAGGGATCAGGACACCGCTGACGGCCAGCCCCGCCACGCTCGGGGCCGCGGACACGTTCCCCAGGGCGACATCCGGGGGCCAGGCCGAGGAGGCGTTCCCAGGCTCCCAGGCGGTGGGGGCCGATGAAGGAAAACCAGGGGTGTCCATGGCCGAGGAGGCGGGGGTGGCGGCGGTCAGCGGGCAGCTATTGGCCTGGAGGGGGAAGGACACGGCCGGGTCACGATGGGTGATGGCGGTCCCTCCACCGCCCCTCCCCCCGTCGCTCCGAACCTGGAGACGCCGAGAGCGCCCCCACCCGGCCAGAGCCGGACAGACGCCAGCCATTTTACTCTGCACGGGCCGCCAAGGCATCCCCGCTTGTCAGACGAGGACACTGAGTCTCCGAGAGGTGACGTCTGTCACATGGCCAGGGTGTGGCCGGGGACGCGGGCTTGCCTGGCTGCAAAGGGCGGGGGCCTGCGCCGGCCTGTGCCTCGCAGGGTCCCCGTCCCCTTGGCACCCGTGCCCCTGTGGGTCCTCCACAGGTGTCTAACGGAGGAGTGAACGGATCAGTCCACTGGCCCTTCCTTCTAGACCAGAGCTTATCGGCCGTCTCTGACGCCAGCGTATTTTACATTGTGACTCAGCGAGGTCCTACTGTTTCAGAAAGCAACACTGGCCCTTTCTACACAGGATGCCTCGGCTGGCAGAAGCCCAAGCCCAAGGGCATCACCCCCTGCGATAGACCGAACGTGTCCCCCTCTCCCAAATTCACGTGTTGAAACCCTCCCCCCCCAGTAACGGTCTTAGGAGGCGTGGCCTTTGGGGCGTGAGTAGGTCTTCGAGGGTGGAGCCCTCATGAATGGGGTCTGGGCCATAAAAGACCCCAGAGGGCCCCTCACTCCTTCTGCCCTGTGAGGACACGGCAAGGAGAGGACTAACCACGAACCAGGAAGCAGGTGTCGCCAGACACGGAATCTGCTAGCACCTTGATCTTGCTTTTCCAGCCTCCAGAACTGGGAGAAGTAAATGTGGTTCGTAAGCCCGTTGTGGTCTGTTATAGCAACCAGAATGGACCGAGACAGCCACCCACAGGTCTCAGCCCTCACATTGGAAAAACAGTGCTGGGGGTGGGGGTGGGGGGGCGCCTGGGTGGCTCCGTCGGTTGAGCGTCCGACATTCGGCTCAGGTCACGATCTCACGGTTCGTGAGTTCGAGCCCCGCGTCGGGCTCTGTGCCGGCAGCTCAGAGCCCGGAGCCTGGAGCCTGCTTCGGATTCTGTGCCCCCCTCTCTCTCTCTCTCTGCCTTTCTCTCTCTCTCCCTCTCTCTCTCCAAAATAAATAAACATTAAACAAACAAACAAACAAAAAAAACGGTGCTGCGTATCCCGGGTCTTTAACCTTGAACGTGGGTCTCTCTATGAACTTCAGAGGATCCATGAGCCCCCCAAAACTCTGGCGAAAGTTCATGCATCTACGTCTTGTCTGGGCAGAGCCCAGAGCTTGTATCAGATTCCTCAGATTCTGAATGGAGTTAGGAACCACAGGCACAGTGATGTCCCCTGTCTTGGAACCGGAGTGCTCGGGAGCCCCCCCCCAAGCCTAGCCCGTCCCTCTGAGCTCCCACAGAGGCCCTGCCTGGGATGGCCAGCTGTGAACCTGGACAGGGGGGTGGGCGTATGGGGCCCCTTCTCCCCCCATGGTGAGAAATTCACACCGGAAAGGAGGGACAAGAACAGCCACACTTCTCTGCACCGGTGGGGCAGGTTTCCCAGGGAAGAGAAGGTTCCAGACGGGTCCTGAATCATGAATGAGAGTCTGCCCAGCGACACGGTGGGCACCATGCAGCATGCCCGTTCACTAAGGTTAGTACCTTTCTTATCGTGTCTCCCGTGTGTTGCAAGGAGCTAGACTCTTCCCGGCTTCCCCGCTAGACTGACTCTCCCGAAGTGTGGAGACCCTCTCACTCCGCTTTGAAGCGTCTCCTCGTCCCTCATACAGCACAGGCTCTGCATCGGTGTTGGAGGCATCGGATGAATCAGAGGAACCCGGAGTGGACAATTCTTAATGCAAAGGGGGTGGGAATTGCCGACAGTGGAAATTCAAGACCCGCTAGGAAAGGCCGCCCACCTCGGAACTTGCTAGCCTACCTCTGGCTCTCAGGAGGCCCAGGTGGAGGCCAAGGCTCCCCACCCCTTCTTCCTAATGACCTCCCCCCACCATCCCTTGGCTCCTGCCTGTCCCTACAGAAAACCCTGAGAGAGAAGGAAAGCCTCTGATATCCCCCTTCTGACCCAACACTGTGCCCGGATCCTTCCAGTGGAACCTGCCACCTGCATTGCCCTATCTGGACACTATTTTTAAGACGCAAAGCTTCTGGGGGCGCCTGGGTGGCTCAGTCGGTTGAGCGTCCGACTTCGGCTCCGGCCATGATCCGACGGTTCGTGAATTCGAACCCTGCGTCGGGCTCTGTGCGGACGGCTCGGAGCCTGGAGCCTGCTTCTGGCTCTGTGTCTCCCTCTCTCTCTGCCCTTCCCCCACTCGCACTCTGTCTCTCTCTCTCTCTCAAAAATAAATAAACATTGAAAAAAAAAAAGATGCAAAGCTTCTGGAAAAGGGAAGCACCCTAACTAGGAACAAACGTCTCGGTTTCTAAAGTCTCTCTGAGCACCAGGCCGGGCACTGCCTAGAATAGCAAAGAACCCCTTGACCTTGGTTGCTCCTGATGATGCCCCAGGCTGGTTGGGCTCAGAGAACCCCCCCCCCCGGCTCCTCCAACCCCAGGGGGTGCCCCATCATCACCCCAGGACCCCATCAGCTCTCCTGACTCTGGGACGGCGGCATTAAGGGAGGGGCTATCTGGACACTGGGCTCATAGGATCCTAACAGCGCTTCTGGCTCCTTGTCACTGACCCCAGCTGCCAGGTTCCAGGCGAAGCTAGTGAAATGCAGCATCCTAGGGGTCTGATGGGGGAAGGACGAATGTTGTCCCCACCATTGGACACATTAGCCCCGGTCACACAGCTAAGAAGGGGCAGACCTGGGAGGACCCTTAAGATCATCCTCCCCCCCCACCCCCAACACACACACGCACGCGTGTCCATTTCACAGGCTGGCAGACTGAGGCTGGGCCTTGGGGAGGCACCCAGCCTGCATCCCACTCTCCCACCAACCTATTTAGAGCTTCCCTCGCTGTTCTTCGGGCTCTTGAACTCTTAGGATCGTGGGCTCAAACCCCTGGAATCGTAAGATCCTAAAACCAGAATTTTAGTTTCTTAGGCCTGAGTTGTAGAGTCACAGATTTTTAGATTCCGCGTCCTTGAGTCCGAATGTCAGAATTCCTGAATGCCAGAATCGGCCCTTGTTCAACCTGGAAACGTGGAATCTGAGACCTTGGAGTTCTGGCTTCCTCAGCCCCGGAGCCCTGCGTCACCCATCCATCCACCTTGCCGCCCTGCGCACATTCTCTTTACAGCATCCCCATGGGGCAGCCAATCACAGCCCGGGGCTGCAGGAGGCAGGAAAGCGCCAGGCTCTGAGACAGCCTGGGAGCTGGGCAAACCTAATTTCCAGGCTGCAGGGACAGATGCCCCCAGGGAAGCCTGGAGGTGAGCCCTGAGGACACCCCCTTCCCACCTCCTTCTCGGGCGCGCGCGCGCGCACACACACACACACACACACACGCACACACGGGCGCGCGCGGCCGGCCCGGGGGTGCAATAGCCCCTCCTAGAGCCCCTGCCCTCCCTGGAAGACTCCCTGCCTCCACCCTCCATCTGGGCCCATCTTCCCTGTCAAAGTTTAAGCAAGAAAATTACAGCTTTCTGCCCCTACAATTTAGGTGCCTCCTTTTCTTTAAGGAGCTGGGATCCTGTGCATGATCTGGTTCATCCTCAGGGAGGAGGGACTTTTCCTCCCTGTCTGGTTTATCTTTGGCACAAGCTCGCCTGAAAGCCGGGGGCGGACTCCTCACAGGACTGCTCTGGGAGGGCGGGGACAGAGGCCCAGAGAGGGCGAGGGGCTGCTCCGAGCCACACAGCAATTCAGGAGGGCCCCTCGGAGATGCCAGATACCCCCATCACCTTCCATCCGCCTGCCCCCATCCGCTTACCCGCAGGCTCTGGGTCGCAGGGACCGTGAGTTATTTGTTTCTTCAGCCCCAGCCCCTGACACAGCACCGAGCCCTGGGAAACGTGAACAGACGGAGCAGTTGAGCAGCCAGAGCTCCGAGCAAAGTGGGGGCATTGCTCCTGGGCACAGACCCACATCGTGAAATCCTCACCAAGCCCAGGAGGGAGGATTTTTAAAGGGGAGCACGTTGAGGCTCAGAGAAGGTCAGTGATTTGCACAAGTTCGCCTAGCTGGTGAGCGGAAGACGGGAACTAAAACCCAGTTTGGTCTACTCCTGAATCACCAGTGCCTTCTGGCCCTGCTAGCTTCCCTGAAGGCCCCGCGCTGAGAGGAGCCAAGAGCCAGGACGGCCTTGAATGCCGCAGGCTGATGCCCTTGGCCGACTGCCTTCTGCCCGCCCTCTGCAACACTGGGCCTTCCCCCAAAAGACCCGGACTGTGCTGATCACTGCCGACTCACTCACTCATCCCATTCCAGGCCCGGGGCCCGACCCCCAGGAACACGCCCCGCAGGCCCCGGGTTGGGGGCTTGGTCTCTGCCACAGAATGATGGCACCAGGCTACTGTGTGAACTTGGGCAGGTCACTGCCTAGCTCCGGGCCTCAGTTTCCTCCCGTTCAAATGAAGACGGGTAGACGTACCTCCCGGGCTTGTTGTAAAGATTAAATGGGAGCGTGCCGTGAGCACAGCGCCCGGCGTGGAGGGGGAGCTCAGAGAAGCTGGCACGTGAGCCAAGGAGGCCAACCGACATGATGCATCCGCTTTCTTCCAGCTCTGACACTCGGCTGTTGTGCGATCCCAGTATTCTAGAATCATGGCACCTGCAGCCCACCAGGAGGGCACAGGAAGGCCTCCTTCCTCCCTGGGCCTTCCCACCGTCTCCCAGCCCCCAGCCCCCAGCCTCTCAAGTTCACCCTGGGCAGAGGGTGGGCCCCGGCACCCCACCCTCTGGGACCCCACCCATGCCCCAGCCTCCTTACCTGCCCATGGGGTGAGGGCTCCCCTGCTTGCCGCCAGGCTGGTTATCATCCTGCTGCCCCCCTCCCTGCCCAGTCCCCAAGCTCCCAGAGCACCCTCAGCTGGGGTCCCCACGCGGTGCCCACTTCTACAGGGCTTACGGCCCGATCCCCCTCCTAGGCCCGCGGCGGCCACAGCTGCCCACAGAGCCTCTCCCATCTGGTCTGCGGCCCTGACTTCCCACGGGTGCCTTGTGCGTCACCCCCCCCATCTCCAGGACACGTCCTGGAGGAGGGGGCGGGTAGGGGCACAGGGGGGGTTCTGCGGGCAGGAGCGCAGGGTGGGGGTGGACGGAGAAGCAAAGGGGAGCAGGGACTGTGGGAAGCCAATAGGAATAGAGGGGAAAGGGGGGTCGGTCGGAGGTGGAGAGAGAGGGAGAGGGAGAAGACGGTGAGTGGGTGGAAAGCCAGAATGAGGGAGAGTGATGTGAAATGCGTGGCAGGGAGGAGAGAAGGGGCGAGAGGAGATGCGGAGAGAGGCAGGGATGGAGAGCAAGGAAGGAGGAAGGAGAAGGAGGGGGTGGCAGGCAGAGTGACAGAGAAGGATTGTGCCACAGATGGTGACACGGAGAGCCGGGGAAGGAGGGGGCAGGAGGGGGGGGTGCGGGAGGGGCCGGAGAGCAGGTGCGGGAGAGGGGAGGGGCGGCAGGTTAGGAGAGGAGGCTGGGGCGGCGGCGGGGGGCGGGGGGGCACAGACCCTGTTACCGGGGAGATTTGGCCACCCACGCTGGCCTTGGCTCCCGCAGAGGGGAGGAGAGAGGAGCGTGGTGCCCAGGGGAGCTGGACGTCCCCCAGGCCACTGTGGCACATGTCCCCCCGGGGACGACAGCTGGTTCCCGATCCCAGGCAGGTGAGGGGTTGGGCAGTGCTGCGAGGGCTGGCAGCGCGAGGGAGCACTGCGGTGGGAGTCCACAGTCCTGGCCACCGGCTGGACACCAGCCAGAGGAAAGCCAGGTGGGGGCAGCCGTCCTGAGACCGACTGAGTCCGGAGGGCCCAGGGCAGGCTGACAGGGTTAAACAGTACATATTTCAGGCTTTGGCGGGGGGGGGGGGGGGTCAAGGGCAAAATCAAAGTTATTATACAGGAGAAAACAAATGCCCACGCCGGCTTCTGGAGCCCCCGGCCCCCTGATGCTGTCCTTGCACTTGCCGTGGGTCCTGGCCAAGCCCCTCCTTCCAGCCTCAGCCTCTCGTCTGTCTGGCCAAGTTCCCGAGGAGTAGATGGGCTCTAGGAAGCTCCCGGAGGTGAGGAAGGGGTCTCCCTGCCCTGCTCGGGGCCCTCGCCTGGCTTCTCATCACCCCCAGAATTAAGCCCACCCTCCGGAGCCCTCCAGACTTTACACCGCCCTAGTCTTTCCTCCCCCTGCCTCCCCCCTCCGGCTCTTCCTCTGCCGATTTCCTGCCTGCCTGTGCTCCAGACACACCCAGTCTCATTCATTCATTCATTCATTCACTCATTCATTGGCTCGGACCAGCGAGCTCAGAAGGCCTCTGTGAGACAGTGAGAGGGATACAGCACCATCTAGGGAAGAAGGCTCCAGTGGGGAGCCGGGCCCTGCCGGGGTGCTCAGGTGGAGACAAGCTTGTGCGTTCGGGTGACCAGGAGGAGAGCAGGGTGGCTGGAGAGGAGGGAGGCAGGGGGAGGCCTCCGAGGCCAGACCACGCAGGGCCTCGGCTCAGTCTGGGTGGCTTGGGGGCTTCACAGGTGGGAGCAGAGGAGTCTCTTGACCTAATTTATGTTCGTCAAAGGCTCACCAGTCAGGCACCGGTGACGGCGCTGGTTTTCCTCAGGGCCTTTGCACAGGCTGTGCCCGCACCCCACCCGTACGTGTGAGACGAAGTCCTCCCGGAGCCGTCCCTGGCCTGGATCGGCGAGGCCTCTCTTCTAGGCTTCCCGGAGACCCCAGCCTCACCGTGTCCCCAGGCCTGGAAGCGCCTAGCACGCAGTAAGTGTTTGCCACATGTTTACCGAAGACAAGAAGATAGATGGAGGACGAGCGGGCGGCGGGGGGTGGTGAGGGGGGAGGATGGGAGACTATAATCTGCTGGAGGCCGAGTGGTGGTGACGGGTCCCGGGCGCCAGGCTGCGGGCAGGGGTGGCCTCAGTGGGACACCGAGGGGCCTTCCCCGAGCAGAAGTGACCCGGGGATCCCAGGGACCCAGATCTCCCTCTGCGGGGAGGGCAGGGCAGAAAGAGGAAGTGAAACTCCACACCCGTGAGCTCTGGGAAGCTAGGGATGCTGTGTCGGAGCCGTGAGGTGGCCCCACCTTGCCTGGCAAGGAGGTCCTGGAACATGAGAGCCTCTAGCCTCAGACCCCCATCTGGTCCCTCGGTGCTGTCATGCCCGCCTGGAATCCTGGCGGGGCTGCCCCGAGCGCCTGCCGAAAGAGGACAATGCTATGTGTCCCCCATCAGACCCTGACCTCCTCAGAACCAGGGCCGTGTCTCCACCCTCAGACTAGAGGGCTCCCTGAGACCAGGGGCTGTGCCTCTACCATCAGACCGGTGGTTTTCCAGAGAGGCTGGGGCCCAGGCCCCTCCCATTCCAGGCAGCCAGGAGCATGCTGTCCCCTCCCTCCTCTCCCCCACAACGCCAACGCCAGAGCCGACCACAGTGTAGGGTGGAGGCCTCAGCTACTGACGCTGAGGTCCGTCCTTCAAACAAGATGAAGTGAGCCAAAATACCTCCCCTGCCTGGCCCCTGGGGCTGTCACGAGAGTGTGGACACCTATAAAGTGGCTCATCAGCCCTGCTGTTTGCTGCTGGGGTTGAATCTCAGCTTCTGTACTCACCGGCTGTGTGACCTCGGATACGTGACTTAGCCTCTCTGAGCCTCAGCCCCTCATCTTCAACACCTGCCGCGCTGGGTTGCCGCGACGATAGAATGCGTCAATCCCTGTACACATCCGCAGGTCCCAGGGACACCGAGAAGCTACAGGTAGCGTGAGCCTCCCCTGTCCTCATCTGCGGCAGGGGCAGATGGGCCGGCAGCCTGGCTCTCTTTCTGCAGCGCTGAGGCCTTCACTGTGAACCCCGTGCGGGCCCCAAGCCCTTTGCACGGGCTGTTCCCTGTCCCTCTCTTAATCCTTCAGCAGGTTGGGGTACCAGCCGCCCTGAAGCCTTCCCATTCTCTGACGCTCCCTCTTCTGGCTTCTCTTTTATCCATCAGGCAATTATTTTATATTTGCTCTTTTTTTTTTTTTTTAATCAAAGCACTGCTTGCCGGTAAATTTTACAAACCAAAGTGATGAAAAGGACTTATAACAGCAGAAAACGGCAGTCCTCCCACAGCCCTGCCCCCACCCTTATGCCAGAGGCAATTTCTAGCTCTTTCTCCTTGTATTTGCCTCCGTCTTGCTAATTATCAGGTTTCTTTTTCCATCTTTTGAGCCTCCAATCTGACCCATTATCTACTGACTTCCTACTATGCTACGTGAGGATTCTAGATTTCTTACACACTCTGGCTCCTTCTCTCCACCCTCCACCGAACGGCGTTTTCGGTTAAGTGCACGTTCAGTGTTTTCATTAGGAATGTACCGTACATGTTATTTCCTGCCCAGCCTGGAGTTCACAACCGCTTCATTTTTTTTTTTCATTTGCTCGTTTTTTGTGTTTTTTAATATCTCAGTTTTCTAGGACTCCGTATTTGCACAAGCTCCGACCTACAGCTCAGGAAAAACCTCACAGGGGAATGTGAGCCTGGTCAGGATTTCTATGTGCAGATGTCTCAACTCTGCCCATCTGTCCTGGCTGTCCTCTGTGCCTGAGCGTGGCTACCGCCCTGAGACGCTCTCTTCGCTGCTCTCAGTGATCCCTTTCAGCTTTTTCCCTGTTAGGTCCTGTTTCTTGAATCTTCCTCCATAATGGTTTACTCCCTTTTTTTGCCGGTGCGAAACCTCTACTAACTCCCTGAGCCGGTGTGCACATGTGAAAATAGTTTATTCTCCTCTCATGCGCATGGATAGCCTGGCTGGGTATAGAATTCTAGGTTGAGAATTACTTTGACTCAGGGGTGGAAGGCATCTGTCCATGTCTCTAGCTCCCAGTACTGTTCTTATTCTCAATCAATTGTGGGTAACCTTAGGTCATTTTTTTCTTTATAACGGAAGCTTCTAGGATGTTTGCTTTATCCCCAAATTTCAGAGATTTCCTAACGCGTGGGTCATGCCACCCAGCCTACCCCAACAACAAGTGTTTGGGGCATTTAGCGCACTGTGTTAGCCTAAAGATTTGTGTTCTTCAGTTCTGGGTAAGATTTCTCTATTATTTTCTTTTGGAACTCCTGTTATTTGACTATTGGCCTCCTGGATTAACCCTGTAATTTTCTTGTTGTTTACTTTTACCGTCTTATTCTACCTTCTGAGAGTTGTTTCTATGATTGTTGCTGTTCCCTCTGCTTTTTCTTCCAAACCTTTTATTTAAAAACTATTTTATTTTCTTTTTTAAGTTTATTTATTTATTTTGAGAGACACAGTGATAGCACGAGTGGGGGAGGGACAGAGAGAGAGGGAGAGAGAAGGAGAGAGAGAACCCCAAGCAAGCTCTGAGCTGCCAGCGCAGAGCCCCATGTGGGGCTCAAACCCACAAAACCTTGAGATCGGGACCTGAGCCAAAACCAAAAGCTGGACACTAAGCCACCCAGACACCGCCTAAAAAATGTATTTTTAAAGTTTATTTATTTATTTTGAGAAAGAGAGAGAGAGAGAGAACACAGGAGGGGCAGAGAGAGAGGGAGAGAGAGAATCCCAAGCAGGCTCTGCACTGTCAGCACAGAGCCTGATGCAGGGCTTGATCTCATGAACTGCGAGAACACGACCTGAGCTGAAACCAAGAGTCGGACACTTAACCGACTGGGCCACCCAGGTGCCCCGTACGTTTTTAAAATTTTAATAAACATAGTATTTTTCATTCCTAAGAGCTCCTCTCGGTTTTCTGATTGTTCCTTTATTATGGTATTCTGGTTTTGTTTATGGCTATGCTACGTTTCCTTCTCTCTCCAAGGATAGCCGTGGTAGTTTCTTCACAGTTTTCTTCTGATCGCTGCCTTGTCTCTATTTCTTGCTAATTCCTTTTTCTCTGTTTGATTGAGTTTTCTTCAATCGTCCATTCATCTTCTGTTACCCATTCATTTTTCGGAATGAAGCCTTAACACTCAGATTGGCAGCTCCGTGTAGGAGGACAGGGCTTGCGAGGCAATGAACGTCGCTATAGGGACAGCTGGCTCTTTCGTCAAGCATACCTAGATGGGACCAGAGGTCAGCAGCTGTGAGACTTCTCTCTGGGGTGGTCAGATCCTATCCGCAGACTCCTATCTGTATGCCTGGGTGCTAGCATTCCTGAACTAAGCCAGGGAGAGGAGGCGGGCTAGGGTCGCCCTGTTTGGTATTCCGACTTCCACTGAATCCCCCTGTATCAGTCAGCTACTGCTGTGTAACAAACAACCACACACATGGCTTTGGTGCACGAGAATAAGCATTTATTGTACCTCACACCTTCAGGTCAGCTGGAGTGGGTTAATCTAGGCAGGTCGGCTCTGAGCTGCAAGCAGCTGGGTACCTCTCCCGTTGCATTCTTGGATCCACTGGGCTTACCAAGGCATGTTCTTTTGTCAGCACAAGGGAACATGTCCAAGGGTGCAAGCACATCGAGTCTCTCCTTATGATGCATATGCTAACATCCCACTGGCAAAAGGCAAGGCCGAAGGCCAAAGCTAGTCAGTGGAGCAGGGAGGGGAAGTGTGCTCTTACCCTGGAGGGGGGCGTGGAGGGAGTAATCACCTGCCAAGCATTATCAGACCTACTGCACCTCAAACAATCAGCCTGGGGGCTCACCCCCGCCTGCCCTGTAGCTGGTGTCCTTGGGTCCAGAAATGTCTGGTTGGATTTTCCTGCCCAGGCTAGGGAGGGATGGTTGCCTGGCTGCATCGTGCAGGGTGGGGGGGGAGGGGGGAGGGGCTCTGGGGGTCTAATTGCCCCTTAAACAAACTTCTAAATAACCCGCCAGTTTTCAGCCTCCCGCCTGGCCGTCTGCGGTGGCTGAATCCCCCACTTGGAAGCTGCCCTGGGATTCTGCAAGGCCCGGTGGGTTGCGTCTCTTCCACCTGCAAACCCTCCCCCCCCCCCCCCCCCGCCGCCCCTCCCGCAGCACAGCAGGCGCTTGGGTTTGCCTTCCCCGGGCCTCTGTTAAATCATTTACCACCCCTCCATCTGCTCTCCGTACTTGTGTGCTGGGCGCTGGCTGGTCTGGGTTCACAGGTGTCTCCTGGTTTCCTTGAAGATGAGAGTTTGTGTTTCTGTTTCGTGTTCTCCACATCGTCGTCGTCGTCGTGGTGGCTGCTTTTCAGCAAGGGGGAGGGGCCAGAAGAAGCTGTGGCCCAGCACCCCGAGACAAGACCCTCCTCTTTGCTCTGTTGCATACACTTCTGTGGTATGTGGATCGACCACACAGCAGGTGTCGAGTTGCTGGTCGGTCCGTCTCACCGGCCCCTGAGCCCCCTGGGGAGCGCGGGGCCGGGCGTCACCCTCACGGCACCTCCAGCTCCCACGCAGCTTGGCATGGAGCCCCTGGCTCTACGTGAGAACTGAAGTGAAGGGACTAAAAGTGACATGGATGACTGCTCGTCGTTCCACCTAGCTTAGGGCCTTCAGAAGTCTTCTAGAACCATCCTAGATCTCCGTCGCCCTCCCCAGAGCCTAGCCTGCCCTGCGTCTTACATCCCATGAGGCCTGGATGGAGTCAGAGGTCCCCAGAGGCGACTCTTTCTCTGGTTGCGGGTTGGGGGGGGGGGCGGGGAGTTAAGAGGGGAGGGCGGAGAGGCGAAAGAGCAAAGGCAGAAACTTTTCTCGGCCCCGGAAAAGTCGCCGTTTCGGCATACCACGGTATTATTTCCCATGATTTTATGAGGTGGCTGGACTCAGTGGGATGCTCGTCTGCTCCGCATGATTTTGGCCGGGGCCGCCATCATCCGGGGACTCGACTGGGCTGGCACATCCAAGATGGCTGACGCGCACGACCGGCGCCTTGGCCAGGATGGCTGGGAGGCTGGGCTCAGCTGGGTCACTGGAAGGGCTGGGTCTCTCTCTCTCCAGTAAAGTCTATTCTTCCGTCTGCTTGTTCGTTTACATCAACAACACGCATGTATCCAGCGTGGACTAGGTCCCAGACACCTGCTAGGGTCATGGTGAGCCATCCAAGCAGAGGGGCCATTGCCCGGGGCTCCCTGCGGACTCAGCTGTCCCCACTGGGCTGCGAGCGAGCTCCTGAGAGCAGGCCCACGCTTGACTCACCCTCAACCCCCGCGTTTGGCACACCGGCCCAATAAGCATTTGCTCAGTGATTGGGTGACTGAATGAATCAATAGCTGGGCGAGCATTTCTTTAGGGCAATGGGCGTATATCGTGCCATCTGGGTCGCACAGACCCCCTGAGGCTTCGCTCTCCTATCTAAAGACCTATCTGGTCCTCTGCCACTTTGCACAGCGATACAGGAGGAAGAACACGGCCCTGGGAGACCCAAGACCTCAGTCACAAACGCTGTCAGCTAACATCAACAGAGGCCTGCCCAGCAGGGGCGTAACCAATAGGTGGTTTCATTTTCCTTTTGTTCCCCTAGCAAGGCAGCCGTTGGCACCAGTTCTGCGGCCACCCGAAGTTGTCAAGGATCCCCCCTCTTTGCGTCCCTCTGCTCCTCCACTCTTAGCCTGTCAGCTTGTGGCTGCGTGCTTGTGGTTTCATGTGTATAAGATGGCTGCTGCAGCTCCAGACATCTCATCATTATTCATCGGGGAAGAGGACAGGACAAAGGGCCGTGGCCATTTTTGCGTTTTGTGTTTTTTTTGGGGGGGGGGCGGAAGAAAACACAAACTTTCCCAGAAGCCACCTCTCCAGCTGACTTACACCTGCCTTGCTGGCCAGAACTGTGCCCCCGTGGGACCCCAGCGGCAAAGCAGGCCGGGAGAACAAGTGTTTTGGTCTGGGGCGAGGGACCTCGCGGCTCTCCCCGAAAACTAGGTTTCTGTTAGGAAGGATGCGAGCAGTGGGAGCAGATGGGAAAGGAGAGTGTCTGCCTTAGTGAGTTGAGCTCCAGCCCAACCGACTCCCGTGCCCTCCTGTGCCCCTGTTTCCTTCTCTGCAAAACCAAGCTACTAACACCTACACTGGGAGGCCCCGAGGGGGGATTAAATGAGATAATATCGGCTAGGTGAGAACGCACGGTGGTGAGAGAATTTATTTCCTGGCGTTGCTGTTGGCATAAAGCAAGGGCTGTGCCCACTGGGGCAGGCTCGGGGGAAGAGGCACGTGGCAGAGACCCCCCCCCCCCCCCCCGCGCGCCCTTGGCATCTAGGGAAGTTAGAGGCGCAGAGGAAATTCTTCGAGGAAAGAGGACCAGACCAGGGTGTGCCAAGGGCTAAGACGAAAGAGAGGTCTTTGAGGAAATGAGAGTTCGGTCTGAGGCTGGAGTGGAGGCGGGGTGTGGCCAGGCCTCGGGAGTCAAGGGAAGGGGTCCCAGATTTATCTGGAGGCCCCGGAAAAGCCGGGAGCAAATGAGGTTCGCTTCAGACTCTGGACGACTGGAGGGGGCGCCCCAGGGCTTCTAAACAACCAGCGTGTCCGATTATGGGGGGTGATGGGTCTGTGTTCGCCACATGCTAGCCAGCGAGCAGGCGTGGGGTTTTCAGGGGGGGTGGTTTGTTTCCGTGGTGAAGTCACCTTAAAAACAGAAAGGCCTTGTCTGAGCGGAGGCTGAGAGGCGCCATGGGGTTTCCCCCTGCTAAACCCAGTTCCTTTCAAAGGGGTGGGGGTTCCTGGGAGGCCGGTGAGGTGGAGGGCCCTGCCTCTCCCAACATCAGGACTTATGGGGGCGGCTGGGGGGGCGGGGGCGGTGAGCAGAGAATCGCAGAGAACAGAAACCCAAAGCATTTCGCGGGCTGGCAACCGGGGGGACTTCTGTGCCGTGGGGGACGGGGTCTTAGACCTCTCTTTTTTTATTCCTGCCTTGTAGCTTCCTTGTAGCTTCTCCAGAGTGTCAGCCCCCGAGGGCAGGAGCTCATGTGCAGCACTGGACCCCGCACCTGGAACAGAGGGAGAAGGCGCGCCATAAACATGCATTGGATGCGTCCTTGAAGCTTGGACAGAGGAGAGCAACCGTCCACAGGAGCGCAAAGGCTGGCACTTGTCAATTAGGAAACTCTAAGGTGGGAGCGCAGTCCCCTCTCTCTCTTAAAGAAACTCGCTCTTGCTTCGTGCCTCCAGGGACGGGCATTGCTTCCTTACCCCGTGGGGACCCTTTCGGTGACCCGCAATAAGGGTGGTTGGGGAGTTCTGGCTGCTCGACACCCATAATCCCGAACTCCAACAAGGGCTCGGTCCTCCTTGGGGAGATAACCCCTCCACCTTAAGTAGATAAGGTTCTTATCGGCTTGGAACCACCCCTCACTCCAGCATGGGGTGTGGTCCAGGTCTGGCCAATCAGAGCTCAGCACCCTCCCCCCACCAAATAAGATTGGTTGACTACGACCCGCAAGTAAGCTGGTCCAATCAGAGTAAACCTTAATTAGAACTTGGCCTGGGGACCGGGCGCCTGGGTGGCGCAGCCGGTTAAGCGTCCGACTTCAGCCAGGTCACGATCTCGCGGTCTGTGAGTTTGAGCCCCGCGTCGGGCTCTGGGCTGATGGCTCAGAGCCTGGAGCCTGTTTCTGATTCTGTGTCTCCCTCTCTCTCTGCCCCTCCCCCGTTCATGCTCTGTCTCTGTCCCCCCAAAAATAAATAAACGTTGAAAAAAAAGTTGAAAAAAAAAAAACTTAGCCTGGGGCAGATACTTGTGCTTTTTTTTTTTTTTTTTTTTGGCCGAACTTGAACCCGGAAGAATGCTCTTGAGAGACACCTGCCAGAAAATGAACCAGACAGCAGGAGGCAGAGCAAAGAGGTACAGGAAAGCAAGCCCTGATGACATAATTTGAGCCCCCCCCCCTTGATCAAGCTGCACCTGAAGACACGATCTTTCCAAATTTGAATCAGTAAATTTATTTTCTGCTTAAGCAGGTTGAATTAGGTTTTCCATTTGCAATAGCAAAAGTCCTGGCTGGCAGCGTCTGAAAGTTTTAAGACTCCTACGGGCAAAAGTAGCTCAGGGTCCTGTGATTGGTGGAGAAAGCCTCGAGGGGTGGCAGGAGTCCGCGGGACCCAGGGTTTTGACGGGCGGTTGCAGGTACCCGCCGACATTCAGAGAATTCGGTTTATTTCATGTTGTCCCAAAGAAGAGCGCTCAGACCAGACGAGCAAACTTCTGAGACACTCACTTTGGCTCAGGAGGAGAACTTTCAGACAAGCAAGCCCACCAATATTGGAGTAGTAGCCGGCCTCAGGAGGGAGCGAGAGACCCGTCCTTGAAGGCATACTGGCAACAATCTGGCCCGAAATTTCCAGAGGGGATTCAGGCGTCGGATGAGACTGGGGCAAAGGGGTAGACGCTGCCATTGTGTGGCAGCTGGCACGGACAGCACTAATACAAAGGGGGCTCCCCTCTGGCCCCGGGGAGGTGGGGGGAGGGCAGGAGCAGCAGGGGTTGGGAACAGAGCCTGCGAATTCACACCCTTCCAGCTCCAGGGGGCCTCTGGCCCAGAGAAGCCCATCAACCAAGCTCTGCAGCCCTCTGCTAGGAAACACCACGGGCGGGGAGGGGACAGCGTGGCCAGCCGGGGTGCCATTGGGCTTTATGGGAGGGCCCTGGAGGTCAGAACCATCTGGCTGGGAGGGCTGGGTGCAACCTGGAAGGCAGACACGCAGGGGGTGAGAATCTGATGGCGAGCAGAACCGCCTGCTCCCTCGCCGCTTTCCCAGCTCAAGGCTCACGGCCGCCTCCTGGCTTTGGCTCCAGGTTGGCACTCCCACCAGTCCCCCGCCACCCCCCCCACCCCACCCCCCCCCCCCCCGCTTGCCCACCACACCAAGGCCTCTCCAGCCTTCTAGTCCCACGTCTCCAGCCCGCCTCCAACCCACACTGGTCCCCCTTCTAACCCCCTGGAGTCTCAACTCAGTCTGCCCTGCCTCCACCCTTATGTGCGGTGCCGGCTCCTCCCCGCTCTCCTGGGGGGTGGGGCCAACGCATCTTCCCATCCGGGTCCCCATCCCTGGCCTGCGGCAGGGTCGGCAGGGTGGGAGCCTAGCGACACCCATGCCTTGGCTCTGGCACCTTCCTGCTGGGAACTGGGCTCCACTGAGCTGGACCGGCTCAGGCAAATAGGGAAACTGAGGCCACTGCGATGCTTGCCCTTCTGTCTTGGCCTAAACGCCATTCCCGGTGAAACGCAAGGCCACTGAGCAGTGGCTAAACACCCCCCCCCCACCCCGCCGCCCCCCAGCCGGAGCCTGCTGTGTGCAGGTGGAGGACGGGTCACGAAGCGGGGAAGGAGGCGCTCTTACCCTAAAGGATGCTGCAGGGGCGCTTCTGTGGCCGCGTGGGCTGGGGGCACAGGACGGCCCGGATCGCCTCATCGAAGACGGTTTTCAGGCCTCGCTGGGTGAGGGCTGAGCACTCCAGGTATTTGACCGAGTCTAGGGTGGGGTGGCAAGAGGGCAGGCCCAGGTCAGGGGCCGGCCCTGGGCAGAAACCTCTCCCAAGCCACACAACTGTGCCAGGCTGTGGGGGCCACCTGGGCTGTGCCACTCAGAGGAGAGTATCCACAACTCTGTGCCTCGGTTTCCCCATGTCTGAAATGGGGAGGTTGGTTTCCAAAAGAGGGGCTAAGACCCACAAGAGCGGGTCTGTATCTTCCTTAGACACGTAAGCCCTTAGGGAAGGCAGGCAGGAATGTTGACACATTCCTAAAGGAAACAAGGGATCCAGCAACAGTGACTGAACCTCTCCACGTCTCAGTTTCTCTCAAAAACTAGCCGCACACCTGCCTCCACGCTTCCCCCCCCCCCCCCGGGAGGCCTGAGGCGCTCACAGCCCGGTCACCAGGACCTTCCAAGTGCCATCTGACCATTCCTTAACATCGTCCCATTTGACAGATTCGGAAACTGAGGCTCGTAGGTGCGAAATCATTTGTCCAAAGTCACATGCTGGGTGTTTCTCGTCCACCTCGGGGCGGCTGGGGACTGTCAGTGAGGGGAACGGGAGTAGAGAGTTTTCCCTCCCTGTTGAGGGGACCAGCCTTCTCCCACCTGACCGCTCAGGGCAGGAGCCCGGGGCACAGACGGTCAGGCGGAGCCCTTACTCCCAGGGGCCGCGTTCATGCCCTTCTGGAAGGAACCTGCCTGAGTTCCCGCATCTGCTACAACACAAATCGTTTCCCTGAAGTAAGGAACCACAAAACCCCTTCTTTGAGAGGGCTGGGGCTGACCTCAGGAACCAGAGGAAAGGCAGGGGCAGGAAGGGGAACTTTGTCCCCCTAGAGTCTGCCCTTCTAGAAGGAAGGAAGCAGACCAAGGCTGATAGGTGCCCCTGCCAAGCACTGAGCTGGGGGCTTCCAAAAACCCTGTGAAGAAATACTGTGATTCCCCACTTCCCAGATGAGGAAACAGGCCCAGAGAGGGGAAGCCTGGGGCCCAGAGACACACAGCTGGGGAGAGGAGAGCCAGGACCTCAAGAGGGACTGCCCCTGGAAGGAGGAAGCCCACAGATGCCCTGGGGTTGGGAAGAAAGAAAGGGCACTGACAAGGAAACCGAGGTTCAGAGAGTATGTCACTTGCACAAAGTCACATGCTGGCTGTGTCCCCTGCACTCGGGAGCATATTCCCAGCAGGGAGCACACAGAGTGGTCCCAGGGCCTGGCTGGCAGAGGCCAGACTCCTTTGGTTCAGGTTCAGGTTCAGGTTCCGGAGCGTCATCATCTTATAACCCTTTTGTGCCTAGAAGGGTGTCGCCGGGCATTGGCCACTGTCTCCCCGCGAGGGACCACAGCCAGCGTCGACTTCTTCCGCACCCACCAACTGCCTCCTCCCTGGCACCTGCCACCCCCTTGCTTCCTCTCGGCTCAGTGGCATCCAGAGCAGCGGCCCTGAGTGGAGGTAGAGGGGGGTGGGGGGAGGGTGCTGGGCTCCCTTCAGCTCTGCCTCTGATCACCCTAGGACTCTGGCCAGTCCCCCTCTCTGTGCCTCAGTTTCCCATCTGTCTAGGACATGGTGACTCGCGACGCGTATCGAGCGGAGGCAGGTGGGGTAGAGGAGCGCCGAAGGCGTGGGGGCAGGTCAGGGGGGCCGCAGATGCCCTTGATCTCCATGACCAATGGAGCCAGGTTGCCAGCTTTGGATCTGAGCTCTGCCCTAGCCTGGCTGGGTGGCCTTGAGCGGGCGACTTCTCCCCGAGCTTCACTCTCCTCTTCTGTAAAGTGGGGTCAACCAGAGACCCTCCTTCATGGTCGCCGGGGGAACAAGGAGGGGAGGTACATGGCCCAGCGCCCAGGAGGTGCTCAGTCTCCATCAGCCAGCCGCGATTATACCAGCCGGGACCTCAGCTGCCTCCCCAACTCGCCACCACAGGCTGGGGGCCGAGGCGGCCGCCGCCCTTATCACACCAGCAGGTCCCCCTCTCCGGCCTCCCCTCTGGCCTAGGCTGGTCCGAGTCAAGTTCAAAGTCACTGCCCCTGCCCCTGCCCCACCCCCCACTGGGGATCAGCTCCGGGAGGGAGAGGCTAGAGACCAAGGCAGGATCTGGAGCCATCTCCTTATAGAGGAGGAAGGACCTTTGGGGCGTGTGCAGGCCGGCCCATGTGGACGGAGAGACTGAGGCCCGGGGGGGGGGGGGGGGCGCCGCTCTCCCAAGGTCACGCACACAGTCAGCGCTGGAACCAGGACCGGAATCCAGGCTTCTAGCCCCCTTCTCCGTGTCCCAAAGCACAGGCTTTAGAAGGGAAGGGCTCACAGGCAGGCTGGGGAGTCAGCCCCGGGCAGGAGGAGGTGGGGGACAGGCTGGTCAGAAAACAAGAGAGGGCAAGGGGGCAGGCCCGGTATTTGCGAGGAACGCCAGCAGGCCTAGGAGCCAGAGACCCCAGGATGGGGCCCGGGACCCAGGCTTAAGAGGCAGCCACAGGCCCCCCGAGAAAGATGGCCATGTCAGTGGACTAGTCACAGGAAGGGGGTGGGGGTGGGGGGGCAGCTGCGGTTTCTCTTCCTGTAGAGATGTGAGTCCCCGGAGCCCTCCCAGTTCCGGCGGAAGGAAGAGTGTGGGGCTGAGGCAGGGCCGGGGCGGGGGGTGGCGGGGAGGGGGGCCCCAGCCTCCTCAGGGACCAAACCCTGGGCCTTCAGGACCCTGTGTCGAGGCAGAGCGCCCCGGGCAGCTGGGTCACTGCTCGTAGTGGCCAAACTCGGCTAGGGACGCTTGGCTCTTGGGCAAGAGCCCCACCCCCAGGCCGCAGGCAGGTCAGGCCTTGACCAGGGACAGCAGGCCCAGGTGCCAGGGGAGAGGCTGGACCCATCGGTTCCGGCCTCCCCGGTGCAGGAAGCCCTGAGCCGCCACGAGGAGGCCGCCGAGCCAGCAACGTGCTCTCTTGCCTTCCACTCCCAGGTCCATCACCTGCTGGCCCTGTGACCTTGAGAGGTGACTTTACTTCTCTGGGCCAGTAATCGGGAGGCAAAGAGGAGTTGGCCTGAGGAGGGGGCCTGGGGAAAGGGAAGTGAGAAGGAGGCAGAAGGGAAATCACCCCTTCAGACCTGAGGCAAAGCACCTCCTCCGGGAAGCCTTCCTGGAAAACTCAAGCTCGACTTGGCTGCTCGTCCCCAGACAGCCAGCCCGCCCGGCACAGCCTGGCCCTGGAGCCCCTTTAATCCCACGTGAGGCTGAGGCGGGCTCCCCCCTGCAGAGGGCTCCCCTCTCTGAGCCCGAGCCCCGAGCCCCGTACCGATCTCCTTGGCCAGTGCCAGGCCCTGCGGGTAGGTAATAGGCGCCAGCTTCTTCTCCTTCAGCCTCTCGATGGTGTCCTTGTCGTCCCGCAGATCCAGCTTGGTGCCCACCAGGATGATGGGCGTGCTGGGGCAGTGGTGCCGCACCTCAGGGAACCACTGGACGGGTGGGCGGGGGGGGGGGGTGAGAGGCGGTGCGGGCAGGAGGGGGCATGGGAACGGGGAGAGGAGGGGCACCGAATGTGAGGAGAGAAGAGGGGCGGTGAGGCGGGGAGGAGGGGGTGTGGGGAGGAGAGGGGATGAGGTTACAGAGGGTGGGGAGTAAAGCTAACCACCCCAGCCCCCTCGGAGCCCCCTCTGAGTCTCCCCCCCAGAGACTCACAGCCCTGGTTGGCACTGGGGACCCTCTGCTGCCCCTGCCCCTGCCCTAAAGTCATCAGCAACCCCTCCCCGGGTCACCCGCCCCAAGCCCCCAAGGCCCCACTCTGTCCTGCTCACCTTGGCACGGACATTCTCGTAGGAGGCAGGGCTCACAAGGGAGAAGCAGATGAGAAAGACGTCCTGGGGACAGAGGAGGCAACGGTCACCCGTGAGAGGCCTGGAGGCATCACCTGGGCCCTTCCCACACCTGGGCAGCCACCGAGCTGTTTGTGGATCGAGGCTTTTCTAAGGGACTAATCCTCACACGACAGGCTGCCCCATGCTACAGGTGGGGAGAGTGAGGCTCACGGAAGCCCGGGGCTTGTCACCCGGGATTCCAGACCCCGTACTCCTCACCGGGCACTCACTACCTACCCTCTGGTCACCAGCCCTTTCCCGGCCAGCCTGGAGGGAGAGCCTGTAGGCTCGCCCCCATCTCTCCTCCCCTCCCCAGCACCCCTGGGACTCAGAGTCCTCGGCTCCCTATTTGGGCCCCGTCCGGGGTCTTCCTGCCCCACCCTTGGGCAGCCCCGGGGGGTGCCAGAGCCCATGAGGCAGGGGAGGCCGGGGAGATGGGCACAGTGAGAGCAGGGTAGCTGAAGCCAGGCGGGGAGGGGAGGAGGCCCCGCTCTGGCCAGAAGGGTCATTACTGACAGGGGCAGGGTTGCCCGGCCCTGGCCCCAGGGCATCGCCCCCAGAGGGAGCGGGACGAGCTCAGGCTGGGGACAGGAGGACAGGGAAGCACACCGTCTGTGGATAGGAGAGCGGCCGGAGGCGGTCATAGTCCTCCTGCCCCGCGGTGTCCCACAGCCCCAGGTTCACGGGCTTGCTGTCCACCATCACATTGGCTGAATAGTTGTCGAACCTGCGGGGAGCAGGCAAGACAGGAGGGTCAGTCTCCACGCCCCGGACCCCGGGCCCTCCTTCCGGCCTCCCGTTGCTTGGTGCGGAGGCCCAGGGAGGGGCGGCCACCGTCAGACTCGCACGGCCCTGTGCAGTCGGCTTTCCCTCTGGGTTTTGCTGGTTTTTTCCCCATTACTGATTCATTACCTTAAAAAAAGTGTTAACTGCAGGTAAACCTCCAGAGAAAGACATGGTCTCTCCGTCCCTTTTCTGCCCTTGGCCTATCTTTTGAAGAAGTGACTTTGGGGGGGGGGGCGTCGCAGAGCATCCCCCCTAAGGCTCGACCCGCATCAAATTTACCCGCTTCCTGTGCTGCACTGATGTGGGTCACCCTGTCGCGGGTGGGGTCCTCCCCTGAAACAAACCCTGAGCGGAGGAGGTGGCAGCCTCGGGAGGGGAGCGAGGAAGAGGCAAAGAAGGGACACCAGCTGTTCCGGGGGGCGCTATTGAGGGGTCCCAGCAGAGGCAGCTGGGAGACAGGGCGCCCCCCGACCCCTGAGGGGCAGGAAACGAGGTATTTGTCCAGCATCCCTATCTTGCATTGGCAGAAGGACCTCCGGGGGCGCTAAATTCCTGGTCTTCCAGGCTGGTGGCAGGGGGCTTGGAGTGTGTGTGTGTGTGGGGTGACACTTTTGAGAAATGCCACCAGCACATACAGGAAAGACATGTGTCAAAGGGTTGGGCGTGGTGGGGGGGGGTTGTTGCTAGGGGGATGCCAATAGCGACAGCTAAAATCTCCCACCAGCACCAGGGAGGCTTCCAGGGCCATCACACAAGCTTCCAGACTTTTCTTTCTTCTTTTTTTTTTTTTTTTTTTTTTTTGTTTTAATCCAACCCAACACTATTTCTCACTACACATACCCCTGAAAGGAAAGTGCTGGTTTTTCAGCCTATAGAAAAGAAAACTGGGATCAGAGAGGTATAGCCGTCTGCCCAAAGCCCCACAGCCAGCGAGGGACCGAACTAAGTTAGAAGCCAGTTGCGTGGGGTCCCAGCGCTCACGTCTGACGCTCACTGCCCTGTGCCCCAGCTGGGTTACCACAGATGCCCTCACCTCCCGCCCACGAGGGCTAGGGATCATCATCTTGTCCCTCCCCACGAAAGCCACCCGCTCCTTGTCCCCTGGCCTGGCCCACTGAGACCTCAGGATCCTCCTCCTCTCCTCATACACCAGCCAAGCTCTTTCCCGGGCAAGGCTCACGCTGCCCACCTCCCTGAGCTTGATCATGGCCGTGCGTCCCACCCAGACGCCACCTCCCGTTCAAGAGTCAAATTCCTGCCCAGGCAGTTCCTCCACTGCGGTGGGGAGGGGGAGGGGGCCACCCCCTTCCCCCAGCCTCCACCTGGAAAGAGCTCACTGTGCCCTCTCCTAGGCAACCGCTTTATCTTGACCTTGAAGAGGCAATCCGTGTGTTTCTATCTTGCTGGGGGTCAGGGCTCCACAGGGCCCTGGCTGCTTCCCAGGCCTGGCACCCAATACATGCAGGTAGATGGGAACTAAAGCCGACTGAACTGAAGCCCTTGGAACGCCACCTCCTCCAGGAAGCCGCCCCAGAATGCTGCTTGGTGACCGGCTGCAGAAGCCCCAGTGCTTCAGGGTGCCTCCCGAAACAACTGTTCTGAGAAAGACCCACGCACACACCCCCAAAAGTGGGCAGCCTGCTATTTTTAGCACCCCATACTTATTCATCCATGGAGTGTTCCGGTCACTTCTCAGTTCCTCAGAGAGCCCCGCTCCCTACTGCCTAGAAGCTGCCACAAACACTTCTCTGACTCTCCACTCTGCTTCCTCCCTCGCTCCGCCTCCCCAGTGCCCAGCTGACTCTTACTCAGCCGCCTCTAGCCCCGTGTCAAGGTCATCTCCCCTCTAGCCCCATGTCAAGGTCATCTCCCACAGGAAGCCTTTCCTGCCCCCCAGCCCGCCCATCCAGGCCCCAACCCAGCAATCTTTGCCCAAACAACAGACACCACGCCTGGCTTGTTCCTCACTGAACCCTGAGGCCCCTGAGGCATTTGTCACATAGTAGGGGCTCTGTGTACCAACTCTAGCTATCAGCCATGCCCTGGGGGATTTCAGGAAGAAGGCGCCGTCCAGGGAGACACCGCGGGGCATCACGGGAAAAGACGCACCTCTGGTGTCTTCTGCTTCGGTCGGAAACATTCCTTTGGGACACGCTGAGGAAGGAGGGACACTCTCCTCTCTAATGTCCAGCCTGAAATTCTGGTGCCAGAAAGCCTCCCAAGATTCCTTGCACCATCCACACACACACACACACACACACACACACTTGTCCCTCCCCAGAGGCCCAGCCGCCAGAGCCGGAGGGATTATTGCAAGGATGCACCAGCGGTCTACACCTCCCGGGGGGGCCCCTTCCTTGAGATCCACAGGCAGCCAGCACCAGAGGAACCGCTCTGGCCAGCCCTCACCCCCTTACCCAGATGAGGAAACTGAGGCCCACAGACAGGAAGGCACTTGCCCAAGATCTCACAGTCAGTCGGCGGCAGAGCCAGGACTAGATTCAGAAAATCCCCACCTGGGAAACATTGAGGCCACTTCAGAGCTTGAGGCTCGGAGGTTTGAGCCCGGGCCTGGGGCATCCCTGAGCTGGGGGGAAGGCAGGGAACTCACGTCTGCTGAGCACCCAGAGCCGCCAACGACTGTTCCAGGCCCTTCGTACTTGGGCCACTTCAGTGGGCCCAGGAAGCAGCTGCTACCATTGTCCCCATTTCACACACGAGGGACACACACTCAGGGAGGCTCGGAGGGACCTGCCCCAGGTTACATGGGGCTTTGGTCCCAGCCCCACACCTGCAACGGAGTGGAGGAGGGGATTGGGGGCAGGAGGAAGGGGGCTCAGCCCCCAGCATCACCTGACCCCCACCCAAGCCCACCTTCAGAAAGGAACGCAGAGACCAGGGGGCATGCGTGGCTGGTGATGTGGGGACCAGGGAGGATCGACCAGGTCAGGCAGGGTGTGGACCGCCGTTAGGACTCAGGTCTTGGTCCTGAGGACAATGGGGCACCGCTGAGGGGCTTCACCAGGTGGGGGGTGGGGGGGGGTGGGGGGGTGGACGTGATCATCTTGGCTAAGAGGAGCCACGGGGTGGAGAAGTCTGGAGAAGGGTAGCTGGGGCCAGCGAGGGAACCACACCCTTGGCGGCAGGAGGGTGGGCGGGGGACAGCGAGAGCCCAGAAGGGGCTGGACGCCATGCTGTGCACAGAATTCCACACTTGGCTTGCCAGGAGGTGAAATGAAAACAAAAACCGAGCCCTGGCCAAGCTGACCGAAATTAACCGGGTGTTCTTTTCTCCCACCAGCTGAGCCGCCCGGCGGTGGCAGAGTTCTGGCACCTTCTCGAAGCAGCCAGAGCGCCCAGTCACTACAGAGCGCCAGCGACGTGCTCATGGGTTTCAGTCTCCCCATCTGTTGGACCCTGAGCTGTCAACCCCCCACGCCTGGCAATGACTGTGCTCAGCTCACCTGCTCATCTGACCATGTGCTGGCCACACGCGTGTCCCAGCCTCAGCAAACCCGACTGTCCCCAGAGGAGGGGGATCCCCCCCCAGGAAAACAGGGATCTCCTGTTTTCCCTAGCCCCACTCCCCCTGGCTGCCCCCGCCCTCCAACGTCAAGGGCTCGGCGTGACTCCTCTCCCCCTCCCCATCACAGAGGAACAGGCGTGTAGTAGGAGCCTCTCGGAGGGCTTGTCCAGAGCTGAGCGACTCTTGTCCCGGACGACAAAGGAGCGTCGCATGCAGGACTGGCCACATACTTTGCAGCGTCCGATGCAAAATGAAAACGCAAGACCCCTTGTTCAAAAGTTAAGAATTTCAAGATGGCCCTAGGGTCTGACCCAAACTCCCCAGAGTCCTGGGAAGGTAGACCTTGCCTGGTTCGTTCTTATCTGTCGGTCTGCAAGGGGCGTCCGGTGTCCCGAGCCCACCAAGGGCCACCAGGAGCCCGGGTTCTCCAAGTCGTTGGCAACCACTGGCCCTAGCCTGGCCTCTGCCGGTCCCACCGTCTTGCAGCAGAGAGCACGCCTTTCGTCTCCCCGCCCAGGAGAGGTGCCCCGGCGGTGAGCCTGGGATTTCCCAGCCCAGCTCTGACCTTATAAAAAGGGAAACGGAGGCTCAGAGAGGAGAAATGGTTGGTCTAAGGTCCTTCAGCGAACGGGCCCCCCCCAGCTGGGACAGGCAGAGAGGCAGGAAGGCAGGCCGGGCCAGGGCACCGCCGGTGACAACGGCCTTTCGCGGGAGCTGCGCCCTCTCAGGCTTAGAGCCAGTCCTGCCTCCGCATTAGGAGATGCCTGATAAACACTTGATGATCCATGGCAAACGGACGGATACGGCAGGAGCAGAGAGGGTTGGACACTGGCACCAGGCCATCTGGGGACTCGGAAGCCAAGCTGGTGCTGAAGCCCGTTTTCCAGGGTCCCTACCCAGGCTTCTCTGCCCTGGCCCGGCCGGTTGCTCGGCGTCCTGGGGGGCAGGCCCTTTGGGCGCCGTGAGGCTCGCAGCTTCCCCCATGGGTGGCCTGAGTATAACGGCCACCTCTCCTGAGGACCGAGGGAGGGCACACATGTGTGACATTTCATGCAGGACGCGGTAGGCCCGTGTTCTGACGGATCCTCCGAGGGCCTCTCCATGGAGTTCAATTCAGGCCAACACGGAACACGTCTATCAGGTATAAGACGATGTGCATGAGATAACGGGGTGACCGTAGAGTACAAGGCTCCCTGCCCTCCAGAGACACAGTCACAGGAAGGATCAGATACAGTCACTCGAGGGAGTGAGAGGTCCCCTCAGGCTGGATGAGAAAGATTCCTGGAAGTGGGGGGTGGGGGGCACGGGAGCTGGCCTGAGGGTCTTAGACGCCTGGGAAGGAAAGGCACTCCGGGCAGAAGGAACGGCCTGAGCAAAGGCCCTGAGGCCAGAATGCCCAGGGAGCGTTTGGTGGGCACAAGCAGGCAGAACACGAAGCAAAGTGATGGGCCACGATGCCGGAAGGCGAGGTGGGGAGAAGGCCCCGCAGAGCCTTGAATGCAGTGCTAAGGGTTGGGGAGTTGTCCTGCGAGGGAGGGACCCGCTGAGGGTTGGTGGGGGCGGGGCAGGCGCTTTCCCACTTACCCTCCCCTCCCGAGGCTGCCACCCACGAACTCCTACATACCCGCCTCCACACCCCACAACAGGGCAGGGCTCCCCACTGGCCTCCAGAGGGCACTGCCCTCCCCCCTCACAGCGTGCGTGCGTGCGTGCGTCTGCTGTCTGCTCCCCCGTGTCAAGGCCCCCGACTGCCCCCTCCTCCAACCACCCCATCCCAGCCCCTCTTCTGGGACCCAGCCCCACATCCCACCTCCTGCCGAGGCCCGGCTGGACAGCGGCCTGCTCCCCGGTCTCTCCCACTCTGGGGGCCCCGGCCCCCGCCCTCAATGCCCATCTCGACGCCGATCGCTGCTTCCTGGCTGGATCATGAGGCACCTCTGCCAGGCAGAGACCCCCCAGGTGCCCACACGGGCCGCCACACAGGAAGTGCCTGTAAAGGGGGTGGGCTCCCGGATGCCTCTCTCCCCAGCCTCCCAGCGCCCCGGCCCTCCCCGCCCCGGGGACTCACACGGTGGGGATGTACTCTCCAGGGAAGGCGTTGGTGGTATAGCTGATAAGAAGGCAGGTCTTGCCCACGGCTCTGAAAGGCAGAAAGTTCGAGAGGACAGCGGTCACGGGCCCTGCCCGAGACACGGAGGTTTCTGAGCACCTGCGCTGTCCCCTGGCCCAGCCCTCGACACGGAGGTTTCTGAGCACCTGCGCTGTCCCCTGGCACAGCCCTCGGGGTGGGGGTGGGGGGCGGGGGGAGACCCGGGCCCACGTCTCTGGGCCTCAGTCTCCCCGTCTAGAAAACGGCGATGCGTCCATCCTCCCAGGAGTAGCAAATTAGGATGAAGCTTGTAAAAGAGGCCAGCACCATGTGTGACACAGCGTAGCAGCTTGTCTGTGTTAGGGAAAGCCTGTCCCTCCCAACCTCACCGGAGAGAGTAACAGTTAAGAACACAGACTTTGGGGGTCAGAGAGGCCTGGCCTCAAACCCCACGAGGTCTGGGCCAAATTGCTTAACTTCTCTGAGCTTCAGCTTCCCCACCTGTAAAATGGGCCTAATGTGAGGTGGGTGGGAAGATTGGAGAGAGGGGAGAACCCGGCGCCTGACCCACAGTGAGCGCTGAAGAGTGATGGCCACGATTCGGGCCCTCTTCCCTGGGTCTGCGAGTCGGCTGGGCCGGGAGGGGGTACAGGTAGCGCCATGGAAAGCCCGGGGCCAAGGGGGCGGCCCCTGGCCCCTCGTTTCGTCACTTCCTGTTCTGAGAAGGCTGGCCGCCTTCTCCTCCCCCACGGCCGCCCTCCCCAGGGCCTGCCACCAAGGTAACTTTGAACGACTGGAACGTTGCCCTTGGCTTCTGCCCTCCCCGCCTCAGATTAGGTACAAAGCAGAAGTGAGCAGGGCTGGGCAGAGAGGCGGGCAGATAAGGCCGGCCAGCGCATCTGAATCAGCCGAGCGCCGTCTGAGAAACCGACCCGCTCCCAGGAGACCCATCGGAGCCAAAGTCGGTCCGTCGTGTCAGGGCCACTGCGACCCAGGGCAGGAAAGAGCTGAGCCTCCCAAAGCCTCAGGCTGCCACTCCGCAGAATGGGAGGGTGGGAACAGAGGGCTGCCCAGCCGGAAACGCTGGGGTAGGCTGGACTGCACCCAGGATGCCCCTGTGGGCTGGACCCTGAGACGCTGTTACGGCTGGCATCAGAGATTGGCATCTCGGACCAGTCGTTGTACAGATGAGGAGACTGAGGCCCACGGCTGAGAAGGCCCCTCGGCCCAGCCTACCTGGCACGGGCCCTCCCAATCACCCTCCCACCCCTCCTGCCCTCTCCCTTCCCTTCATGTTCCCCTCCCCCTTCTGCTCTTTGCCCACATCCCCCACGCGCATCCTCCCCAACCAGGCACGCTGAGGGGGAGGGGAGAGTCAGGGAGGGAGGAGGGGAAGGAGGGTAATATTTATTGAGCACCCTGAGCACAGGACAGCCCCTCGAAATATGTCAGGTGACCCCCCCCCACATCAACCCCAGGGGCGTGGCCTCTCCCTGATGGCAAGCTGAGGTTCAGAGAGGCTCTCCAGCTTGCCTGAGGACACACAGCAGAGCAAGCCAGTGACCAGAGCCCAGGTCAGCCTGCGGACGAAAGGCCAGGTTCTTGGTTCTCCACCCCCACCCCATCTGCCTCCACAGAGTGGAAGACAGGTCCCATAAGAGACCTGTCCCAGCTCTCAGGGTGTAGGTGAGGGGCCCCGGGCACATCTACCCCCAGCCCCGCACCCTCCACCACCTCCCCCCAGGCAGCTTCCGGAGGGAAGTGGGCAAAGAGAGTGGAGCTGTCCTCTGCCCACCTGGGAAGGGGGGGGTGCTTTCTCTGGGCCCCGGGGACAAGAAGGGAGCAGCCCCTCCCAGCTGCTTCCCGGGGACTCCTACGTCGGCAGGGCGGGAGGGTCTCCGGGGTAACCCAGTCGGGCGGCTCCGGCCAGGTGAGACGTTCAGCCAGGTACCTACCCATCTCCCACCACCACGCACTTGATGGCCTGCATCGCGTCCGGGGCCTGGGAGGCGGCGCTGGTGACAGCTCGGGGCACGGAGCGTTTCTGCGGGCTCCAAGGGTTTGGAGAGCCTGGCGAGGTCCCCCCTGACGGAAGAGCAGGCTCAGTAGGACGGGAGGCAGGAGGAAGCGGAAGGGGAACTTACCCAAGCTGCTGCCCCAACAGCCGATTGCAGAGGGCGGAGCGTGCGGTCTGGCAGATCGGCCCGGGGCCCCTCAGGTGCCGGCTGGGGCACCGACAAGAGACCCGGGTACCCTCTGGGCTGGGGCCTGACTTGTTGCGCACGGCGCCGGGCTGGAGCAGTTCTCCAAAGGCTTAGGGCTTCCTGAGGAGCTCAGTCCACCTCGGGTCTAAGTGGTAAACACTCAATGAGCTGAAAGTGTGTGCCCTGCACGGTATTCAGGTGCCGGTGAGTCCAGGGTGCAAAAGGTATAGCCCGTCCCTGGGGAAGATAAGACCTCGCACGTGTGTCTATAAAACAAGGCAGGAAGTGATGGGGCCAAGAGGGATCTCCAGGGAGGGGACCTCGGGGCTACACGAAGGGAGAACCGGGGCCGGGGAGGTGACATGTGAGCCAGCACTTGAAAGGCGGTGCCGGAGGGAGGACACTCCAGGCCGGGGGATTGCATGGGCGATACACAAGGCTCCCCCAAGCACGGGGATCCCAGACCAGACTGCGGAAGGAGGGGAGGGGCGCGGGGGGTGGGCAGGAAGGGAGGTGGGGGGCCGCTGATGGAGAAGGAGAAATAAAAAGGAAGTTACGGGCAGTGCTCCACACGAGCCAGTCCTGTGCTCGAGGCCACCCTGGGGGACCAGGCACCCTGAAACAAGGATCCGTGACCCGTTGTAACGAGGGGGAAAGGGAGGGTCTGAGAAGGCAGCGGACTCGCTAGGACCGCCCAGCCTGAAATCATACCCAGCGCCAGGCAACTCCAAGTTCACCTGGCTCTAACTGTTCATGGCCACTGCCCCCCCCCCCCCACACACCCGGGGGAAGAAAGAGGCAGAGCCGGCAGTCACCCACCCTGGACTGTCACTTAGGACGAACGAGGAGACCCCGGGACAGTGGCCTGCTCCAAAACTTGGCCCGTCGGGGATTCAAACCAGCCAACAAACTTTGATCCTTTCCTCTGTCCTTGGCATTAGCTGAGCTGAGACGGTGGAAAATACTTCGCGGGGCTCAGACGGGAGTCAGGAAGGCCCCCCGTGACCCACCCTGGGCTTCCTGCCTCACAAACCACCTAAGGCCTTTATTCTACATGCTCCCCCTGGACCCAGGTTCTTTTCCCATCCACCGCTAGCCCCTAGGGCAACCTCTGTGAATCTAAACAACAGACAAAAACCTAAATGCACTGCGGGGTCCTGGATTGGATCCTAGAACCGAAAACATAACGTTAGTGGGAAACGTAGTAAAATCCAAATCAAGTCTGAAACTGAGCGGACGGTATTGTGCCGACGTTAGTTTCTTAGTTTTGACAAGCGTGCCCTGGTTATGATGTTCACGTAAGGCGAAACCGGGTGACGGGTATAGGTGAATTCTCTGACTATGTTTGGAACTTTTCTGTAAAGCTAAACTCGTTCCAGAATAAAAATGTTTATTTAAAAAAAAAAAAAAAAGAAAAGGAAAAGGAAGAATGTACTTCTTTGGGAAGACACAGCCAATGAGTGAGGCCACATGACTTGGAAAGGGTTATATGTACTGGATTTTATCTCCCATTTGCCCCTCTAGGGAGGAGCTTCCTTACACAGTGAACAGCCTGCCCAACCATACATGGCCCGCACGGCCCTCAGATGGCCCCTGCCCTCCATCCTGAGAAAGCCACTTCTCCAAGACAATCCAAGCAAAAGTCACCCTGACTTAGGGCCACCCAACTCCCTCCTTCGTGCTGCATGCATTCGATTACACACCCCCTGAATACCCAGCACTGGGCTCAGCTCTGCAAGGAATACAAAACACAGATTAGAACATTGGCCGCAAGGGGCACCTGGGTGGCTCAGTCAGTTAAGCGTCCGACTCTTGACTTCGGCTCAGGTCACGATCTCACAGTTGGTGAGTTCGAGCCCCGCGTCCGGCTCCCACGCTGACCGTGCAGAGCCTGCTTTGGGATTCTCTCTCTCTCCCTCTATCTCTGCCCCTCCCGCTCTCCCTCCCTCTCTCTCAAAACAAATAAATAAACTTCTAAAAAAAGAAAGAGAGGAAGCTGGCCCTGAATGACTTGTGATCTGTACTGAGAGGGACCCGGGGATCCTGAAACCCCTCTCTTGGGTTGTCCTGATCTGCAGGTGGCCCTGAGGCTATGCGGGCAGGCCAGGGTTGGGAGAGAAACAAGATGGGAGGGGAGCAGCCCGGTGGACGCAGGGCTGGGAGGACAGTGGGAAGGGCTGTGTGCTTCCAGCGTGAGTTCACTGCTCTGACGCACGACTAGTGGGGCCTCTCCTGCTCCCCCACTTTACAGATGAGAAAACCAAGGCACAGAGAGGCTCGCTGGCTTGCCAGAGATAATACACGTGTAGCCGCTACACTGGAAGCGAATTTAGGTTCTCCTTATAGGTTCTCCCTCCTTCCCTCTGTGAAGACACAGAGTCCGAAGCCGGCTCCAGGCTCCCAGCTGTCAGCACAGAGCCCGACGCGGGGCTCGAACTCACAGACCGCGAGATCATGACCTGAGCTGAAGTCGGACGCTTGACGGACTGAGCCACCCGGGCGCCCCTAAGAGGATCCACTTAAAGTGCGCCGTTCCGTTCATTTTGACAGATATATACAAGCAAAAGTCATGAGACCTTCCCCCAGATCAAGATATGGAACATTCCAGAACGCTCCCATCACTGCGGGACGTTCCTGCCTTCCCCCCACCACACGCAGAAGCTCCGATCTGCTTTCCGTCTTCCTAGATTACTTTGCCTTTCCTAGAATTCCACATAAATGGAATCACACAGTACGTGACCTTTTGCAAAAGGCTTCTCTCACTCGGCGTGTTTCGGAGAGACATCCGGGTCGCTGCGTGTGCTGTGGTCCGTCCCCCCTCATTAGCAAGCAGGTCCCTCACGGGGATGTGTCACCGTCTGGTTACTCATTCAGTCCTGTACTCTTTTAACCACACTTCGCAGACTCACTGAATCACAGATACGCGGGGCCTCTGGGCATGCGTAGAGGGATCGCCCCTGCTCACATACCTCCGATGACGGGGAACTCAGCCCCTGCTCACATACCTCCAATGACGGGGAACTCATTTCATTAGGGGACCGTCTCTTCCACCCTCGGGCAACTGGGCCTGTTACAAAAGCCTTCCTCATTTCAGCCCAATCCACCTCCCTAGATTGTCCCCACAGAGGTCCTAACTCTTATTCTGAGGCCACTCAGATCAGTTCCCAGCCTCCTTCTCACCACAAGCCTGAGGATTTGGGAATCGCAGCCTCCACCCAGCAATGTACTGGTAAATGGTTGACTTCTTCCTCTAGTTCAGTTATTTTTGCTGGTATGCAATCTTCCATGATATGAATGTCTCAAAATGTATTTCTCCAATCTCCTGTTAGTGGATATATATGAGTTTGCAAAGCCTGCTTTACAAACAGCTCTGCTATGATCATGTGCGGACTCCTGGAGCTGGCGTGTGAGATTTCTCTAGAAGTGGGGCCGCAGAACTGGAGGCCATGCCCATATTTTCCCTCAATCGAAAGAGAAGTCATGCTTCGGGGGCACCCATGGTCCACACCCTCGCCTACACTTGCCCTTGTGGCCTTTATACTTTGGTCAACCTTGTGGATGTGAACTGACATCTCATTGCGGTTTTAATTTATATTAACTTACTTCTGGTGCCGTTGAGCATCTTTGCAAGCATTGATCGGGCATTCGTGTTTTGTGTTCCCTAAATTGCCTCTTCATATTTTTTTTGTCCATTCCTCTATTCTTCTGTATTTATTTGGAGAAGTTCTTTGTATAATCTGATTTCCAAACTTAAATTGCCTATCTTTTTTCAGACCTTTGGGTTTGGGTTGTCTTTTAATCGGTTGTGACTTTGAATGACCAGGTTTTATCTGAATGTAGTCTCCTGCAAACTTCTTCCCTGATGGCGTTGCTTTTGGAGTGAGTTTTAAGAAATCCTTCCCAAAGGAAGAAAGAAGGAAAGAAAGAAAAGCAAGAAAGCAAGAAAGCAAGAAAGAAAGAAAGAAAGAGAAAGAAAGGGAGAAAGAAAGAAAGAAAGAAAGAAAGAAAGAAAGAAAGAAAGAAAGAAAAAAAGAAGGAAGGAAGGAAGGAAGGAAGGAAGAGAAAGAAAGAAAAGAAAGAGAAGGAGGGAAGGGAAGGGAAGGGAAGGGAAGGGAAGGGAAGGAAGACACTCAGGGGCACCCAGGTGGCTCAGTCGGTTGAATGTCCCACCCTTGATTTTGACTCCGGTTATGATCCCACAGTCATGGGATCCACGCTGAACGTAGAGCCGGCTTGGGATTCTCTCTCCTTCTGCCCCTTCCCCCCACTCCCTCTCTTTTTCTCTAAAGTAATTTTTTTTAAAAAAAAGAAGAAAAAGAAAAAAGAAATCCTTTCCTATGCCCCATTTCATAAACGATGTTCTCCTACGTTTTCTTCTAAAGCTTTTAAGGTGTTGCTTTTATATTCAGGCCTTTATACAGCTGGGACGGGTTTTAGGGCATGATGACATATGGGTTTAATTTCATCGTTTCCATGACCAACTTCTCCGGCACAATTTGCTGAGGCGCCCTGCCTGCCTTTACCCCAGTGAGCTGCAGCCCAGCGTCTCCCGGCAGGTGTCTGTACTGCGCGAGTCTTCCCAGCCCCTCTGGCTGTTGGTCTGTCTGTCACCCCCCCACCCGAAACCAGCACAGCGCTGCCTTAATTGCCAAAACCCCATGCCAGCTTTTTATAGCCGGCAGGACGAATTCCCCCCTCTTGAATTTTTTCAAAATGGTTAGCACTGACCTCGTATCAATTTGAGAATAAGCTTGTCAAGTTCCGAGAAAAACTATGTCAGGATTCTAATTAGAATTCGGTTCAATTTATGGAAGAATTTGGGGGAGAATGGACATCTTGGTAATATTCAGTCTTCTTACCCATTAACCTGTTATATTTCTCCTTTATAGCTTTCAATAAAGTTTTATAATTTCCCCCCAGAAAGGTCATGCATGTTTTTCCATCAGATTTGTTCCTTGATACGTTATTACTTTTAGTGCCCTCGGAACTAACACCTTTTAAAATTGCATTTTCTGTTTGTCGCCTATATGCAGGGAAAATGTCAGATTTTGCATATTGGACATATATACATATTATACTTATATATATGGCCATATGGATGGAAATTCTTATTATAATTTATCGAGAGATTTTGCTACTAACAAGCCTAAGACTGTCTTTGTAGACAGCCTTCATTGGTGGCAAATGACAATTTTACTTCCCCTTTCCCAATTTTTATAATATTAATTTCTTGGATAGTCTGGAGCGCTTCCTGCCGTATCAAACAGAATCGGTGATGGTGGGCACCTTTGTTTTATCTCCGATTTTATTTTTTTGAATGTCTATTTATTTTTGAGAGGGAGAAAGACAGAGCACAAGCAGAGAGGCAGACACGGAATCCGAAGCAGGCTCCAGGCCCCAAGCTGTCAGCACGGAGCCCGACGCGGGGCTCGAACTCACAAACAGCGAGATCACGACCTGAGCCCAAGTCAGACGCTTAATGGACTGAGCCATCTGGGTGCCCCTTACTTCTGAATTTTAAAAGGGTTCTTCTAGGGTTTCACCATTAAAGATGATGCAGGCTCTTGGCAGATACTCTTATCAGTTAAAGAAGTTTCCCTGTTATTGTTAGTAACGGCCCGTCTTGTTCTGTTTTTATCATGTTTAATTTAATTGAATGCTTTTTTTCCCCCTGTGGCTGTGGAGACGTGAATAACACTAATATAGTTCCTAGTGCTCAGTCACCCATGCATTCCTGCATTAACCTAACCTAGTCACTCTGGGGAACGCAGCTGACGGTCCCTCAGTGGCCACTGTCCCCTTCTTCTTTTTGGTAACAAGCCTCCAGGACTTACAGCCAGCCACATGCTCGCCCCCGCTCAAGATCAAACTTCTCAGTGTCCCCTGCAGCGAGGTGTGGCCTTGTGATTAAGTGGAGGGATAGGTTGGGGGTTGGGGAGGAAGGGGGTGCGTGGAATTCATGTGTGCAACTTATGAGTCATCATCTCCTTGAAGGCTTAAACCATTTGTCCTGTCCATCATTTTTTGCTCCTCTCCCCACCGCCTAGAAAATGGAAATGCTGGCACAATCCTGGACATGCAGGGGTTGGTAAATCAGGATGAGTCACCCCGGAGGGACGTGAGAGAGAAATACACTGTGTCTTCTTTAAGGCACTGTGCTTTGTGGGGTTTCTGTTGTCACAACTTAAACTATACCCTATGGAATGTGGTCGCAATGATTGTCTTGTGTATATAGCGGGCGTCAAATGTCAATATCAGGGGGGCGGTCCCTCGTTCACCAGTGCAATTGGCCAGTCGTGTTCCTTTCTCATGTTGCCTTTTGGGGGGGGGCAGGGTGGGTAACCAAGGTTATGCTAATTTCACTAGCTGAGTGAGTGACATTATCTCTTTTTCTATTTTTAGAGACGTTTGGATTATAGGAAATTCTCTCTACCTTGAATACTCTGTAACATTTACAAAGCCATCTGGGCCTGGTTTTGGAATTCATGTGAGAGAAAAAAGTGATAGCTCTTCAATGACTAATTCAGTTTATTTAGTGGATGGATATGGGACTCCTTGGAATTTCTACTACTCCTGGAACCACCTTTTCTATATGTTTCTAGAAACAGTTTAGATAGTTTTCTATTTTGTTTGGGTTCTCAAAGTTATTGATAGAAAGCTATTCATAACATCATTTTATAAACGTTCAATGTCTGCTTTTCAATCTGCTACATCCCTTCTTCTCATTCTATATTATTTCGCTTCCATCCGTTCTGAATTGCTCCCCAAATTAGTTTTATTATGCTTTCCAAAGAACCAACTTTTGGCCTTTTTAATCCTTTCTATTATGCCATTTTTTTTTTCCACCTAACTAATATCTGGTCTTTCCTTTATTTTTTCCTTTATTTTTTCTTTGGGTTTATTGCATTATTCTTTTTTTACTTCTCAGTTTTGAATGCTTCGTTCATGAATTTTCAGCCTTGTTTTGTTCAGAAGAGAAGCTTTAAGGGCTATAAATTTTCCTCAAATACTACATTAGCTGCAACCTACAATTCTTTCTTAATCGCGGTAAAATACACATAAAACTTGTCACAACCTATGACTTTGGTATATAATAAACTTTCTTATGTTTTAGTTCTACATATCTGAAGATTTTCATTATGATTTTCTTTTTTGATCAATGAGATATCTGACACTGTTAATTTTCAGATGCTAGGGGAAAGGATCGTTCTTTTGGCTACTGTGTTCTTAGTGGTCTTGTGGTCAAAGAACATGGACTGCATCACACTGGTTCTTTTAAATTAGTTGAGGCTTGCTTTATGTATGAGCTAATATGAGGCTCATTTTTCCAGAAATGTGCAGATAGTCAGCGTTCTATATGTGTCTAATAAAACACATATTTATTTTATTTTTTTTTATTTTTTTTTAACGTTTATTTATTTTTGAGACAGAGAGAGACAGAGCATGAACGGGGAGGGTCAGAGAGAGAGGGAGACACAGAATGGGAAGCAGGCTCCAGGCTCCGAGCCATCAGCCCAGAGCCCGACCGTGGGGCTCGAACTCACGGACCGTGAGATCGTGACCTGAGCCGAAGTCGGACGCTTAACCGACGGAGCCACCCAGGCGCCCCAACACATATTTATATTATTTATATTATTTATATTATTTATATTATTTATATTATTACATTATTTAATTATTGTTACATTACATAATTATTTATATTACTTACAAATGATTATAGAAATAAAAGCCTCGGGGCGCCTGGGTGGCGCAGTCGGTTGAGCGTCCGACTTCAGCCAGGTCACGATCTCGCGGTCCGGGAGTTCGAGCCCCGCGTCGGGCTCTGGGATGATGGCTCGGAGCCTGGAGCCTGTTTCCGATTCTGTGTCTCCCTCTCTCTCTGCCCCTCCCCCGTTCATGCTCTGTCTCTCTCTGTCCCAAAAATAAATAAACGTTGAAAAAAATTTTTTTTTAAAAAAGAAATAAAAGCCTCATTTGGGGCACCTGCGTGGCTCAGTCTGTTGGGCATCCAGCTACGGCTCAGGTCACGGTCTCGCGGTCCGTGGGTTCAAGCCCCGCGTGGGGCTCTGTGCTGACAGCTCGGAGCCTGTTGCCCGCTTCAGATTCTGTGTCTCCCTCTCTCTCTCTCTGCCCCTCCCCTGCTCGTTCTCTCTGTCTCTCTCTCTCAAAAATAAGTAACACATTCAAACAACACATAAATAAATAAATAAATAAATAAATAAATAAATAAATAAAAGCTTTAAAAAAACGAGGAAATTCCTGAGGGGTGGGGGTGCCCTGAGTGTCCCTGGCACGCCCCCTGGAGGGGTGCTGGGAGCCCATTTGGATGGAGGTCTGCTCTGCCTTGGATCAGCTGCATGTTCAGTGTCACAACCAAAAGAGGTGGCAGAAGAGGGGGGGCCAGTTCTAACAGCCCCCAGTGGCTGGAGTCTGGTCCCCAGCCTGGCAGGGTCCTCCCAGAGTCCCTGCGCTCTGGGATCAAATTACTAGAAGGTGGATTCAGACAGAAGCAGATGATCGTTTCCCACCCCCTCTTTCCCTCCATGCCCACCCCCAACCCAGCTTCCCGGACTGACCACCTCGGGCCACTCCCCATTTCCGGTCATCTCTCTCCTCCCTGGTAGAGGAGCCATATTTGGGCCCAAGGGCTCCGTGGGACAAATTTGGGGTCTGAGAAGGGGATTTTCTCCTCGGAGATCCTCACCAAGCCCTAGATGCAGGGTGCAGACCCCTCTCTTCCTCAGGGGCTTTCCTTCTGCCCCCAGTTCAGGTTCTGTGCCCCGGACACACCCAGAGACAGCCAGGCTCCCACGGCCCCCTGCCCCAGACCTCAGGGAGCACCCCTAGGCCACCCTCCTGCAACTTCTAGGTAGACAGTGCAGCTCCTTCTGGTGCCTTGCAGGTCCCTTCTGGTCTACTTCGTACACCTGCGCCTAGGACGCTGTCTTGGCCTTTCTCTTCACACCTTCGGGGGCATCCCAGACCCTCCATGGCTCCCATCGCCATCCCGGAGACCTGCTGGAGACGCCCTCACCCGACCTCGGAAGCCCACTGACCCCTCCAACTCCACGTCTCCCCCCAGTCCCCCTCCCAGGACAACACAACCATCCCACTCTCCTAACCTGGGACCTGGACACAAACATTTGTTTAAGTTGGTTTTTTTTGTTGTGGTGGTGGTTGTTGTCACGTTTTAGTGTTTTCACATTACCTTTGAATGAGTAATACATTCACACGGCCCCAAATTCAAAAGATATGAAAGATCGGACTATGAGAAGTCAGCCTTCTGGCCCACCACCCGGCCACCCCGTCCCTCCTAGGGAGCCACCTCCGTTGCCAGTTTCTTGCGTGTCCTTCCGGGGATCTTCCAGGGGAAACAAGCATCTTCCCCCCCCAAAAAGGACCCCACGATTGCTGGCGGGTTGCCCCTTGCTGGTTTGCATTCATATTTCCCTTGAAGCTTGTTCTGTATTCGTGGAGAAAGGGCTGCCTCCTTCATTTTTGCAGATGAACAGAATTCCGTTGTGCAGGCGTCCCAGAACTCATCTGATCAGTTCTCATTAAAGGACCGTTCGGTCCCCCCCCCCCCCCCCCCCCCCCGCCCCGGCCACGTACAACAGTGCGCATGCGCAGCTACGCCAGGGGCCAGTATCCGAAGGACCCTCTGGGGGGGGGGGGGGGGGTGGTCGCTGTAGGATCAGCGGGTTGTTTGTGTCAAATCCCGTCCCCGGGGGCTGTGCCCAGTCACCCTCCCAACAGCAGTGCACGGGGGGGGGGGGGGGGGGGAGCTCATCCCCCACAGTCTCCCCCCCAGCAGACTTGCAGACTCTCTTATCTCTGACCCTCCAGGAGGCAAAAAATGATACTGCTGGGGAACGTTCATTTGCATTTCTTTTCCATTTGCATTTCTCTCCGCGTGAATGAGCCATGAGCCTCGGAGGGTTAAAAGCCTTCCCACTTCCCTTTTCTGCGAACTGTGTTTCCAGAACCCTTTGCCCAGGTTCTTAGCCGGTGCTGGTGTCTTTCATCGATTTCCATAGTAGGGAAATGAGCTGTTGGTCACACAAGGGACCACGTTTTCCCAGTTTGTCGCCGGCTTTCCCAACGGTGGCTTGATCCCCGAAGTGTTTTTGTTTTTTTGTTTTTGTTTTTGTTTTTTTTCAGATTTATCCCGTTCGGCCCATCAGCCTTTCCTCTTACGGCTCCCCCGTTCTTTGTGAGTCTTAGAAAGGCCCCGGCCACTCTGAAATCACATTTTTTTTCATTGTTTAATTTTTTTTTTTAAGTTGTTTTAATGGTTATTTATTTTGAGAGAGAGAGAGAGCACGAGCAGGGGAGGGGCAGAGAGAGGGAGAGAGAGACTCTGAAGCAGGCTCCCCAGCTGTCGGCGCAGAGCCCGATGTGGGGCCCGATGAGCCGGACCCACCCAGGCACCTCCGAAACCCCATTTTTCGAACATTCTTCTATGGCTTCTGCTTGGAGTGTTATGGTTTAGCTTCTTACATGTGGTTTTTGGCTGCATCTCACATGGCGGATGCTACTTTATTTTTTTTTTTCCACGTTCCCGGTGCCTTCCCTCCGCTGGGTCCCAGCACGGGCCCCTTCAGGGCACTGGGCTTCCTGCCTTGGATTCTTTTTCCACTTGGGCTCCGTCTCTCACTTTCCGCCTGGCAGCTTTAGTCAAGAACGCAGATAGGTGAGGAGCGCCTGGGTGGCTCCGTCGGTTAACCCTCCAACTCTCTTATTTTAATTTTTTTTTTTTTTTTTTTGAGAGAGAGAGAGAGAGAGTGGGGGGAGGGGCAGAAGGAGTGGGAGACCCAGAATCTGAAGCAGGCTCCAGGCTCTGAGCTGTCAGCACAGAGCCCAACGTGAGGCTTGAACTCACGAACCGGGAGATCATGACCTGAGCCAAAGTCGGACCCTTCACCGACCGAGCCACCCAGGCGCCCCAAGCCTCCAACTCTTGATTTCGGCTCGGGTCATGATCTCCTGGCTTGTGGGTTCGAGCCCCGCATCGTGCTCTTCATTGACGGTGCGGAGCCTGCTTGGGGTTGATTTCGGCTCGGGTCATGATGGCACCATTCATGAGTTCGAGTCCCCCATGGGGCTCTGTGCTGGCGGCACAGGGCTGCTGGGGATTCTCTCTCTCCCTCTTGCTCCCTGTCTCTGCCCCGCCCCTGCTCACATTTTCTCTCTCTCTCTCAAAATAAAGTTAAAAAAAATGCAGATAGGTGAGTGTAGGCGCTGCGGGCCAGGAGACCTCCCAACTGTTAATGGGATCCTGTTTGCCCTCAGTGAGGCTCGCTGTCATTCAGGGAGGGAGGGTCCCATGCTTGTCCCCACCCCCACTCTTGTCCCTCTCCCACGCCCAAGCCTGACCCCTGGGAGGTCTCCATAGCCACACTCAGGGTGGCCCTGCCCCCGCCATCCCCCCCTTCCCACCCCAAATCCCCGCCCTCCCTCTTCTGCCCGGCCAGGTCCCATCTCTTCTCCAAGACTGGGTCCCCTAGCGCCCTCTGCTCCCCTCCCCACTCCTTAGCCTTCTCAGGGAAGGGAAGTAGCAGGGACCCCACCTCCACCCCGCCTGGCAGCCTTCAGGCAAGCACAAGCCGAGGTCTGTCCACACCTCTGCTCTGACCAGACAGAGACAAGGGGTCTTGGGGCAACCTCACTCCATGCGATGCCTCCTCTGCATCTTGTCCAATGGGCGCGTCTTGGGTTTTGACCCTCAAAGTCCCCTTCCTCCTCCATGGACCCCCAGGCCGTTTAACCCCTTCACCCCTGCCTTTCTCCTTGTGTCCTGGCCTTGGGACGCCAGCCCTCTGGGTCCACTGGCTCCACTGTTGGGGGGGAGGGGGGAGAACCAGGGGATTCTGATGCTGAGCAGGGAGGGGAGACACCTTCAACCCCAGGGTGGGTGGGAAGGACAGCCACCTGCCTGCACGTCCCCTGGGGCCAGTGTTAGGTTGACTCACATCATGCTCATCATGCAACACCTATTTAACAAGCTCATCCTGGGCAGTGGGCAAAGCAAACGTCCCTGCCCCCCCCCCCCCGGGGGTTCACATGCTAGTAGGGACATAGTGTAATGATAATAAAGGTGGCAAAAAGTGTCACAAAGAGAAGAGAAAGACAGAGAGGGGAAGAAGACAGCTTCATTAGAAGCCAGACTGAGCTGGGCAAAGATGGTGGGGAGGGCCCTGCGGGCAGGAGGGCCAGCCAAGGGCAAAAGTGGGAAGAAGCGCGGAACATTCCAGAAGGCCAGAAGGCCGGTGGGGCTCAGTGACGCCTACGAGCACAGTGAGCACAGCGGGGCGGGAGGCCAGGCCCTCCAGACCGCTTTGCCTTCCGTCCACGAGCAGGGAAACCCCATCTGCATCGAGAAGACGCCCCCTGGCGGCCGTGTGAGGAAGAGACCCAAGGGGGACCAAGTTCAGAGGCTGGGACACCCCGCCCTCACTGAAGTGTCCAGGCCAGACGACAGACGCTGGGACCAGGGAGATGATGGTGGAGGACGGGAGAAGGGGCTGGACCCAGGACCTATGCTGCGGGGTCCACAGGATTTGCTGACGCAGTCAAGGATGGGACCAGCTTCGTTCTTAGCGATCTTGCAGACCGAAGTGCCATTTAACCAGGAGGGGGTGACCTGGAGGGGAGGGTTTGCCGGGTCAGGAATCCAGGCTTCCTTTCTGAACCTTTCGGTCGAGAAGCCTGTCGGACAGGGGCATGCCAAGTGTGCGGTTGCACGATGAGTCTGGAACGAGGGGAAAGATCCAGGGCAGACGCAGTGAGCAGGCCCTGTTCTCCCTGTATCTCTGGCCTGGTGGCTCCTGGTCCCCTTTTAAGTACTTTTCAAACCCTCAGCCTTCATTGCCTTGGGTTCCTTTTCCTGGCTCTGCGTCTCAGGGGACCCTCTCCATTGCGGGCGACGGCAAGATGTCAGGAAGAGGCAGCCCAGGCCTGGAGCCGCACCCCTGCGGCCTCCGGGCTCCGGGCAGTGGCGGATCCAGAAGCTCAAAGCGTATCATCCAGACTTCACCTCTTGAAGCGGGTTTCGTTCTCCCGGTTGTCCCGGCAAAAATCCCAGGGCTGAACCCCGTTGGCCCTACTTTGGTCACAGGCTCACTCTTGAACCTGTCACCGCGGCCAGGAGACGGAATGTCGTGAGCCGGTCGTCGGTCTTGCCTTCTCCACGCCCTTCCCGGAACTGGGGGTGACGTCGGCCTCGTAAATCACACGGTGGGTGTATCCCCAGAAGCTGGAAGAGCCGTTTTCCACGGCCGCCCCACCATTTTCACCTTCCCCCCAACAGTGCCCGTGGGTTCCGATCGCTCCACGTCCTCGCCAACGTTTATTTTTTGGTTCTGTGTGTGTGTGAGAAAAGTTATCCTGACGGGTGGGAGGTGCTATCTCACTGCAGTTCGGACTGGCCTCTCCCCAGTGGCGAGGGAGGCTGAGCGTCCCCGCGTGTGCCCATCGGCCTTTAGTACGTCTTCCCTGGAGAGGTGTCTGTTCAAGTCCTTTGCCCGTTTTTGAATCAGGTTGTTTGCTTTTTTTTTTTTTTTTTGATGTCTGTTTATTTATTTGTCTGTTTATTTATTTATTTAGAGAACACGAGCAGGGGAGGGGCAGAGAGAGGGAGAGACAGAATCCCAAGCGGCTCTGGGCTGTCAGCGCAGACCTTGAACTCACGAACCGTGAGCTCATGACCTGAGCCGAAATCAAGAGTCAGACCCTCAGCCGGCTGAGCCATGCGGGCCCCCCTGCTTTTTTATTGAGGCCGTTCGGGGAGTTCTCTGTAGGTTCTGGGCGTTCATTCCTTATCAGATATAAAGACTTAAAATAAATATTTCCTCCCATTCTGTGGGGTTTTTACTGTGTTGATGGTGGGGTTTGACTCACAACATTTTTAATTGTCATGGTTCACCCAGGATGGGCGGCGAGGAGGCGAACTCGGACCATCTAAACGCAAATGCTGGTTCTTAGCTACAGACAGCCGGACAGATGGACAGGTGATGAAGGGATGGACGGAAAGTGGATGGCGGGAGGTGGAGGGAGGCCGAGCGGGGGGACAAATGAACAGTCGGGGGGGGGCGGATTCCGTGGGAGGGCAGCCCAGCCCCTCCCCACCTGTCCCCCCAACAGGGCCGGGCTAGGGGGAGGCACGTAGGGCATCACCTCGGGCACAGAATCTGACGGAACCCAAAAATTCACCAATCAGCGTAAATACTACTTTGTGCTCTCTTCATAAATCAAAATCCGGGCAATAAATCATGGTGAACAAAACATCAACAACTCACATAAAGATAGGACCTGGGCCAGCCCTTGTACGACCCCAGCCCCCTCACCTTGGTCCAGGCCCTACCCACCTGTCCTCCTGGCACCTCCTGGCACCTCCCTGTCCCCCTCCGCCACCTGAGGCCAGCAATGGAGGGTCAGGAGCGACAGAGCCGAGAGGGAACGGGAGGACAGAGTTTCCAAGTTTCCAGGCCCGGCTCAGCCTGCAGTCAATGCCCAAGACCCCTGGGAAGCCCCAGGCTGTGGCTTCTCTGAGTGGCATCCCTGCGGCCACCACAGGGCGGAGCCCGCGGGCCGGCTTTGGTCTCCGGGGAAACCCAGGAAGAGGGAACCAAGGGGCCAGACCCTCCGGTGCCCCCCTGTCTGGTTCCTCCTCGCAACCCAGGCTCCCAGGAGCTGATGACCCCGGCCGGGCCCTCTCACTGCCCCAAGGCCGCAGTGCCCAGCGCTAGCTGCCTTTTGTGGCCCCTTCCAGGCAAACCCCCACACCTTCCTTCATGGGAGGTGCTGTCATTATCCCTGCTTTTATGGAAAAGGAAACCGAGGCCCAGAGAGGGAGAATATATGCCTTCTGGGCATGTCTAAGGGTGAAGTGAGCACACAGTCCCATCTTGTGGAGTTGGAGACCAAGGCTGAGCACGGCTGAGTGACTCAGCTCCCGTCGCACGGCCAGGAGGGACAGAGCCAGCAGGCGAAGCCCGGGTTGGCCTCGGTGCGGGCCCCGTGCTGTTTCTGTGCCCTTCTGTACCCTCGTGCCACCCCGTGTGACCCCCACCTGTCAGGGGTCCCGGCCTGCAGACTCGGGTCCAGATAGAAAGTTCTAGAAGGTGGGAGTCAGGAGCCCTTTGTCCCTCCCACCCTGGTGCTGACTTTGGCCAAGACGCATCCCCCGTCTGTGCCAGGGTTGTCTCAGGACCCCGTGGATCCAAGGCCACGTGGAGAATCCAGACGCGGCCTCCTCCCCGGCACACTCCCCGGTGTGGGCTGAGCCACAGAGCCTGGGCGGCAGCTGAGGGAACAGAAAAGACAGTAGGAAAAGAGAATGGAAACGAGACCCAGGGCGCTTGGGCCCCCGCCTCCCGCCCCTGCCACGGCCGTTCTCTTCCTTAAGGGGAGAGACCCCAGACAGCCCCGAGGATCCTTCCAGCAGAAGCTTCAGGGATCGCACGTTCACTGCAGTCACGGGCCGGTCACCTGGGGCAGGCGAGAACACGGACCGCTCAAGACAAAGAAGGATCGCCCTTCGTGCTGTAGCCTAGGGCAGAGGCAAGAGTGACAGGCGGTGGCCAGCTTCCAGAGGGTCTCCTGGGTCATGCTATGGAGTCTCCAAGCCACCTGGAGGGCCAGCCCCTGATGGTTTTTAAGGGAAGAATGATGTGACCAATTGGCTTTCAAAGCAGGAGGTCATGGCCGTGGGGTGGGGGTGATTCTGTCAACCCACAAGGAGCAGCTGGGTAGCCCCGGCCTTCCCCCCCTCCGGCCACCCCTGCCGCTGCGCCCAGGAACCCGAGAGCTGAAGAGAAGAGACCAAAACGGCAGAAAGGAGACCCGTGAGGCCATGTGTACACAGATCATTCCGTTAAAGTCTATAAATTACACTTTGGCGCAAAAACGAAAACAAAAAGGCAGAGACCCCAGGACAGACTGCACCTGATACAAGTTTAAGGCCTCCGGTATCAGGTTTCAAGCTTTTGAAGAACCGACAAAAACTCTAGAGGAGTGGCCTCCAACATAACTACAACTGATGTCCCAGAAATATGACTCAGTCTCAACCACAAGATCACAAAAGTCAGAACCAAACTCTGGGCCGGAAGCCCTGCATATTGGCAACGGCACGCGCTGAGCCTCTGGTTCCTGGTCTGTAAAGCCGCGGGGGCAGACGGGACGCGCCTGGGCCAGGGGAATCCTCTGGCCTTTCCCCCTCCAGCTGCCTTCCCCTCTGGGCCCTCCTCCCCTCCCGGCGTGTGGTGGTGGGGGGGGGGGTTTGGGGGGGGTATGGGTCCCTTCCTGCCACAAATGCCCGTGTCTCTGGTGGCCTGACTCAGGTAGAGTCGCTCCTTCTTAAAAACACCCTGCCCACCCCCACCCCAGCCCCGGGGGGGGGACCCCACCTCTTGATCTGTTCTGGGCACCCCACCTCACTGCCTCCACTTCCTCGGCTCCCCCTGCCTGAGGCCCCCCTGACCCCGCCTCACCACCTCCCACCCCGAGCCGCTAACCCACTGGGCGCTCAGAGACCTTCACTTCCCCAACACCCACCAGAGACACAGCTGAGCACTTCTTCAAAGGCCCTCATCTCAGGGTCTCTGACTATGCCTGGATTTCCTCCTGGTCTCACCTGCTCCCTCCTCCCCACCCCCATCGCTGTAGTAGCATCCTCCCCCCCCCCCACCCCTGCAGAGCCCCCCCAGGCTAACACCTTGGCTCCCACCTGCAGCCCCCTCCCACCCCCATCCCACCCGCAAGCTGCAAATGCCTGGTGCTCTTTCCCAGGATCCAGTGTGAGCACGGGCCCCGCCTGGGCCAAAAGGGGTGAGCAGAGCCCTGGCGCGTGTGGTCATACAGGTACAGGCACCTGAGACGGCCGAGGCCGTCTAGCGACCACCGCAGGGAGACACGGCCTCTGGCTTCCGCCAGACCTCAGCCCCAGCCCACCCCACAACACAGCCACCCAGGCTCCCTGGAGGCTTCTGCTCCTTCCAGGCCCCACTCGGGTGAGCTTTCCAGAAGGGACAGAGCCCCCTGCGTGCACACGACCTGCCTGCATATGCTTGATGGGCAAATGTGTGTTCCTGTCCCCAGCAGAAGCTGCTGTCCCCAAACTCCTACCACCTGTGTCAGAAAACAGAAGTGGAAGTCCGGGAGCAGCTGAGTGGAGGGTGGAGGCCTGGGAGGAGGCGTGGGGGGAGGGAGAGACCTGAGACAGAACTAACCCCACCCTCCGCCCCATCACAGCCTCTGAGCTTTCGTTCGCGCTGTTCCGCGAACCTGGAACAGCTCCACCACCACCTTCTCTGAAGCACAAACTCCTGCCTGACCTTCCGTAGCGTTCTCTCCTTTCTCGTACAAACAGCCAAGGCTCTGGCCGGGCGTCCCTGCCCTGGGAAGCCCCCACTGAGTGGGCTAAGAGCCCCCCCAGCCCCAGGCTTATCACTGAGCATTGGTGGTGGCTTTCGGGTTTGCACTCAGGAGCTCCCGGCCACCCACTCGGTGTGGAATGACAACCCTCACCTCGCGTCTCCCCTCCCCTCGACATTCCACCTTGCGAGTCCTAGGCTCAGATCAAAACACTTGGGGACCCTGGAAACACACACATCTCCAGCACCGAAGGGCCACGTTCTCGGACGTCTGAGCCGGGCGGCACCCTTAGGTACCGGCTGCATGCACCATATACACCTGTGTCCTCAATACTGAACGACGACCGGGGCGCCTGGGTGGCTCAGTCGGGCAAGTGGCCGACTTCAGCTCAGGTCATGATCTCGTGTTTGTGAGTTTGAGCCCCGCGTCAGGCTCTGTGCTGGCAGCTCAGAGCCTGGAGCCTGCTTCCGACTCTGTATCTCCCTCTGTCTCTGCCCCTTCCCTGCTTGCTCTCTGGCTCTCGCTCTCTCAAAAATAATAAACGTTAAAAAAATTCTTTTTTTTTTTTTAAATACTGAACCACGACCTTTGCGTGTTTTGCTTTGGCGATCTCCTCCTCCCCCCAGGAGCGAAGGAGGCTTTCTTATCTGCCCTTTGGCAACAAGGAAACCGACTCACAGGGTCGAGTCACGCGCCCCAGGCCACATGGGTAGAGATGGGATATGAGCCCAAGGCTCAGACTAACATAGAAAATGCAAAGGAGGCTGCCTGGGTGGCTCAGTCGGGTAAGCATCCAACTCTCGGTTTCGGCTCAGGTCATGATCTTGTGAGACTGAGTCCCACATCGGGCTCCGTGCTGACGGCGTGGAGCCTGCTTGGGATTCTCTCTCTCCCTCTCTCTCTCTGCCCCTCCCCTGCTCGTGCTCGCTTGTTGTCTCTCTCTCTTTCTCTCTCTCTCTCTCTCAAAATAAACATTTTAAAAAATGCAGAGAGGGGCACCTGGGTGGCTCTGTCATTAAGCCTCTGACTTTGGCTCAGGTCACGATCTCACAGTTCGTGAGTTCGAGTCCCACATCGGGTGAGCATGAGCCCTGCTTCGAGTAAAACACAAGCTCTGGGTGAGCCCCGTTTCTCTCTCTCTCTCTCTCCCTCTCCCACTCTCTCTGCCCCTCACTCACTTGTGCCTCCCCCCGCTTCAAATAAATAAATAAATAAATAAATATTTTAAAAAATAAAAATAAAAATAAATTTGGGGCACCTGGGTGGCTCAGTCGGTTAAGTGTCCAACTTTTGGCTCAGGTTTGTGGGTTCGAGTCCCGCGTCAGGCTCTGTGCGGACAGCTCAGAGCCCGGAACCTGCTTCAGATTCTGTGTCTCCCTCTCTCTCCGCCCCTCCCCTACTCCCGCTCTGTCTCTCCCTCTCTCTCAAAGATAAACAAACTTTAAAAAAACTTTTTTAACAAAAATAAATTTTAAAATACAAAGAACGTTCAAATGACCTTAAATCCCACAAGCCAGAGACAATATCTGTTAACATTTTGCCGAACATCCTTCCAACGTGTGTTTCCCTCCGAGGCTTCAAATGGATGAGCCGTGAGCCGGATCCACCCGTTTCTGTTGGCTTTCGTGTTGTTCTCCAGCCCACCATTTTGCAGGTTTTGAAAAAGCGAATTGCTCGTTAATATCACACACAAATTTATAAATCCAGCAATCCCTGAAAAACAGAGATCTGGCCTTCCTGGGCTCTTGTCATTTCGAGGCAATCGTCGGCTGGAGCTGAGGACCGCCTCGCACGGGACAGACCCCTCTATTTTGCCACAGTCCCCACCTTTCCCTATCGTGCCCCCAAGCAGGTCCACTGGCCTCACTCACTTACCTCCCTGACCCCCGTCAGGCTGACAACCTCTGCTCTAGGCATCTACGAGAGCCAACATCTGTCGAAAAGCTACAGCACACAACCACCACTCAAACGTGCTGGACGTGGGTTAACTTCTTTCATTCTCAAAGTAGTGATGTGGAATAAGCACTATTGTTAGGCCCATTTTACAGATGGGGAAACTGGGGCTCACGGAGGCTATATCAGCTGCCCAAGACCACAGTCAGAAAGCGACAGAGTCGGCCTTGGAACCCCGGGCAGTCTGGCTCCAGAGTCTGTCTCCTTCCTGTATGCAAAGATGCACCCCACACTCAGCTCCGGATTGAGGGTAATGTTCCGTACCAATCAATATAGTCTAGGATCATCTAAATAATAAAAATAAAAACAAGAGAAACTAAAACAAAACAAAACAAAACAAAACACAAAGAGTAGACATTTGTTGCTTTTATCCACCCAGTGTTCCTTCCTTTAAGGAACAGCCCTTCTCCTGGCCGTTCTGGTGTGGCTGTCCCCCAGCCCCTCTCCCCACCTCCTCCTTGACCAGGAGGCTGGACATGTGACCCGGTCCTGACCAATCATGGCATTCCTCCCGCGATGTTGCAGGGGATTGGTCCAGAGGTGGGCACATGACCCAGGCCTGGCCAATCAGAGTCTTTCCCTGAGAATTTTTTTTGGTAGGCTGTCTTTCCAAGGTCAAAGGTGATCTGATGTGAGCCTGTCCCTGTCTGTGTGGCCAGGCTGGCTGTGCTATGGAGAAACCCAACTAAGCCAGAGAAAGAAACAGCTCAGACAGACTGAGAAAATGAGAAAGAGAGAGAGGGAGGGAGACTTTGAGCCTCTGATATCCATGTCCCCAAGGCCAACCACATCTCTGACTCTCCAGGAACTGAGCCAGTAAATTCCAGCTTGAGCTAGACTGAGTTATATTTACTTAAAACCAAAAGATGCTTGAATTCAACACCCTCATTATTCTTTTTAATGACTCACACTGGCCCATCGCATGGGCTCAGCATAATTTATTAACCATTCAGTCCCCGATGAGCATTCGACTGCCACCAAGTTCCCAAATTCCCCCGCCACCAACGACGTGGAGAAGATCCTTTGTGTACCCATCCTTTTCCACATGTGTGCAATTATCTCATTAGGGGCAATTTCTAGACATGAACTTTAACGTCAAAGGGTGCTCTGCTGCCCTTGACCCCCATCCCTGCCTTTGGCTTACTAAGTCATGGACCATCCCCCAGGCCCAGCTTCCTCCTGTCCCTCTGTGCTATAGGCTCCCAGTAAGTGGCCAAACCTGGACAAGGAATGACAGGTGTGAGGGATACTGGGCACATTGGGAAGACTCACTTGCAGCAGGGGTCTCACAGGCCAGAGCCTCAGCAGTCCCAAGATTCAGGGGTGGCCCATCTGCCAGACAGAGCCTGCCTCCAGTTCCAAGCCATGAGAAATCAGAGAAAATTATGAAAGGGAGGGGCCTCAGAGAGGACTAATCCCAGACACACACCCTACCCACCACCTGCCATGTCCCACTTGGCCCAGTGGACTCAACCACGTGCCCTGCATGGACCAGGATTTTTGTCTGCCTTGTGCCAATGCCAAGAAGAGTGCGTGGCACATAGTAGGCCTTCAGTAAACATCTACTGAATGGATGCGAATGGATGGATGGATGGATGGATGGGTGGATGGACGGATGGATGGATGGACGGACAGATGGATGGATGGGTGAATGGACAGACAGATGGACAGATGGATGGACGGACATGTGGATGGATGGATGGATGGATGGATGGATGGATGGACATATGGATGGGTGGATGGATGGATGGATGGATGGACAGACAGACATACAGGCGGATGGATGGATGGACGGACAGATGTACAGGAGGATGGATGGATGGATGGATGGATGGATGGATGTACAGGCAGATGGATGGATGGATGGATAGATGGGTGGATGGATGAATAGATGGATGGATGGATGGACAGACAGATGTACAGACAGATGGATGAATGGATAGATGGGTGGATGGATGAGTGGATAGATGGATGGATGGATGGATGGATGGATGGATGGATGGGCAGATGTACAGACAGATGGATGGATGGATAGATGGATGGATGGATGGATGAGTGGATGGATGGATGGATGGACGGACAGACAGACAGACGGATGGATGGATGGATGGATGGATGGACAGATGGATGGATGGGTGAATGGACAGATGGACAGGCGGATGGATGGATGGATGGATGGATGGATGGACAGACATACAGACAGATGGATGGATGGATAGATGGGTGGATGGATGAGTAGATGGATGGATGGATGGATGGACATATGGATGGGTGGATGGATGGATGGATGGATGGATGGATGGACAGACATACAGGCAGATGGATGGATGGATGGATGGACATATGGATGGGTGGATGGATGGATGGATGGATGGATGGATGGACAGGCGGATGGATGGATGGATGGATGGACATATGGATGGGTGGATGGATGGGTGGATGGATGAATAGATGGATGGATGGATGGATGGATGGACAGACAGACGTACAGACAGATGGATGGATGGATAGATGGGTGGATGGGTGAATGGACAGACAGATGGACAGACAGACGGATGGATGGATGGATGGATGGACATATGGATGGATGGATGGATGGATGGATGGATGGATGTACAGGTGGATGGATGGTTGGATGGATGGATGGATGGATGGACAGACATACAGACAGATGGATGGATGGATAGATGGGTGGATGGATGGATGGATGGATGGATGGATGGATGGAGGGACAGACATACAGACAGATGGATGGATGGATGGATAGATGGGTGGATGGATGAGTGGATGGATGGATGGATGGATGGACATATGGATGGGTGGATGGATGGATGGACGGACGGACAGATATACAGGCAGATGGATGGATGGATGGATGGATGGATGGATGGATTACTCTAACTGTGCAGCCCAAATGGGCTCAAGGGCAAGTTCTGCCCCTTACTCACTCATTAGCCCTGCCTCCTCCAGGTCTCAGTGACCCCACATGTAAATGAGGTCATTGAATTAAACCATCTCTAGGCTCCTTCCAGCTCTCTCACCTTCAAACCAGCTGTGCCCAACAGGTGAGGAATTCTGAGCTTTGGGGCCACAGAAAGCGTCACCTACATGGTTTTGCTACAATTGGATTCAAGGGCTGGACCTTTCCTATCTCTCCCCCGAGGGGAGGACAGACCACTAAACTTCTTTCTAAATGTTCGAAGGGACGCTTGGGTAAGTTCAGAGTGGGAATGAGGTCAGCACAGGGCTTGAATCCGAGCTTGCCTCTTCCTGGCTGTGTGACCTTGAGCAAGTAACTTAACTCAGTTTTCACCCCTATAAAACAGGGATAGTAATACGCTTTGTTGGGTTGTGGAAAAGCTTAAATGGGAGGATATACAAGCACTTGGCACAGTTCCTGGCTTGAGGTGAGCACTCCATAAATGGTAGTGGTGGCCATCTGAAGACTTCCCAAACTCCGTGTTTGGAGACTGCTGTGAGGTGTCCCATCACCAACTAGGGACCAGGTATGGATGGCCACATCGTTCACATGGAGGAAGCAGAACCCCGTTTTGGGAAAAAGCGCTGACCTCAGGCCACACAGAACCTCAGGAACAGGCCTCTAAGGGGAGCCCTTCCCATCGGCGTTCTTCTCCCTACCTGAAATTCAGGCACAATGGCTGGAGATCAGGCAGCCATTTGGGGCCATGAGACCTTCGGGGTAGAAGCAAGTTACCAGGCTTCTCTGAGAACAGTCCTACATTACCTCCTTCAGGCTTCTTTCTCATAAGGGAGGAATATGGCTCTAATTTCTTTAAACCATTGTTATTTGGGTTTTCTGTTTCATATAAACAGACCCAATTTTATCTGTCCCCATTTTGCAGATGACAAAAAGCAAAGCTTGGTTAGGAGAAGGTGACACAGCTGGCAAGTGTTGAGTCGGACTGACTCGAGGTCTCTACGGTTTACCTACTATGGATTGTACCAAACGCGTTGCCGCCCACAATGAGAGGGTCCCTCCCTCCCAGGCCACCTGCCTCTATGCGATTAGACGTGACCAGGGCTGTCGGGACGGAGGGAAGGAAGGCGTAATCACGAGAAGGCTTCACAGAGAAAGTGGTGTTTGAGCTGAATCTTCAGAGAATGAGAGAGTATCAATCACGCGAGGTGCTGTTAACCAGGAATGCGCAGGAAAAGACTCTGCTCAGGGCTTTTACTGGGGGCTGGTCACGTAGGCAGCCCCTGCCCAGCATACATCAAACTTCTAGACCCCCGGAAGGAAAGCAGGTGGTCAGCATAACCCACGTTGTTTGCACGGTTTAGGCTCGGCGAGCCACTCTTATCAGGGAACGGCAGGAACCCACCGGAAGCCCAAGTTGGCAGAAGCCAGCCCAAAGCCAGACTTGCAAGCATGCTTTGTAAAGGATGGCAGTCCCGGACCTGCCGTGTTCATTTCTCTACGCAGGGTATGATGCCTTCCTCCGCATTTCTGGTTTTGAGGTGACCCAGGAAATGGTGTTTTGTGCCTCAGACCAAGATTTGCAGAGAAAAAAAGGCTAGTTTACTACGCAGATCACTTCGACGAGTCTTCCCAGAGAATCACGTTGCGTCGCCGAAGAGCCAGAGGCTGGAAGGGGGCCGCTTCCAGGAGTCCTGAGAGCACAAGGCTGGCAGGGGGTGGGCCTGGCCCCCGGCCCTGAGCTGGCCACTGACTCGAGTTCCAACTCCGTCAAGCATGTCCCAGAGATGAGCCTCATGCAAGTGTTCACTTCCATGAAATGAAGGCGTTGGATTGCACCTGTATCAGTGAGCTTTCACTGCATAACAAGCCCCCCACACACACACACACCGAAACACACAGACATTTGTCACATCTCACAGTGCCGTGGGACAGCCATGTGGGTTGGGCTCCGCTTAGGGGTCCCTCTTCCGGTGTCGCCCGGGCTCACTCAGGAGGCTGCAACCGGGTGGCGGTCAGGACAGCCGGGCCTTTCTCCGCATGGACTCCCGTCCTCCAGCAGGCGAGCCCGCAGGCTGGTTCTCATGGCAGGTGGCCAGATTCGAGGGGAAGTGACAGACTCTCCCTCCAGATGGGAAGAGAGGCAGCGTAGCCGTGCAGAGGGGTGTGCACACGGGGAAGGGTGGAAGGTGCAGCCAACTTTGGCAGCAACCAAGATATCCCCCCCATGTTCTTTTCATTCATTCACTCATTCATTCATTCATTCATTCATTGCTTTTATCAGACACAGAGACACAGAGGTGACCCTGTCCTCATGGAGCCTCCAGACTAGTGAGGAAACAGATGAATAAATCGAGGTGGGCTGCAAAGTTTCACCGAGGAAGCATTTCTATTTATTTTTATAGATTTTTTTTAACTTTCTTTATTTATTTTGAGAGAGAGAGCGCAAGCGGAGGAGGGGCAGAGAGAGAGGCAGAGAGAGAATTCTGAACAGGCTTCACGCTGTCAGCACAGAGCCCGACGCGGGGCTCGAACTCACAAACCATGAGATCATAAGCTGAGCCTAAATCAAGCATGGGGCGCTTAACCCACGGAGCCACCCGGGCGGCCCTAGAAATTTCTTCACACGATACTTTTTTCCCCACGAAGACGTTGGCTCGATCGGCCAGAAAAGGCAGAAGCAATGAAATTGGGAATTTTAACCAGGAAGAAAATTAAAAACAAAAGGGGAAAGACGGTAGGGTTTATTGAGTACCCACTATGTCCCAAGCATCTTACGGACACTCTCCCCCCTCGTCTTTTCTATAACCGGAGGTGAGTAGTATTATCCCCCTTTTATAGGTAAGCACACTGAGGCTCCTTGCAGAGAAGCGGCTTCTCCAACCTCTCACGGGTCCCGAGTGGCAGAGCTGAGCGTGCCACGGCCGCATCTGGCCCCCAAGTCGATATGCGACAATAGAACAGCTGCAAAGGAGCTTCACATTTGACTAGGAGCTTCCTAGCAGCCTGAGGGAAAAGGGACACTAAACATATGGCCGAGTGGTCACTAGACAGGAAACAGCCAGACATGTCACGGAGGGGAAGCAAAGCCTTTCCTGGCACTGAATGCATTTTCCTTTTCCCCAAGTAGATGAAAAGATAGCTTGTGGGTAGGGTGGACTCTTTGGGGCCCCGCTGACCAAAGGTTTTATCTGGGGAGGTTGCTAAGTAAATGGCCCATCATCCCACATTATCCCCTAGGGAAGACCGTACCCTCCAGCAGCCATCATCCTCTGTGTGTGCACGGGTGCGGGTGTGTGTGTGTGTGCACGCGCACGTACATGTTTCTCGCTCTCACTTTCTCTTTTTACCCCCAACCCCTCCCTCTGTTTGTCTCTTTTGCCTCTAAATCTCCCCAGCCCACACCCAAAAATGCAAAGAGCCCCCGCCACACGAAACTCTGCTGGTTTTAGGAAGTGTTGCTGCTTCAAGAGCCTGCACACCGGGTCCCGGCAGACAGGACTTCCTCCCCACGCGGGGCTGGGAGGGGCCACCCGGAAGGGGCCTGGTGTAGCCTCGGTGACACATCTCTGCCTGGTCAGCTTGAGCAGCAGCTGGGTCAGCAGGCGACGGGAGCGGAGGCCACCCTTCCCCGGGGCTTCAGGATGGACTTGTGCCACCCAGGTAAGCACCCGGGGCCGACCTCTCTGGGCCTCAGTTTCCTCCTCTATAAAATGGGGACAATAGTGCCTACCTCCCAGGATCCTGGACGGAAGCCATATGTAAATAGATGTAAGACAGGGTGGAAATGCAGAAGCATGCAACAAATGTTTACGAGCTCAGGCTAAGTGCCAAGCTGTGCCCCAGGTGCTGGGAGAACAGGGAACAAAGCACGCCCTGTCCCTGCCCTCCTGAGCTCACGCTCTACAGGGGGAGACAGACATAAAGGTATTAATGTGATGTGTCAGGGGGTGACAGGCAGGACGAAGGACAGTCAAGTAGGATAAGGGACATGGGAGGGGGTGGTCGAGGAGACCTCAGAAAGAGACACCATTTGGGCAGAGACCTGAAGGAAGGAGGGAGGGATCCCTGTCGGCTTCTGGGGAAGGAATATTCGGGGGCGGTGGGGGGGGGTGCAGGGGAAGGAATGACCAGTGCAAGGAAGGTTGCTTGAGTTGAAGATGATGATGTTGGTGATAATGGCCGTCTGGGTGGCACAGGGGCCCTGAAGCTCCTGTTTGGACTCTAAGGGTGGGGGGATGAGGGTGGCCTTTGGGGAGGCTGAGGACACCCCCTAGAGTGCCAGTGGAGGGGGCCAGAGAGGAGCAGCAGAGAACCGTGGCTGAGCCCCTCCCCAGTGAGCAGGACCGCGTGTCTGGGGGAAAGAGGAGAGACATGTGTACGGTTGGTAGGGAAGAGAACTGCATTTCTGCAAGGCAGAGGGAAGAAGAGGGACAAAGTCTCTGTGCCCTGCAATCGGAATGTCCCAGCATCAGGGCGCCTGGGTGGCTTAGTCGGTTAAGCGTCCAACTTCTGCTCAGGTCCTGAGCTCACAGTTTGTGGGTTCGAGCTCCGCATCGGGCTCTGTGCGGACAGCTCGGAGCCCTGGAGCCTGCTTCGGATTCTGTGTCTCCCCCACCGCCCCCTCTCTGCCCCTCCTACACTCGCACTCTGTCTCTCTCTAACAAACAAATAAACATTAAAAAAAAAAAAAAAAAAAGAATGTCCCAGCATTGCCTGGAAATCCAGAAGACGAGGGCTTCCAGGAGCTGTCCAGTTCCCCAAGCTCAGATGACGTCAAGCCCGTTGGCAACAGAACCCTTTCTTCAAACGAAACCTAACACCGAGCAGTCTGACCCCGCCCACCGCGCCTCCCCTGACCCCACGGGGCTCGGGGGGAACATGGTTAGAGAACCACCCTTCCCTTTCAACAGCTTCTGGGCTTTGGACGGCAGGTGGCTCCCAGACCATACAGGCTCCGGGAATAGGTCTTAGGTGGGGACTAGATGACAAGGCGGGGACCCAGCGGGGAACAGCACCCGGCTTAAGATTACCCGGCAGATACGAAGTGATGGGTCCTTAAGAAGAGGGATGGTTGTCCCCATCACGAGGACACTGAGGCTCACGGAGGTGAACTGAGGGAGAGGACTGACTTACTTGAAGTCAGGGGGCCAGTAAGTGGCAGGGCAGGGTCTGTCTGTGCTGGGCAGTGCTGGGTACAGCAGGCCCAGCCCTGGGGGAGGCTGCTGGTCCAGGACATGGGGGAGTGGGAGACAGACCCTCAGATCCTGCAGGACGATGACCCAGAGCAAACGAGGAAGCGACTCTTTCCACGTGGGAGAGGGGGAGATCTCGGAAAACTTCCTGGAGGAGTCGGGTCCCCCAGGGCGGCCTCCCCACCTGCCTCCCGTGTGTTCAGGCCTCCTCCCCCCAGGGCCTGCCGGGAAGGTGAGCGGTCCAGGCAACAAAACCTCTGTGTGACCAAAGACAGCACCTTTGGGCTGGTGCAGGGAGGCCGGGGAATAGTTAAAAATAGAGGCAGCTTGGCTCTGGGGGTGGGGAGGAAGCCACACATCGCCCACAGAGCCTCGGGGGCCGGGGCGAGGAACAGCTCCGCCAGACACCCCCTCCTGCCCCAGCCCCCCCCCCACCAGACTCTGAGGAGCCTCTGCCCTCGGGCCCCCAGGATAGCGCCCTCCTCCTGCCCTGGAAAGGGGAAGCTGGGCCAGCTGTCCTGGAAACGGGCCTGTGAGCAGAAAGACTTCTAAAAATATGATGGGAAAGAGGAAGGACAAAGGGGAAGTAAGGAGGAGCTGGGGAGGTAGATGGCCGGGGTGGGCACCAGGGCACTGACAGCTGGCCTGGGCACCGTGCAGGGGGCAGCCGCAGCCTACAGCGTGGCGGGGGGGGGGGGGCGTCCAAAAGCAGCCTTCGTGAGGCGGGAAAATCACCGAGCCCAGGGCGGAGTCAACAGAGTTCACGGTGGCGGCTGTTATCATTATCGTGTTGTTATTTTGCGTGTTTCATGAGCACTGTTACTAAAACCCGACTCCACGGGGCGGGCGCCTGGGTGGCTCGGTCGGTGGAGCCCCTGACCAGCTCAGGTCATGATCTCGCGGTTTGTGAGTTCGGGCCCCATGTCGGGCTCGCGGCTATCAGGACAGAGCCTGCTTCGGGTCCTCTGTCCCCCTCTCTCTGCCCCACTTGCGCTCTCTCTCTCTCTTTCTCAAAAGTAAACAAACTTTAAAAAAAAATTTGTTAATTAAATGCAACTCCCACGAGCTGCTTCGGTGCTTGAAACCCCAGCGTCACCAGGCTCAGACTCAGAAGTGGACACTCTGACCCTGCGTCCTTGTCGCCCTCCCTGAACCTCAGTGTCCTCAGCTCTGAAATGGGGAGAAATCCCCGCTTTGAAACAGACAGGTGAAGGGGCGCCTGGGTGGCTCAGTCGGTTAAGCGTCTGACTTCAGCCAGGTCACGATCTCGCCGTCCGTGAGTTCGAGCCCCACGTCGGGCTCTGGGCTGATGTCTCAGAGCCTGGAGCCTGTTTCAGATTCTGTGTCTCCCTCTCTCTGACCCTCCCCTGTTCATGCTCTGTCTCTCTCTGTCTCAAAAATAAATAAACGTTAAAACAACAAAAAAAAAAGAAACAGACAGGTGAAGGGGTGGAAAGCCCTGGGCTTCACGTGACAGGGGCCACCTGCTGGGGGGGGGGTCAGAATCCCTCCAGAAGGGGACAGGGGATCCAGGGGGCCCATGAACATGCCTGCCAAACCACAAAAGAAGCTCTGTGAAGAAAAACTGCAGACAGCCCCCTCCCCACGCCCTCCCACTGTCCTGAGAAAACTCGCCACGCACGCCTATGCCTCAGTTTCCCCAGCTCTGGAGAGTTGGCTTTGTTTTCTCTCTTCCCCCCACCTCCCGCCAAAAAAACAAGGCATCATTCTGCATCTGGCCTTCATTCTCAAACAGGAGCCACGGTCAGCACTTCCGGTCAGAACAACCAGGGACTAGTACCTGGTGGGGTTTGGATGATTTGCGCGAAGATATCTGCCGTCGGAAGACCAACATCAGGGCTGTGGCCTCGGGAGTCCTGGATGGGCCTGGGTGTGACCCCCGCTCCAGCACCTTCCAGCCGTGTCACCTCGGACACAGGACAGGAGGGCACCTGAGAGGGGAGACGCTGAGCGGGGGTGACGAGGCAGAGGGCGGAAGGAAAGGCATTCGAGACACGGGGAGCAGCCTGTGCGTGCGGAAGCCTGTGGAGAGGGCGCACGTGGGAGCAAGTGGAGGACGTCCAGGAGGCCTCAAGCAGGGGGCGGGGGTGGCGCAACGTCAGTGGAAGATGGGGCCCTGCCTGCCCAACTGGGGGGCCCGGAAGACTTGGGGTGTCATCCCCAGGGCAACGGGACGCCGCGGGAGACTGGATGGGAGGTGCCGAGTGGAGGCCAGGAGACACGGGGTCCAGGGACACGCCAAGGTCGGGGTGGGGTGGGGGTGGGGCCGTGGAAACAGAAAGGAGATGGACGGGGCGTGGCGCGGGGGAGACACGAGGGTGAGAGAGGGGTGCATGTCAGTGTGCCTCAAAGAGCTGTGAGATCGAATGACATAATTTACACCGAGCCGCTGGCACAAAGCAGGTGTTTTTGAGCCGAAGGTCAACGGGAGACTCTTCCTTCGCCACCCCCCACCTCCTCCCTGGAAACGGGGCTCTCTGGGCCTGCGGAGCCCAGTGTTGCAGGGACAGAAAGCAAGACTCCCAAGAGGGCCACCAGGAGGAGGGCACATGGCGCCACTCCTCGTCCCTCCTGGGTCCGTGTCAGTGACCTGCGGGGGCCAGAACACCACCTGATGGCTGCTGGCTTAGGTTGCATCCTACATCCTGGAGGACGGTCCCCCATCCAAGCAGGACATCAGCTCCAAGCTGACGCTTTGTTCCACCAGGCTGGCAGCTTCCGGGGGGCGAAGTGGTCCCAGAGGACCAGCGGATCCCCTGGCCGGATGCTCCTCCCACGCCTGCCTTCCTGTGAAGAGAGCCCCTTGGTCCAACGTGACGCTGTGCAGTACTCGACATCTGACGACCCCTGGACAGTGGCGCTGGCCGAGGCTCTGTGAGAAGGAAGCCCCCCCCCCCCCCCGCACGTCCGGACCACGTGAGGCTTCCGGTCAAGATGGATCGCTGGCCTTTAGGAGTAGAAGGGATCCTTTGCAATCCCATTGCCTCCCGAGTTGGCTGCTGGGTCTTCGAGGGGAAACAGTGGGTCTCTGTTGCCGGCAGCTCAGAGATTCAGAGGTGGCGATAGCTCGGGAAGCTCAGGTGGGGGGCTTCTCATGTAGCCTCCACCAGGGCCACGTGGCTACTGCACTCGTGGACAGTTGTACCAGCACTGGGCTGCCGGTCAGAGCCTGGCTGAGGTCACCGGCCGACTAGTTCCGTCTGCCTGGCGGTGCAGTTTCTCTCCTGTGCCGGATGGTTGCTGCGCAGCACCGGTGAGCGTCACAAAAATCTTCATCCCCCGGGTCCACTCCTAGGGGACCACCCACTTGCCTCCTCCCCAGACCCCCCCTACTCCCGATCTTCCGATCTTCCTCCTTCCCAGCCTCCGAGAAGTCAAGCCACCCTCTCCTGTTCACTGTTAACCTTAAAAAAAAAAACAAAACTGCCAGCTGTTTTCCCGGCCAAGGAGGGGTTTATTCCAGAAGAGTATTAGAACCGCCATCCAGGACAAGCAAGCTGTGGCAAAACCCTCGGCAAGTCCGAAGGACAGGGAGAGGAGTCGCTGTTAGGAAAGGGGAGTCGGAAAGGCTGCGCCATAAACAACAAGTCCATCGGAGTTAACTGGGGGCTCCAGGCGTAGTGGCTTTTCACGGGCTGAGTTGTGACTTTCTCATTGGCTGCGCTGTTGCGGAGGGAGGAGGAAAGCTTCCTTCCGGCTGCAGAGAGAGCAACTTAGTAGCTACAGTCTTTGCCACTTGCAAGGTGTGTCTGCTCCTGTAGGGTCTGCAATTGAGGAGTGGTCCGGTGTGAGAGCCCCCCCCTGCTTAAAGGAGATTTCCTTTCATCAATTTGCACACCGGACATGCAGGCGTGTTCTTGCTGGGGGCCGCAGCTCTTTGCACATGAAATGGGTGGCCAGGCACCCTCCCCAGAGTCCTGCTCACTGGGAGCCTTTCTCAGCCCTGTCTCTCCAGGACACCTTTGGGCAGGGGTCAACAGCTACCCAGCGTTCACGTGTCCCCAAACACGAAGCCACCCATTCTGGCACCAGGTTGGGGCGCTTTGCTCCTTTGCCAGAGAGATCACAAGGGACCTACCCACGCAGACATAGTGGGAGCCAAGGGACCGGGTGCGACAGCCGTGGATGGCATAGGGGCCTGGGTGATGTGTTCATGGAGCTTACTGGAACCTTCTGGTTTTATTCGCACGTGTTCCTCCTCAGGGAGCCACTTGTGAAGGACTGTCGTTGTGCTCACTTGACTTTATGACCTGGTGGCTCACCCAGATCCACCTTGACTGCTTGACCAAGGGAATCATCGTATACAGTTGTCATCGCATTTCAGGACCCTTCTTTCTGGGCACCCAGCTTCTCCTTCAGTCAGTAGAGCCTGGGTGTGAGGACTGGCTCAGGTCCAGAAACTGGGCGAAGGGTCTTGGCTTTTGATGCAGTGGCTGTCCTTGGGGAGGGCCATATCCTCGGGTGAGGCAGTTCCATTCGGCTGAGTTAAGTTCCTGGGGAGGAGGAAATTCAGCTGTGCCATCAGCAGGCTACCCCCAACCCTACCCCCAGCCACTGAAAGAAATGGGTGCCTTGATCCTGAAGGGGAGAGCTGATGGCACAACGCAGCATCCATTATACGTGCGTTGGACCCTTCCCACGTGTCGAATACTTGCTTGGTGCCTCGCCGTCTCAACACCCAGTTTCCATCTCCAATCCAAGATGGCAGCTCGGTCAGTGGGAGGGAAAGGTAGGGACAGGGAGCCTTTAATCTCCTCTCTGCTTTCATTTGGGAGAGATAAGGGCTGTCCTTGCAAAACCTTAAAGAAAGGTGACCGGGTATTCCCCAAAGCTAGGACTTAAAGAGTTGGGGAGAGTATGGACAGACAGACGGGAGAAGGCATCCCAGGGTCGAGGAACAGCATGGGCAAAAGTGGGAAAGTGAGACAGAGACAGTGTGGGGGGAGTGAGGAGCCGGCAGGCTAGACTGCCAGGCTCTTACTGAGAATCGTGGAAGAGAAGGCTGGCTAGAGAGGCCGGGACTGTGGAGGACCAGGAGGAGAACTCTTCCCCTCTAAGCAACAGGGAGCCCGTGGAGATTTTGGCCAAGCGATTGTTGTGGATGCAACAGGAAGCGTGAAGGGTTAGAGGTGAGCCAGCCGACCCCAGTGCGGGAATTGTCACAGCACCTTGCACAGAATGCCAGCACACACGCGTCTCCTTTCATTCCGGGTAGCGAGAAAAGAGCCCGGGCTTCGTAGCCAGCCCAATCCAAGCCCCACCCGGGCTGAGTAGCTTGTCCCTGTGGAGCCCTGGCCGGGCCACCTCATCTCTCTGAGCCTCAGTGTCTGGAGCAGGAGCTGCGAAGTGTCCCCCCACCCCCAAAGCCAGTCTCCCCATCTTATACGGTCGCAATGGTATCAGGACCGCCATGCTAAAGGCTCACTTCCCGGCCTCCCTTGCAGCTAGGTGTGGTCATGTGACTCTGTCTGACCAATGGCCTGGGAGGCAAAATGATACCCCACTCCCTGGTTGTGCAAATAAATACGCGGCCAAGTGAGCTAACCAGGCGATCTGGGGAAAGAGCAGATGAAAACGCCCAGGAAGGATGAATACCTGCTACGTGTCAGCTCTTTCTAGGGGGCGGGGGATGCAGCGGTGAGCAAAATTCTTGAAGTTTCTGCTGTCACGGTGCTGAGAGTGTAAAGAGTAGAGCAGGAAAGGCGCAAATCAACAAGATGGTGGGGGTGGGGGGGAGGGGCATGTCCCCAGAGGGTACAAAGCTGGGCGGGGAGGGGAGGGGAGAGGAAGGGAGCAAGCCAGGGACCGCCCCCCCCCCCATCCCGGTTCTTCTCTCTCCAGACCCAGCGGAGCTGAGCAGTGGGGAGACAGAGGAACTACAGCAGATCAAATGGCACCGGAGGCAGCTTCTGGAAGACATCCAGGTGCGTGCACACTCACAAACGCACAGGCTCCTGTCCACACGCGGGTTCGAGCCGACACGCCCTCCCACGAGCAAACCCCCATAGGCGCTCACGCAGCCCCGCACTCACTCCTGCCCCCCCCCCCCGGGGGCCTGGTCAGAGGGCAGGGCCAGACTCCATCCAGCGCCCCCCCCCGCCCCCGGAGTGGGGAGAATGGAATTCCGGGGGGGCTAGAGAGAGCTAGGAGGGTGGGGGGAGATCGGTTAAGCACCTACTGTGTGCCAAGCCCTGCCTGGTGCTGTCTGCACTGGATGGCATCGCGGGTTCTAGTCCCGCCTGTGTGGCCCCGATCCGGTCGCATCTCCACCCCAAGCCCCAGTTTCAGCCCCTCAAAAATGTCACCCATTTCGTCAAGATAACACCAACGTGTGCCTGGCCCTTGCCAACACAGTTTCTCAGACGTTCACCCATTTGACTCTCAGCAGCCTCCGAAGGCGGGCCCTGTTTCTGTTCCTGGAGCGTGCGGAGCTCAGTCCTGCCCCCGGGCCTTTGCACTCACCGTTCCCGTGGTCCCCGGGACTCTCCGCAGCTCTCCTCGGGGCACCTCCTTCTCACTATTTCGTTCTTGGCTCGAATGTTGCCCTGACCGCTCTGGCTGTGGTTGCTGGGGCCCGACCCCACGCCAACACACGTGTACCTAAGAAAGTTGAAGATACAAAATCACTCACTCACCAAGTGCTTTGTTGAGACCTACTAGGTGACCAGGCTCTTCCTGTACCATGACACGACATTAATGATGAGAGATCGTTCTCTTTTTATTGGAGTACGGGTGACACCCCACGTTCCATTGGCTTCAGGTGCCCCCCCGTGGTGCCTGGACAAGGCTATCCCTTACGCTGCGCCCACGACAGGATAGCTACTCTCATCATTTCATTTGCCCATGACCACCGTGATCCCACCCCCACTGGGCTGTGAGCCCCGTGAAAGCGTGGGTCTGTCTTGCCCATCACCATAGCCCCAGCTCCAGAGTCAAAGCATACAGGAGGCGCTCCATTAATATTTGCAAGTGGATCCCCATTTTATGTGGGGGGAAGCCACTCAGTGACTTGGCCAAGATCAGGTACAGGTACGGTCTCCAGGTCCCTGCGACCCCCCGGGTTCCTGGAACCCAGGTTCCTTTGGGACCGCTCTCATCCCTCAGATTCCAGGGGAAGGCCAGGAGGCGCTAGGGTGCATGTTAGGGGCTCTTGCCAGGTCCCCATGCTGCTGCCCTGCAAGGGTCTGCTGGACCAGCTGCCACTCTCCTGTCCGCCCAGCGGTCGTGGCTGGCATAATTAGGGGGTCCTCTGCCCCTGGGCGCCTCCTGCAAGGGTCAAGACAAAAATAAAAATAAAAAAGGCTTGAGGGGAGTGACGAAAGCACAGACTTGGAATCGGGCCTCGGACACGTCCCCTTACCTCTCTGCACTTCAGCGACCTCTTCTGTACATTCCACTGGGGTGGCAAGGTCCCTGAAAAGATAGCCTGCGCCATCTTGTACCGGGGGGGTCCCCATAATACTGGGCACATAGTAGGCCCTGAGTGAAGGGTGAGCGACAGAGTAAATGGATGGGGGAGGGAAGCCAGAGAGGAGTTGGGGCCTGGTCCTAGGGTGGGAACTCATTCCTCGTGGCTGGGGAGGCAGTAGGGAGCCACGGAAGGAGCTGGGGAAGGGCAGGCACCAAGCTGTGCTTCAGGAACCTGGCAGCTGGGCGCAGGAGGGCTTGGCGGGTAGGCTTGGCTAAAGGGCAGGAGACTCCACAGCTGCAGAGGGGAGGTGGGAGGGCTGGAAGTAGAGTGGGGCGAAGGGTGGGGACTTGAGGACCGCGTCCCCCGAGACAGGAGCCCATGGAGAATTGCATATCAATAGGCAATAGGCAATAGGCTGGTTTAGGATTTTGAGGATAAGAAATATCTGGGAAAGGGAGGGGGGCGCCGGGGGGGTGGGGGCAGGCGGGTTAAGCGGCTGACTCTCAGCTCAGGTCATGATCTCGCGGTTTGTGAGTTCGAGCCCCGCGTCGGGGTCTGCGCTGATGGTGCGGAGCCTGCTCGGGATTCTTCTGTCTCTCCTTCTCTTGACCCCTCCCCGACTTGTGCCCGCTAAATAACATGAAAAAATTAAAATAAAAAAAGAGAGAGAGGGAGGGAGGGAGAAACATCCGGGAAAGGGATCTCTCAAAGGTAGGCGGGCAGTGACAGCTCACTGGAGGTCTGGGGTCACGCCCAGGGGTGGAAGTGGTTGTTGAAGTCTGTCCCTGACTCTCCCTCCCTGTCGCACCCCTCCCCCCCCCCACCGCCCCGCAGAAGCTGAAGGATGAGATCGCAGATGTGTTTGCCCAGATTGATTGCTTCGAGATCGCGGAGGAGAGGTGAGGAGGGGCCAGGCCAGGGGCCCCTGGGAAGCTGCCATGGTGGCTTCCGAGGATGTCCCACACCAGGAATGAGCAGGAGGGAGCAGGGGCCCTGCCTGGGATCAGGTGAAATCAGGGATCGGCCTGGAAGAAGAGGCAGCAGGGAGGGCCTGAGAGCCCATCTCGTGGTCTGGTCTGGTCCTTACTGCCAACAGCCCCCTCTTTTGAGAGACACTCCCCATCCCCACCCCCTCCACCCAAAGTCTCTCCTAACCCGCACTGACCCAGGCCCTGATCAATCGCCGCCCAGGAGCATCACGGGATGGGCTAGGAAAAAGAGCGCTCAGCTCTGTGACCTGGGGCTTGTCCCCGCCCCTCCCTGGGCCTCAGTTTCCCCCCTTGTGGGGAATAAGAAGGTTGGTCCCTACATAATCCCCTGAGGCCCCAGGTACCGACGGCTACACATTCGTCTCAGGAAGTCGCCACCCGGCCCCTGCCGTCCCTTGATCTCCGATCACCTTTCTAGCCCCACCACAAACCCCCACACGTGGTTGCCCCGTGTCTCCAGGTGTCCTGTTCCAGCCCCGACACCAGCATAACATTTACAGAGCGCCTACCACCAAGCTGCTTTAAACTCTTTAGCCTCTCAACCATGCTGGGGAAACTGAGTCCCAGAGAGGTGAAGTGATTCCCCTCGTGTGGCTCAGCCAGCAAAGTAGCAGAGCGGGATTTGCACCAGGAGTCGGGCCCCGGGGGCCGTGCCCTCACCCCCCGGCCTCCCTGTCATCCTGCCCCCACTTCGAGCACAGGGCCCCCCCTAAATGCTCTCCCTAGAGCGACTCTGGGCTTCCAGGGCCACGGCTGCAGAACCGGCTAGAATGCTGGAGCTGGGCCCACTGGAACAGTCCCATCTGGGAGTCTGGGAGGGGCCCAGACCCTGCATTTCTAGGGTCTCTCCGAGGCGATTCCAATGCAGGATGTGAGGACCCCACTTGGAGGCCCTTGGGGGCCCTTGGGGAATATTGGCTGTAGCTGTGGAAAAAGCATCCTTGGGGATTGGGGGGGGGAGGGTCCTGGGGTTCTGGGGCGGTCCAGGCTGACATCTCCTTGTCTGCAGCCGGATGGCCCAGAAAGAGAAGGAGCTATGCATTGGGCGTAAGAAGTTCAACATGGACCCCGTGAAGGTAGGGCAGTCGTGGGGGGCTCGGGTGGTCGTGGGGTCGGGGGTTCCGCATGCTGGACACCTTCACGATGTCCTCTCGTTCCCCTCGACTGACGATGGCCCACCTTGGAGGTGAGAAAACTGAGGCCCAGCGGAGCTCGGGACCTTGTCCGGTGGCCCACAGCCTGCCATGGCTTCAGTGCCCTGTCACCCCATAGCAGAGCCCGAGGTAGGAGCCGGGAGGAGGTGGTGACATTTTATGAAGTCCACAGACTTGGAGTCTGCTGGCCGAGTCTCTGCTTCCTCCTTTTTAGTAGGTCTTTGGACACTGGGGCCCTTAGATTCTGGGGCTCAGTCTCCAGAAGTTTCTCCCAGCCTCTCTGCCGGGGGAGGGCCAGTCTGGGGGTGCTGGCATGGAGCGCTGGGGGCTCAGGCTGCTAAGACTCTTGTCCCTCCCCCCACCCACACACACCACCTCCCCACCCCCCACCTCCACCCCACCCTCCCCTCCCCTGGCCTCAGAGCAACCTCTCACCTAGCTAGGTGGCAGCCGGGTCCCTTCCTGCTTGAACAAAGACAGGAGGAAGCCACAAGCTGACATACGGGGGTAGGGTCAGGGCAGTCAAAGGGTCCCTGGAAATTTACTGCTCTGGCTGAGAGAGTTGCCTCTTCCCCATCACAGTGACACAGGCTCACCCATTTGTCACACACCCATTTGCCTTGCCACGGGAATCGGACCCCTGCCCCAACCGCACAGAACACACACACAGACACGCACACACTCGGGCATACAGACGCGTGCTCACACACAGGTGCACATACACACAGAGCACCTGGGAGGGGCCACTGAGGGGCCCCCAGGACCCTCTGCCTGTCACTGAGAGCCCCTCACAACCGCCCCTCCCCCACCACCTTCCAGCAACCTCTTCCCCGAACTCCCAAAGTTAGAAGGACAGATTCTGAGCGCCTGGGTCGTGAGGTGTGCGTGATATTGTCACATCGGAAGCAGGTTTCATGTAGAAAGGGAAGGAAAGTCGCCCCGATGGAAACTCTCTCCCTCTGAATGCTGGGACGTGGCCATCTCCTCTCCTTTTGATTTAGCCGGATTTTTTTCTAATTTTTTACACAATGGACATAGATTGCTTGTGAGGAAAAAAACATGAAACGCTATTTTTAAATGTATGAATATGAAGGGGACAAAAGAAAGGGCTGAATCGTTGAATCTTAAAATTATAAATTCATAGACTCACTGAAGCATGTAATCAGTGTGAGCCTGAAGGGGACCCGGGGAGCCCCTGGCATGAGCCTGGCCCGCTGCAGGATGCTCTCTCTCTTCGCATGCCTCCATTGATGGGGACCTCACCACCTTCCAATGGCAGCTTCTGTTAAGGAGGGACACAACTTCCCAGAAAAGTCTGTGCCAGTGTCAGAATGCCAGGTCCCCCCACAGCCTGCCCCACAGTCTGGCCACGGGGGAGCCCCTCCCTTCCTCCACTGAGGCCAGCTGCTGGGGGGGGGGTGCTGATCATGGGCTCCGTGTACCCCCTCCAGGGCGTCCAGTATCTCATTGAGCACAAACTGCTGACCCCCGACGTCCAGGACATCGCGCAGTTCCTGTACAAGGGCGAGGGCCTCAACAAGACGGCCATCGGCACGTACTTGGGGGAGAGGTAAGGCGGTGCGTGGCCTCAGGGAGATAGGGAACGAGGGTTGCGCAGGTGTGTGTGTGTGTGCGTGTGCATGTGCGTGCGTGTGCAGGTAAGTGAGTGAGCGAATTATGTTAGGGAAGTCCTAACTCTTGGGGCTTGAGACAGCTAACTGATCACTCCCCTCCACCTTCTGAACCAATGCCTGCCTTCCTGCCTGCCTTCATTCACTTATTTGGTCAACAGATAGATATTTTTTAGTCTCCACTGTGTGCCAAGCAGTGTCAAATCCCCGGACTTATACTAGTGACCAAGATAAACAAAACAAAACCCCTGCCCTCGGAGAGGTACGTTCTAGTGGGAAAGACAGATCCCCAAATATGCAAAACACATTAGAAAATGTTAAGTTCTTTGGACTGCAAAGAAAGCAGGGAAGGGAGATGAGAAGCGTTGGGAATCATGGGTCAAGGGCCGTGACTTTAAATACCGTGAGTAGGAAGGGTCTCGTCGAGAAAGTGATGTTTGACACGTAAAGGGGGTGAGCAGTGAGGACATCTGGGGGAAGAGCATGCCAACGGGAACAGCCTGTGCAAAGGCCCTGGGGCAGAAGCATGCTCAAGGAATGGCAGGCTGGTGAGATCAGAAGAGACCAAGGGAGGGAAGGAGTGGCAGGGGATGAGGTGGGGCTCCATGGGAGGGTCTGGGCACGGGAGGGGTGAGAAAGGACCCCTCTGGGCTGTTGGGAGAGGCAGGCGGGCTGTAAGGGACGAGGCAGCAGCCAGACCAGCAGCCCTTCTCCCGGGCTCCCCCGGAAGGAGGACACGCGGCTCCCCTCCTCTCCCTCCCGCACCTCAACCCCTCCCCCTCCCCCACCCAGGAGGCAGGTGCCAGCAAGTTCCCAAGCGCATGTGCCCTCCTCCCTGTCCCCTGCAGGGATTCCTTCAACCTGCAGGTCCTCCAGGCCTTCGTGGACTGCCATGAGTTTGCCAACCTCAACCTCGTGCAGGCCCTCAGGTGAGGAGGGTGGGGGGGGACAGCCCTCGGGGGTGGCAGAGCCCGGGCGGGGACCGGGAGCCACATAGCTCACGGCACAGACACAGCAAGGGGAGCGACGAGGAGGACGGGAGGACCTAAGGAGCCGAAATGAATTACTGACGGTTACCACCTCCTGGAGCAGAGGTCTGGTGGGGTCATCAGCTCGGCCCCCCTCCGGGGACAGCGGGGACAAGCGTCTGGCTTATCACAGCGAGCGCTCCTGGTGTTCACTCCACGATTAGAGCGATAGTTAATCACGGCACCCATGGTCGCTGTTACCCCTGCCATTGCCACTACTTTTGAGATCAGGGTTTTATTCATTTGATTAGTGCAGCGTGGTGGGCAGTCCCTTTGTTATGACATATTGAACTGTGGAGCCAAGCTGCCCAGGTCATAGCCCAGCTCTGCTACTCACACACACACACACACACACACACTCAAAACTCCCCGTGCCTCAGTTTCTTCATCTGTAAAAGGGAACAAGAACAGTACCAACGTCATAAGGTTGTGACGAGTAAAGGAGGAGGTACTTAGAATCGGCTTAGTAAGTCTCGCTGCCTGAACAGTCGGCTCCCCATGAGGGTATTTGATCCGGGCCCTGGAGGATGATCGGGAGTTTGTATGTAAGGCAGAGAAGGAAGCAGCCAGCACCCTCCAAGCAGTGTGGCCTTCCCTCCAGTTCCCCTGTTCTTTAAGGGAGAAGGGTCGGTGGTCGGGAGGCTCCCATATTCATTCATTTGTTCATTCATTCACTCTTTCACTCCTTACGGGGCAGTCCTGGGGTTCCCTGAGCCTGCGTGAGGCCCAGCAGGAGAGGTGAGGGGACCAGCCGCAGACGGTCCTCGCCCTGGAGGAAGGCAGTTTTTTTTTTTTTAATTTTCTTTTCATGTTTATTTATTTTTGAGAGCGAGAGAGAGAGTACAAGCAGGGGGGGAGCAGAGGGAGGGAGACCCAGAATCGGAAGCAGGCTCCAGGCTCTGAGCTGTCAGCACGGAGCCCCACGGGGGGCTCCAACTCGTGGACCATGACCTGAGCCAAAGTCGGACGCTTAACCCACTGAGCCACCCAGGCGCCCCTCGAGGAACTAAGTCCCAAGAGCAGGAAGCCCAGCCAGGGGAAGCCACTTGCGGAGGGGTCCCCAGCCAGACCCCAGGCAGACAGAGCCCCTTCCCCTCCCTGGGCTGAGGCGGAGGGGCCACAGATGGTTCTGGACCCCAGACGGGCCGAGGGGAGCGCCCACCGAGCTCTGATACTTTGAAAGAAAAGGCACCTTCCCGTGACCCTACGTGATGGGGACAGACGCTCCCACCGACAGGATGAAGACTCTAAGGCTTAGACAGACAGAGCAGCTTTGTCCGGGGTACCCCCGACACCTGCCCCCGAGATCCCCGCCCACTCCATCGCCCACAGCCCCATTCCTCCCCCAGACAGTTCCTGTGGAGCTTCCGGCTGCCCGGCGAGGCCCAGAAGATCGACCGGATGATGGAGACTTTTGCCACCCGCTACTGCCTCTGCAACCCAGGCGTCTTCCAGTCCACAGGTGCCGGTGTGGGATGGGACCCGGGGCTCCAGGACCCCTTCGGAGCTGCAGGCCCAGATCCTCCTCCGGAGGCGCCAGGGTCGCCCCACCCCTTCCGGTTTCCCACGGTGTCCGAACAGGGCTTTAAAGGATGAAGAGGAGTTCTGCCCAAGGTCAAGGGGAGAGAGGACCTTTTGGGGCAGGAGTTTTCATCTGAGTAAAGGCCAGAAGCATGAAACACCCTGTGCGGGACGTAGGGAGCACAGGTGTATGGAAAGATCTCCACGGAGATCAGAACTCCGTACCCCCACGGCCACCCTTCCCCCCCACCAAGGGCTGGGCAAGAAATCATCAGGGCAAGCTTGTTCTGCCCTCCGTCTCTGTTCCTGAACTTACCATAACAACAAGGACCAATTCCGTTAGTTGAGGACCACCCGTGCAAAGTCATCTGGTCCTTGCATCCACTGTCTGAGGCCAGGAACGTCCCCCCTCTCTGCATATAACAGAGACTCCGAGAAGTGATGTGACTTGTCCACGGACACAACGCTTCTTGGCCGTGTGACCATAGTCAGGTCCTACCAGTCACTTGTCCTACCTTGTAGTTATACAGAACGGGGGGGGAGGGGTTGCTGGTTTATCTGTCCCCCCCCCCACCACACTAGTCTAAACATCCCGCAGGGCGGGAACCGTATTGAATGTATTCGCCGATAAATTCCCCAGTCCGCAGCACTCTGTGGGTACGCAGTAAAGATTTCTGGAAAGGAAGGGATTTTACAGCACCAGATCGGAGTCCCAGTCTAAGTATGCAATTTTGTGACCTTGGGGCTGTAACTTAACTCCCTTGGGCCTCAGTGTCTTGCTCTGTAAAATGGGGTTATAGGGATGTCGAGCTTAGCACAGGGCAAGCACCGGCAACTAACAGGTTGTTCTATTAGGTGCCGCTGTTTTCAGAGGTAGAGTCGCCGGTGTTCTAGAACATGAGGATACTTCAGGTTAGACCTCCTCACGTCACCAGCGGGGGGAGCTGAGGCTCCAGGAGGTCAGGTGCCTTCCCAAGGTCCACCAGACCAGCCGGGGACGCACAGCCGGACTTCCCTGACTCTGGAACCCGGGGCCCAAAAACGCCCCAGAGGAGCATCACCTCCCTCCCCAGTGCCCAGCCCAGCCTCTCCCCCAAGCCCATGAAAGTCTGAATAACAGAACAGGAACTCGGGCCGCCAGGAGCCCCGCAATGCCAACAAGATCGCCGAGCAGAACGTGACTAAGCCCTGAACAGTGCGGCCAACAATAGGTGTTCCGCGGAGGCAGGGAACAGAGTGGGCCGGGAGGCTGGAAGGGGTGCGGGAGAGGCTGGAGCTGGAGCTAAGAGATGAGGATTGAAGTACGCAGCAAAGGGAAGGGGAAAGGCAGGGGGCCCAGCGGGAGCAGAAGTGCAGAGGTGGGAAGGCAGCTAAAGGGAGCGGGGAGGCCAGAAGAGTGGGGAGGGGGCGGGGCCTCGAATGCCAAGCCAGGACAGCTGGACCTTCGGGGACTGAGACGGGTGATGATGGGCCCCTCGAAGGGGTCGGGGTAGAGGAGGCGAGAGTGACCAGCGCCAGGCCTGTGACCCCTGTCCCATCTCGCAGATACCTGCTACGTCCTGTCCTTCTCCATCATCATGCTCAACACCAGCCTCCACAACCCCAATGTCCGGGACAGGCCACCCTTCGAGCGCTTTGTGTCCATGAACCGTGGCATCAATGGCGGCGGTGACCTGCCTGAGGAGCAGCTGCGGGTAAGAGGGGCACGGCCCGACCCACCTGGTCCCCAGGCATCTGGGAGGGGTTCTTCCTTAGGTGGACAGCCCCAGGGGGGGCCCCTCTGAGACAGACCTCTGCAGGGGGATTCTCTGCTGGGAGGGACCCCCCCCAGGTTGGTGGCTGTCGTGAGATGGGCATTCCTGAGTGATCCCCATCTTAAGGGCGATGTCTGAGAGAGACCACCCAGGAGATCCCCCCCAGACTTCATCGTTTGGAGGATTCTGGGCACCCATCATTCGCACCTTCCAGCAAGGGTGCCTCGCGCAACTCAGGCGTATTGCCTGGAATCCCAGATTCTTAGACTCTCAGCGTGTCAGAGCTGAAAATCCTCAGACTCCGCTAAGACCCTTCCCTCCTTCAGAGAGGAGGAAACCGAGGTCTTCCGCAAGGCAACTTGAGAGCCAAGCAGAACCCAGGCCTCCCGTCTCTCCATCAAGCAGCCCCCCATTCCTGCCGTATGGCAGCGGGCCCTGTGCTCAGCATGGGGCACCCACGGATGCGTCAACCACAGGCCCTGCCAGGCCAAGTTCAGGGTCTGGTGGGAAGACGATACATAAGTGAATTGTAGCCCTGTGTGATTCGTGCCGTCCTAACTGTGGGAACATAGCCACAGAAACACAGAGGACACTCCTGTCAGTCTCCTGGGGGCAGGGGAAGGAAGGGTGCCATCTTGGAAGACTTCACAGGGGAGATGACTTTTGAACTGGGCCTTGACGGTTGAATAGGAGTTTTCGCGGAGGGGAGCAGAGAAAGGACATTGCACAAAGGGGAAGCAGCCACAACCCAAGCCCGGCCTAGCTGGGAAAGGCAGAAATGTCCAGAGTGGCTGGGTGGGGTCAGAGCATCCAAGGCTTTGCACGACAACCTGTTTGCTGTGGGTAACACGGAGCTAGGAACAGTTTTGTAAACACGGGAGTGGGATTCAGAGCCTGGTGCAGCAAAAATGAATTGGCAGTTCATTTCCAGGACTCAAGATGCCCCAGAGCTCAATAAAGCCTCAGTCACCTCCCTGTGAGAGGCTGGCAGGAGGGGAGGAAAGGGTGTGAACCCCACCCTCCCAGCTCAGCACCCTGCAGACCTCCAGCCGCAGAAGTCTGGAGGGAAGCCTGGGTCTGGAAGGACCCTGGTGCCCCTCCGTGTTCGAGAACTGCTACGCCCTTAGCCCACCACCCTCCTTGGTCCCCAGAGGAGAAAGTTTATCGCGAGGAAGGGGACAGCCGCGACACAGAATGAGGGCTCCGCGAGCTGGTTGGAGCTCGAGTCAATTCCCATCTCCCGTTTGCCTGCCGGTGACCTTGGGGAATGACTCACCCTCTCCAAGCCACCATTCTCTCAACCAGGAGAACAGGGATAATGACGCCTGCGTCACAGAGCTGCTGTGAGTAGCAATTTATAAAAACGTAAAGGGCATAGCCCATGCCAGGTATGCAGCACAGGCTCTAAATGGTGGTTTATGTCACTATTAAGAATAATTAACCATAATTTAAAAAAAAAAAAAACCCACCACTTAGTAGAATGCCCGGAATGTGAAATGCGGTTGGAAATCGGTAACTCATCTCATTGCGGCAGGAAGCTGAGCACGCCTTGTCTGGCAGGTGATGAGTTAATGACACGCAGGCACCCGCTCCCCGATCTCCCAGGCAGCCCCCCGCTACTGCGGAGCCCCCAGTGAGCCCAGCGCAGCACCTCGCTCCTTAAGTATTTCCACCCCCAACTCAAGCCTTTTGTTAATAACAATGCGCTACATTTGCATAAAGCTTGTAACTTTCTTCTCTTAGGGCTTTAGGGGTCTATTACGCCAATTTAGCTTACACTCTGCCTGGGAGGTTGGGGAAGGGTTTATTATCCTCCTTGGCAGCCAAGAGAGGCAGGCACAGAGGAGGGGTGGAGGTGAGGGGGGCTGGGGGGGGGGGGGAAACAGAGCGTTAGAGTCACAGCCACATCCAAGTCCTGACTCCCCCACTCTCTGGTTGTGTGACGTTTGAGAAGCCGCTTGACCTCTCTGAGCAACCAGCTCATAGGATTAGTGTAGACATGTAAGGTATTTAGCAAAGTGCCTGTGTAGAGTGGCTGACTAATCCAGAAGCTTCCCAGGGCGAGAGCCAGGAGGGCCTTGGTCCTTGCTCTTCGGGGCTTTTAGGGCAGAAGTTGAGGGTGCTGTGTGGATTGGGGGGGGGGTGCATTTGCCTTCTCTCTGGGCCTCCTCTTCCCCGTATGTAAAGCAAGAGCTCAGCTTTAAGCACCTTTCAGATATTCAAAGTTTACCACTTTGAGGAAGGATCCCCCACGACGGTACTGGAGCTTGGGCCCTGCTGAGGACACCGTCACGTCACGCTTTTAAGTGACCCAGTCTGTGAAATTAAATTAACACAGACCTGAAGCGAGGGCACACAGACCACGAGGGTGCGCAGCCGGACAAGGCTTTGGAGAGGTGCACCGCGGGAGGCCGGGGACGGGCGGGTTGAGCCCGTCTTGTCCTGGCCATCCTGATAGGAATGGGGGACAATGCCCGAGAGACTCAGAGCAAAGGTACAGGGTGTGGACTCGGGATAGGAGATCAAATCCCAGCTCTGCCCTATGGCTGTGTGACCTGGCCGGTGAGCCTCAGTTTCTTCATCTGCGAAGTGGGCAGATGCTGCTGCCGACCCAGGTTGTTCTCCCGAGAAACAGAGTTAATGCACTCCAAGCTCCTGGCACTTGGCAGGCATCCAAGAAATGCCGAGAAGGGAACCACTCACCTCCAGAGAAAGCTGCCCCGAGCGGGAGTTCAGGTGGAGGAGGGGAAGGAGAGAGGCCAAGAAGGGGTGCTCGCTAGCCTCCAGCCCTCCAGGGTTACAAGTGGAGAAACTGAGGCTCAGGCAGGGGAATAGTCTCCCAGTTCAGGGTATCTTCTGCTGTGGGTAGGCCTGGACCTCGTGGGTCCTTGTCCAAACATCTCCATCAGAACTGACCATCTCCCGGGCCCAATCCTCGCCACTCTATGTGTTCTCAGTAAGGTCTCCTGACGGCCTTAAGCAGTGGGTGCCATTCCCACTTTGTAGCAAAGGAATCTGACACCCAAGAGAGGTAGCCGGCCAAGGGTCTCCTAGTTTGTGAGGAGACCGGATTTGAACCCATGTCTGTCTGGCTCCAGGGTCCTTCCTTCTGCAGAGACCAGAAAGCCGGATTTGGGGACGGACCAGTTGCTTCCCGGCTAAAGGAATCTCTCAACTCATGTGATAGAAAAGATCCGGGATTGATTTGGCTTCAGATATGTCGGCTTCAGGTTCAGCTAGATCCAGGTGCTTAGTGAGGTCAGGACTGGTCTGTCCATCTCTCACCAACCTTCTCCCCCCCGTCAGCTACCCTCTTAAAAAGACTCTCTTCAAATTGCAGCAGAGATGGCCCAGGCGGCTTCGGCGGGGCTCATTCTCACTCAGCAGTTAAAACTAAAGTCCCAGAGCGAAGTCTTATTGGCTGGCATGGGTCACGTGTCCTCCCTGACCCAGTCACTGTGGCCAGCAGGAGGAAGTGTTCTGATTGGCCAGAGGGGAGTCGCTTCCTCCCTCCTGGAGCCTGGGGCGGTGGGGGCAGTGGGCGTCAACCCCTCCCGACAGCCTGGACAGAAAGTGTATGGGCACGTGGGTCCCCAGAGGAAAACAGGGGTGGAGAGGGACGGACGCAAGACCAGCAAAACCACTGGAAGGTGGCCGTTGTCCTTCTAATCACGTCCACCCAGCCAGGTTCGGTGGTCACCAGCTCGGGCGCAGGGGTGTCTACTTAAGGGGGAGGGCTGGTTGTTTACAAGGTACAGGAAATGTGGGCGAGCTGAGCGGTTTCCTTTATGGGGGCAGCATGTGCAAGCTGATATGCCACCCACAGAAGCTTCCAGGGGCCCCCTTGTGGGCATCACGGAGGGGGGCGGGGGTGGGGGCCACCCGCCTCCCTGCCTGCCTCCTGGACGTCCCAAATGCTTGTGTGTGCTGACAGCTTTGCTGACAGGGTCTTTCTGCCACTGGCCTTTGTTCAATCAGTCAACACCCCTTGGGAATTCTCAGGGGGCCCCGCTGAGCCCGGGCAGGAGGGACAACAGGGCTTCCCAGCTGTGCTAGGGGTGGAGGGGCTCCAAAAAAGAGAAAGTGGGTCCCTGCTCCTTCCCACACCCACCTGGCCACAGCCAGGCCGAGCCAGGGACCCTGGAGTCAGTCAGAAGACATCTCCCCCAAACCCAGGAAAACCTGCTGCCCGTGGGGTTGTAACGCCCCACGCCCCGCCCCTTGAGCTGTCAGGTCAGAAAAGACCTTTAAAACCCAGCAGACACAATTCTAGATTCTAAAACTTCGGGGGAAGCCAAGAGGACTGGGGAAACGTTTCATTTGAAAAGCTCAAGGAAGCCTTCTGGACGGCAGTGTCTAGAAATGTGACAGAAGGAAATGACTTCATCATCTTTGAGATGGAGATCCAGCATTGGGTCTGGTTTTAATCAGCAGAAACGGTTTAGAATGTTTTCCCCAACACTTGGGAATATGGGATGGCTGATCCTGGAACACAGTGGCCCACGGCAGGGGTTTCAGCACATGCAGGGACGACCCACTGTGGGCCTCCACGGCTCAGCCACAGCGAGGTCGCAGCCCTGGCTTGCATACCTCCAGTGACGGGGGACTCATTACCACACAAGGCCGTTCCATCCGTATTTCAGCAGCTCTAACTGCTAGAAGGTCCTGCATGGAGATGATTGTAATCTGTGTTCTGAGAACCCTCACCCCCGTGGTCACCGCCCACCCAGAACAGGTCTCTGCCCGTGAGAGCCGAGTTCGGCATCCCGCCTTGAGTCTCTCCTTGGGCCAGGCCTCTCGACATTGACGGTCAATCCCTAACTCCCTGGTAGCTCCTCTGTGTCCCCCTACCCAGGGTACACCTGGAAGTCTCTGTCACTGCAACTAAGCAAAAGGGGAGCCCCTCCCCTCGTGGATGTTGCCCAAGACGGCCCTGACCCTGGCCGCTGTGCCCTAGCGGGTATCTGTATATATCTGGGTGCGTGTGTGTGTGTGTGTGTGTGTGTTCACACAGGTGAACATGTGTGCGGGCGTACAGGTCCCAGCTGAGGGTCCTTGTATCCCCCACCTTCAGGATGGAGTCCCTGACTCCCTCATCTGACCCATAAGAGCAGCTCTGGGTGGCTAGGTGAAGGCAGGGGCTATACTCCCCCTTCCCCTTCCCCTTCCCCTGGACTTAGGGGGGGGGGGGTGGGGGGAGCTCTGAGCCCTGCGCAGTCCATTTACTGGGAGTTAGCATCTCTCTCGCCATTTTTGCGGATGAGGCCCGGCAGCTCAGAGAGGTTAAGGAACATGCCCAGGGTCACACAGCCATCAATCCAAGCTGAGATTTTAACCCAGACAGCCTTCCACCAAAGCCAGTGCTCTTACTGAAATGCTGCTGGCTAGAATTCCAGCAAAGGTGGGGGGGGTCGGGGTGGGGCGTGAGGACCATCACCCACGCCACCTGGTCAGTAAGGGGTTGCCAACCTACCTTAGGCAAGGGCCGTGGGCGGGGCCGCCACACGGTCCTCGCCGGCTCTGTTCCACCTACAGAGGGGAGGCCTGACGTGCGGGTGGGGTTCGCACCAGCGGCCTGGGGGAAGCGGGGAGGGTCTCGAGGCCACACGGGCCAGGCAGGGGCCCAAGCCCTGGAGCAGGATGGACCTCACAGCCGGGTCTCTCCCTCCCTTCTCCGGGGACAGAACCTCTTCGACAGCATCAAGAGCGAGCCCTTCTCCATCCCCGAGGATGATGGCAATGACCTCACTCATACCTTCTTCAACCCCGACCGCGAGGGCTGGCTGCTCAAACTGGGTGAGGCGCGCACCCGGGCACCCAGGGCACACGCGTGACACCCGCACGTTGACATACGGCCTCGGGGGTGGAGTCGGGCAACCCCAGGTCCCGTGACCCCCAGGGCGGTGGGCTGCCTGCCCCAGCCCTCCCTCCGTGTGTCCTGGGAGTGAAGGGGACAGTGGGGGAGGGGAAGGACCAGCAGGAAGGGGGGATGAGAGGCCGACAGGTCCATAGACCCTTCAGCGGCAGGTCTGTCTGTCTTCCTGGAGGGCTTCTGAGGAAGCCCAGCCCAGAGAGGTGAGGGTACCCGTCTGAGGCCACACAGCCAACAAAGTGGCAGCTTTGGGTGGGCAGAGGGTTGGGTGTCCCTGAAGGATGTGGGAGGGAGTGGGCAGGATGTGGCTCAGGGGAGCTTCCCTTCGACATGACTAGGGGCAGGGAGGCCCTTCCGCCTGCAGAGAGGAGCCGTGGGTGGGTGCACCACTTGGTCCTTTCTCGTCCCGCTGGCTGTCCTCAGCCCCAAGGAGGCTCTAAGTTACAAATCCCAGCTCCTCCACGCGTGTGCCGGCGGTCAGGTTCCCTCAGCCTCAGCTTCCACAGCCGTGAAATGGGGATCACAGTCACTGGGCGGGTTCACCGCGCAGCAGAATGGCCAAGCCCTTGGGGTCGGGAGCGAGGACACCGGGTTCGAATCTCAGCTCGGCTGCAGGACCTTGAGCTGACAGCTTCGCCTTGGTCTCCTCATCTGTAAAATGGGGTTAATGATGGGCCTCCCCTCATAGGTCGTTCTAGGGGTGGATTAGCAAATATGTTCTCAACACATCTAGAACGTTGCCTGGCAAATGAAAGATGAAATGCTTAGCACGGTGCCAGGCGGGGAGCAGGCCAAGGGATGAACTGAGGCGGGGAAGGGTGGCCAAAAAGCACGGGGAACGTCCAGCCACTGTTCCCGGGATCGTGTCACCGGCGAGCGGCTCAGGGCAAGCTGGGGGGGGGGGGGGGGGTAACTGGAGCCACTATGGTTTGGGGGTGAGAAAGCGACAGGTCTGGGGGAAAGTGTGGTGGGCGAGGGGCTGGGAGGCTGGAGGGGAGGGGACAGAGGAATGCACTCAAGGCCCTGCTCTTCCAGGGAAGGAAGTGTCTGTGGCCCAGGGAGAAGTCTGACCTGGCTCTTGGCCTTTTGCAGGGGGCCGCGTGAAGACGTGGAAACGGCGCTGGTTCATCCTGACGGACAACTGTCTCTACTATTTCGAGTTCACCACTGTGAGCAGGGGGCTCCCGAGCCTGCCTCTGCCCCAGCCCCTCCCCACCCCCTCCCAGAGTCCAGCTATCAGAGCTGGGGGCCCCTTTGAGATCATCCAGCCCCCCCCGGAACCTGTTTCACGGGGGTGGGGGGGTAGGGGGCAGGCACTGAGTTGCAAAGGGGAGGAGGGGCCGGGCCAAGGTCTAAGGCAGGGCCCAGGTTATAGTCTGGCTGCCGAACTCCCAGCCCCCCCCCTCCCCCCCCCCCACCTGTCACTCCCTCCCTCTCCCAGACTGGACAGACTCTGGGAAGATGGGTGCACGCCTCTTTGGGTTTAGGGAGCCCCACGAGTTCACTCCCTGGCCTGGGGCTCAAGGCTCCATTTGCCGAACCCATGGCCTTTCCCTCCTGTTCAACTTGCAGGACAAGGAGCCACGAGGAATCATCCCCCTTGAGAACCTCTCAGTGCAGGAGGTGGACGATCCCAAGAAGCCAGTAGGTGTCCTGGGGTGGCGGGGGGGGGGGAGAGGGGGCGCCCGAGACCTGAGCGGCTGGGGGAATTTCTAAAATGGGGTGCAGGGAGAGGGCGGCTGGGCTGGTCCCTCCAGGGCGCCCTCTGCGGGGCTCAGGGTTGCCTCGGTCTCCCTCCTGAGACTGTGGATCCTGGGGGCAGGTCCGTAACATCCAAAAGGGCACGGTCTCATCGTCTCTCAGAGCCTGCCTCTGACGCTGGCTGGTGACCTTGAGTAAGTCTGTGCCTTTTCTGAGCCTCAGTTTCCCCAGCTGCCAACTGGGGGTTTTCGGGGAAATGGTGGGTTTATTGGGTCAGTCCTGGCCCATGGTCAGTTCTCGATGTGAGGAAGAACCGCTCCTGCCCGTCCTCCCGGCACAGGAGGCGGGCCCGGGGCGGGTGCGGCCTGCTGCTGGTCCGAACCCCACATGCCGAGTCCTGGAAGGACCCCCAGGAAAGCCCAGCCCAACCGCCCTCTCCTCCCACCCCTGCCCGGCCCCCCCCCCCCGCCCGGCCCTCACCCGGCCACCTCCCTACAGTTCTGCCTGGAGCTTTACAACCCCAGCTGCCGCGGCCAGAAGATCAAGGCCTGCAAGACCGATGGCGAGGGCAAGGTGGTGGAGGGCAAGCATGACTCTTATCGAATCTCCGCCTCCAGCGCCGAGGAGCGCGACCAATGGATCAAGGCCATACGGTAAGGGGGGGGGGGGGGGGGCGCCGTTCCTGTCGCTTCCGGAAGCCCCTGCTCCTCTCCGAGCCTTGTCTGTACGAGGGGCTAAATCCAGAATCTCCCTCTCGTTTCCGGCTGGCAAATCCCTTCCGCCCCTATTCTGTGAACACCCCCTCCGTCGCGGGCACAGTGCCAGGCCCCGGGACTCAGGGAAGGGAGGCCCCAACCTCACGGGCTGGTGGGAGGATCCCGTGCGTTGTTGCACGAAAAGATCTTGGCCCGGCACCCGGCACGTGGCAAGTGCCCTTGAACGGCGCTCTCGTTAGCATCAGGATCCAAAAGGGGCCCTGGAAAGAGCCGGTAGAGACGGAGGGCAGGCCTTTCCAGGCAGAAGGACCAGTCCCGGCAGGGACCGGGGGGGGGGCCAGTCAGGGTGTGGCCCGCCTGGACAAGCACCCCGGAGTCCCGGGGTGGCCGGTGCCGGGCAGTGCAGGGGCCTGGCCCTGCAGGGACCCACCAGGAGGTGACCAGGCCGCACAGGATAGCAAGGCCTTGGTCCCCCTGGTGACTAGCTTCTCCTGGGGGCACTGGGGAGCCGCAGACCGGTAAACAGAGTAGGGGGGTGGCCAGATAAGAAAACCCATGGTATAGGAGCTGACTTTGAGGTGGGCGGTGGAGGGACAGGTGGAAGGCAGGCAGGGGAGGGGCGGCAGCCGATGGGGCGACACGGGTGAGGCTGGGTGGCGTTAGCCAGAGGAAGACACAGGAGTGGTCACTCGGCCAGGGGCTGTGTCCCAGGCACTGGCGGGGTCTTTCCCCTCAAGCCTTGGTAGCGGTCCTGTGAAGCTGCCAGGCCAGACCGGCTCTTAGCCCCATTTCACAGATGAGGACCTGAGGCCCTGACGGGGGAGGGGCTCACTCGGCCACACAGCCAGCGAGGGGCAGACCCAGACCGGCAAGCAGGTCCGAAGAGGGGTGCAGAGCCCTTTGGGGGCAGAATTCCCAAGGCTGGTCAGCTCTCAGACTCACCCTCTCCCGCCCTGCCCCCGGGGGGGACTCCGGGGCAGGCCAGCACGGCTGACCCACCGTAGCTTGGCCCTTGTTGGGGTCATCTGGCCTCTGTCCCGCAGCACGGCTGGCCGTCCCCTCCTTGGGAGACCCACAGCCCTGTTCCAAGCCCCGGGAGCCGAGGCCCCCGGGGGAGCCGGCCCAGCCCTGACATCTTGTCACCTGCTCTCGTTTCAGAGCCAGCATCACCCGTGTCCCCTTCTACGACCTGGTGTCTGCTCGGAAGAAGAAGATTGCCAACAGGCACTGAGCTTCCTGGGAGGCGGTGCCGGGGGACCCCACGACCTGTGGTACCTAGAGACGTACCTCCCCCCCAGGACATGCTTTCCTGGCCCACGGACATCCCCCCGGCCCCCATTACTTTGGGCGAACAGGAGTGGGGGCGGCCGGGCTCGGGGGGGTGGCTGGAAAAGTCCGAGGGCTCAGAGGTGGCACTGAGGCACCCCAGCCCCGGCCACGAAAGGCCCCCGCCCTCCGCCCCAGGTCACTGCAGCAGGGAACGAGGAAAGCAGCCAAAGAGAAAAACCAGCCCCAGCACCCGTCACCCTGTCCTCCCCGTGGGCCTCAGTTTCCGCTTCTGGTAAACATCTCCTGTCCTTGAAATGCCGTCGGCCCTCGAAGGAGGAGGAACGGTATGATTCCTGAGTGCCCCCTGCCCTTGGCCATGGCAGCGCCTCTTCCTCCTCAGGGGCTTCTCAGCCAGCCCCTCCCCTGTCTCCGGCTGTGGCTTGGCCGTCCCTGCCAGAGGGACACACACCGCTCAGATCCACAGACAGGAGATGCCAGGAGCATAGAAACACGTCGCCCCCTTCTGTCTCTGTGCTGACCGCCCCCCCCCAGCAATGACAACAGCCCCGGGGGGCCGACCGTAGCCGTGCACAAGCTCCCACCTTCCTCCTCACGGACTCCTCGGCAGAAGGGCCAGATTGTACTGGATCCGCCTAAGGAGCTTCTGGCCCGAGATGTCTGCGCCTGCGTGCGGACTGAGCGGGAGGGGCTCGGACCGAAGGCTACCAGGAAGCCGAGAGCCGCATGCGCTCCGATCTCGAGGATGTCCGTTTTGGAGGCGGGGCAGGTGGGACTCCCCAAGAAAGCGGCAGAGAGCATCCCAGGCGGGTGTATCCAAGCAGGGCCGGTGGTACAGTCACAAGAAGCCAAGAAGAGAGAGCTTTGTGAACCGTGGTGACCAGGAGGGCTGCCTGGAGGAGGAGTCCTCAAACCGGCTCCTTCTCAGAAGCTCTTCTCACCCCCTCGCACGGGCCCCGGGGGAGCCCCCGGAGGGAAGGTCCCTGGCAGGAAAGCAGGAGATAAGAGGGACTCTCTCTGCCCTACCGCCCGCCTGAGCGGGCGAGCCCGAGCAAGGTGGAGTCCGCAGGGGAGGGGAGGCAACCTCTCCTGCCCCCGCCCCCACTGACGCGCGCCCACCTTTCATGGAGTCGGGATAGACGAGCTGCCTTGTGAGTGGTGAGATGCTCGTCTCTGGAGGTGTGTAAGTGCCTGCTAATGACATGCTCCTGAAGTGGGTGTGGATCGGGCCCCTGCGGGGGCGGGGTGGGGGGGGTATCTTGGAGGACATTCGAGGACTTCCGCAGACCCCGGGTCAGGCCGGGAGCTGAATGCCACCTCGGCCGCCCCATGCGGGGGGCCAGGGGTCCTGGGCTCCAAGGTCCCCTCCCGCCACCGGCATTCGCTGGCTGTGTGACCCTGGCCCCCTAGTTCCCTCTCTGGTCCTCAGCCCCCCTCTCTCATCGTTGATTTTCCGGGCGTGAGTGGCTGTTCTGGGAATCACGCAGAAGACAGAATAAAGCTCACGACGCACTCCGTGAGTGGGGCCTGTCCTCTCGGTGGTCACGTCTGCCGCCTCTGACCCCAGCCAGGCCCTTCCCTCTCATCCCTTCCCCGGCCGAAGGCAGGAGGGCCAGACAGAGAAGAGTGGGCCCTCAGAGGACCTCAGACCCTCATCCTCAGGGTGCGAGGACTGCCGCCCTGGACAGATGTCCCCAGAGGCGGGATTTGTGACACAGGTCCCTCAGAGCAGGGGCAGAACTGAGGTGCCACTGCCAGGGCCAGGAAAGGGCAAAAGAACTCCCCCAAAGGCAGGGCTGTCTGAAGACCCAATGAGTGGCGGCCCCGGGAGGTAGATAGCAAGCCTGTGTCTGGAAGGAGGCAAGTACAGGCTGATAACCAGTAGTCACTTGGGGTGTTCCTGAGCTTGAACGTGGGAACCTTCATTTATTCCCACAATATTTGCTCAGTAGCCGCACTTGGGGGGGACGAGCCCACGGGGGGGCTTACAATCTGGCAATCCTGAATTCTAGGATGCGGGGCAGCCCCCTCTGGAGGTGTAGGGCCCCGAAGCGCCCCCCGACACCCGAACCCAGCCCCCGGCCTGAAAGTCCACCATTGAGTTGCCCCTTGAAAACCTTAAGGTGCGGAACCGATCAGTGTCTCCATACGTTCCTTCCTGCGGCCCGCGCCCCTCCCAGGTACCAGGCTCCTCACTCAGGACCGGGCATCCAAAGATGATGGTGATAAGGCTGTGGCCTTCAAAAAGAGCTCGGTTCTGGTGGGGGAAAGGACAGCGACAGCCTAGGCACAGGCTAGGCTGTGTAGATGGCGGGGGGCGCGGCATAGGGGCCGGTGGAGGGCTGGGCTGGGCAGAGAGGCTTCTCAGAGGAGCTGGGCATGAGTCTCTGTAGGCAGCCTGGTCGGGGAAAAGGACACACACCTGATATTGCAGTGAGGTCACCTCATGCCTGCTGCCCCCTCGTCCACCCCCCTCCCACACACACACGCTGGCTGTGAACTCCTCCCAGGCCTGACGGTCACTGCTCAGTGCCTGGCCCACAGGAAGCGCACAATAATCCTTGGTTGGACTCAAATCGATTGCAAAGGCCCTCTGGGCCTCAGCCTCAGCGGGCGCAGATGCGTGGGGGCTTGGGGACTGGGAAAGGGCTGGTGCTGCTCTGGGTGGGGGCAGGCAGGGCCACATCACAATCCGGGAAGGACTCGGTGACTTGCTGGCCCAGGCTCCTCCCCGGTTGGCCTCTGCCCACCTCCCCACCATTCTGCTACTACTCGCTATGGGCAGCAGGGGGCTCCCACCACACACAAATGAGAGCTTCCGGGACCTAGCCAGACTGGAGGTGCCCCCGACGGCTGTCCCTTGCAGGCAGGGGAACTCTGCCTGGAGACGAGCCTTGACCTGGGCATCCCGGAAGGGGAAGCAGCTGGTCAACTAGGACCTGCGGGCTCCAGCAGCCCGAGAGACACCCACAAGCACAGATGAGCTCAGGTCTGTGCTCTCCGCATGCTGGGCACAGCGGCCCCTGCTCAGCCCAGGAGTCAGATACCCTGGCTCTCTCACTCTCTGGCTGTGGGACCCCCGAACTAGTGGCCTAGCCCCTCCAGATGTGATCTTCCGCCCCGACGGGCTGAGCCAAGTGCGTTCCAAGACACAAACCTTTAACGAGGCCTTCCCTGTGTAAGGAGGTCCCAGACATTGGGTATAAAAGAGGCCCTCACCCTAGAATGGGTTGAAACAGTTGGGGAGGGGAGGGGGGAGAAGAGAGGGTGCCAGAAAAGCCACTCACTGGGAAGGGTCACAGGGTGGCAATAGTGAGAGCTACCCAGAGGGGCTCGGTTCAAGGCTTCATTCTACCCTGGGTCTTAAGTGAGTTTCCTAAGCTCTCTGAGCCTCAGCTTTCCCATCTATAAAATGGGAATGATTTAATATATGCAAAACACTTAGAACCGTGTTGGGTACCTACTCGGTTATGTTAAGTGCTATCATTGTTATTTATTATTATTATTATTATTGCAAAGCAAACCGTGTATGTGCTTTCATGGTACAAAATGGGCTGGGGCCACTGGAGGAGGAAAGATTGATTCATGAGGGCAAGAGGGTTGAAGATCTGGAAGGCTTCTTGGAAGAGGTGCCCATGAAAGATAAGCCAAGTGGAGGCCTGGCTCTTCCAGCCAATGGAGCCAGGAGGAGCCAGGACAAGGATGCGTGACCCGGCCTGGTACTTCCGGGACCCCCTTGGGCGCCAAACACAAGCCCCAGCGGGCCAAGGTGGATACGAGGTTGAGGGAGGCTGGGCCCCGACAGGGGCTGAGCTGGGGGGGGACAAGTGCTGTAATCCCTCGAGTCTCTGAGCCCACAGTGCCCCTTGTCATGAAGCTCGGACTGGGGATCCAGCGTCATGGCTGCTGAACAGAGGCCATCACAGATCGAGGGAGGGCAGGCTTAGCACAGGATGCCCTGGGATGGCATAGGAAAGAGCTGGGGAGCTCTGGGAAGCAAGGGGGGGGGGGGCTGCCCTGCGCCTGAGAAGTGGGGGCACTTCTCGCCTGGTGGCCCGGAGCTGGCACTGGGGCGCTGCCCGCCGATGCCAGGAGGCAGGAGATGGGGGGCGGGCAGCCAGGAGTCCAGCGGTAGGTGTGAGAGACCTGGAGAAATTGATTTATTAGGGACAATGAAACAAGCTAAATCTGTTTGCCGGCTCAGCGATGACTCAGGCGTTCCCCAGGGGTCCACAAAGTGTGAGCATCAAAGAATCAAAGATAGGCCTCCTCCCACCCTGGCTGCCAGCCCGGAGCCCCTCCTTCTCCCCCCCCCACCCCCGCCCAGGGCCCTGAGGGCTTGGTCTCCCCCAGGGGCAGCAGAGACCCAGCCCTTCTACCCAGCACGGCCGGCACCCCCCTCCACCCTGCCAGACCTCCCCAGAATGACTGAAGAAGTAAGACACATCTAGGCCAAAGTCCTGGCCTTGCCCCAAATTTCTGCGTGATCTTGGACAAGTGGCCGACCCTCTCTGGACCCGCATCCACCAGAGAGGACCCATCCCCAGCAACAGCCTCCCCCCCTCCTCCCCCACCCTGCCTGGCAGTGTCTTTCCCACCCCATTCAGCTTCTTCTAGGCAGCTGTGAGCACAGCCTTCCCTTCCTAAAATCCAACTTCCCTGCAGGAGAAAACCCAGATTCCAGAGGGCCTCCTTGGGGGAGAATATGCTCTTCCGGTACCCGGTTCCAGGCCAGCGCTGGGCTGAGGGAGACACATAGAGGAGTCGGAGTCTGAGGCCAGAGGCAGGGAAGAGGGAAGAGGCACAAATGAGCTCCTCGAGGGGCAAAGCGTTGGGGGCTGGCAGGAGGGGCGTGGGAAAGAGGCCTGCAGGGAGGAGCAGGGGAGAAGGGCCTGTAGGGGAAGGGAGGGACGTCTGCCAGGCAGTGGGGAGGGGACAGTCCTGAGGTGCGGGACTGCTCAGGGAAATGCATAGAGCCCCAGCTCCAGCATGGCCCCTTTGGGGAGCAGCAAAGTGCTCAGTGGGCGCAGAGGGGGGCCGCACCTGGCAGGCGCAGGGCTGGAGCCCTGGAGCCAGGAAAGTGTCGTGGCTGGGGGCTATTTGCGGGCAGTCCCTCTGGCTGCTTGCGGGGATGGATTCAGGGGGCACAGGGCAGCAGGGGGCTGGAGGAAACGGGCAAAGGGACAGGTAGAGGCTGGACAGGTATGGGATGGTGGGGAGAGCGGAGGCGTTTGACAGGTTTCTCCTGTCCCCACTGTGCCAGGCAGGGGCTAAGGCCTCTGTCACCTTTGCCCTCACGGGCAGTATTTAGGAGGGTCTCCCTTTCTATTCCCCATCGAGTTCTTAGCTGACTCTCAAACCCAGCCCACAAAGACCCCAAGGTTCCAGATTCCACCCAGACACCCGGCCCCGCCCACCCCCACCAGGCCGGGCATCAGCAGGTCACGGCCAGGGCCGCCAATCACTAAATAGCATCAGGGCCTCTGCCAACACAGTGCCTCCCAGCCTCCCCACACCGTCCAACGTGAGCGCTATCACCCCCACTTTACAGATCCCCACTTCCCAGGGGCACCGTGGCCCAGCCAGAAGGACCTGAGCCAGCGTGGAACCAAGGCCACCTGAGTTGAGACCTATATGGATTCGGAGTGGCCACAAAAGCATCGCCCAAAATGGGACCCTACGAGAATGCTGGGTTAGAGGTGATCCCGGAGCAAACCGGTTGCCCCGGGTACCCCGAGACACATGCTTTACCCAAGAGACCGGTCGTATCCACGAGGGCCCGCCTGGGGACGTCCAGATCGCCCCCTGGGGGCCAGAAGGGATGTGACCTATGGCTGCCAAATCCCAGAGAAGCAAAGGGCAGCAGTGGTTTTATCCAGAAGGGATGGCGCCCCAGGCCCCTACCGCAACCCAGTTCCAGTGAACTCTTCCCCTTTGTAAGTTTCCTCCAGTCCTGCCTCCAGGCTAGTGTGTGGGCTGATCACAAGGACCGTGAGCCAAGTCTACCATATGCCCTCCGCAGATGTCAGCTGTCACTATTCCATTCTTGACGGGGGGGATTCCTTGCAGGGCCGAGAGCAAGGATACTCCTACAGGTCCCAGGAGCTGCCCATGCCATCCTTCCAAGACCAGCTGAAGCCCTCCTCCTCCGGGAAGCCCTTCCTGACCACCCCAGCCCCTCGAAGACCCCAGAGACGTCAGAAAACAGGCGTGCTTGTCTCCAAACCTCCAAAGGACGCCCCGCACCCGCTGTCGTCCTGATCTTCAGTGTTTACTTTTGGAGAGCTGGCCTCGCGGTCAGGGGTGGGGCATGGGCTTTGCGTCTGCTCTTGGACTCCGAAGTCCCCAAGCCCCCTCCTGCTCCGCATCTCTTGGCATCCGCACAGCGACCTCCAGCCTCATCCGGGGAGGCCTGGGCCTGTAAAACCGTCTTTCTCCTTCCTCGCGAGGACACGGAGGCTCGCTGAGGTTAAGACACGCGTCCGAGGGGTGCCCCGCCACGGAGGCGCCAGATGAGGATGACCGAGGAAGAAGCCACCGACATTCATGAGCACGCCTCCTCGTAGCCCGCAAGGTAGACAGGGTTATTCCCATGCAACGGACGAGGGTGTGGGAGGCCCAGCGAGGTTGTGACTTGCCCAGGGTCACAAGGCCGGAAAGTAGCATCCGCTCACCTCGTCTCCACTGGGCTGTTGAGGCCGGGAGGACCCGGGAACCAGCAGGAAGTTTGAGGCTGCACGGGAGGATTCACCCCGTGACCCTTACAGCCCCTCTGATCCTTCGAAGCGAAACCTTAATTCCCTTCTCTTCCTCCTCCCAGGGATTTTCGTGTGATCGATAAGCGCCCAGAGAGGACCCAGCTTTGACCCAAAGGAAATATTTTTTGAATGAAATGTGCCCTGTGGGAAAAAAAAATAATAAAACATGCTCATTATAGAAAACTGGACGATGCAACGATCAGGAGGGAACACCTGAGATCAAGAAGGCCTCTACCTGTCCATGATAAAAATTTCAGACGATTATTCGGGGCCATTTTTCGGGCTCGCAATACCTGCTGTCCGTTCGGACTTCAAAAGGGTTGGGCCAGGGTAACTTCCAGAACGTGAGCAAATGCCCACTTTCGCCCACTCACCTGGAGTCTGGAGCCCAGAGCCCGGAGTTGTAATTCTGGAAGCTTAGCATCGGAGGCACCCAGAGGGCTTGTTAAAACACAGAGAGCTGGGTCCCTCTACCAGAGTTTAATTCAGCCAGGAGGTCCGAGGTGAGGCCCGCCATCAGCATCTGTAACAAGTCCCCAGGCGGTACCGATGCCCCTGCTGTGGGACCACACTGTCAGAACCACTGGGCTCGTAGTTACAACGGCCCCTGCGTTGCAACATTGCAAAGGTGATTCTGCTCACAGACTCCGCAGAGTGGAACCTCGGGCAAATTACATCCTTAACCTCCCGTAGCCTCAGTTTCCTCATCTGTGCGTTGGAGCCATTGTGGGGATCCGCGCCGCCAACAGCTGCAGAGCTCCGAAAGGCGTGTCCCGGGAGGTTCAGTCAGAGACAGTTTTTTTTCATTCAGCGGTAGATTAAATAACTTCATGTTTTAAAATATTTGTTAATTTGATTGGAACTGCGTGTATTTAAGTCTTCGCGCCTTTTACGGCTCTGAGTGGGAATGGATTCGTTTGCCACGAGATGGTTAAGCATCTGTGTTCCCTTTCTAGTGTGAATTGTCTGCGCTTGCCCTTTGCCCGCGTACCTGCCGGTTTCTCTGGCTCGTTATAGAGCAAAGACAGCAGACGCCATAGCCGGTCTTGTTTGCTACAACAATTTTTCCAGGGCTGCTGCGTGCCTTTCTACCGGGGTCATTTTTCTGGCTTCCAGAGTGGCCACATCCATCTGACGTTCCCAATTTCATTTCCTCCATCACTTTTAAGCCGAGATTGTCTCCCTTCTGCAGCATGTGAAACATATAAAGGAATTGGATTTTGAAGGATAGGATTTTGTGCGCCTAAGGTTGGCAGAGTGGGAGGAGGGAGTCCTTCTGGCTCACCCCAAACCCTCTGGTCATGGGCGTAGCCAGGAACCCGGGGGCCTCAGCACTACCGGCGGCCCCTCCCCCTCAGCTGTGCCCCAGACGTGGGCAGATTGTGTGTCTCCCCATCTGCAGGGGCCCCCTCCAGAGAGGCATGGGATGTTCGGAATTGGCCAGGGGCCCCTGGAAGTTCAAGTGGCCCCTCCTCCAACGGGAGACAGGAAGACCAGGGGTGTAAGAACCGGCCGCAGCTGTTAGCAGCCCCGGGTTCAGATCTCTCTGCCCTGCAGGCTCTGCCTCTCTGAGTCTCGCTTTGCCCATCTCTAAAATGGGAGCGGTAACGCCCACATCCATGGAAACTTCGAAACAGACCAACAGCCACAGTGGGCTTGGCAGAGTGCTGGGTGCAAAGTGCACACTCGGTAAAAGGGACTTGGGGTTATACCCCATTCTGTTCCCATGGCCAGGGTAGGCCCCACAGCCTTTTTCCTCCTTTTGGACTGAAAATAACCGGCACCAGGACCTCTAGTCCCAGCGCCTCAAAGCCCAGACCCTCCAGCTGCCCCTCAGCCCATCAGCCCTGCGGGAACAGCTGCGGGCTAGGATAGGGTAGGCTTGTGGCAGGAGCCCGGAGGGGGGCTGGACATCCCCCCCTCCCCCCGCCCCCGCCCCCCCGCCCGAGGCCGCAGGACTCGGCCACTAGCGGGCGCTTACCTCCCACCCCACCCCCACCCCCGACTCCCGCGCCTGGGGGCAAGCCGCTCGGGCCCGATTTCCATAATAATAAGCCACCGATCTTCCCAAAGGCCGGGAGCCACCACCGCCCGGGAAGCTCCCGCGGGCGGCGCACCCCTCCCGACCACCCCCGCCGCCCCGGAGGGAGCCTCATTTTTAAAAGCTATCAAGAAACCGTCGGCGCTGGCGGCAGCTGGGAGACACCCGGCGTGAAGGAGGGGGGGACTGCGGCGGGGCTGCGGGGAGGCGGGGGCCCGGAGAGGCGCGGAGCCATCCGTGGAAACGAGGCTCGGAGACCAGGAGCGGAGGAGGGAAACTGAGGCCGCCGAGGGAGGAGGCACGTTTCCACGCCTGCACCCACTGTGGCCTCACAGCGGCCCCGACAGTGTGTGGGTTCTCTGCTAAGCCCCACTTTACAGATGGGGAAACTGAGACCCGGAGAGGTTTCACGTCTTCCCAGCTGCTGAGTGGGCGGCCAGGGAGCCCCGCCCGTCCAGGATGGCCTACCCACCCCGCCTCTTCCCCAAGACTGGCCTCCTGGGAGCAGGGTGCCCCGTGAGCATCCCAGATGACCGGGCCACGGGACAAACTGCACAGAGACTGCAGGCGGGAGGACGGGGTTTGCGCCGCACTTGGGAGCTGAGCTGGCCGGAAGTCCATGGGCTCGCGGAGGAGGCGGGTTGGAAACCCAGCTCTACCGGGACAAACATAACCCGGAACTCGGCATGGTTTTCACATTTTTGAACATTAAAAAAAAAGAAATCAAAAGAAGAATGTTTCCTGACACGAGCAAATGATAGGAAATTCAAATCCCACTGCTCATGCGGTTTTATTAGCACACAGCCACACTCATTCATTTTCGGTGCTGGGTACGGCTGCCTTTCTCACACAGTGGCAGACGGGAGGCTGTTTGACAAAGAGGTATGGCCCCCAAAGCCGGAAGTATTTCCTACCTATCACTTTCCGGAAAAAGTCCCACCAGCCCCTGAACCACCACCCTAATGGGACAAGGGGGTGAAGTGTCCCGGGCTCAGTTTTCTGATCCGGACACATGGGAACAATATTAAATGGGGGCTGAATTAAGAGACCAGCAAAGCACCAGGCAGTTAGCTCCTTTCTACTCCCCCATGGGAAATACCTTTTATTTTCTCCCCTCCCTGCCCCTCGCTGTCTCCCCTATCCTGGAATCAGCTCCTTGAGCCCAAAGTGTCCATCACCTACCCCGCCTAACTGTCCTCACTCCGCTGCTCACCAGCTGAGCCCCCAGCCGCCTACCCAGTCAGTGACCAAGCCTGGCTGGTTCCTCCTCCAGCGCCCAGCACAGTCCGTGGGACAGAGTAGGTGCTCAGCAAACATCTCCTAGATGGATGGAGGGGTGGCTACTTTGCAGTCTTTTCCTTTTATCCATTCCCTCTGCTGTGACCTTCATCATCGCCTGCCGGGTCTCTCCCCCCCACCCACTCCCCCCCACCCACTCCCCCCCCCCGGAGCTGTCTCCATTTTAGCTCCTACCCTGCAGACGGGGTGCTGTGCCCCCACCCGAGCCCCTCACTGCCTCTCCATCCAGGCCGTGCTCCCCAGTGCAGCACACAAGGGGCTGAGCTCCTATACCCTCCCTCAGTCTTACCAAACACCCAAACCACTCGCAACTGCCTGAATCCAAGATCAAGCCTCCAGAGAGCTGCTCATGCTGTTGCCTCTGGCCCCGAATCTTCTTTTTTTATCTCCAGTCCAATGGGCCTGGTATTCTCTACTGGACCCACCCACCCCACCCAAGACTCAGTTCAGGCCCTGACTCCATGAAACCCTTCCAGATCTCTCTCCCACGTCCACTGCCCCAGTATACCAAAGCTATCCGGGGCACCAGTGGGACTTGAGTGCGTTATGAATATGCACAAAGATAAATGCAAGAATATGCATTCTGCTGGTGAGCCTGTGAGCCCCTTGAGGGCCAAGAGTGTGACTGGTATTTCTGTCTCACCAGTCCCAGCAAAGGCTTGGCCGGAGAAGGCACTTAGTGCATGTTTTATAAATGAACCAAGGGAGGAAGGAAGGAATCGATACAGACGGGTGTTGAGCAAGGTGTCCCTTGCTCAACAACTTCCGGTGGCTCTCCAGTTCTCCTCTGTGAGGGCCAGCCCCCCACCCCCAGCCTGGTCTCCAAGTCCTCAAGCCCTATATAAGGTGGCTCCGATCCACCGCCCAGCCTTGTCCCAAGACGCATGTCCCAGGCCTATCTTCTCCCAAGTATCTGCTCATGCAGCTCGCCTCCCCTGCCCCAGCCATGTGTCTTCCCCACTCACCCCTTTTGTGCCTATGGGAGCCCTGACCATCCTTGGAGATCTCACGGGGCTTCAGGGATCCAGGGGCACCTAAAGTAGGGGGCCAACTACTCTCGCATTCCCCAAAGCCCACACACAGCAGGGGCTCTGACCGGGAGGACTTGGGTCCAGGGTGAATCCTGTCAATGTCCACCCCGGGGGCCATCGGGTCACCTCTTGAAATGGAATGGAGAATAGTACCTGCCACATAGGGCTGCCGGGAGTCAGGGACGCTGTTGTCTGAAGTTTCTGGCACATAGTAGGTGTTCAATAAAGAGCGGCTGTTTCCAATCCTGCTTGGAGCCCCCACCCCACCCCACCCCCGCCCAGAGAGGACGCCCAGGGAGTGGACCTAGACCTCCCCACAACCAGCAGCCCCGACCTCTCTCTTTCTCGTTCTCTCCCTCACCCCGACAGCGCCTGCAGCCAGCGACTGATGCTGCTGTGGATAGAATGCCAATGAGGCGAGTACCTCAGCAAGCCCATCTGGGAAGCTGAGGCTGGGACAGGGCTGGACAGGGGCAGGGGCAGGCAGAAGCGCAGGATGGGGGCCAGCACTGGGGGGGGCAGGAATCGGAGGGCTGGGTTTAGGATGCAGGGAGGACTGTGGCGGGGATCAGGACAAAATCATCCCAAGGGGCAGGAGAAGACTGTGACAGAGTAAGGGGCCTCCCGGGCCAGGGAACAGAAGGAAGCAGCTTGAGGAGAAGGGGGAGAGGAAGCAGTACCAGAGGGAAGCGTGAGCAGGGAGCACAGAGGCAGGAGCCACCTACCCCTGAGTCCTGGGGGCAACCCCACCTGCGCCAGCCCCCTCCTCCGGCAGGTGGCACCAGTGCGGCCCCAGAGGAACAAGGGCTCACCCAGACCCCAGCAAAGGGGGTTCAGAGTTCAAGCAGCCTATCTCCAGACCTGGAGAGGAGGCAGGAGGGAGGGGAGCGGGAAGGAGGAAGAGAGGGGTGGGGCGAACGAAGCAGAGAGCCCCCTGCCATCCCTCTGAGGTTATTCAGCACCCCCCCCCAGGGACGCCTTTATTCCCCCCTGCTCCGAACACCGTCCTTCGTCCCAACTCATCGCCCATCCATTCACTGACTCTTGCAGCGGCCTCCAGCCCCGACCTCCTCCTCAGCAGTGGCCGCTCTCTCCCTCACCCTCAGGGCTTGAGGCTGCCGGTTCCATCCCGGTGGTCCAAGGGTGCGTGCTGGGGTGCACGCACCCCCCCCCCCCACCAATGAGCTTGGGCCTCGCAAACATCCAGCCTAGTCGGGAAGCCCATGAGCTTGGCACTCTGTTGGGCCAGTAGCTTCATGTTCATACAGCAGGTGCTTCGTAACTGCCAGCCGCCCCCCCCCCCGCGCGCCCCCTCCCCCATCGCATCGCAGCTCAGGACACAGAGATCCCAAACCATAGCTCCCAGGCTGAGCCGAGGTGCCCTCCGGTTCCCCGCCGACCCCCTCAAGCCCTGAGAGGAGTCAGAGGTGTCTCCCCTGCCTGGGCCTCGCAGCCTGAACCTGAGCTGTCCAGCTTGGGAGAAAGGCCCATTGCTCATTCCCCTTGAGTCTCCGCAACTCGGGCAATCAATCGGTCGCCATGGAAACCAGCTCTCCAATCAGAGGCAGGCACTTCTCGGCAATGCCAGCGTCACCCACCCACCCACCCACCCGTGCAGGCCAGGCTGTGTGGGTCTCTCACCTAGGACTGCTGCCGGGCGGGGGGGGGGGGGGTGGTGGTGAAGGGGGTGGGAAAGCGGGAGACCTGGCAGAATCTGGGGGCACCTGCCTGCATGCCCAAGATTTCTGGGGTCCCAAGGAAAGAACGTTTTCTTGGGGCTGGGGAGAGCGACCAGCTGGCCTCCTGATTTTTACAAGTTTCATCCCCGTACGTTACTGCCCTCAGTGCTCAGAACAGACCTGAGAGGTGGGGATCGTTAGCCCACTGGGCAGAAGGGAAAACTGAGGGAGGCTGAGAAGGGAGGCTGGGCACAGACCCCCCCTTCCCCGAGCCCCCACCCCTTCCTCCCTGGCTAGAGGAGTGGGAGCAGGAAAGGGGTGGGCGGAGCTCTTGGCCCCATCCCCCCCCCCCCCAGCACCCACTTTCCCACTAGGTCTGCGTTCGACACTCACAGTGCCCATTAGCTTCGGGCCCACTTGGAACCGTTAGGCAAGATCTACGGGCCTCCCCGCCCACGCCGGCTGCAGCCTCGAGCCCCAGTCCCCGTCTTCCGGCAGGGCCGGCCAGATCGGACAGAGCCCAGACTCTGAGTCAGAGAGCCCCAAGTTCAACAACCGGCTCCTCACGGGTGTGCCTGGGCAAGCCAGGGAACCTCTCTGAGCCTCAGTTTCTGTTTGGGAAGTGGGGACAATTATCCCTCTCTTGGAGGGGAGTGACAGAGTCAAAGGACATAAAAACCTTAGCACAGAGCCTGGCCAGTAAACAGACAGAGGCCCCTCTCTCCATCCCTGTTGTCCCCTCTCAGTGCCCCCAAACCGTCCCTTCGAGCTGAGCTAAGGCCTCTCTAGGGCACCCTTGCTGGGAGGGAGGGAGGGAGGGAGAGAGGAGGCAAATGTTCCTATCATTAATAACCAGCCCAGGAAAATGTTAACTTACAGGTGAGATTTCGAGGAGGCGGCAGCTTGTCCCCAGACACAGCGAGGAGAGGCAGGATTTGAACCCAGGTCTGTCTGGTTCAGACCCGAGCCCTCTCTGCTGCAGCACAGCCTCTCCTGGCCAGTGCAGCTGCAGCCAGAGCCTGTCACCCTGTGCCACCGCGGGCCAGCTCCCCGCAGTGCTCAACACTGACTGACCTACCTGGCGGACGAGGCACCCACCCCCACATGAAGCCTCAGGGGTGCTGGCAGGGCGCTGGGGCACCCCACCTGGCAGGGTGATGGGGAGACTTCTGGAAGGAAGGAAGAGGTTATTTTCACTCCTCAGGCTTGGTCCCGGGCGCCACGCAGCCACTCCATTACCGCGCCCTGTCTGCTGGGACCCACAGGATGCTCCGCAGAGAACCAGCTGGCCCAGCACCCCAAGCCCAGCTCAGCAGGGCAACGGTCTCCACTACATTCTCCTCCCTGCCGACCGGACTCCAGACCCAGTCTTCTCTCTCCTGTCACCTTTACTGAGCACCTACTATATGCCAGACGCCACATGAGACACATTTACCAATGGCCCAGCCACCCTGCTGGGCTGTGCCTCTCTTAGAGGCGAGGACAGAGAGGCACAGAGAGGCTAAGCAGGTTTCTCGAGGTCACACACACCTGATCGACGCCAGAACCAGGATTTGAACTCAGGTTTTCGAGTCTTGCAAGGCCACTATACCTGAAGGAAGACATTGGAGCCTCCTTTACTGGACCTGCCTCTTTTCCTTGCCCCCCCCACCCCCCCCCCATGACTCCGTAGCACAGAACAACTTGATTCCAGCTATTATCATATTTCTGCTTCCCTTTTCCCTCTTCCCTCCTCCAGAAAACAAATTGATTCATCAAATTATACCTTTAATCTGTCCTGGGGAAGGGGAGGGATGAACCTCAGCCCCCTCCCCCCCCCAGGAGGAAGCAAAGCTGATAATCAGCCCACCCATCCATGCACTGGGAACGTTTCCCCACGCTCTCCCCTCCCATGATTAAACACTAATTGCCTCCATGCTCTCAAACTGAGGACTTTAATTTCCCGAAACGTAAAGTACATTTCAATCAGTTCCTCTCCCAAACCATCCCTCCTAAGAGGGACCAGAACACAGGCTCTTCAAGATGGAAGACGGATGAGCCTACTTCCTGCGTGGCTGCTCCCCCTCCCCCCTCCCCCATCCTCCCTCCCCCCACCTCCTCTTCTGTCCTTCCCAGATGCCCCTGCAGGAGGGGGCCTGTTGGCACCCGAGGTGTTCAGGGAGCACCCGAGAGATTCTTACAACTGTGGACTCAGAAAAGGGAGGCAGGGCCCCTGGCGCTGGGGTCAGAATCAGATGACAAGGGCACAAAGATGGCCAGCCATAGGCAGGGTGGCAGCTACCCTCCCCCGCCCCCCTCCCGGACTCTCCCAAGTCAGTCTGCTCCCTGACGCTTCGTCTCAGCCCAAGAGAATCAGTGGAGGCTGGGCAGGAGCCCAGTGAGAGAAGACAGGGAGAGGGGCAGATGACCTCCCCTCTCTGGGTCTCAGGGTCCTTACCTGTCCCAAAGGGGGCTGCAGAGGGGTTTGGGGTCAAGAGCTAAAAGGCCGTTTGGCCTGGGCCTCCCAGGGACAGGTCTGGGACCAGGACTCAGCTGGGTGCGGATTCCCCAGTTCAGATCCCGGAGGAGCTGGCTCACCAGGTCTGCAAAGGTGTCTAGCCGGTTGTTTGTTTTTTTTTTTAAAGCTCTGTAAATGACTCTCACACGTGGCTGGGGTTTGGGAACTGCCAGGCTAGCCTAAACCCGTCAGTTGACAGGTGTGAATATGGGCCCAGAGAAGGTGAGTGTCTAGTTCAGGGACACACAGGGAGCCAGAGGGTTAGGCCGGATGATCTAACAGCCCTTTGCAGTTTAGCTATTTCAAAGAAGGGAGTCACGACAGAGAGTGAAGGGGGGCTCGGGTGCGGCAGGACGCTGTGGGGGAGAGTAAGTGTCGCATGGCAGGGGAGGGCCAAGAGTCCTCAAATTGCCACTTGGGAACCACACTCCCTCCCCGAGTGTCGGTTGTAGAGAGGAAAAAAGTTACTCCTTTATTCTCGAATGTAGAGGTGGCTGGGGTTTTGCATGGGGGCCTCTCTAAGGTCCATTCGGGCTCCAGAATCCTCCAGCCAGGCCCCCTGGAATCACTCTCATCACCATCGTCAACCTGGCAGACGCTTACCGGGCATTCACTGAGTCAGGCACTGAACTAAGCAATCGCCACGGATGGCTCTTTTCCACCCTCTCAAACACCCTGAGGTCTTACTCTCCCTCCGCACCGCACCCCCAGCCCTTCCAGAGGAGCCAAGCGAGGCTCAGGGAGGTCGCTCTCCGAGATCAAGCAGAGAGACGCGGGATTCGAACCCCATGGTGGGTCAGCGGAGGCCACGCTCCAGGACCGGGCGGTGCACCGGGGACCCGATGGGGCGGCGCGCGCCGGGGAAGGGGGGGCTCAGCGCTCATCAGCCGGCGCCGCGGGGGGCCTTCCCCAAAGCTCAGCGACGCGGAGGCTGCCGGCGGTGGCGACCCCGCCTGGGCGCTCCCGGCACCGACCCCCTGCGTCCGGCGGAGAAACGCTGGGCAGGGGGGCGGGCTGCAGGGCCCCCTACGCCCGGGGACCGCCTCTCCTCCGAGTCTGGGGAGTGGCGGGTGGGGGGGGGACACTAAATAGGGGAGGGACGGTGCCAACGAGGAGAGTAGAGCCCCAGAACCTCCCGGGGCGGAAAACCTCGTCCCCTTCCCGTCTTCCTTTCACCGCGACCCTGGCCACACACACACACACACACACACACACACACACTTCACAGGTGGCTTGTCCTAGGTCGGACGGCGGCCGGCCGGGGCGGGACTAGAACCAAGTTGCTCTCGCCGCGGAGGGCGGGGACCCGACCCCGGAATTGGGAAGGGGGCAGAGGAGGACATCCAGGACGGCGCCCCCACCCGCACCAGCCGCCGCCACCACCCGCTCCCGCCCGAGCGGAGGCGGCAGGAGACGGAGCCTCGCCCGCCCCAGCGCCTCCGCCCTCTCCCCCGCGCCCGCCCCGGCTGGCGCCTCCGCGCTCCGCTGTCCCCCCCCCCCCACGCTTCTCCCGTGGCGCCTCCTCCGGCTCCCCCCTCCTGGAGAGCTCCTCCCCTCCTCCCCCCACCCCAAACTGATCCTCTCCCCTCTCCCACTGGTCGCTGTCCGCCTCTCCAACCCTGCTGCGCGACCCTAGACGACTGTCTCAACCTCCTGCTGCGCGACCCTAGACCAACGTCTCAAGCACACCTCCTCCCCCTCCTCCACCTGCCCAGCTTCAGTACCGGCCTTCGGCATAAAATAGATTGAAGTGGGGGGGGAATCAGAAGAGCCTAGGGATGGAATGCCACCCTTCAATGGGTTAAAAAAAAGGTGGGGAGCGGGAACGTCTGTGTACATATTTGTTTTCCTACGCATGTGTTTCCATGTTTCTGCGCAGATAACCCTGGCCGAGAAAGGAAGTCGCTGGCGAAGCTGCGCATCTCCAGGGAGGGGTACCTGGTCCCTGGAGGAAGGGACCAGGAGACGCCGAGACCTGGTGTTGCACCCTTGTCTTTGTAAATATTGAAATATGTAAGTGCATTAGCAATTCCGATGAATAGATTAAATAAAACGCACACATTTACAGAAGGAAACTTTAGAAATAATAACCAGTACCTGGGGGTGTTGAGAAGATTAAATGAGATAATGTGTGTGAAGCAGTCAGACCCACACGCAAGGTTCAGTAAACCGCCCCTGTTTTGTCACCCCTGGCTTGCTAGCTGTCTCTTGCCGGCTGTCAATTTCGGTCCCCTTCCCCGCACCCCCCCCCTTCTCCCAGCCTCTTCTGAGCTCCCTGCCTCTTCAGTCGCCCTCCTCCTCCTCTTCCTCTCCCTGCAGCCCCTCCCCGTGCTGAAGCACCTTGCCACCCATCCCTAGCCTATCTCCAGGCAGGCTGGTGAGAGTGTGTGACAAAGGAGCAGGGCTACAGTGTCGCCAAGGGGAAGGAAGAGGGGTGGCTGTGCCTCCCACCAGCCCACAGGGTTTCCCTTGGCTTGGGATTCCCAGCCTGACTTCGGGGCTAACCCTCTCTTGGAGCTTGGACGCTGGTGCGGGGGTGGGGAGGGGGTGGGGGGGGTGGAGGGCGGTGGAGGGGTCCCTATTTAACCTTTGATGGGTCAAGAAAGGGTGGGAGGGGGAAAAAACAGCAGGCACAGCTGGACGGATAGAATTCCCTGTGGACTCCTTTCCAAGACAGAAGTCCCCAGTGCGCACACACAGCCTGTCTCAGCGTCAGGAAGACCCCACCGCAAGGCACGCTGCCCTCCCTCTTCTCCTCCACAGGCTCCTCCTCCCTCCCCTCCCCTTCCCTCCCCAGCCTCCTCCTGCTCTCCTCTTCCCGATCTAGGCAACAGGTGATCCAGTCTCCGTGTGGCAGCGTGGCCCCAATGCAGGGCACTTGGTGGGGCGGGCCCAGGAACTGGGGACCTTTTCAGAATCCAGGCAGTGACATTTGATGTCCAGGGCAGGGGTGAGGCATCACCCTGGCAGCCCCAGAAAGCCAGTCCAAGGGGTGGGGCTGGCTGGGAACCCAGGGGACTGTCTTGGGACCCTCTAGAAAAACCCTCCTCGCTAGTCTCCCTGTCTCCGGCCTCACTCCCTCCAGGCCACCACCCACCAATGCAGGTCTTAAAGGACCTGATTCTGGGCTGGAGCTTAACAGGTCTTTCTCGGTGCATATCTGCCTAGTCTGTCTGTCTCTGTGTCTCTGTGTCTCTCTGTCATCGTCGGTGACTCCCACAGCCTCGAGGAGCAAGTCAAACAACTCCACTGGGGGTTCAAGGCCCTTCAGACCCGGCCCCACTGGGCTCCCTTTCACCATCTCTAGTCCTATCTGGAAGGTCCCTGTTACCACACAAACAAGCTTCTTCCCGGTTCCTGGAATGTGCCCTATGCTTCATCTGCTTGAGATATGCTCCCTGGCCTTCAAGCCACAGCCTCTACCCCGAGGAGGTCTTTCCGAAGGGGCAAGTGCTCACTTGTGCCCATGAGACCAGTCTGCTCTCTGCCACCGCCACCCAGCCCTGAGCTGAGGGCGCAGAGGCTGCGGCGTGACCCATCTCTGAGTCTCCGGGACCCCTGGGAAAGAGCGACCCCTGAAGGATCAGAGGAACGACAGACAGCGGGGCCAAGCAGGGTCGTGGCCATCCTCGGGCCACTGGAGCCCGGCAGAGAAACAGTCCCCTTGCCTTTACCTCCAGCCTTTGCCGAAGACCCGCAAGGTCCGTGGGATTGGTCCCTTTAACAGATGAAGAAACTGAGGCTCAAGGCCACACCGACCACCTTTCCTGAGCTTCCGTATCACCTGTCTTTTGGCTCGAGTCAGCCGAGGGGAGGCCCTGCTGGGAGCCTGCAGGGCGACAGGAGGGAGAAGCCAGGCGACAGCTCCCGCTCCTCCAAGGCTCCAGCTCCCAGCCTGGTGCCACGGTCCTTGGACTCTGGCAAGCACCACCCCCCCCTCTGTCCCCCTGGCCTAGGGGACCTCTCCTCGTTGTCCCTCGCTAGGCACCCTGTGGTAAGTCCTCGATGTCCCGGTTCAAGCCCCATTACCCCCACTCTACTCTACAAGGCCACTGTTCTCGTGCTCCCTTGAAGTTACTCAATCTCGCCAAGCTCTTTTGCACCCCTGGGCCATTCCCTCTGCCCGGGATGCTCCTCCCGAAGCTCTTTGCCTGGCTGGCCCATCCCTTCCTCGAGCTCCCAGTCTGAATCCAGCTTGCTCACAAGGCCCCGGGTCCCGCTCAAAGCCCTGGGCGCTGTCTGTGCTTATACCTCGTCTGATGGTTTGCTTAATGTTGGGCGTCACTATTGGACCACAGGCTCAGGAACTCGAGGCCAGCAGGGTGTGTTTGTCTTCTGCCTAGCCACGGCCACGGCCACGGCCACGGGGTCTGATGCCGTGTGCCCGGGGCCTAGCCGTCCTCAGTCGATACTCGCTGAATGACTGAATGAATCTATGGAATTTGCAGACGGCCACATGGGCTGGGCCAGATCACAAAAGGCCTTACGTGTTAGACTAAGAAGGTGAGTGGGGCATGTGGGAAATCTTTCTAGCTTCTTTTCCCTCATCAGACACCTGACTTGCTTTATGTCCCGCCCCCCGCCCCCACATACACCCACACTGAGAGCATAATAAAGTGTTCCCCAATAACTCTGAGCTTCCCAGCTACTCTGGCCCTCTTCAGACACACACACACTGAGCCTAGAAGGCCTAGGAGGAAGCCATGGAGGCTGTTAGGCCACGTGAGTCACCCAGAGGCCAGAGCCCTGGATCAGGCTCTTTGCCTCTGGCGGCCCCTCAGGCCATGTTGCTAGCTGCAAGCCTGTCCCCTCCCTTACCCAGAGAGCCCTGGGGAGGGGTGATGTCAGCACAGCCAGAGGCAATCTGCAAGATCTGTCCGGTCACCAGGTCAGCATCAGAAGAGAGCCACCGGGACCCCAAGGGCACAGCAGTCTCCGGCATGTTCGCCATCAAGCCTTGGAACTGCCAGGACCTCTTCCGGGCAGAGCCGGGAGACTCCCCTGAAGGGGAATACAGGGGCTCCTCTATTCTTTCAACCCAGGGGCCCTTAGCTCCCTCTCTCTTCCTCCCTGAAATGGGGGCCTACAGGTGTGACAGGTGAACTGGGACGCTCACGGGTGTCTGGAAAACAGAAGAGACAAGACAGGAAGGATGTGGGGTGGGGCACACAGCTCGGGCAGGCCCCGTGGTCTCTCTGTGCCTCAGTTGCCTCATCTGTCGAAAGAGGCCACCCAATTTTGCTAAGTGAAATGAGCCAGATCCAAAAGGACAGGTATTATGTTATGCCACTTTTGTGAGGTGCCCAGAGTGGGCAAATTCATAGAGACGGAGCATAGAAGGAGTTCCTAGGGGCCAGAGGGAGGGAGAAGGGGACGGGAGTTCCCGTCTAATAGGCAGAGTTTCTGTCTGGGAGCTGAGAAGCCTCTGGACTTTGGTGGACCGTACTGAGGGCTGTGCAACACTGTGAATGTGTTTAGTGCCACAGAATTGTTCGCTTAAAACGGGTTAAGATAGTAAATGTTATGTTACCACAGTTTTTAAAGCGCACACACACACACACACACACACACAGCGGTCAGCCCCTACCCCACAGGGCTGGCTGGGGCTCATACTGGGAAGGGTGTGGGAGCAGGAGGAACCCAAGGCTCCAGTGATGAGCCAGGGAGACCCCGGGCGTTCTGCCCGCCACCCCCATCCCGCAGCATGTCGTCTGGCCTTCCCGTCTGTCTGTAGCTCCGCAGACCTCTTTCTCTTCCGTGGATCACCAGGCCCATTTCAAGCCCCAACAGCCCCAAGGTCCTGCCCGGACCAGGCCCCCCTCCCATCCCTAGGCGCCCCCTTAACTGCCACATGCCTCCCCTCCTTCCCTTCTCACCCTGAGAATGTCCTCATAGAGAAGAAAGAGGCAGAGGAGACTGGGGAAGAAGCCAACTATCCCGGTGAGAAGCTGCTATTAACCTCCCGGGAGGCTTCAGGGGAGAAAGCAGGGAGTGGGGAGCTTTCCCGGCCTCCCCCGCAGCGACGACGGAGAGCCGGAAGGCGGCTGTCAGGTGGCGAGTGGGTGGTGAGGCGCTTGGAGTCCAATGATTTCTACCACAAATCCCCATCACTGTCTGGCGGCTACCGCAGAGGGAGCACCTGCTGGAGGCTCGGGGGCCTCGGCCGACGCCTAAACCTCGAGCAGCTGGCGCCGTGATACTAAGCCCATTGTACAGATGAGAAAAGTGAGGCCCGGGGGAGGCAATGGATGAATGGATATGGCTCCACAAAGGTCACAACAGCCAAGAAATACCTGCCTCTGAAACTACGTCTGTCTGAAGCTGAAGTCTGAGAAACATCAGGACAGATGGGAGAGAGAGAGAGAGAGAGAGAGAGAGAGAGAGAAGGGTCAAGACAAAAGAGATCCATTGTTCTCACCAGGGTGGCAATGATATAAATGCAAATTAGGGGCTGAGTAGGTCAAAGGGGCTGCAAAGAGGCCGAGACCGAGGGCTGAGGGCTCGAGGAGACCCGGATTGCCACTGAGAGCTCTGGCTGCCGCTCAAGGGGGCCACCCGGGAGCCGAAGGAGGCTCGATCCCTCTCACTGCCCTGCCGTCCGCTCTGCAGCCTGCTACCCCATCACCGTGCCTGGTGGCCATGACCTTTGCCCTCTCTTCCCATCCATCCTGGGCTCAGCTTTGGAAGTGCCCACACTTCCGGCCCAGCTCGGGGCTACGTCCACAGTGCCCACCAGCCTGGCGTCAGCGTTGGGGGCCGAGTCTGAGCGCCTGGGTTCCGATCCTTGCTCTGCCACCGCGTGGCCTCGGACAAATCACTTTCCCTCTCTGGGCTGTGTTTCCGAGATGGTTGAACGGTTTCCAGATGGTTCTGTTTCCGGGGCTTTCATGCTCTCTGACGGTGGCACCAGCTCAGAGAAGGACCTCTGGTGCCAACTGGGGTTCTCCTGCTCCCAAACCTTCCATGGCTCCTAGTGTCCTCCAAATGAGCCCAACTTCTCCTGGGCTGTCAGGCCCTATCAGAGCAGGACCCTCTACCTTCCTCTGTATTCCCTTCCCATCTTCCTCTGCTGCCCCCCAAGTCTGTCCTGTGTCCTTCCGGGAGCTGGGGACAGGGAAGGTCTGCCTGGGCAGAGGCTCCCCGATGTGATGAGAAGGGCAGCCCCTCCCTTCGCGGTGTCAGTGTGGCCCTGGCCGCACACTGTTGAGTGTGGCTGTCCCTCCCCGTTCTGCACCCTCTCCCCTCCCAGATCCCACGGCTGCCCCTGGGTTTTTTCCACCCTGCTCCTCCGGAAATCCACTCAGATTTCTCCGGGGGGCCTGGGAGCCGCTGGGCTTCACTGTTGATTTTTCACAAGTGATTATTGGCGGCAGAATTTGTCACCTGCACAATGAAAGGAAAATGAACCTTTCATCAGAGCCAGCCTGCGGAGGCTTCCAGAGCGAGCTGAGCCGGAGCTAGGTGTGGGGAGGGGGAGGGGGACCAGGAGGCATCCCTCCAGCTAGTCTGTGCCAGGCCCCGGGCAGACAGATCCGTTTCGAGCCCCAATACCCTATCAGAGCAGGGGGAGACTGAGGCACAGAGAGCTTGAGACAGTGGCCCAAGGTCCCCAGCAGCTAAGGAACAGTCCTGGGTCGGGAGCTTAGCTGTGCCCACCGGCTCCCCATCAGTGCCAGCAAGGTGGGTCTCGCGGGGTTCGAGTCTCAAAAGCTGAAACACTGCAGATGATCTGGTCCAAGGCCTCCTGCATTTCACAGACACAGAGACTGAGGCCCCCAGTGAGGCAGTGACTGGCCAAGAACCTCACAATGAGGTCTCACAAGGTGGAGACTAGATCTAAGCGCTCCTGCCCGCAGGCCAGCCTCCTCCTCCATCCAGAAATCCCCAGGCGGAGGAAGCCCCAGCGCCCCGAACATCTGGACCACACATCCCCCCTCCCCCCTCCCCCTCCGACTCCCGCCCCCCAAGAGCCGTGGGCTCTGTAATCCATGGCATACATGACAAGCTGAGCCTCAGTTTCCTCAGGGAGACTGGGCATCACACCAGCCCATGTTTGGGTCTGCCTTGAAGACGAGCCCCTCCCCCCACCCCCCCACCAGGCTGCCTCCAGTCTGAGGTTTCTGTCTGTCTCTCAGCCCCCGCAGCTCGCTGCCTGTGTTTCCTGCCTCCTCCACCTCCGCGCTGGCCAGCTTCCCTCGCGGCTGCTATGCCATCTTGATCGCTCCTCAGTGCTCCCGCCACTCAGGCCTGGAAAAAGGTGACCAAACCCAGGCCACCAGCCCGGGAGGGAGGGGGCACGGGAGACGGGGGGGGGGGGCTCGCTGGTGCTTCTCTTGGGGGAGCAAGTTGCCCTGCCCCCCACTGACCTCCAGGCCCCACCTTCTGCTGACCCCAGGCCCCTCCAGCTGTCCCCAACCCTCCTCCTCCAGACACCCCCAGTGTCCCCCAGCTCTTTCCAGCCTCGGCCTCCCTCTCAGGCCTGTCAGCGACAGGGTGGCGGAGCAACGTGGGGAAGGGGGACGTGGGGACGGGCCAGGGTCTCTGAGAGCTCCCACATTGCGGTGGCCTGGCAGCTCGGCCACCAGGTCCCATTACCCTCTCCTCATCGCCCTCTACCCGGCTCCTGGAAGATTCCACAGGCCCTCAGCTTTCAGGGGAAGCCCCAGCTCCTTAGCACGGCCTTCAAGGCTGCTCAAGAGCAGGCCTCCGCTGCCCTCCTTCTCCTTGGGGCCACCACCCAGCGGCTCAGCGGTGCCCACCCGCCTCCCCGCTCCTCCCCCTGCTCTCTCCAGCAGAGCAACAGGGGTCAGGGGCACCTGCTCTGGGACCAGGGTCAGCCTGGGAGTCCCAGCTTCACCACTTCTCTTCTTCTTCTCCTTTTTTAATTTAAAAAAATTTTTTAGTGTTTGTTTCTTTTTGAGACCGAGCGTAAACAGGGGAGGAGCAGAGAGAGAGGGAGACACAGAATCCAAAGCAGGCTCCAGGGCTCCGAGCCGTCAGCACAGAGCCCGACGCGGGGCTCGAACTCATGAACCGTGAGATCAGGACCTGAGCCGAGGTTGGACGCTTAACCCACTGAGCCACCCAGGCGCCCTCCAGCGTGACCGCTTCTAAGCTCCGGCTTAACCTCTGTGAAGCTCAGTTGTCACATCTGTCAGGTGGGACGCTCATGGTACCTGCCTCACTGGACTGTTGGATCCGTTCATATGAGGCCCTTAGAACAGTGCCTAGCGCCTGGTAAGCGCTCAGTGTGAGCCATCATCACCGTCCCCACCCCCACCTCTGTACCCTCGGCCAGGCAGCCCTCCCCATTCACCTTCTCAGCCTGTGGAGCACTGGCAGCCCCTCCCCCTGCCCCCTCACAGGGGTTGAGTTGACCCCGTTATCCGTCCCCACCCCCCTCTCTGCCCCACCAGTCAGTGAGCCGCTTCCCAGCCATCTCCACTCTTTGCACCCTCTTTGCCTGCCTCTGTGCAGTCTCCTCTGCCAGAAATACCCTCTCTGCTCTGTTCCCACTCCATCTTCTTCACTAGCCTCGTCCTCCAGGAAGCCCTCCCCAGAGGCTCTTTGTGGTGACCCTAGCTGGTGTACGGGCTTTAGACCCAGGATGATCTGGGTGCTCTCCCCGTCTGTGTGACCTCAGGCAAGGTGCCCCACCTCTCTGAGCCTTAGTTCCTTATGTATAGAACATATTAATAAATACCAGAGTCCCTGGCACTCAACAAACCCTGAGGCACACTGACTTCTTCCCCCACGAAGGGCCACCCGGTCCTTTCTTCAATCCTGGACCTGCCTGTGACTCTTCTGTGGCACGTGGGTGTCCCTCCCATCGACACCATACTGACCCCAGGTGCATTGCTGAGCGTTTCACATCTACCCTCACCGGAGTCCTGCACAGACACGATAGCCCAGCCTTCCTGGGTTTATTGTGGAGACCCGTCTCTGTCCCAGAAGGGCTCAGGCCTGTGCGGGAGGTGGGCACTTCTCGGAGTGTCCCCTTCCAGGCCACCAGGTCCCCGGTGAAGGGTCAGAGCTGAGGGCCGGCGGACTGAGGGCCGGCGGGGGCCGGAGGCAGGGGCGGTGAGATTGTCCAGGCGGGGGCGGGGGTGCGGGGTGGGGGGTGGGGGGAGAGGGCCGCCACCGGCCCAGCCAGGGCACCCCCCTCGGGTCCTGGGAGGCCCTGGCAGGGGCTGCGTCCCCGCCCCTCTCCCCTCCCACCTTCTTCCTCTTATTTCTCTTTGGAATCGCTTCTCCAAAAGTTCATTTTGAAAGCAATCGATTTCCAAGCTGCTTGGAGATGTAATTTGATTTTTCATTTCGAAGAAATGATGGTTAAGGAAAAGTTTGGAGACTTAATCACCGTGGAAGGCCACGGAAATAAAGAATTCCCCTGCCCTTGGCCAGAGACCGCGGGGTCTGCGTGCAGCTCTCCCCGAGCCAGGAGAAAACGGGTGTGCGCGGGGGAGGCACGCGTCCCCAACACGCGTGTGCGCCCCGCGTGCACACACAATAGACACACGCACTTGACCCGCATACGTGTGTGCACGCTGCATACAGACACCCGGCCCCCACTTGGAGAACAGCCCCTACCCACCCCTCCGGGGTCCTCAGCCACCTCTCTGCAGCCCCCTCAGCTGTGCAGGAGGGGGTGCTGCGAACAGCCTTGCCCCCAGCTCTCTCTGTCTCTACTCCCAAACCCCCATGCATCCTGCTCTGGGACCAGGCTCACCTTCATGATTTCTGGAAGGGGTTGACTCCCACGCTTTTTCCAAAGGTCTATCCCTTTGACGCAAAGGTGCAGATGTTCACAATCAGACATCTCTGCTTCATTCATTAGCTTTCATGGGCGTCCCGTGGCCTGGCCGGACAGAGATCGCAAGCAAAACCACGGACATAATAGTAACCCTTACTTCCTGCCACTGAGGCACGTCCGTACTCAAGATCACATCTGCCCCCGCAGCCCCTGATGGACGACTGGGCGGGCCGTTCCCGGGAACGGGGCCTGGGCCTGCGGCGGCCTCCATGACATCAGTGAGCACACTGAGCTCAGAGAGGTTGAGGAACTCACCCAGTGTTGCCCAGCTGGTAGACATCAGCACACACACACACACACACAGAGGCTAGTCGCTGGGCCTCCGACCTACCATTATCAATCTGTTCTTTTGCATCTTTAAGATTTCCCTCTGACGATGCAGGTTCGATACCGTAAGGCAGAGAACCCCTAAACTCCTTTAGTCCGGGGCCAGAACAATCCCTCAATCCAAGCTCTCGCATTTTCAAAGCTCCTTTATGGCATCCTTGCCTAGGGTTACCGGGCCTATACTTGCACACCTCCCGGACGAGAGAGCTCACTCCCACCTGCTCTCTCCCCTCCCCTGTGGACATCACAGCAGTGTGATGGCCTAGAAAAGGCTAAGCCCTACCAGCCGGGAAGCCGGGGTACAGACCCCAGCCCTGCCACGTAGCTGTCCTGGGGTTGGAGACGGGCTACTTTACTTATGATGGAACCGGGGTCAGCAGAAGCCTCCGCACTTGTGAGGGCCAGGGACGGACCAGTGAGCGGACAGACGGCCCTGCCCTGGGCTGCCCCGGCAGCGGCGGGCAGCAGAAAGGTGCCGGCGCACGAGGCAGAGCCCTGGGGACAAACCCGGCCCTCGGCCCAGATTCCCTGCTCCTGCCCCAGTTTCACAGACCAGCCTACTTCTGCTCAAGGATGCCTGGAGGTTCCAGAGAAGCTCCCCAGGGGCCCTGCCCACCTCCACCTCCAGCCTCAACCCCATCCTGGACCCACACACCGGACTCCCAGCTTGGCTCAGGGTAAGCCGGGGCAGGGGAGACCCCCTCTACGGGCCCTCCTCCCTCCCAGGAACTTGGGATCCCTCCCCCCCCCCCCTCCCTCATTGGCGGCGGGGGTGGGGGGCACCGAGGTATGGGAGGCTCTGCGTGGAAAAACACGTCAACCCGTGCCGTGCCTACATCCCCCTCTCCACACCGCCGACTTACGCTACCGGCTCTCGCCAGCCTGGAACATTCCAGACTCACCACCTTCAGGGTGTGATTATGCCCACAGGAGTTAAGGCTCAGCTTTTGAGTTTCTAAATAAAAGTCTGAAGCTTGTGTCTGTGCGCCGCACGGAGAGGAAGCAGATTCCCGCCCAGTCGGTGGGCACAGAGGAGGCCAGCGCGTCCAGAGACACCAGATGGGGCTGGTGAGGACGGGGCCGCTGAGAGTTAAGTGGGGGCTCTGGGATCCGAGGGGGAGGGGAAGAGCCCCCAGCTCTGCCCCTGGGGACAGCGGCCAGCGGCCAAGGGCACTCTTGGTGGGGCGCCACCTGGGCCACGGGACAGGGAGGGCAGCCTTGGGAAGGACACAGCGCCCACTGGCGACACCCCTGCCGCGGGGCCACTGTCCCCCTCTCCTTCCGGGAGATCACGGGCCCAGACACACCGCCAGGAGGGCAGATCAAAGGAGACCTCGATGCACCAGGAAAGTCCCTGCGTGGGCCCCGCTTGTCTAGAAAGGGCCAGGCGGCAGAAACGAAGAAAAAGCAAGGGCGAGGCGAGGCAAAAACGTTACATTTAGTTCCTACAAACTCCGCGGTGGACTTGCCGCCTGGAGAAGTCTGCCCCCACCACACTGTGTGCAGCTCAGTGAGCAGACGGTGCGGGGGGGGGGGGGGGAGGGGACACGGTGACCTCAGCTGGGGTACGGGGAGTGTGGACACTCGGGGCCCAGCAGCCGAGGGAATGCCCACTGACCCCAGGCTGCTGGAGAGAATCCTGAGGCGGACCCAGGGCCCCTGGGCCTCCCTTCCCCTCCCTGCTTTCCTCTCCCCCCCCCCAACCTCAGGCCCCTCCATCCACCTGCCAGCCTTCCCGTGATTGCAGGCCCCGGGGGCTGAGTGTGTGTGATACCAAGTCCCTAATCCTGTCATTAGCACTAATTACTCTAGTCAGCACAGGGTGGGGGTGGGGGGAGCCAGAGGGGCCAGCTCTGGCACCCACCCCTGCCATCTATCCAATTATCCCTCCCGGGCAGGAGGCCTGTGGGAGGCGGGAGGCGGGAGGCAGGCAGCCGGTGCCCAAGCACTTCCCGGGGACCCCGGGGCGGAGGCCAGGGCCACCCCCGAGTCTCCCTTTCACCCCTTCCAACGGCCCCGAAAGCCCCTCCCTCTCCTCCCAGGACTCTCCCCGCCACCCCCCTGCCTGAAGAAACCTGCCTCTGCCTCCTGTTGGCTGTGTGACCCCAGGTAAGCTGCTTCCTCTCTCTGGGTGTCTCCTCCCCCCTTAAACCAGGGGGTGGCATTGACTGCCTTCCAGCTGCACCGGCCTGCAAACCCTCTTCCCACAGGGTCTGCGTCCACCCGCGGGCCCCACGGGTCCCATTGTCCCACGGCTCCCTCCCCTCCTCCCCTCTCTCCTCTACTAGCCCACCCTGCTTCCCACCCCCTTTCCTTTCCCACCCCTGCAGCCTCCCGTCTCCCTGTCAATTAGACCGGCTCTGGCAGGATGCTCAGAGAACAGGCTAGGGCACCCAGCTGGAAAATTGGGTGGCGGCAGCTGCCTGGAATCCTAATGCCCCCGGCCCTGCCCTCCTCCTCCTCCTCCTCCTCCTCCTCCTCCTCCTCCCTCACCTCTCAGGGCTGGTTGCTGGGGATGATCCCACTCCCTGGCTGCTCCCCCCATCCCCGCCACTTCTGAGGCCCGCAGGTACCTTTCACTTCCCCACACGGGACCCCCACCCCACCCCTCACTTCCCACCATGCTCGGTCACACGCCCCCTCCCCCCCCCGGTCCCCCCCTCCGCTATAGTTCTGGCTATCAGCGGAATTCAGAGCTTGGAGGAAAGAGCACTGGGCTGGCAGTCCAGAGAGTGGCCTTCCTGCCTGTCCCCCTCTGGGCCTCCGTTTCCCCATCTGTAAAACGAGATTCCCCCGTGGAGCCCGGCTGGGTAGCTTTCAGTTTTTCATCCGAAGCCACAGGCTGCCATCGGTTCGCTCCATGCCTGGTGGCTGGCCTCCTTTTGTATTTTTTATTTTATTTTATATTTTTTAATTTTTTTTTTTAACGTTTATTTATTTTTGAGACAGAGAGAGACAGAGCATGAACGGGGGAGGGGCAGAGAGAGAGGGAGACACGGAATCGGAAACGGGCTCCAGGCTCTGTGCTGTCGGCACGGAGCCCGACGCGGGGCTCGAACTCGCGGACCGCGAGATCATGACCTGAGCCGAAGTCGGACGCTTAACCGACTGCGCCACCCAGGCGCCCCCCCTCCTTTTTTATTTTTATTTTATTTTGTTTTGTTTTTGTTTTTACTATGAATGGTTTGGGGCCAGGCACAGGGTTTGGGCTCCTCACAGACCTCCCCTCCGCCCCTCCATCCACGGGACCCCATCATTCATCTTTGGTCCTGCCTGGCCCCTGAGCAGACAGTGTTTCTGGCCCTCCTGGGGCCCCTGGGTTCCCTGACCCTGAGCTGGCAGTCACCCAGGGCAGGGGGGGCGGCACTCAGGTGACCCCAGCCCCACCCCCAGCCTCCCCCTTGTCACGGGCCCAGCCCCATGTGTGTTCCTCAGACCTCAGGCATGTCGGACTTTGGCAAGAGCGCAGGACATTGATGGTTCACACAGCTCAGGGGTTTTCTTTCGGAATTAATATTACTTTTCGTAAGGACTGTTGAATTACCCAGGTAATAAGTAACCCCAACCAAGTAGCCTCTTCGCATCCTCCCCAGAATGCACAAGCCTTCGGCCCGTAGGGCCTACACGGGATCCCAGAGGACCTCCGTGGATCCATCCAGACTCCAGCAGCCTTCGGGGAAGAATCTAGTGCCCACTGTATGCGGGGCACCTGGTCTCCTGAACTTGTCCCATCCACGAGGGCGCGGCAAGCACTTTCCCAGGACCCTCTGCCCCCACTCCTTCTGCCCCCACCAAAGGCCTGCCTCTTATGGCCAGCCTTCAGCCTTAGCTTCGCCCAGTTCTGCAACTGCCCTGATGGGGGATGGGGGGGAGGCGGGGGGGGGGGGAACGCAGGAGCTGGGGGGAGGAGGAGCAGAGCCCCAAGCCTTCCCCCCCTCGCCCCCCAACCAGGCATCTAGTCCAATAGCCGCACGCCTAGAAGACAACCAGAACTTTCACGCTGGAAGGTTAACCTCTGGCTGTTCCTTCTCTGGTACGTGATGTCAGGGTCCAGAAAAGGCTGGAAGTGAGGAAAAAGGCAAGCCACACAATGGGAAGAGATGTTTGCAGATGGGACCCAGTTACAAATCGGTGAGAGAAAAGGAGATGACCTAATAGAAAACCGGACAAGCCGCTTGAACAAGCGGCTTGAACAAGCATTTCGCGAGAGAGGAGAGCCACGGGGGTCAACAGATAAGAGCAGGTGCTTCACTTCACCGTCAGGGAAACGCAAATGAAAATCATAATGGTTGCTGATTTACACACCCACCACGGGGACTAAAATGAAATAGCGGGGACCGTATCATGGGTCGGCAAGGAGGCGGCACAACCAGAACTTTCATACAAAGTCGGGGGACGCGTATGGGGCGTCGGCTGAGCGTCTTGATCGGCTCAGGTCATGATCTCGCAGTGCGTGGGTTCGAGCCCCGCGTCGGGCTCTGCGCTGACAGCTCGGAGCCTGGAGCCGGCTTCCGATTCTGTGTCTCCCTCTCTCTGCCCCTCCCCTGCCCACGCTCTGTCTCTCTCTCTCTCTCTCTCTCTTTCTCAAAAATAAATAACATTTTAAAAAACAGAAATGAGGGGCGCCTGGGTGGCTCAGTTGGTTAAGCATCCAACTTCAGCTCAGGTCATGATCTCGCCGTCCGTGGGTTCGAGCCCCGCGTCGGGCTCTGCGCTGACAGCTCGGAGCCTGGAGCCGGCTTCCGATTCTGTGTCTCCCTCTCTTTCTGCCCCTCCTCCACTCACACTCGGGGCTCTCTGTCAAAAATAAACTTCAAAAAAAAAAAAAGGAATGAAAAATCTCACATTTTGTTCTGTGTACTTTCTGCAAGTGTGTGTATACACATATATTAACTTCAGAAATGTTAACCTAAAAGATGATAAAACACTGCAGAAGTATTTAGAGGGAGGAGTAGTATGTGACCTTCCATATCTTTTCCTATGCAATTGTAGAGCTTAGTTGGATTTACACACACGCACACACGCACACACGCACACACACACACACAAATGGAAGTCTACCATATCCTGTCGGGTGGTTGTTTCTCATAGAACACAGAGGTTCTCAACCTTGGCACCACTGACATTTTGGGCAGGAGAATTCTTGGTTGTGGGGCTGTCTTCTGCACTGCAGGATGTTGGGTAGTGCCCCTGGCCTCTATCGGCTGGTGGCGTTCCTCCCCAAGTGTCTCCAGGCATTGCTAAGAGTCCCCGGGGAGGGGGACAGCTGCCCGATAAAATACAAGGCATCCAGTTAATATGCATCGGCTGAGACTTTAAAAAAAAAAATGGTTTCAATGTTTATTTATTTTTGAGAGACAGAGCACGAGGGGGGAGAGGCAGAGAGAGAGGGAGACACGGAATCCGAAGCAGGCTCCGGGCTCCGAGCCGTCGGCGCGGGGCTCGAACCCACGGACCGCGAGGCCATGACCTGAGCCAAAGTCAGACGAAGTCAGAAGCTTAATCGACTGAGCCACCCAGGCGCCCCAAGAGACTTTTGTACTTAAAAAAAAAAAAAAAAAAGGATTCACTGTTTACCTGAAATTCAAAGTTAACTGGGCGCCCTGCATTTTTCTTTGCTTAACCTGACAACTTACCTCGGGGGCAGAATCATTGAGAACCGACAGCATCTCCCGTGGCTGGGTGTCTCTCAGGACACGAGGTCACCTCGTGGCCATTCTTTGCCATGGCCCTGCTGTATCCCGCCGCACACACGTGTCGCGCAGCACTCCCCGCCGACGGACACACGTTGCTTGCTGTCCGTCTGGGGGTTTCTGCTGCTGAAACCTGTTCGGTCCCTCGCGGGCCACCAACACACCCCCAGTTCTGCGTGGCAAAGAGCAGGGAGCGACTGGGGTTCCCGGGTGCAGGAGCAGCCTCTTCTCTCGGTCCGCCACCTCCCCATCTCCCTGCGCGCGTCACCCCCAGGCCAGTCGTGCCCGAGGCCTCCCCAGAACCTCCGCTGATCTTTCCTGACGTTTCATTGGCGGGGACTGGTCACGTGCCGATCCCTGACCTATCACTGGCAGGGGCTGTGGTTTCCCGCGCCCCCCCCCCCCCCCCGGACCTTAGACCAATCAGGAAGACCCATGGTGGTGGCGGGCGTGGAGGAGTCGTGGCTACGGTTGGAAAAGGACCGGGTGGACGACGAACACCACCGGGCTTGTTCCGAATTCGCCCTGTTGCAGCTCACGCTCCCATCCGCTCCTCGAGCATCAAGCAGATGGCTCTTCCAAGTCAGATCGTGGGGTCCCCCTCCCCCTAAATCCTTCAGCACACCCCGCGGTCCTTAGAAACTAGAGACGCTTTAACCCGGGGCTGCTCCCCTATACCTACCAGCTCTCCTGCTCTGCGGCTTCCTTGCCCCCCAACATAAGTCAGACCCGTACTCTGCCTCAGGGCCTTTGCACCTGCTGTTCCCTGTCCCTGGATCAGTGTCCTGGGCTCCCTCTCCCGAGTCAGGTCTCTGCTCAGACATCACCCTGGTGACAGGCCTCCCCTGAACACCCCATCTCCCCCCCCTCCCCCCGGGATCTCCTTCCCCAGTGTAGCCAGAGGCCAAGCAAATAACTTCTGTACCTAAGTTTATCGACTGTCTCTTTCTGCTTGGATGTCAGCTCCTTGAGGGCAGGAGCCTCCAGGTCTTGGTAACTGTTGTGTCCTTGGGGCCTTCTGGGAGCAGTCCGTGGCAACAGGGAGTTCTCCACTCACCTGACTGAAGCAGGAGGGGACGCACCTCTGTGTACCAGGTGAGGACAGGCTAGTCCCTTACCCGCAGCTATGAAATGCAAACACTCAGAAAACCAAGCCCCTTTTCTTTACCTGTTTGGCTGCAAACGTGACCCGAATTGATAGGAGACTATTTCAAGTCTTGGGTTTATCTTACTGTGAATATGAATGCAGCTCGCTGATGAAATGCTGTGTTTCTGGGGGGCTGTCTTGGGCCTTCCCCAAAAGCAGAGGTAGGACTTGGGCGCAGGTGGTTTACTTGGAAGGCGAGGCCAGGAAGCAGGAGGCCGGGAGTGGGGAGGGTGAGGGGGATGGGGAAAAGCCAAACTAAGGGTCATTGTTGGGGTGACTGCAGCAGGCAATGGGGCGATGAGGGGAGAGATCGACCCCTCTGGGGCCTCCTAAGAACTGAAGGCAGCTGAGCACTTACCTACCTGCTCCTGGGCCCTATCAGCCGCGGGTGCCTGAGGGGCATTCACTCCCCGGAACCTCCCGGCCGCACTGGAAGGGGACCGTTGTCTCCTCTGAAATCAGAGGAGGCCGAAGACCGCAAGGAGCCTTCAGCATGAAGCACCCCAGACCCCGTGAGAGAATGACACCGAATGTGGCACAGGCACCAAATGACCTTCTAGAAATCCGCAAAACACCTGGCCCCAAAGGCTTCAGGTTGCTGGGTTCAAAAGGACACGTGAAAAAGAGTCTCGTGTGTACTTCTGAAGTTTTTTTTTTTATTTATTTAAAAAATTTAATTTTAAAATACATTTTAATTTATTTTTAGTTTATTTATTCTTAAGAGGGAGAGAGAGAGAGAGAGAGAGAGAGACAGAGCACAAGTGGGGGAGTGGCAGAGAGAGAGGGAGACCCAGAATCCAAAGCAGGCTCCGGGCTCTGAGCTGTCAGCCCAGAGCCCGACGCGGGGCTCGAACTCACAAAGTGTCAGATCATGACCTGAGCCAAAGTCCGATGCTTAACCGGCTGAGCCGCCCAGGTGCCCCGGCACCTCTGAAGTTTTGACGTGGCCCAGAGCCCTCTGAAACGGCTTTACACTTTACACTCCCTCTGACCAAGTGTGAACACGGTGCATCTACACCTGCACACAACACAGTACGGTAGCTCACTGTTAACGGTCATGGCAGACATTCTCATGCATGCCCTGTACCAGGCGCTTGAACTTGAATTATTGAACTTGAATAACTTGAATTATTGAAATAAGTTCTCAAAATTTATTTCTCACAAAGACTCTACAGATTAGTTTGCTTTTTTCCAAACCATCTCCTTTTTTTTTTTTTTTTTTTTTCAGGGGAGGAAATGCGGTAAAAAGGCACAAGGCACAGAAGTTACATATTTGATTCAGGTTTCCATAGCTGGTCCATTCAGGGCAGGAGTCCAGCCCAGGCAGGATATTAACCACAGTGCTGCACTGTCTCTAATGGTGCAGCCACCTTTTAATTCTCGCCCATCTCATGAATGAAAAATGACAGTTCATCGTCATAGTGTGCATTTCTCTATGGTCATTTTATCACTTAGAATTAGGCGTGGGTACAAATAACCGAGATGTTAAGCCGGAAACATATTGCTCAAGTCAGACCTCGAGGCTGGCGGTCCAGAGCCGGCATGACGTCTCTACTCCACGGTGTCAGTCACGCAGCCTCCTCCTTTTGTTACTCTGCTGTGTGTGACCTCTGTTCCCAAGGCCTCACAAGTCCAGCATCGCTGCTGGAGCCCCAGCCATCACATCCCGTCTTCCAGCCACCAGAAGAAACAAGAGATAAAGTAAAAGGGGACGAAGGCCACCTAGCAGCTGTCTTTTTAGGAAGGTTCCTTCTCACTGGCCAGAGGTTGGGCACATGGCCTCACCCAGATGGGAGGCTAGGGCGCGTCTTCATTCTAGATGACTGCGTGGCCAGCCCAAATTCACGTGTCCTGCTCCTATGGAAGAAGGCAAGGTGGGTGTTGCAGAACAGCTAGTGATCTCTGCCACACTGGGGGAGCATCTTTCGCGGTTTCTCGGCCACTTTCAGTTCATACCTAAGAATTCTTCTCAGTCCTCTCCTTTTTGCAATTCGGCCAGTGCATTTGCTCTCCCTTAGTTGTGGCTATGCTTCTTACGGGGGGCTCACTACTCACCAACGCAACCTATAACAGCAGTGGTTGGCCCTGAGGATGTGTGTCAGAGTCAGGCGGGTGCACCAGACGCGTCTCAGACGCCCCACAAACGTGGGCTTCCCTTGCTCTAAGTCAGGGGTCACCCGCTGCTGGAGCACATCACAAACTCCTGGAGTGCTCCGAGCTCGGAGGCCCGGCCTCGCTGACCACAGTGGGTCCACCACTCTCCTGGAGGGGTGACCGTAGGTTAGCAGCAGTCTCCCCACGCGGGGTCCGGGCAGGACAGAAGAGCCTAGAGCCTTCACCTCTCCCAGCCTGGGCCCTGTGCTTCCTCCTACTCATGTGGCCCCGGGTCGGGCCCAGAAGCAGCCCTGCCACTCTGTGACCTGACACGGAGCCCGCATGGACCACTCCAGGGCTAGGAGTTACCCCTTGATGCGGTACAGCCGCAGGCGGCTCCAAACAACACGAAGCCCCTCCTCGAGCGGGTTCCGGCAAAAGAAACAACCATCTCACGGGAAGGGCAAGGCCGGCCCAGGGTGATCCTCGGCTCCGCCGTCTCCCAAACGCAAGCTTTCTTCTCTTCCCGTTGGCCCTTCCCAGGGTGTCAGCTTAGCTCACAGACAGGGTCCTCGCGGCCACGAGGCCGCAGTGGTTCCAGGTATCGGGGTCCAGGTGGCTCCAACTGGGGGCCCAGAGGAGGACCGAGACCCTTCCCGAAGGCCCACCAACAGGTTTCCCCTCCCCGGTGGGGGGCGGCGCACATGGCCATCCCTAAACCAATCACTGGCAAGGGAGGCGGGCCACGTGACTGCCGCAGCCCAATCCGGGCCGGGGGCGGGGCCGCATGCAGCCCTGGGGGTGGAGGCGGTGGGGAGGGTTCTTCGCGGGAGAGAGCGAGGTCTCGCAGGACAACCCCGGCGGAGGGAACGGCAGTGCCGGGGTGACGAGCCGTCTCAGCCTGGCTCTGGCATCCTTTCGACACCTGAGGGGCACAATCAGGTGCATGCCCACCAAGGTCCCTCCGGCGGCTGCGAGGGGCAGTGACTGGGGCTCGCAGAGGCAGGGAGGCTGGTTTGGGGGCCGCTGCAGTCCTGCGACGACGGGGCTTGGCCCCGCGAGGGGAATGGGGTACTGGAGGGGATCGTCTTTCCAGGTGGCGTCTGTGGGACGCGCTGCAGCACCGGATGGAGGAGCGAGGGGATAGCTCAGGAAAGCCGGCCCAGGGCGTCGACGAGGGCAGCTGAGTGGTGCCACTTACACGGAAACGGGGGGTTTGGGGGTGGGGGCCGCCGGGGGTGCCTGGGCCGGACGGGTAGCTGAGAGTCATCAACATATGGATGGTATTTGAAGCCCTGGGGGCCCCGGAGGGTGCATTCAGTGGAGAATCGATGAGCGGACCCTTTTGGTGCCTGCCTGTGTTTCTCCAGCTCTTTGCAGGGATCCAAGGGAGGAGCCCGAGGCCCGGATGAAGGCCGCCCCTGGAGAGGACCGTCTCCAGGAACGTCGAAGATACAGTCTGTAGGACTTCAGATTCTGTGTCTCCCTCTCTCTCTCTGCCCCTCCCCCGCTGCTGCTCTGTCTCTCTCTGTCTCAAAAATAAATAGTAACACTAAAAAAAATGTTTTTTTCATTGTGTAATTAAAAAAGACAAAAGAACTATGTGTTATCTCGCGGGTATGCCGCAAAGATCTAATGACCTGATGCCCCCTCATGATGCTGTTGTGAGGCTTAAATAGTTAGCGTTGTGTGCAAACACAGTGCCAACACATAGTAGGTGCTTTGTCCCTAAGTGAGGTCCTCCAGGACCGGAGCCGTGGACCGCTCACCTGCTCCCCCACCAGAGCAGCCTGGCCCAGTGACAGCTCGGGGACTAACAGTGGGAGTGGCTTGGCAACTGAACGGGGCACTGATGGGGAGACTTCCGGTCCAAAGCTGGAACGGTTCTTAGGCCAGAAGGGGTTGGACAAGGGGGGGTACGCATGGACCAAAACTGGGGGCTGCCGGGAACAGAGCGGCCCCAGCAACACCAGAGAAGTGGAGGGAGGGGGCACCTGGAGCAGTTTCTGGGCATGAGCCCAATGAGCAGATTAAAGAAGGGGCTTAGGGAAAAGATGGCCATGAATCCTAAATGCAATCTAGATGTTCTCCGAGAGAGCGGGAGAAGAGTAGAGTTCCCCTTTCGTTGCTATTTGATGGTTGGCCTGTGCTTTCTGGAACGGCATTCGCTCAGCAGAGACTGAGCCCCATGAGGCCCCACTGGATACTAGGGTTATGTTTCGCCTTTGCTCCTCACCAAAAAAAGCGTGAAGGCAGCTTTCGAGACGGTTAAGGGATGGCCCCATCCAGGCGCTTCGGTTCCCCACACCTGGCCCTCACCAGGGTGCCGCCCTCAGGGCCACTGTCCTTGGCCAGGCAGCTCTTGGCTCCCAAGGGACAAAGCTGTGTCTCCTTTATGCTTCTCCGTTTGCAGATGCCAGCCAGGACCCGTGCTCCATGAGGTGCACAGAGCAAGGCTCATGGGTTGACCCTTGAAGTAAGAAACTAGGTAAACCGTGGGCTGTGGGATTCTGCCGAGCAGCAGGAGAGGGACCACACCCCAAATGCAAACTGCCTTTCTGATCTCCCCGTACCCCCACCCCTCCCTTGCTCAGAAGCCAGCTCCATCATCCCCCCTTCCCCCCAGGGGACAAAATCCAGCCCCCCCCAACCCCGGACCCAGGCTGGGCCACCTTTGCTTCCACGCCTGCCCTTCTTGGCGCCTGCTGTTCCCTCCTCTGTGACCGAACTTCCACAAGCCCACCCGGCTCCTGCCCAGACACAAAAAAGCAAAACCGTTTCTGCATCCGACACCATTTATAGAGGCTTTTCCTCCAAACGGCGGGCCCATCCCACACCATATGCTGCCCTGGGTGGGCTCCCGGAGCCCTGAGCCCAGGCCTGCCTCTGGTGCTCGCGAGGCCTGGGCAAGAGCTCAGAGGGAAACTCAAGAGACCGTAATCTAAATATGTAACCGTTATAAATCAAGCTAACAAACTGTGAGGACATCCTCTCGCCTTGACGCAAATATACCCTCCTGATGATCTACGATAGAGTTGAATTTCAAATTCCTGGGGCTTTTGTCCGTGGTAGCTCCGGGAGAGGGAACCCCCTTTCCCTGGTCCATAGCACACCTACCCCCTTCCCTTCTCACCCTCAGAACTACCCCACAACTTAAGGGATCTCGTATGATGCCCCCCCAACCCACATGCCCAAGCTCAATCCACATGCCCCAATGCGACAGCTTCCCTGCTTGGGGTGCCCACACGGGTGGCACAGTCCGCCCTTGGGAGGACAGAGCCTGGAAGCGGGTCTAGGGCCAATAGGAAGATAATCTGGAATCGCAGGTATTTCGAGCAGGGTCTAGAGGTGGGGAGGGCCTGGGCGTGTACATATCGGCCCTGCAGACTTGTCGCCCACGGGGAGAAGCTGGGGGCTAGAGGGCCAGAGCAGGCCCTCTGATGTTCGCAGCCCAAGGCGGGGCCCCTCCTGACCTTGGACCCATCTGCCTCCTCCCTTCCCATCCCTGGGGCCCAGTCAAAATATCATTAAGACCCGACCTCCATTCTCCCAGGTCACACACGCCGTGCTCCCTGTGGCCTGAGAAGGCTCTCCCCATACCCTGCTTTCTGGACTTCACCCTTCCCATCTTTAAATGAAGGATCCGTAACAGCTCGGCAGTAACCAGGATTTTACCAGCAAGAATCAGAATACAGGGTCTGATGGGGCTTGGGACGTCTTCACATTAAGGTCAAGACTCAGGACCGGCAAGGCCCTAGACGTCTTTCAAAACTGTCCTCCCTCCATCCTCCATTGGCCTACAGGTTGGGAGGTCCCACAGTGCCCTACCTTGGCCTTGGGCCGGTGAACCTTGACCTGAGGGGCCATCTGGAAGATGCTGTCTAGAGGAACAAGCAAAGCTTGGGAGCAAACTGGGCCGGGGGTGGGGGGCGGGGGCGGCGGGGGGCAGGGGGTTCCATCCCAGCCCACTCAGGGTGAGCTGTGCCAGCTCAGGGAAATTCCTATTTCAGATCCTGTTCCCCCAAACGTAAAACAGAGCTAAAGCACATACTTCGCACAGTTGCCATGGGAATTAAAGGCAACTGGGTCCGGGTGCGCGCTAGACGCCAGACGGGAGGGACTGGCCCGCCCCCCTGCAGGACACCTGCTGGCACTGTGGAGCCAGAAGCGACAAAGCACCTGCGTCAAGACCATCTTGAAGCGGACGGTCACAGGTGGTTTCGCTCTGCAGGTCACATACCCTTCAGAGAGCTGTGGGAACGGGTAATGAGGCAAAGGGCGTGGTTCTGCTTCTGCGCCCCGCCCCCCGTCCCTCCCCCCGCCCCTCCCCCCCCCCCCTTGCCGCTTCAGCAGAGGAACCCTCAGCCCGTTAGCAGCTCCTGTGGGCATCTGCCCGGTAGCCTCACAGGTGCCCTGGGGGGAGGTCCATCTGGAAAGCACAGGCTCGAGCCTGGGCCCTCTGTACACCTGCTGGGTCTCTGCTCGTAAATCCTTCTGTTGAAATTAGCTCTAGACAATTCTGTTCCGTGCGACAGAGCCCACACCAAAGTTGACGCGTCCACGGCGCTCGTGCCTAGGAGATGGGGGTATTGTTTGCCAAAGCAAGAGGGGGGAAGGGGCAGAGGGTGAGTTTTATGCCCTGGGCCGTTGCAGATTCTGGTGGGTGTCTGGAGGTTGCCGGAAGGCCCGGGAGGCAAGAGTGTTGAGGTCGAGGACTTTTCGAGGCCACAACTTCCCACGTCCCCACCGCTGTCATTGCGTAAGCCCCTTCACACGTGATCTTGCTTAGTTATCAGCTTGGCAAGAACCACGAGGACCGGAGACGGGCTGTCAAGAGATGCGGCGAAGGGCTGTTTTAGCCCAGGATGGATTGGCGACAGGGCTTCCCATTGAGAGGGGAGCTGGGCAGGACTGGGCGCGGCGAACTTGGCACCGCTGAGAGGGGAGAAGAGAGAGCAGGCTGGGGCCCCGAGCCGAGGGAAGGAGGGGGGGCAGCCTCCAGCCCTGGGCGTCACCTAGAGATTGTACCCTGCCGATCAAGCCCCAAAACTCTCCAGGCAGGAGTGAAGGGGGGGGCAGGTGGTCCTCAGTGGACCACCGCCAGGGGCTCGAGTGCCAGAGACCCTGCTGTCTGGGACCCGCGTCAGGATGTCCTGGGACCCAAGACAAACATGAAGGAGAGACGCTTCTAGAGCTCAGGGCCTAAGGAAAGACCCCACGGCTGAGTTCCAGCAGGCAAGGCTGGAGAAGGGCCAGGAACAGGGTCCAGGGGTAGACCCACAGGAGGAGGAGGAGGAGGAGGACACAATGCGGAAGCCCAGAACCTTCCCCTCCGCCTCCCGTCTGGCACCGGGTCTCCTTTCTTGCAGGTAAAAGGCCCTGTGGAGGTGGTTCCTGGGGCTGAGCATTCACCCATGTGGAAGCCAGAAAATGCAGGAGTTGCCAAGCTACAGATTGGGACCTGCAGTCCAGGACATAAGTGAGTTGGGGCCAAGAGAAAGTCCAGACCCAGAACTGGATTCTCCAACCCTATTATCTAAAACTTTGAGAACGCCTCAGCTGCTGTGAAATTGCCTTCAGTACCCTACTGCCAAGAAGCAGACTTCCCGGGCTTTTCTGGAGGAAAAGATAGCTATGTTCCATTCTTATGAATGACGCAGAAGGAGGGCTCAGGCAGGGCGAGGCGGAAGGCAGCTGTGGGGGTGAGGGGGGTAGTTGGCCCTGAGCCTGAGCTGGGCAGGAGACCCCGGGGCCACCCCAGCTGCAGGCCTGAGCCGGCAGAGCTCCTCAGACTCCAGTTCTGCCCCCCCTCCCGGAGCCCCTCCCACAGACACGCCCCTCTCTCCGTCCATCCCACAGTGCAAGTTCATAGTGAACCTTCCCCCAGGGAGCAAGACATTGGCTGCTTGAAGAGCCAGTAAACAGAGGTCTCCAGAGATTCCTTGAAACAGCAGCACTGAGGGTGCTTGAGGGCAACTGGGAGATGACAGCAGGCCAGTTGGGGCACAGATAGAGGCTTTTCCAGAAGGATCCTGCGGTCCGCACCAGGGACCACACCAGGTCACTCTCAGGGAGGTGAAAGGGATCATAAAAGACCCAGGGGCCAAGAGCCACGGGGACCCCAGGGACTGCCGACCCAGGGCCAGAGCCCAGGTCAGGGGTCTGCCAGGCCGGCTCCTGCCCTGGCTGTGGCCTACAGGAGGAGACCTCTGGGTCCCACCGATGCCTTGACCACCCAAGAGGTCAAGAGGCAGGCAGGCAGGCCTGGGAGAAGTGAGCCCGTCACCAGGGGCTGGGGTGGCCAGGGCCATGACTTCAGAGACTTGCCTCTGAGAACCAGGTGAGACCCAGCGATGTCCCCGGTGCCCTTGGGGCACAAGGGCTCATTGTGCAGGCATCCCCAGAGGGAGAGGTTCTGCTGTTGCGAAGGGAAGGCGGGAGCCTGGGGGAGAGGAATTGAGCCAAGCCAACTGAACGCTGGCCAGCAGCGATGACAGGGTCACAGAATAACCTTGGGACTGTGAACACCTTCAAACGAGGCCCGGACGGAGCCCAGGGGGACGTCCGAGGAGCACCTGGCAAAGCGGGAGCCCGCGTATGTGGGAGGAGCGTTTTCATGAGTCTCGAGGCGGCAGCAGTCCTGAGCTGACAGCTCAGGGCTGGGAGCACCGGATGGGGCTGCAGATTTCCTGGAGAAGACAGAAGAGCCAGGTCACCTTCAGGCACTGGCTTGAGAGAGCCCCGGCTTATAGAGGGGACAACCCAGAAAGCGTAAAAGTGGGGTCTCCTCTGTCTGTAGCGCCCAGGCCCCGGCCCCGGCCGAAATCCCCACTACATCGCAGCTCAGCCAGTGAGGTGCCCACAAGGCGGACCCACTGGGTGACGTTTGTTTCCTTCCTGGAGGACAACTTCCTCACCCCGGGGAGAATTCGATGTCACTATAAAACAACACGTGTCACATCTGTACAACTAACGTTTGTGTTAAGATATCTGGGCATATTAGGGGCGCCTGGGTGGCTCAGTCGGCTGGGCGTCCGACTTCGGCTCGGGTCACGATCTCATGGTTCATGAGTTCGAGCCCCACGTCGGGCCCTGGGCTGACAGCTCGGAGTCTGGAGCCTGCTTCCGATGCTGTGTCTCCCTCTCTCTCTGCCCCTCCCCACTCATGCTCTGTCTCTCTCTCTCAAGAATAAATAAAATATTAAAAAAAAAAAAGATATCTGGGCATATTTAGTGTTGTGGCTATTTGTGATATTTGCTCTTCAAGGCACCGGTGTCCTTGAAATTCAAATGGATTGTGTACAAGGAATTAACTCAGAATTGTGATTTTCCTTGAAACACCACTCATGTGATAAGAAGATCGGTACATGACAAGAAGCCAAAGTCACCCCAGGAGCAACCAGAAATTTGTCAGGATGTAAGGTTTTGTTTGTTCTTTAAATAAATGAAGTATTTAAAAAGGAAATCAGATATACTGAACTTCGGGATAAAATCTGGGGGTCGTTCAGGACATTTGGTTAACTGCCTTTGTCAACAGGACCTAAATTAACCCAAATCCCCTTAAATGTGAATGTCAAAATCTACTAGATTTATAAATAGCACAACTTCTGGGCTGAAGTGAAAAGGTAAGGGGCTGTCCTTGAGAACACCTTCCAAATTCCCAGCAACGGCAGATTACCCTCTTTATTCTCCAGGGAAGGCCCTCGGGGGTCTGGGGAGCCCGGGATAGCAGAAATGGAAGGACCTGGACTGTCCTGGAACCCCCAGGCTCAAGCCCACCTTCGGTCATGGCTTCATATCCTTGGGAATAATAGGAACCCTCCAAGAGGAAAGGCCCGTGATGATGGAGACATTAGAAGGGTGGCCCTGAGCCTGAGCTAGGCAGGGGACCCCGGGGCCACCCCAGCTGCAGGCCTGAGCTGGCAGAGCCCCCCACCCTGAGGGCACAGAGCAATTAGAAGCAGGCCTATGGGAAATCGAGGTCCTGGGCCACTGGCTAGGGGCCATAATCCCCGGGCATCAGCCAAGACTTAGTAATGCCCACGCCCTGTCCATCTCTCAGGTCTGACTGAATGCAGCCGACGATGGAGGCCAGGCCACCAGCCAGGGGAATGACAGCAGCTGGCAGAGGGCCCCCCCCCCCGGTTTTCAGGAAGAGAAGCCATCAAGGCCCCCAGCCCGCCAGGCTTGCAGGGTGTGGGGGGGACAGTGACCCTCTAGTCTCCTGCTGGCCCCTGCCCTCCGGCAGACACACTTTTGTCCTTGGCCATGGGTGGTGACTGCCCACCCAGTGGGCCCCATTTCCTCACCCCGTGTGTGAGGCTCTGGTGAGAGCCAGAGTGGGGCACGGGGGCACCAGAAAGTGGGCGTTCAGGGACTCCCAACCTGGCGGGGGGTGGGGGTGGGGAGGGGGCAGCGGGGGCGCGGGGGGGGGGGAGGGCGACATTCAACACAGACCTTGGCCCCATCGTTTTAAATAAGAAATTTATTGCAAATATAGAAATTGATTCTCTCCATACAGGAATCTCCGAGTTGAGGAAAACAATTTCGTGCCATTCAGTTTAAAACAGGAGATCGGGGAGGGGGGAGAGGCAGGTAGAGGGAAGAGAAAGTAAATGAAGGTACCCCCCTAAAAGAAGAAAAGGAGAGGTTTCGGGCCCCCCCGCCCCGAGGAAGGAAAGGTCCACACACAGCTAGGGTTCACAGGTTCGTAGCCCAGGGTAGCCCCTGCCGTACCCAAACCAGGTGCCAAGCCGCAGGGCCCACGGGGCTGGCGGCTCCTTGCGGAGGGAGGGAGGGAAGGAGGGAGGCAGGCGGCGAGGAGGGATCCCCCTGCCCCCATTCAGCCCTGTGCTTGTTTGGCGAGGGGCAAGGCAAGGAAAGGGAGGCCCAAGGCTTCCCACCCACCCTCTTTGACCCCCTCTTCCCCTCCCTACTGCTCAGCAGCAGTGAGGGACCTTTAGTGAGGCCTTTGGGGCAGGCATGAGAGGCAAAAAGTGTAAATACTAGTTCTGTCTTCAAGGGGGAAGGACACAGGGTCAGAATAGACAAGGAGCACGGTTGCTCCTGGCGGGGGGGGGGGGGGGGGGGCGCTGGGGAGAGGAAACCTGGGGGCGGGAGGGGAGGAGCACTGGGGGACAGACAAGCCCCACCCTTCACACTGGGCCAGAATCAGTCAGCCCTGCCCCTCGGGGGTCACACCCCCCCACTGCTTCCACCCAGAAAGACCCCCCCCCCAGCGCCCCCCTCCCGCTTGGCCAGGAATGGGGTGGGATGCTGAAGGGCAGGCTCCCTCCGAGGGGGTGGGACCCATAGTGGAGGCGCCCGAGGAGGTGCTTGGGGACATCCAGCCCCTCCTCCCCCTCTCCCTCTGGCCTTGTCTTTGTGGCCGGTGGACTAGTCCTCTGAGCTTGCCTCTCGGGGGTGCCCCGAACCCCCCTCTCCATTCCATCACCCTGTTTTCATTCTCCCCACAGTATCCCTTGCCCGGGGAACGTTTTGTGGCTGTCCCTTCTCTGCGTGTAAGCCCCTTACAAGCCGGGACCTGTGACTCGTCCCCCATGCCTGGGCCCCTTCTTGGACTCAGCCTGTCCCTAACTGGTTTCGAGACCCTAGAAGATTTCCTCCTTTCCCTTTCCTGAGCTTCTGTTTCCACTCTGTGAAAATTTCCAGGAGTGGGGACGGGTGACTTACTCCCAGTTGGGAACCTTAGAGACCTGCGGCCAGGCCCAGGCTCTCCCCTGCCTCTCTGGGGCTAACACAGGCCTCCTCTTCTTCGGAAGTGGGTCTTTCCACTCCCACCACCCTGCAGATAGCCCCATCACCTCCCCCAGGCCTGCACACGGGCAGCCTCCACAGTCCTCCGGCGCTGGCCCCTAGGAGGGGTGCGGAGGTGAGGGGCCTCCAGCAGGCAGGGGCAGGCCCCGGGCCCCCTGAGGAGGGGTCACGCCAGACTAAGGGTTTCTTTGCCCCTCCAGACCTCCACTTTTCGCCTCTAGAAGGTGCCAGCCCTCCAGGTGAAAACAGACCCACTGACACCACTCCCCGGGGACAGGCACCCAGGAATTTCCTCTGGAGATTCTCTGACAGGGACAGCAAGCCTAGGCACGACCCAAGTCAAGGGGGCCTCCCCCAGGCGGTCCAGGGCTAAGCACCCACATCTCCACCAGTCTCCCCAGTAGCCCGCCCCATTCCCTTCTCTCCTGGCTGCCCGCCCTGCTAGCCGGTGGCCCCGGGCTGTGGCCCAGGTGCACTGTGCTCATGGCCGTTACAAACACAGGGCGTCAGCAGGCCGGACTCTTTGACATAAATGATCATTTGTCTTCCGTGGCTATTTTGCTCCCCGCTGGGGAAGAATTATCCTGAACCGGACACAGGACACAGATGCAGGAGAGCCTCCAGGGGGGGCTACAGTGCACTGGCCCCCTTCCCAGATCAAGGGAAAGCAGCTGAAGCCCCAAGCCTGGCTGGGAGGCCAGAGGCCCGAGCCCAGTCCTATTCTGCCTCCAAGATTGGTATCATCTAGACCGTGAAGGCTGGTTTACCTCCTGGAGGGAGGGGCAAGACCCTTGCTGTTAAGATGCGGACCTATCCTTAAGGTCCCTGAAGTGAGATGGTCTGAGGTTTTTACAGGTCTCTTCAACCAGGAACGATGGGGGGAATGGCGAGGGTGGCGGTCCTGCTGGGAACCACCGCCCCGCCCCGCCCCACACCGTGGGACGCTCCCTCTCCAGGGAGGCCAGGCCAACCCTGGGCCCCAGCTGCTCCCCTGGGTCCCTCCCTCAGGGCCCCAAGCCTCCTCTGAAGTCACCCATGAAGTCCCCCCGAGCTCTTAGGCCCCTGCATTCAGCCGTGTGACTGACCCCCTCCCCCAACCTGGTGGCCAAATCACCCAGCCCCTCCCTCTCCGGGGGCCCCCAACTCTTTCACCCCCCCCAAAAATGTCAGCAAGTGGGACACAGAGGTCCTCCCACGCTCCCTTCCCTGGGGCTACCCTTCCCCGGCAGGGAGGCGGGGCAGGGGCGAGGGCACGAAACTGGGGACCCAAGGGGCGAGGCGGCACTTGTGGGGCCCCACGCGCAGAAAGACAGGAGACGGGTGTGGGACAGGGGCTGCGTTTTGGTGGCACCTGCTTTGGGTCTTTTGCAGAAGTGGCCCCACCCCAGGCTTCAAGAGCTGCTTGTCAGATCACAACAGAGGGAGTGGGGGCAAGAGGGGGGTGGCAGGGAGGGGGGCCCGGGAGTCCGGACGAACTGGCACATACACGACAGATGTTTGCTCAGAAAAATACAGTAAAATCGTCATGCAAATGGAACGGGAATCTGCTTTCTCACACCACTGGCTCCGCCGGCTCGCTCTTCTCAGTATTGCCAATCTGGTGCGAGGAGGGGTGGGGGTGGGGGGCAGGTTTGGGGGGTTGAGGGAGGTCTGCTCCGCACATCCATGCCGGCCCCTCCCCTCCACTCCCCAGAAGAACGGTCCTCTCTTTGCAAACGTCACCCCCGAAGTGAGCCCTGGGCTTGGTCTGTCCCCCACGTGGGTGTGAGAGAGGTGCTCAGGTGAGCCCTAGTCCTCCCCACAGTCCTCCCCCAGACTCTACCCCAGGCAGGAAGATCGCTAGAGCTCCCCCCCCCCACCACAGGAGATAGCACTAGCTTTCCTGATCCGAACCCCCACCCCCAACAGTACAGGTCTTGGTCCCATCCCAGTGCCCACCCTCACCCCACCGCCACACTCTGCAAATCTCAAGAAACCCAACTGGGTGACAGGCCAGAGGCCGGGGCGGGGGGGGGGGGGGGCGGCCCAGCAGGGGTGTGGGGAGAGCTGAGTGGGCCCCTCTTCATCTTGAGGCGGGCGGGGAGCCAAGGAGCACATTGGCAGGTGGGCAGAGCTATAGTTGTCCCCACCCCCAGTGGCCCACATCCTAATCAAAGGTGAAGGGCCCCTCAAGCACCCGGACAGTGTGTTTAAGCCCCCCTAGTCTCAGGACCCCAGATCTGCCCCCGCCCAGACTCAACCTTGGAAGCCCCTAGCTGTTGAGAAAAGGCCGCAGCCCCCCTGGCCCTGCCTTCCCTAACCACCCTCTGCCGCCCCCAACTGAGAGAGAACCCCCAGGAGCCCAACAGTCCCAACTGCCAGGTCCTCGGTTCCCATGGCGACAGAAGCTGGCCGGGAGAGGGAGGGGCCCCACCAACCTGCCTGCTCCCCCCGCCCCCGGGGGGTGAGGGGGGGAGTGCTTACTGTTTGTGCTTTGTTCGATGTTGGGTGGGGGTCAGCAAGGGGGGGAGGGTGGGGAGCCGCCATTTCCATGGAAACATGGGAGCCCCCTCCAGCCAGGGGGTTGGGAGGGGTGGGGCAGGGGATGCACGGGCACAGCCAAGAGCGGGTGGGTAAGCCCAGGAAAGCCCTCCTTCCTCTGGGCAGGCCCAGCTGCTGCCCTGAGATCCCGTAAGAGGAGCCGGGCAGGTGGGAGGCCAGGATGTGGGGGCACAGGCAGGAAGGCCCCCATTACACCCGGCCTCCCCCCTGCTCCCAGGCATCACAGTTCAGGGCCATCCTTCTGGGATGAGTAGGGGTCCTGGAGGCCCAGAGAGGCTGGGGGGCTGGGGCAAGGGGCCCTGCACCTGAGAGGCGGCGGCTGGCCCCCCTGCTTTCTCCTCAGACCCCCATAAGCAGCTCCCAGGCCACTTGGAAGACACTTGAAGGGGGCTGGTGAAATGGCCCCGTGCCTCTGCTCCTTTCCCGTAAGCGAGACCTCCCGCCTCTCCTGGGTGCTGGCGTGGGGGGGGGGGGGGGCAAAGGACCCCCAGCACGATGAACCACGGCTCCACGCCCAGGGGGCACGGCCATGGGGCTTTCTAGAAAGGAAGAGCACCAGCCTGATTCTCGAGTCCCTCCGCCCCAGGAAACCGCAGCTCTGGAAGGGGGTGGCGGGCTGGCGAAGGGTGGGGGGGTGGGGAACAGCACTGGGCTTGAAAGTTGGGAAACTGCCTAACCTGACACGTGGCCCTGGGGCTATCCCTTCCTTTTCCCTGGGCCTCGGTTTCCCCCACCACAAGGAAAGGCAATGATGCCCCGAATCTGCCTGGCACCAGATCTCCAAGCGACCTGTCCCCAGATGGGGAGACCCTCTTCCTGCCCCCCCAGACTCCCCTGCCCCCAAACCCGGCTCGAGTCCCAGAGCCCCCAGACCCCCACACACCCCCTTCTGGCTTCCTGGCCTGCGCCCCCTCCCAGCCCCGCACACCCCAGCAGAGTCCCTGGGCAGCACAGTAAAGATGACTGGTTTCGGTATCAGTGTGTAAACTTTTAAGGAGAACGTGTCTTTGTTTTCCTGTCCGTTATTGTCGGGTGGGGGTTGTTCACAGTCAGGTGGTGGTCAGGTGTGTGCGTGGGTGCGTGCGTGCGGGTGTGCGTGTGCGTCCGCTCCTCGGCCCCGGCCCCCCCTCCCCCGCCCCCCCTCCCCCGCCCCGGCCTCCCCCCTGCCCGGCCGCCCGGGGCCCTTCCCCTCGTGCCCCCCCGGGGCCCTCCCCCTCCGGCCTCACCGGGAAGGAGAGGGTCACAGCTTCTGCTGGGCCGAGACCCCTTTCCAGTAATCGAGGATGTCGTGCAGGTCCTCGTCCTTGGCGAACTGGACCTTCTTGCGCAGGGCGTGGCCGGCGGCCACGTACACCTCCTCCCGGTGGTGCTTCTTGTAGGGCCGGAAGCGCTCCCAGATCTTGTGCGTGCTCTCGGAGGAGTACTCAGGGCTGGAGGAGTAACCTGAGTAGTAGTGTCTGGGGGAGAGCTGGGAGTAGGCGGAGTCCCGCTTGGAGCGGGTCAGCGGCTTGAGGAAGGACACGCGCTGGCTCAGGCTGTCGGCACCCTCCTCGTAGTACAGGGCCGGGAAGCTGTGCCGGTGCTCGCTGCAGTGGTAGGCGGGCTTCACCTCCAGGTGATGGACCCCGCCGCCCCCGCCGCCGCCGCCGCCGCCGCCGCCCCCGCCGCCGCCCGCGGGCACCAGCGGGAGCCGGTCCAGCGGGCTGTTGAGGGGGCTGCCCTTCTCGATGTACTTGGAGTCGCCCTTGGCCAGCCCCGCGGCGGCCGGGTGGTCGGGCACGTCCAGGCTGAAGACCTTGGCGCTCTTGATGGAGCCGCTGGACGAGACGCTGCAGGTCTTGCGCGCCACGGCGGCGTCGGCGCTCAGCTGGCGCTGTAGCGGGTGGTGCACGCTCTCCTTGTAGGGGGGCGAGAGGAAGCTGGGCCGCTCCAGCGCCCCGGGGGCGGCGGCCGAGGAGGCGGCGGCGGCGGCGGCGGCGGCCACAGGGAGGGACTGGCACTCGAAGGCCAGCTCGGGGTCGCCGCCGCCGCCGCCGCCTCCCCCGAGGAACGAGGCCGCGTCCAGCTTGAGGGCGTCGATGCAGTTGTTAATGATCTGGTTGACCTTGTCCACCTCCTTGGCGATGGTGGAGATCTCGGCGGCCGAGCCCTGGCCGTTCTCCAGGTCCGGGAGGTCATCCTCGGGCCGGGCCAGGCCGTCCCCGCCCGCGCCGGTGCGCACCTCGATGTAGTTGCCCTTGGTGGCCACCTTGGGCGTGTCCAGCCCGGCCTCCAGCCCCTTGGGGGCGGGAAGCTTCTCCCCGATCACGGAGGGGATGGAAGGCATGCAGGGCACGGGCAGCACGGGGGGCTCGCCCAGCTTCTGGGCGGCGTGGACCACGGAGCCGGCATCCACGTCGGCCCCGTAGCGCATCTCCAGGATGGTCTTCTTGACCTTGACGGACTTCTGCTTCTCCTCCTGCATGCGCCGTTTGCGCAGGCAGTAGTAGACGGCGCCCAGCACGATGACCATGCCGAAGAGGCAGCCCAGGATGGTCATGATGTAGTGGGTGGTGGTGGAGGTGCTGGGCGCCAGGTCGCCGGGGACGGGGTCCCGCGTGGCGAAGGTCAGGCAGGTGTGGTTGAAGCGGCGGCTGTTGCGCAGCGACGTCACGCAGAACGTGTACTCGGTGTGCGCGCGCAGCTTGTCGAGCGTCACGATCTCCTTCTTGTTCTTGAGCGTCATGACGTCGGAGAAGTAGCTGTTGTTGTACTGGACCAGGACGTACATCTTGCTGTAGGGGTGCGGGATGGTGACCACCAGCGTGGCCGAGGTGAAGGCCACGTGGTGCAGCTTGATGGCCGGCCCCGCAGACGCATCCGTGGTGGACGAGGCCGGCGGCTCCACCGACAGGATCTCGTCGGGGTTGAAGCCCGAGTTCTCGTCCGGCTCCCGCTGGGCGTCGGTGGAGTAGGGCGTGGGGTGGCTCGCCGGCCGGGCGGGCAGCGAGCCGTTGCGGCACTTGGCCTGGAGCACGGTGATGGCGTTGAGGCTGTGGTAGGGCCGGGGCACCAGCAGCGGGTAGCCGGCGAACTCGCGCGGCGACTCGCACTGCAGGCGGTCGTAGTTCTTGGTGACGTTGTTGAAGACCACCAGCCAGGCGAGGAAGCCGAAGAGGTCGCACTCACAGTTGAAGGGGTTGCCGGCCAGCTCGCACACCATGAGGCTGGCCAGGCTGGCGAAGGTGGCGCCGTCCAGGCGGCTGAGGCGGTTGGAGGACAGGTCGATGCTGATGAGGCTCGGGCACTCAGAGAAGGCGGCGGGCGTCACCACCTCGATGAGGTTGTGCTGCACGAACAGGAACTGCAGGCGGCCCATGCCACGCAGCATGCCCTCGGTCAGGTTGCTGAGCTTGTTGTAGCCGAGCTGCAGCACCTGCAGGCTCGACTGGCCCAGGAAGGCGCCGTCCTCGATGTAGGAGATCTCGTTCTTGGTGAGGTTGAGGTCGGTGAGGTTCCCGAAGCGGTTCAGCGACGAGTAGAGCACGGCCTTGAGCTTGTTCTCGTTGAGCCGCAGGTCGTGCACGGTGCTGTTGATGTGCTGCGGGATGGTCTCGTAGGGCGGCTGGTTCTGGCTGCAGATGGCCAGCCACACGTACCCCTTGTCGCCCTCGATGAGCCAGCAGTCGGCGCGCACGGCGCCCGGCCGGCACACGCACAGCAGCGCGGCGGCGCACAGCCCCAGGCGCAGCATGGCGCCGGCCGCGGCCCCCCTGGAAGGCCGGGCTCGGGGGGGAGGGGCCGGGGCGCGGGGGACCTAGCAGCGGGAGGCCGGGGCTGGCGGCACAGTCCTCCCCGGGGCCGCCACCATCTTGGGGGCGACCCCCAGCACGGGGGGCCCCGGGCGAAGCAGACGCGGCCCGTGCCAACCGCGGGGGGGGGGGGGGGGTCCGCCGGGGGCACTACCAGCAGGCACCGGGCGCCGTGACCGGGCCGGGACCGCCCCTCCGCCTGTTTCCGGGAAGGTGCACAGGTTCTCAGGACTTGACTTCCTCTCCCTCCTCCTCCTCTTCCTCTTCCTCCTCCTCCTCCTCCTCCTCCTCCTCCTCGGGTTCCGGGCTCAGAACTTCAGACGATTCCCACGATTCCCATGGGAGGCTGGAGAGTGAGCCTCTGAGGAGGGAGCTCGAGAGACGGGGCAGGAAGGAAGGGACCCATCTGTCATCTGGCTCCTGAAAGGCAGCACCGAGAGGGGGGGACAGATCAGTGAAAGCTCAGAACAGCCCCACTAAGCTCCAGCACAGGCCCCTGTCCCTTTTCCACCCCATCCAGCTGGGCGTTCCGGGTGCCTGCAGCACTCTAGGGTCCCTGTTACATAGAACGGGGGTGGGCAACGAGAGGGAGGGGGGGACCGAGAGGTCTGGAAGGAAGGAGACAGAAGAAACCAGGAGTCGGGAGAGGGGGACAGAATCTGCGGACGGTGGACAGAGAAGGGAGACTGGACTGTAACAGGTTGGGTGCACACACACACACACACACACACCAGCACTCCTGTCCACGCTCGTCCACCTGCCCGCACAAAGACCCATATGCCCACACCTGAGCCAGAACACCACAGCATGCCCACAGTCTCATGTTTGACAAATGGGCGCGTATACACATGACCGTATACCCAAGCGGGCACCTTCCAATCCAGATAAGGAATTAAGAAGCCCGGCAAAATGCCTCCTCCCCTCCATGCCCAAAGATAAATAATTCATTTGTTGTGTAACCGCTCCTGTTCCAAAAATAATTCCCTTGTCTCAGCTTCCATGGGGGAGGGGGAGCAGAGGCGCCCCCCCCCTCAAGCAGGGGGACGCAGAGGCCGGGGTCTCCTGCAGGGGGAGGGCGTGGGGAGAATTCATCCTACAGGCAGGAGCAGAGCAGAGGGAGAGAGGGCAAGAGCCCGGGAAGCCAGACACACCCCCAGTATCACTTCCCCCAAAGTGCCTTCCACGAGAAGTTCCCTGATCCCCGGCGTGAGAAGGCCTCGGGCGGATGATGAACCCGAAGGCATCTGGAAGGGTGTGGCTGAAGCCCTGGGTCCCCTCTGCGGCTGGAGTCGGGGGCCCAGACAGGGGCAGCACAGGATGGAGTTTCCCTAGGCAGGAAGCCACAGGAGGCCTGGAGCCCCCTCTACCCAGCCCTATTAGCCAGATGGAGACGACCATATCTGAAGCTGGTGCCACCAGCGAGGACCAGGCCCGGCCATCCGATGCGGAACAAGTAAGGTGAGCCAAGTTGCCCATGCCCCAAATGGCACAGAGTTCCCGGGCCGCAGATCCTCACTTTACAGGTGGGGAAACTGAGCCCCAGACCAGGGGAGACTGGCCTCAGTCGCCCAGCAAAGCCAGGCAAGGCCGGCCGCTCAGCCAGATGTGGCTCCGGATGTGTGGGGTGTGTGTGTGTGTGTGTGTGTGTGTGTATATATATATATATATATATATATATATATATATATAAACAAACCTTGGCTGTTGAAGCAAAAGCAATTTACAGCTCTGAGCCCCAGAGAGCTGGAACAGAGGCAGGGGAAGCAAGGAGGGAACAGTCCCCAAACAAGTCCAGACAGACAGTATTTGTTGAGGAGCTGGCAGGTGAACGGGGTGTTCGATGACCCCTTGGATTAAAGGCGGACGTGGCGACCGAGCCTGTGACGGTCAGGACCTCCCGGTCCTCTGCAGGGCCAGTTTGGGCTGGACAGCCGGGAGAGCGGGGGAGGGGGACAAGGAGGTCAGGCAGAAAGGGGTGCCCAGGCGGCACAGAGCACGTCTGTCCTCGGCTGTGCCGCGCAGTCTCGGGGCTGGAGTCAGGAGGCCTAAGCTCCCGTCTAACATGGCTCCTGACTCCTTAGGGCCTCAGTTTCCCCCCTCCCTCCCGGTTCCGTCGCACGGGCAACAAGGTTGCGCTGGAGGAGGCTGAGGCGTCCATCCGCCCTGTCAGAGAACCCTCTGTCTGCACCACCTCCGCCTGGGGATGTCTGGGGACCGCATTTGCATGCAGGCAGGTGCGCGCGGGCTCTGAACGCCAGTGCAGGGGTGTGCGGGTAGGTGTGTACGAGGAGACGGGTGTGCAGGCAGCCGTGTGTGCGCACGCGTGCCCGTGCCAGCCATGGGAGTCCCCGTAGGTGAAGGTGAGCACGCTCGTGTGCGCAGGGGGCGGGAAGGGGTGCGTGGAGGCGCGTCTTGGGGATGCACCTGCTTACGTGTCAACCTGTTCAAGCACACGTGTGCGTTCCACATGTATATGTCTGTGAGCACAGGTGCAACTTTAGCCATACAGAGCACCCCCCACCCCTTCCCCATAACCTGTCCCCATATCTGAGTTGCACACGCCAGCACCCTCCAGCCAAGCCCAGGGCATCAGGGCAGAGCTGAGCTGGCCAGAGCCTCTGGAGACCCAAGGCCATGCTGAGGGGATGGGAAGAGGTCGAGAGGGAGGGGAAGGGGACCAGGAGAAGGCACCCAGGCTTGGGGACAGGGGCTAGTCTTATCATCTCCCCTCTTCCCATCCCAAACAGTCCAGGGTAGACAGAAGCCCCCACCCCAGCCCCTCTGAGCTCTGTGCAGCCGAGCCCTCAAGGTGACCTTGCCCATGGCCCTCTCTCCTGCTCTTTCCCGTCCCCAGAATGGCCTGGGCCAGGGCCCAGCTCCCCTCACCCTCCCACCCTTCCCATGACTCAGACCAAAGGGGAGGAGACGCCCCATCACACTGCCCCGTGTGCGTCAGCCACTCGGTCCCCGTCCCTGGGCCGCCTGCCCACCACCGCTCGAGGCCTGTCGCAGCCAGGGAAGGGGGACAGCAAGGGGAAGGAGGTGCTGACGGCACTTGGCCCCCGGCCCGGCTGCACACCCACTCAAGGTGTGGGGGAGGCTGCCGGCTCGCACCTGGAGTGGGGGGTCCCAGTGGTCACGGCGGTCCCCCGCTACGCGCATTAGCAGGAGGACCAGGGCCCTGCCCCGCACTCCTGGGGGGCGGTGGAGGGAGAGGAAGGAGTGAGGGAGCTGCGGACAGGAGGCCAGGGCTAAGAAGAACCTGGAAGCACAACACGGAGAGGCCGAGGATGGAGATGGATGGAAAGAGCATCTGAGACAGAAACCAATCGGCAGAGAAGCTCAGGGAGACGATGAGGGGCACCGAACCTGCTGCCCACCCCCCAGGCGCTGAAATGCAGCCAGTGACCAGTGCAGAGGGAGGGGCAAGCGGCCGGAAGTAGCTGTTGGAAGCAGAGGCCTGCACGGCCCGCACCAGGGGTGTTAAACCTGGGAGGGCCTGGCCCGCGGGGAAGCAGGCTGTGTGGGCTGAAGGCGCGCAGCATCCGGCCAAGAGCGGCGCTCCGGGCTGACCCAGCCTGAAGGGACCCTCCCCATACACCCAGCCCCCCACCCCCAGCCAGCACTAGGTCTGCCCCAGGGCACGCAGGTGTGGCAGGAACTAGCGACTTCTGGCCGGAGCAGGGGCAGGCCCAAAGTGTCCCAAGGCACCGCCTCAAGGGCCCCTCTGTCCCACCAGCACGGAGAAGAAACGCGGCAAAGTTGGGGAGCAGGGCACTGTAGCGGGACCTGGGGGCGGGCCCCCAGTCTAGCTGTGGCCGCAGACGTCCCCTGTCACGGTGACACGCTTAGAAGGGGAGAGAAGAGGCGGCAAGACCCGATGCGTCTGAGGGGCCAGTTCAGAGCCGCACGGCCACAGAAGGGGAGTCGCTCTCAGCAAATTCCGCCCCCCCCCCTCCCCGCCTCCGCCCAGAAGCCACCGGTTGACCCAGCTGGCTGCTGGGCCCCGTCCCTCCGGGTGCCACGAGGCTCGGGGCGCCTCCACGGACTCAGGATCCTAGAGCCTCGGAGCTGGAAGAATGAAGAGCCCTTGCTCCGCCCAACCCCAGCCCTTCCCAGAGGGGAAAGGGACGCCAGGCCCCGGGATGGGTCTCACGTGCCAGCGGCGGAGGACCCAGGGCAGATCTTGATCCGGGAGCTCACCGCCCCGCATGGGCTCTCTGCTCAGCTCACCCGGGACACCGGGCAGAGCCTGCTGGGGACGCACAGCACATTGTCCGGCACTCGCCTGGCCCGGGTGAGCGGGTGGCCGGGACGAGGAGGTCCGCCGGGAGTGTTGCCCCGGCTGAGGGATGGGGGAGCCGGGTCGGCAGGGCTGGCTAACCCTGAACCTCCTTCCTCCACCTGCATGCAAGGTGAGTGCCCCCTATCTATCTCCCAGGGCTCCCACGAAACGCCAGGACGTGGGGACAAATCCACCCACCGTACAGGGCAGGAGGCTCCCGTGGGGAGGCTGGTGGCGGGGACGGTGGTGCAATCTGGGGAACAGGTGGGGGGGGGGCCGTCCACGTTCCAGCTCCCGGGAGCAGGGACGTAAGGCTTAGCTGGGGAAATGTCATCTGTTGCTGCTGCTAAGGCCTGGCATGGGCTCTTCCCTGGGCCAGGCTGGCCAAGGCTCCCCGAAGTGCCATTGTCACTGTCCGTGTCAATGCCATTACCCAGGATGAGGAGGACCGAGGACTCCTGGGACCCAGCCGGAACTCACGGGGCAGGCGGTCGCCTCACCTCTCTCTGCTGGAGGACAGCACCAGGCCGGGCATCCCAGAGACGGGCTGCTACCACTCTGCCCTCTGAGACCAAGCCTGCCGCCTCCGGGGGCGGGACACTGAATCCTGTCACTGCCTCCGCCTCACCGGGGCTCCTCAGGCAGGCCGCCCTGGGCCTCAGTATCTCATCTGTAAAATGGGATGATTATACTTTCACGACTGAACTGCCGTTCGGTCGGTGGGTTTCAGGTGCCATGAGCCCCAGCTGCAGTGCAGACAGTAAGAAGCACGATGCTGAAGGCAAAGGGGTCCCTGGATTGAGTGCTGAGCTGTGTGACCTAGGGCACATTACTTAACCTCTCTGGGCTTCAGTCTCCTCGCCCGTAAGAGAGTCGTAACTATCCCTTTGGCTGACGTTTCACAGTCCTCGAATCGGCTGGTGCTATTAACCTCATTTCACAGATGAGAAAACTCCTTCCCCAGCTTCCGCTCCGGAGCTGGGCTCACGGCCGGGACTGGACACGCACGGCTGCCTGGTGGGCTTCCTACCCCTTGTGTAGGCACCTCCCTCCCTGTCAGGAAAGTGCCCGCAAGCCCAGAGAGACTTCCATTTCTCCGTCGTCAGGAAGCACTTGGTCCACGCCAGCCATGCTCCTCAAACCCTCCCGGTCAGGCTCCTACCTCAGGTCCTTTGCACATGCCATCCTCCCTGCTTAGAATGCTCCACCCCAACGTCTGCCCAGGCCATTACCCCACTCTCTACTCAACTGCTCCCCGCAACCCCACCTTCCCTGACACCAAATCGGAGGTTAACTCACTGTTCGCTCGATCCTGCCTCTGGTCCCTTCAGAGCACCTAACAATACCAATCGTCATTGAGTTCTTTATTACCACCTGCGCTGCCCCCCCACCCCACCCCTCCCATCGTGAAATCAAAACAGGCCTTATTTATTCACGACTGTAATTAACCTCCATGCCTGGAACAAGGTCAGACCTGTAGCAGGTGCTCAGAACATGATGTGCAGAATCAAAGCCCAGGGCTAGGAATGGCAGCAGAGGACAGGGGGAGACCCTAGACTCCCTGACTCCACTGAATTCGGATATTAAATATCACCCCTGCTGGGGTGCCCATGGGGCGCAAGACACGTTCTGAGCCTGCCTTTTAGCCTCGTGGACTCCCCTCATCCTTCTCACGTAACGACGAGGAAACTGAGGCTCAGAGAGGTGCAGCGATCTGCCCAAGACCCCAGAGCTGGGAACCCGGGCCTGCCTGGGCTCTCGGCACTACAAGACGTTCCAGAATTCCCGCAGAGGTAACTTGCCCCCAACTTGCATACCCTTGGTGACGGGGATCTCAGCACCCGTATGAAGCTGCTTCAACCCTTCTTGCACAGCTCCGGTTGTTATAAACTTCTTCCTATATTACGAAACCAAACCTGACTCCTCGTGCCTCTGTTCATGGGGCCGAGTGCCGTCTAGAGCCACTGAGGACAAGGCCGACAGTCCCCCCCCCCCCTTAAAGGCCCTTCCGATATCTGCTAATCTGATCTGCTGTCTCCCTGCCCCTGCAACCTGCTCATCCAGGCTAAACAGCCCCACATCCTCCACTGCCCTTCCTGCGCCGTGGTTTCAAGCCCCCCACTCGGTCATGCCTGCCGTCAAGGTCCCTCCTAGAATGTGTCCCCTGGAGCCCAGCATCATGCCAAACGTGGTCTGCGCGGTGACGGGCACCAGGGCCCTCTGCCTCCCTTGGTCTGGAACCACCCTTCCGTTAGAGCAGTTCGACTGTGCACCAGCCGCGTGTCCTCACCTTGTCCTAGATGTCAACCAACCCCCTCCCCCGGGCCCCTTCACACATCCTGCCAGGGAACCCCAGTGCCCCGAACGTCCCCAGGGAGCTCTGGGCAGGATCAGTTTGGGCTTTGCCCTGAGTGCTGCGCTCGGTCCACCCCCATTCAATCATGTCTTGTTAGGCTCAGCCCTCCGCGCAGCTGCCCCACCTCCCGGGGGAACTGGCTCCTGCCCCTCGGTACCTCGGCACCCGCTCCCGGCTCTGTGCCATCCCGTGCCGGGCCAGCAGACCATGGCTGCGTTCATATCTGTGTCACGGCAAAACGGCGGGGGAGGCGCTCCCCCCTCCCCGGGGCAGGCAGGGCACGCTGTCTAACCAGCTGCACGCTCGCCCACGCTCCTGACACGCTGGCACGAATTTACTGGGCACCTACTGGGTGCCCGGCACGGTCGCAGACACACGCCTTCACGGAACCGCCAGCTTGCCCGGAAGGGCCGACTAACCACACCACGACACCGACAGCAGCAAAGGCTGACGGTTATCGGGGCGGCGGGGGCGGGCGGGGGGTTGTTAATTGGGACCGCACGGCCCCAGCGTATAAGCACTCATCTCCCAGCCCGGTGACCTTGGCCAGGGAAGGGTCTCGGGCTCATCTGCGGGGTTCTAGGCTGTCACAACTCGCTGTGTGACCTTGGGCGGGTCAGCGCCTTACCCCTCCGGGCCTCAGTTTCCTTGTCTGTGCAGGGGGAGGACAGCTGTGTGCGTGTGCCTGGGGCCACCCCCAAGGCCCTCCGTCACCTGCCCACTGCGCCCTCCCCCACGAACCCAACTGCTCCCCCCGGGGGTGTTGCATCCGTCATTAGCACCTGCTAGTGTCCGGGCCTCGGTGGAAGGAGGTGAGCAGGGAGACGGAAAGGTTTTTATCAAAACGCTTTGGTCTTGAAAAACTACCCAGCAGCTGACCTGACAGGCCCAACACCGGTTCTGTGGACGGCTCTTCACAGACGGCCCAGCTCACGCGGCCCACACTCCCCGCCACCCGCTCCCCAGCCCCAAGCTGCCCAGCACCCACCCCACCCACCGCTGGGCACTTGGGGGAGCGTGTGACCCTCCTGCCCAAAGCCAAGGGCGACCTGTATTAAAAGTTCACCTCCTCGTCCCACCCCAGGGGTTACCTCTGGCTTTCCCAGAATCCTCCAGGCTATTCAGAGGACTGCCTTCCCCAGCTGACCCCTGCCATCCCCCTTTGACCCCCGCCCCCCCCCGACCCATCCCCCAACCTGACTCCCTCACTCGGTCCCTGCGTCCCCGCCTGACCTCTCCACCTGGTCCCCGCCTCCCGCACCTGACCCCGACCCCCCACCTGGCCCCTGACCCCCCACCTGACCCCCGCCCCCCCCACCTGACCCATCCCCCAACCTGACCCCCTCACTCGGTCCCTGCGTCCCCGCCTGACCTCTCCACCTGGTCCCCGCCTCCCGCACCTGACCCCCTGACCCCCCACCTGGTCCCTGCTGGCCTCTTGGCCTTGGCTCCAGCACACCCCAGGCCCCGCTCAGCTGCAACCCCGGGCACTACTCACCAGTCTCCACTGGACCCGCTTTTCACCAGTGCCTGCGCACGCGCGGCTGCCTCTGCCTGCATGGCCTCCATTCATTCATTCAAAAACATTTATGGAGCACCTACTATGTACCAGGCACTGGCTAGGCCTGCCCTCCCAGCTCTGCCTCCTCCGCCTGCTCCTCCTCCAGGGCCCCAAGGGGTGAACATTTCCCTGCCTTCCAACATCCTCAGGGCTGTCCCAAGGCGGGGCGGCACATCGGGAGCCCGCGGGGGGACACGTGGAGGCTCTGGTGGCATAGAGTGCGGGCCCCCTGGGAGGCAGCCTGGCGGGGGAGGGACGGGTGGCCTGGGGCAAGGTGAAAACAGAGTCCTGGCTCCTATGTGGGCTGGGCCTGTGCACTTCTCACGGTAACTCACTGAATCCTTGGCACAACCTTAGCAGCCAGTGTCATTATCATTCCCACTTTACAGAGGAGGAAACCGAGGTCTCACAACTGTTACACAGTGGCTTGGACCCTCCACGGCACCAGGCTCCGGGTCAGGAGAGGCTGTGGGATCTTGCTTCATCTGGACAGTGCTTTAAAGACATTTTTTAAAAATTAGTTTCCCCTAGGGAAAACTCGGGCGGCTTTATTTTTAAAACCCCCATCTCTGGAATCGGTGGATCCAGAAAAACCTGGAGAGCCTGGCCGCCTCCCCTGCAAGGACAGGGCTACTGTCCGCTGACCCCTGAGCCCTGGAGGTTGTGAGACCAGCAGCATGGGAGCAGTTAGAATCCCAGCCTTGGGGTGAGGGGATCCCAGAGTGCCACAGTCCCTGCCTCCCTCTGACCCCTGTCCTCCCTGTTCTGTGGCTCTGCGTTCTCAAGCTCGGGGACACTCTCACAGCATGAGTCGGTCATCTTGGGGTGTCTCTGAGAATGAGTCTGGGGCTCCAGAATTCTCTACATACCTACAACTCCTTGGTCCTAAAGGTCTGAGTCCTGGTCTCTGTGGGTCACCAATTCTACTAAGCGGCCCTGACCCACCAGCAGGCCCACTGGGGTGGGGACCCAAACCGGAGGGGCACCCAGACCGTCTCCCAGATCCACCTGTCACCCCATGGGAGCCCCGGCTCTCCAACGGCGGTGCCTGGGTTGCTGGGTCAGGTTTGGGGCTCCTACTGAAGGCCTGAAGTTTACTAGCCCAAACACAATTCCTACCCCATAAAACACCGCCGGCCAAGGCTGCCGCGGACACCAGGAGGACTTGAGGCCTCAGCTGCCCGAAGCCACACCCCAGGAACAGCTGTCACGTCACCCCGTCGTAGGGCCTGCAGCAAAGGGCTCTGGAGTTTCTGGAATGGCCCCTTGCACCCACGCCTCTCCCCAGACTTCGGGTTCCCCTCACTCTGCCCACCTGCAACTCCTGCCTGGCCTCCCACTGCCTGTCACAGGCCCCCCCCAGCACACCCAGGGGCGCAGCCCATCGTAACCCCGACGCAGGCGGTGGCAGGGGGTCCCTCTCCTGGCCCTGAGACTAGCTTCTCTGGAGCAGGTGGGGGAGCCCCCAGGGGCCTGCAGCTGTGGCATCGGAGAACAAGGAGGCTCTGTCCATGCTGGAAAAGCCCCGGAAATGCGGGGGGGGGGGCACCCCACGACCGCCGGCTGCACAGAAACCGTGGCCCAGGAACATGGGCCTGTCATCTTGGGGGGTCCCCGATTGTGTGGCTGGGGCTCAAGAGTCCAATACCTCTCTATAACTCCTTGGTCCTAAAACTCAAGGGCGAGAGCCACAGAGACCCGTGCCCTCTAACGTTCTGGAAGAATGAGCCACATTCAGCTCCAATCCTGACTCTGCCACTGAACCCACAGCGTGCCCCTGGCAAGCGACTTCTTTCCTCTGAGTCTCAGTGTCCTTTTCTGCAAAAACGGGACTAGAAGGGCAAGGCCTCCGAAGGGTGGTGAGCGGACAGCTACAGAGCAGAGGCCGGCACGTAGTAAGTGCTCAATAAAGTCAGCTGCCGCTAGTCTGGTTCCGGCGGCCCGGCTCACGGGGCGAGGCACGGTGCCCGGCACACAGCGGGTCCTCGTCACCAGGAACGGGTGAGGCCTGCCCCCCGCCCCCCCCCAACAGTGTCTTCCTTTCAGCCCAGAGGGCAACACACCCCCTCTGTGCCTGCCCCTGTCCCCCTCACAGGTCCGGGCCCCCCAAAGGCCTGCACCCACCCACCCCCCCGCCCTCAGCCTCTTCCCCAGCCTCGGTTTCTCTCCCATTGCCAAAGCACAATGGCTGTTATAATTAACGGATTATCTCAGTGCGACAGCTGTGGTCCTTTGAAAATTGGGTTGAATAACAAGATCCTGGCGTATGGTAATTTCTTTTCATCCCCCTGCTCTCTCTTTCCCTCTCCCTCACTTCAGCCTTGTTATGCATGCAAATGCTTTTCTCTTTTCCTCCTTCCCAAACACCTTCCTCCTCCGGAGGGCAAGGGGACAGCCTAGATTCTGCTTTCTGGTGAAAGAGTGGAGGGAACCCACCCTCCGGGGGTCCCTCCCGTGGGCCTGGCACTGGGCAAAGAGCCTGCGGCATGTGACTTCTGCGATCCCCCCCCCCGCCGGGCAGGGCAGCCCCAAGTCCCTACACCTCACTTCCCCTCCCGCTCCGCCCCCCCACAGGCTCTTCTGCAGGGACCTCCCCTGAGGTCCGGGTCCTGGCCCCCTGCACCCCCCAAACCTGCTCCCCGCCCCCACCCGGCACCCCGGTCCCTCCCAAGGCTCCTGCTATCTGCTGGGTGCTGACCTTGCCCAACCCCCCACCCCCACCCCCGCTGCCTCCTAGACCCCTCCACTGCCCACCCGCTCCCGGCCTCTGCTTCTGCCCCGAGCCAGCCAGAAGCCCGCAGCTGCCCGGCCCCTCCACACCTGGAAAGCTGTTGTGTACAGCCTCCCACTGCTCTGCGCTGTCTCGGCCTCCTTCCTCGCCCAAAATCTCGATCAGCATCCTCACTGGTCTCTCTGTCTCCAATCTTACGGCCTCCTTCAACCCTTCCTCCACCCAGCGGAGGGTGGGCCTCCTGAAGCATAAATCGGAGCGTGGCACTCCCCTCCTCAAAAGCCTTCGCTGGCTCCCTACTGATCTGGGAAGACTGCCATAGCAGGCATCTGAAGCCAGCCCCCCCCCCCCCGGCCCCGGGGACCTGCAGAGCTGGGTCCAGCTCCCCTCTCCTGCCCTCCTGCCTCTTCAGCCCAGCAAACCAGTCTGGTTGGGGTCCCTCCTGCGGGGTTCCCACAGCCCCCAGGTTTCTTCCATCACCACCAGAAGCACAACTGCTGCTTTCACTCCCCGGACTGAGTTCTCTGAGGAAGGGCCAGATTCTCCATTAAAGCCCAGCGCCAGGCACCCACTGGGTGCTCACTAAATACCTATTAATGACCGAATGAAGGAGGCCTGCTCTCTCCCTTTACGGACAAGGAAACCCAGGCTCAGAGTAATTAACGACTTGCTCAAGATCCTGACCATTCGTGCAGGACAAAACCAGGATCTGCACCGGGGCCTGTGACTCCAGTGCGCGTCCTGGAGAGAGGGCTGTAGGGGGCCGCCTTCCGCATGCGTCTCAGGGAAACTGACTCTCCCTCCAGCCTCAGCCGGGGGCATCAAGACAAGAGCTCCCGGCTCAGACTGTCACCTCCGCCGAGTTTGACCTTGGACTAGCCACGTGACGCCCGGGGCCTCAGCCTGCTCATCTGTAAAGTGGGAAGGGAAGCCCGGCTCACCCCCTTCTCAAGAGGGGGGCAGACACCCGGGTCTTGGAGGAAGCCCCTCCTAACGACATCTGGGCGTCTTCCCACCCTCACCTCCAAGCCCCGACCGCGCTGCCCGTGGCAGGCACTCCTCAGAGCTTGGGGGCCCCTAGGATGACGGGTATCATACGGAAAAGAGACCCTCTTCAGTGAGAGCCGGTGAGAGAAGCACAGGGGTTCAGGGTATGACCCTGGGGGGCGGAGCTTCCCTCTCTCAGCCTCCGTGTCCTCGTCCGTGAACGGGGTCCGCTAGCGCCCACGTTATAGGGGTGCAACGGGGCCTGACGCTGCCAAGTGCCCCGCACGGTGCAGACGCAGCCGTGGCCATAAGGTTCTACGGAAACGTGACCCTGAAGCGTACCCCAGGGGGAAGGAGAGGAGAAGGGGGTGGGGGGCAGGACAAAGCAGGACCGTCTGTCCCTGACTCCACCCTCCACAGCCCACAGAATAGAGCTCACACCCCGATGTGTAGCCCTTGGGCCCCTCCCCTCTCCCCCCCCCAGCAGAGACCCCCCCCCCACGTCCTCCCTTCGTAACCTATGCGGTTGCATGGCTGCCCAACTACGTGTCCTCTGGGCCTTGGCTCGTGCTGTTCCTGAGCCTGGGGTGCCATTCCCACCCTTCCCCACCTCCTGTGGCCCAGACCTCACGCCTCTTCCTCCGGAAAGCCTTCGGGCTGCCTCTGTGCGGGGAGAGTAGTGGTCTCCCTGCTCTGGCCCCCACCCCCTGATTCCATCCCCATGGAATCCTGGAAGGATCCTAGAGATCATCTCACCCCACCTCGCCTCCCCCCACCCCAGTTTATAGATAGGGAAACTGAGGCACAGGCGAGGGACAGCAGCTCTCCAGGGAGGCACTGGAACCCAGGTATCTTTGCTGCTTCCAGCCCCGCATGCCATTCTTCAGCCCTGGCCAGTCTTCTCCAAGCCCCCCCAGCCCAGAGCTACCTGAGGACGGGACCCCGTCTTCCTCTCTGCTCCCCCACCCCAGTGCCTAGCCTAAGGCCTGGCACATAGTAGGCACTCAGTAAATGTCTGTTGAATTGAATTGCGCTCAGGGCGGCCAGTCGTCTCTGCTCTGTAAGAGAAGCATAGAGTTAGTGGAACGGTCCCCGTGGCAACGGGGGTGGGAACCAAGCCGGTAGGGTAAGGGGTCCGGCCTGCCCCAAGGACCCTGCGGGCCCTGACAAGGAGATGGGGTCTGGGAAGCTGAGCGTCCGGACTTAGAGGAGTCTGAATTCTGCCCCAACAGGCAGCGCGGCCCTGGCAAAGTCATCCCACCCCTAGGGCCTCGACGACCTCGTGTGTCCGGGGGAGATGACGCTCCAGTCCCTACGGGCTCTGAGGACCGCTTGTGGCGAGGGCCGGAAGAGACGCGAGGAGCGTAAACACGGACTCCCAGCTCACAAGCACGGAAGGCTCAGTGCCTGACCCGCAAAGGCGGGTGAGAATTACGCCCAATTCCACAGATGAGGAGACTGAGGCTCAAGAGGAGGGGGGCGGCCTGCCCGAGGCCACAGGGCCCATGCACTCGAGCCCAGGCCGCGTACCCGGTGTCCCTGCAGAGCTGGAGGGAAGGAAGCGAGGCAGAACAACCCCCAGACAAAGATCTCGAACCCGCCAAAGGGGTGGCCGGAGCGCAGGCCCGGGCTGGCAAAGATTCTCCAGGCAAAAGGCCCAGCACGAGCCCCAGGGCTGGGAAGGGCAAGATGAGAAGCCACGTTCTCCCCCTTCCCATGGGGGTGAGCTCTGATTCCACAGCCCCCGGGGGGTTCAAAGGCATCCTCAGATCCAGAGGCTGGCAAAGGCCTCTTTTGGTGTTAATATAGATCGCCAGGAACTATAAATACACAGCCAGGCCAGGCACCGCAGGGCCACACGGGGAGCGGCCCAGCGGGGGCTCTAACCCCAACCCTGCCCCACAGCCCTCCTCCCCCCCTTCCCCGTTGAGCCTCAGTTTCCTCGTCTGTCAACCCAGGCTATACCATAACCGTGATGCCTCAGGTTTTTTACCCAACAACCTTACAGTCCTCCGGCCCAGCCAGGCTGGCAGGGGGTGTGCCTTTCAGGGCCCAGACCGGAGACCCGGGAAGGAAAAGAGGAGGACACAAGACAGCCTCCCCCTGAGCGCACGTGGGACCGTTTGGCTGTGCCTCTGTTCCCTGGCCTAGAGCCCGGGAGCGGCGGGGCAGGGGCCTAGACAGCAACCAGCCATTCACTCACTCAGCAACTCACTCCACCAGCCTTCCTGCGGGTTCCTCCTGCTGGGAGCCCAGGACCCACAGCCAAGAGACAGCCTCGGGCGGGAGGCCTCGGGAGAAGCCCGAGAGAGGGCACCTCTCCCCGGACCCTGCCCCCGCCTAGGTCAGCACCATCCCCTCGTTCCTATGCCCCATCCCAGCTTGCATCACGGGGGAAACTAGCTTCACGCCTGCCTCCTGCCTAGACCGTGACCTTGTCAAGGACAGGCTGGGGGGGGGGGGGTCTCACTCACCCTGTAAACCCAGGGTCCGGCAGGGCACCCAGGAGACCCTCCATAAAAGTTCACAGGCTCTGGGGCGCCTGGGTGGTTCAGCCGGGGAAGCATCCGACTTTTCAGGCCATGACCTCCCAGCGTGTGAGTTCGAGCCCCGCATCGGGCTCACCGCTGTCGGCACAGAGCCTGCTCTGGATCCTCGGTGCCCCCCTCTCTCTCTGCCCGCCCCCACTCTCACGGGTTCTTTCTTGCTCTCAAAAATAAACATTAGAAAAAAAAAAAAAAAAAAACGTTCGCAGGCTCGAAGGCTGAATAAGGTGCCAGGGGAGCATAAAAAGGGTGCCCGTGCACAGGGCCGTGACATGGGCCTGGGGCAGGTGGGAAGGCAGGGGGGAGCTCACTGCGCCCGGCACCAGCTGCGTGCCAGCCTTGCAGCCATGTCGTCGGAAGATGAGGAAACGGAGGCTGAGAGAGACTGAGGAGCGTGCCCAATGACCCAAAGCTACAAAGTGGCCCAGCAGCCACAGCACCCCGCCCCACCCCCGATTCGACACAGGGCCAGTGCCGGCACACTCCCAGTACAGCTGTTCCCAGCAACAAGAGATGACGTTTGCAGAGCCTGGGGCTCCTCAAAGGCCAGGCACAGACAGGCGAGGGGCCAATGTCCCATTTTCTCGTCAAAGCCTCGAAACAGCACCGGGGGACAGACACACCCTCCCATGGCAGGTAGAGAAACGAGGCCTCCGAGGGGTGATGCGGGACCCCAACCCCAGGCCCGACGAGCACTCCGCAGGCCTTCCCGGTCAGGGCAACCGTGGGACCCTCCTGCTCACTCATGGCTCCACCTCCACCTGCTCTGAGATTCACGGTCAAGGGCTGTAGACCCGGGCCGAGGCTCGACTGCCCCTGCCGGCTGGTGACTTGGGCAGTGAACCCTCAGCTTCCCCAAGACCCAGCTCCTGTGCCCCAGGCGGCTGCTGCCAGGAGCAAAGCGGGGTTGACCAACGAGAGACGCCCCCCGCCTCCCCTTACAAACTGTAAGGTGCTGTCCACGTTCCAGGGAATTAAACTGTTACTGTTACACTTTCCTTGGCCTTTCTCGGCCGCCTCTGCCCTCCTTTCTAAAAAGGCTCTGACGCTTTTTATCAGATGTTTGTAGCACAGTGTCTGCCCCTGGGCTAAGGACCTAGGAACCAGGTACCCTTTTCATGCCCCTTCTGCAGATGAGGAAACCGAGGCTCAGAGAGGTTAAGCGACTTGTTCAAGATCACGCGGTAAAAAAAATGCGCACACTTAGCCATGACACTGTATGCCTGCCCCCGAGTGGCTGTAAATTCAGCCTTCATGGCTATGAGAGTCCTCCCTGGTGCATGAATGCCCACCCGCTCCCCAGTTTATCCAGCTTCCCAGACGTGTGCAATATTCACGCACCCCTCTCCAAAGCCTTGGGAGCCCCATTAATCATTCAGACACACCTGCATATTCATTAACTTCCGAATTAATACAGGGCCCCTTATTACTTCGGGCCTGCTGCCTGCATTAAAGACACTTCGGCTTTATTCATTATTAAACTCCCCTGATAAATGATCACGTCCCTCCTTCACAGCGCGGGGGGCGGTGTCCAGGCCCCCAAGCCAGCCGGTCTGCTCCCAGCGCCAGCTGCTGTGCGACCTTGAGCCAGGCCCTCACCCTCTCTGGCTCTCTCGCACGCTCACCTGGTAAAACCAGGCAGAGGTCAGTCTCTGAGCAGCGCCCAGGCTCATCAAAGCTGGGCCCACCCCACCCCTCCGCGGACTCCGCTGTCGCCTCCCCGCACTTTCGTGGCTCTCTTGGGCTCACATAACCCTCTGTTCTCCACCAAAACAGAAGCCTGTCCTCTCCGCGGTTTTCCAGGTCCTTCCCTCCCACCCGGGCCCGGGCTCGCACTCTGCAGCCAGGGGGCCTCGGGTCCAGGCACCACCCATCTTCTCAGGGATAAGGTCTGTCCCTGAGCCAAGCTGGCTCGGCAGACCATGATGTGTCCCCAGTCGGAGGGGCCACGCCCCCCAGGCCCCGCGTGGCGCCAGCCATCTGAGAACCACGTCCACTTTCCAGATGGGAAAACTGAGGCCAGCGCGGCCAAGGCCATCTCTCCGGGAAACGCTGATGCCAGCTGCAGACATGTCTCTCTCGCGTTCCGAGTCCTGAGCGCCTCACCATGACACTCGCCACCTGGAGCGGGGACGCTCGGCCACCACTTGCCTCCAACCTTCCCTGACTGGCTCCTCTACGTGCTGAGCTCCGGCTAATGGAGCTGCGGGCCACGCAGACCGGACCCCCTCCCCGCCGTTCCCTGGAGGACGCCCTGATCTGTCTCCATCACGCCCGGAGCTGAGCGGAGCTCGAGAATAGAGCATTGAGGACGCCGCTGCCGCTCGCACCTCCCCTGCGGGCTCTGACCTGCCTCCCGCTCCCACCCTCCGCGTAGGGCCGCCTCCTACGAGCCCTGGCCTGAGGCTTCGCGCCCCGACCCGCTGGCTGGGGGTGGCTGGGGGCCCGTTAACCAAACTTCTCTGTGCTCAGTCCCATCATCTGAATCGCGCCTGACTCCACCCGCCGTCTGGTCCATCCCTCACCTCCAATCCATCCGGACACCCGTCCAGGCCACACACCCGTACCCCCGAGCCCCCCGATGGCTCTCATTTAGGTGGCGACAACCGCCTGCCAGCATCCTCCCCTCCCCTCTGCTCAGCGGCCAGAGAGCCTCTCGAAATGCCGTCTGTCGTGGCCCCACTGAGAGACCCTCTCTTCCGACACTTCCAGAAGCTTCCACGACTCCCAGGCTGAAGCCATAAGTCCTCCTGAAGATGAAGGCGGCCGTGAGGCCTGGCCTGGCCATCCGCTCCAGACCCTTCCTCTGGCTTTCCTCCGAGGCAGCTCTCCCCACTCCCACAGCGACTCCCCATTCTTGTCTGTGACAGGTGTCTGTCCCTCCCGCACCACTGGGGCCACCTGGCAAGCACAGCGTGCTCTCTGCTGCAGCTCCAGCCCCGGCGGTCAGCGCGGCGATCCTGTGGCCTGAGCGAACCCCTCTGTCAAGTCAAGACAGCAAACCCACAGGGCTGTGGTCAACGCCAACAGGGAGGCTGGTAGACCACAAAGACCTCACCACCCTTGCTGGGGCTGCGCCCTTTCCCAAATGAGGAAACCGAGGCTCAGAAAGACAACGCGGCCTCCCAGGTCAGCGCTCGCAAGCGGGGCTCCCGTCTTCCTGCCCGGGCCCGAGCACCCACCTACGCGTCAGATCCTGATAAGCCCTTCACGCGAATCAACTCATCCAACCCGCTCCCCAGCCCCGGGAGGGGGAGGGGGGGCGCTGTTAATTATACCCATTTGAGAGATGGGAAAACCGAGGCCCAGCGTGGTGAAGCCACACGTGCCCAAGGGCGCACAGCCAAGAAGCGGAAGAGCCTGAGGCAAACTGAGTCGTGGACAAGCAGGGTGCAAGGCCCTGCCTGCTCTCACCAAGCGCGTCACAAATCCGACGGGCAGCCGGAGAGGGGGTGACAGCGTGGCTGGCTGATCCCCAGGCGCCAAGGCTGATATTAACCGGGAGGGCTTGGCGCCTTTGAGGATGTGTTGCCACCCAAGGGGGCTGGGATCCCGGCAGGGGGCTGCACTCTGCCAGCCGGGCAGAGCACCTAATAAGCACCTACTGTTTGCCCGCCACATGGAGTAAGAAAAAAGTGACGAACTCGAGGACCAGAGCGGGGACTCAGGCAAACGGAAAACCCAACACACACACACACACACACACACACGCACGCACGCACACACACTGGAGATTTTTGCTGTTTAAAGAAGCCCCTCCCACACGTTTTGTAAAATAAATAACCGACCTCTAATTTCGCACATAAAACAATCTGAATTTTCACACACATATGGGGGGGCTGCTTCAAGTGGGGTACCACCCTGGCCTTCTGGGGGCCTCCCCGTCACACAGCCAGTGCGAGTGCGGAGGGTGGGGCCCTGGCCGAGTCCCCGCTCTGTCCCAGCCCCCAACCCGGGAGCCGACACACAGAAGGCACTCAGTAAATTCCGGCCAAGCGAACTCCATCAGTGCGCTCGTGGCCAGGATCAAAGCTACTGTGAGTGGCACCCCCCCCCGCCCCCGCCCGTGAACTTCGCTCCTCCCACTTTCTGACCCTCCGGGGTGCATCACACACGGTCAGAGCTGACAGTTCCACTTAGCACGGCCAGGCCCCGGTTGTGTCCCACGTGAGGAGACCGAGGTCCCAAGTGACACCCCACCTCCTTCCGGGGCGCCCCTTCCTACCCCAGCCTCTGAGACGCTCCTGCTCGTCCAGGCTCTGTCCTCGACCTACCTACACCTAGCTGCTTTCTCTTCCCAGGTGCCCTCGGATGCCCCAGACTTGCCGGGCCAGCTCACCTTCGGGAACGAGCCCACACCTGCCCGCCCTCCCCACCCCACACTGGCCCAGACACCCGCTCTCCCCGCACTGGCCACCAACACTGTGAACCCCTACCGTCTTCCTGCTCGGGCATCGCCTCCTCCAGGAAGCCCGCCCTGAACCCTCGGTCTGGCTTCACCATTCCACGGCAACCCCATGCTCACCAGCTCCGAGGGGCGTCCCCCTAGTCGCCACCTCCCTTCCAGAGGACCAAGACCAGTGTCCCCTCTGTGTCCCCACTGCCAGCAGGAGGCCTGGCACAGAGGAGGCGCCTGGGGTGTGGGGCTTGAGAAAGCAAAAGGACCGCACAGCACTACCGCCAGTCCCTGCCGGGTGGCGTTACCCACTGGTCTCTGTCTCCACCCACCCACCTCCCCACAGGCTGAGGTGTGCCCGTTATTACTACTGGGGACGAGAGGGCCTCCCAGCTCCTTACCATTATGGCTACGACCGTTAGGGCCTCCGCCAACACTACGGCTCCCACTCGAGGCAGTGTGGTCAGGCAGGTGCACAGAAGCCGGGAAAAGAGCCCTACAGGGGCCTGAGCCAACTGACCTCATGGGGCCCCATCAACGGATGAGAAAACTGAGGCTCGGAGAACAAGCGGCTGACCTGAGTGAGGTCTCACGCCTGGTGGGGGCCAACCCACGCAGGGAGCAGAAGCAGGCAGCGGACTGGCCCGCCCACGTCTGGGAGGCCGCCGGCACCGAGGACAGGGCACCGCGTCTGGGGTCCCACACACCTCGGACGCAGGCCCTTGCTCCACACCCCTGCCAGCTGTGTGGCCTCGGACAGGCTGCACGGTTCCTCAGAGCTGATTCCTCAGCCGTCCCAGGGCCGCCAGGCTGCCCGGCAGGCGTGCTGTGTTCAATGAGGCTGGAATGACCACAGCCAATTAACTACTTAACCACGGAACGTCGCCAAGGCCCCGGCTGTCTGTCGGCGGATTAGCTCACCTAATCCTCGCAAGGACTCCACAGAGGCAGGTGCTAACTGTTTCCCCATTTTACAGACAAGGAGGTCGAGGTGCTGGGTTCAGAGGAGCCGCCCCAAGCCAAGCAGCTATTTAAGTGTGGAGCTGGGGGCGGGGGGGAGAGAAAGCCTCACGGGGGAAGGCTTGGTGCTCCTCACGTCCCCCCTCCACAGAGTGGGACTCTTTCACCCTCTACAGCCCTGATCAAATGCCGCTGCCAGTTCCACTGAGCCCTCCCTATGCCAGGCGCCTCCCCACCCCCCTGCCATGGCTTGCCACACCGCCCGGGAAAGTTCCCCAGACGGGTGCAGTCTCCGGATGGGTCCGCCCAGACTCCCCTGCCCCGGCCCATCCTCTGCCCGGCTGCCAGAGGAAACATCCTGAAGCACAAGCAGGCCGGGAGGTCACCGCCCTGCCCAGGAGCCTCTGAGAGGCCTCCCGAGTCCTTCCTCATTCCAGCATTCAAAGACCCCTCGCGATCTGGCTTTGGCCCTGTCTCGGCAAATCTGCCCCGGGACGCCATCCTGCAGCGGGGACACTGTCGGAACAAACCACGGCCCGCTGCATGTCCGCACGTACACGCACAGGCCCCGCGCACGCACACACGTGCCTGTGCACCCGGCCCCCTTGGCTCCTCCCCGGGTCCCTCCTCCAGCCTTGATCCCACCACCCAGAACGGCACTGCCGAGAAGTCCCCTCCCCCGTTCCTTAGCTCTTCCCGCCCTGTGTTCTGCCCTGCAACACATCACCCACACAGCCCTGTTTCCAAGTGCCCAGCATGCTCCTTGCTGCTGGAAGACGCGGCCCAGGCTCCTTCTCCTGGCCCGGAAGGAGCTCACGAACCCTGTCTCCTCCCCAGACTCCCGGGTCCCCCTTCCCAAACCCCAGGTCCTAGTACATGAGCTTCTCACCCTCCTCTGAACTCACGGAGTCTTCCTCACACCTCTCGGCCTTTCCCCTTGAAACTCCCACGACCCCTTCTGCCTCACCCCTACCTTATGAATGCTACACTCGGGCAGGACTCAAAGCCACCTCCTACAGGAAGCCCTCCAGCCCACCGGGGCATCACTCACCCTAGTCGGCCTTCGCCCCCTTGACTTTGAGGTCATCCACCCCCAGACCCTCAGCGCCTTGCACCATGCCTGGCTCATAGCAGATGCTTGCGAACCGTCTGCTGAATCAACGCACTCCCCTCCTGTGCCTTCCCTGAGCTCCAGGAGGCAGAGGGAACAAGTTCACGGGCCAACAACGACCGGGGCCGACCTGCCCCCGTCTCCCCACCTCCAACAGCCTCCAGTCGCACACCTGAACTACTCACTCCAGGGGCCGTCTGTCGCCTCCCTCCCAACTGCCACCCTCACCTGTCTGCTGACTCCTGGCAGGTCAGAATAAAATCCACAGCCTTCCCGACCTCATTTCTTCACCTCTGTCCTCGCTGGCCAGGCTCCGGTCCCACCTTCCAAGGTGCCTGGCTCCTCCTTGGTGCACGGGAGGGTGAGGGCACCTGGAGGCACTTGACGAATCCCTCGCCTGTGGCACTCAGCTGATTGAACCCTCACTAAATCCGCGGGAGACGGGCGTGACCCAGCGCCATTGCCAAGGCGCAGACAGAGAAACCGAGGCACACAGAGGGGAGGAGACGCATGTCCGAAGCCAGGCTCCCCGCTGCCTCCTAAGGCCAAGTCCTCTGTGTCCCCAGCCCACCCAGAAGGTCTCTGGGAAAGGGAGGGGGGGCGGGGGCCGCAGGGAGAAGGTGAGAAAGGAAGACAGGGCAGCCCCCCCACCCCGGGGAGACCCCCCCCCCGAAATGGAATAACCTCATTCACCGAAGCTGACCACCCCCCCTCACAAATCTACGCCCACCCCACCAGCCCTCCGGCCCCTTAGCTCTCTTCCCGCACCCCTGCCTTTAGGTCCAGTCGGACATCACCTTCTGTCCAAAGGCAGACCCCCACAGTGTGCAGGCAACCACCCCATTGTCACAGGCCCAGGGACAACAGTGGGGATATACTTCCTCCAGCCCCGGAGGCCCAGACACACGTGCCCACAGGGCCCCTCAGCCTCCTGGATAGGCATGGGCTGCATGGACGGGGCTGGGAGACAGGCAGTCCTGAGGTCTTAAGGGCTCTTAGCAGGTGCCTGGCGACAACCCCAGTGAACTGCCACGAATCTCAGCCCCTCAGAACCGGAAGAGGCTGCAAGCCTCTTAGCTGTCACCGTTAGACGGGACGACAGTCTGGGGCCTACAGAGGTGCGGTGACACGCCCCCTCCTGCCCCCCTCCATTCCTCAGCTCCCTCCCACCCCTGCTCTACCTGCCCCTGAGTCCCTGGAGGGCAGAATCCCACCTTGTTCTTCCCAAGACCCCCAGGGCCTAGCCCAGAGCGGGAGTTCAGAAGTTTCCTTGAATGAACAAATGAATCAGTGAGGGCTGGATTCCAGTCCGCACACCTCCACCTGGGCCTTGGTTCCCCCGTCTGTAACTTGTCTTCTTTGCAGGGAGATCAAAAGGTAGAGATCAAATGAGGGCACTGGCCTGAAAGTGTTTATTTATTTTAGAGAGAGAGTGAGAGAGAGCGCTTGAGCACAAGCAGGGGAGAGGGACGGAGAGAGAGGCAGAGAATCTTAAGCAGGCTCCGCACCCAGCACGAAGCCCAACGCGGGGCTCGATCCCATGACCCTGAGATCCTGACCTGAGCCGAAACCAAGAGTCGGTCGCTTGACCGACGGAGTCACCCAGGCATCCCCCAAAGTGCTTTTAAGACCGTAAAATCACCACACACCTAGAAGGGACTTCTAATTCAGAAAGAGTGAAGACCGAGGCTGAGGTCCTAGATTTCATCCACTCATTCCTTTCATTACCATTTCTCAAGCCCTGGGGCAGGCACCCACGGTGATCAGAACACCCGAATCGCTGCCCTAAGGAATCTCACAGCTGGAAGAGAGTAGTAGTTACAGGGGACCAGTCATTGCAAGGTGGGGGGGGGGGGGGCGTGGGGGAGCCAGGGGGCTGCAGGACAAGGTGGCCAAGGCCAGGTCGGGGTGTCCAGTCAGGGCTCCCAGAGGAAGGATCGAGCCCTCAGGTCTGTGGGCAATCAAGGGTCCCCAAAGAGCCAGCAAATAGGGCAAGCCACCCCGCAAGCCGATGTCATCACTGACATCGGGCAGCAAAACTCGTGGTCTCTGGGCCTTCGGAACCTCCCGAGGCCCCGGGGGAGGCTGGGAATAGCGTCTAGAACATCCAGCCTCTGAACTAAGGGCCAAGCTGCTGTGACGGCAGCCAGGTCAGCGGCTCTCCGGCACAGCAAGGACAGCCACGGGTCTCAGGGGCCTGGTACAAAGCACACAGTGGGCCATCGGCCTATGGCCACCGCTGGATCCGGAGAAATCCCCACCAACAGCCAAAACAAACCCTCCATCATATGTGAGTGCTGCTCAGTATGAGCCAGGGGGCAGGGGGGGCCGGGCAGCTGCCCGGGGAAGCGTGAGGTTTCCCGGTAGCTACGCTGGGCCCCCAGCAGCCCTCCCTCTGATGCATGCAAATGAAGGGCATACGTTTCTGCTTACTTAACTTCACAAATGTTAACAAGCTCATAAAAAACAAGTTATTCTTCCTCAGCTCCACGACACCCTCCGTTTGTTTAATTTTGCGTCTCCTCCCTCCCCCAGCCTCTCCCTGCGAGAGAAACCAAAGCTGCAGATCCGGGTGTTTCCCAGCCAAGCGGGTCTCGCCCTTTCTTCCCTCCGCCCTCCGGGCTAGGAGAAAACCTCCACGGAAGGAATCCGAAGGCCCTGGGGATCCCGCACCCCTCTCCCCCAGCCACCCCCCCCCCAGCCCCCCCACCGCTGTGTGACCTTGGGCTCTGGTTTCACCTCTCTGGTGTAATTGCCTCATCTACCAAGTACGCAATGCAATAGCACCCTGACCGCCTTGGGGTTGGTGTAAGGATCAAACCAGATAATCCCGGTAAAGTGCTTAGTTCGCTCCCGGCACAGAACAAGCCCTCGCTAAATGTTAGCCCTTGTTATTATGTAAAGAAGAGTTAAATACCCCCCAGTTAATCCATTTGTAGAGTCTGCCTTCTGGGGCAAGCTGGCAGCTCCAAAGGCAGCCGACAGATCGGTTTTGTTGCCCCCCCCCCCTCGCCCCGTTGGTTGATTAAAAATCGGAGTCGGATACCATCAGGCAGAGCCTGAGGGCTGGCGCATTTCCCCGAAGGCCCCACCCCACCCTATTGCCTCACTCAGACCGGATTCGAAAACTTTAAGTGATCTGGCCCCTGTGGGCACCTGAGTTTGCCACCAACCCCCCCCCCCCCCCATGCCTCGCAAAAGCTTTTTCCAACTGGTGCTCTGACTGAGCTCATCATCAGGCCCAGATGACAGAAGAAACGGCTCACGGAGGGCCCGCCAGGTGCCCACAGTCCCCGAGGGAGGCGCTGTGGCGCCAAGGAGAAGCCCAGTCGTCAGTCGAGCCTGTTTTCTCTCCTGACCCCCTGCCCCACTGTGCCAGCTTGAGAGGCGCCTCCCTGGCACACGGAGGAGCAAATGGGCCCATTAGCCAGGTGGCAGGAGAGACGGGCCTGGCCTCGGTGAGCTCGGAGCAGGTAGGTGACGGAGCAGGAGCCAAGGCCGGCCCCCGAGCCTCATCCCAACCCGGCCGTGGGTATGCCAAGCCAGGGTGGCACTCCTAAGTGCCACATCCCGGCAGAGCCCAGCATCAGAGGCTCCAAGGACAGGGGATGGGGCTAGAGCTGGCCTGTTCCCCTCAGGGTCCCTCTATATCCTCCACCTTGAATGCACCTCCAGGAACGGTCTGGGCCAGAAACTGCAGCTCGTCTGTCCACGCTAGCCCCTCTTCTGCGGGCACAAGGCATAACAAGCCGTGGCCCCAACCCGCTTCAGCCAGTCGCCACCAGCTACATCCCCATGATCCCCCATCTCACAGAAATGGAAACTGAGGCCCCAGCACGAGGAGGAATGGATTTCCTACGGCGAACCCCAAGGGAGACTGGCCTTCCAAGACCTGTCTTGTGCCGCCCTCCAGCCGGCACCAGCCAGGGAGACCCAAAACACAGTGCCCAGACCAGAGAGGCCACACCCCTCTTGCACCAGCTACCGTCTCCGGGCCTTGATTTCCCCACCGGCAGCATGGCTGACTCTGACACAGTGAGCTGTTCTGAGAGAAGACGGTGGGGTGGGAGCCCTCAACACCCATCGATGCGGCCATCTCGGCCTGCGCCTCAACTTCCCCGAGAGGGCGGTGGGGGTTTCCGTCCCCTCTGTCTTCCCCTGAGCCCCTCTCACCGGGCACCCCCTGGCCTGCATCCAAGAGTGGCACGAGGAACAATCGAGTAGCTACCAAAGACTAGACACCATGCCGGGGGCCAGGTGGGTCCAGAATCTGCTAGATGGGTGCTATTATGCCCTTTTTTTTTTTTTTTTCAGACAAGGAAGCAGAAGCACAGAGAAGCTAAATAATTTGCTCAAGGCTACCCAGGAAGAAACAGCAGGTGCACTGACGGGCAGACCAATGAGCAAGGATGGAGAACCCAAACCTGGGTACAGGTGCCCGGATGAGGCTCAGAGGATGAGAGGCACAAGGTCAAGACGGACGAGGACAAAGGAGTCCGGAGCCTGTGACCTGGGAGGCAGCCCCGTAACTGTTGGGGACCAACAGGTTGGCTGCCCCTAAGAGTCCCCATCGCGGCATACCTGCCGACGCACTCCTAGTCTCGACGGGATCTCAAGTTCAGGTCCTCTCTCACCAGTCTCAAACGGCCCCCTCGGTGCCCCTCCCCAGACAGGTGCAGCCATCGTCCATTCCTACCGAACAAAGCGTGGCTCCCGGCTCGGCAGGTCTTGCCTAAGATGCCACCAAGCCGAGCGCGGCCGAGTGCAGACTCGAACCCAGCTCTTGGACATCCCCAGCCACCGCCTCCCGGTTTTGGAAAAGTCCCCAAGGCACCCCCAGCTGTAGCAGGGGGCGAAGGTGGGGCCCTGGGCGCGAGGGGCGGGGCCATGAAAGGCGGGGGCGGGGCCCGGCGGGGGTGGGGGGCGGGCCGAGAGAAGAAGGCTGGGACCTGGGTCCAGTTGCCCTGGCAACCGGACTAATTAATTCCGACTCCATCTGTGCCTTGGCTGGATGGGAGGTTTGGGCTCGCGGGTGTTTGTTTTGAAGAGAAGGGGAGATTAATGGGAGGAGCTGGGAGGCTCTGGGGGGCGGGGGCTGGTGAGGGCCTGAAGCGCCGCCCCACGTTCCCACGTAGCATTCCCCACCCTGCAAAGGAAGAGGCAGGCTCGGTCCCTGGAGACCATCCCAGACCCCTTCTCCCAAGGGGGCGGCTCATCCCAGCCCCCTGCGGCGTGCGCACGAGCGCACACACATGCGCACACCGACAACACCCGTTCCACAACGAGAGAGACTTGGGGGGGGCCAGACGCCAGCCTCGCTTTCTGAGCCTCAGCTTCCCCATCTGCAAAATGGGCAAAACCACTCCCCGTGTACCTGGAGACCTCACCATCCTGGGATCAAGGGAGGCTTTTCGGAGGGAGATCCTGGTGACTGGAACCATCTATGCAGTACTCGGGGGGGGGGGGGGGGGCGGGAAGGCAGTGTGAGGAATTGGAAAGAGGCCAGGAGGACCCGAGCGCGGCACGTGAGAAGAGAGGGTGCCCCGAGGCAGGGGTGCGGAGGCTGGGCCAAGTCCCTGCAGGTCTCAGAAACCAGGGTAAGGATTCTGAATCTTGGCCCAGGGAGAGTGGGGAGCCAGTGACATGCTAGGGAGTCCCGCCAATGGAAGGGTGCAGGATGAACAGAAAGGGCAGGAGTGGAGGCAGCAGCCTTTGAGGGGCTGCTTCAATGGTGGCCGGGTGACCAGGAGATGGGAGGATGTGAGGGCAGTGCTCCATGACCGACACGTCGCCTTTAGGACAAGGACAAGAAGCTGAACCTGGTGTTCCGGGATGACTCCCAGGGTCGGGGGCCGGGGGGGGGGGTGGGGCGCAGCTGAAGGCTGGTAGTGCCCACCCCAGAACAGAGAGCCTCGGAGAAGGAACACATGGGTCAGGACGCAAGAGGAATCCAAGATGGAAGAAGTTTCAGGGGCGAGAGGGACCCACCAAAGGCCATGTCCACTCAGCAGGTGGCCATACCTCACCAGCTGTGAGATGTTGGGCGAGTCGTTTCCTGAGCAAGCCTCAACTTCCCCATCTGGGGAATGGAAATAAAAGTCACCCTCTCCCACAGGTTGTTATGAGGAAGGCCTCCCCCCGGGGGCCCCCAGAGGTGCAGGATCTCAAGGAGCCTGCTCCTTCAGGGAGGAGGGCTGGACACTAAGCTTGGTTGAGCACCTAGCATGAATCACGCCCCTTATGTGTGTTATAGACCACACGGAGCGCTGATCAAGGAGGAAGGGCCCTGGGGTGCCTGGGTGGCTCAGTCGGTTAAGCATCCGACTTCCACTCAGGTCACGATCTCACGGTCCGTGGGTTCGAGCCCCGCACGGGGCTCTGAGCTGACAGCTCGGAGCCTGGAGCCTGCTTCGCGTTCTGTGTCTCCCTCTCTCTCCGCCCCCTCCCCTGCCCTCTTTCTCTCAAAAATAAACAAAACATTTTAACCACTTAAAAAAAAAAACAAAAGAGGGTATCTGCCCCTGGCTCATGGGATGGTTGGGGGCGTCTGTCACCTGCCTGGCGCACAGCAAGCGCTAAATAAATCATCACTGTCACTGTCACGGTTGTTGTCAACGTCTCTCCCAACAACCTGAGAAAGTGCATGCAATGACCTCCAGGCAAGAAAGGAAAAAGACAAAGGTCTCACTCACCCCAGCATCCAGGACCTGGGCTGGCCACCATTGGATCACAGGAACCCCCCTCCCCAGCCCAAACGGCTCTCGGAGCTGTATGACCTTGGACGAGTCACGCCACCTCTCTGAGCCTTAGGTCCCTGCCCTAAAACATGAGGGGTCCTACGCCGGCACCATCGTCTGAGGACCGAACAAGGAGATACCCAAAAGGTGTTCAGCCCAGGGACCGCCCGCAGCAGGTGCTCAATAAATGACAGCAGTGATGATTACTGATTGGATGTGAGGACCGGAAGGAAAGAATGATTGCCCACAAGCCCTCCACTGGGGTCCCGGAAGGGATGCCCTCCCCGAGCCAAGTAAGCAGATCCCCAGAGGGCTGCAGCCTGCGGATTGGCCCCCCGTGCAACCCCCACCCCGGTGTTCCTCGACCCGCCCCCCCCAACTGTGCCCCGATCGTGCCCCTCCCCGTGCCCACCCCCACCCATCACTCCCACCACCTCCTGCATCCGGCCCACAGCCACAGGGGCCCCCACCCAGCCCCGTGACCAACTTGGCAGCCCCTTCCCTCCCCCCCCACTCTGCATCTGCTCAATTAGGGAAACTGGGGAGCGAGGGAAACAAAGACTTAATTTCTGAGCTAATCAGCCTGCCTCGCGCTAATCACCATCCTCCCGGGCATTAGGGCAGGCTTCCTGGGGGAGGCAGGGGAGGCTGGTCGCTAGGAATGATACCCCCTTCCCCCAAGAGCCTGAGATGGCCCAGCAATGGAGGGGACCGGAACACTCGAGCAGTGATTTCAGTGTGGGACTCGGTGGACGTGGCCAGAAGGAGGGAGGGGACGCTGCAGGGAATGTGCCTGGGGCAGTGTCCCTTGGGCAGGCCCTACCCTCCCACAGCCCCATTCCGGGACTCCTGCCCCATCCTGGGGACAGCCACAGACTTGGGGGAGGTCCCGGAACAGGCATCCCATTAGGTGTCCAGCCCACGGCTTTGGCAGAGGGATGGACAGATGGATACTTTTAAGCTAGAAAATTGAGCAATGATCAGAGTGAGGCTTTTGGATCGTGGCACAGAGTGAGCGCGTGGAGTGTGTGTGTGTGTGTGTGTGTGTGTGTGTGTGTGTGCGTTACATGCGTACATGAGTGCACAAAAGCAGAGGGCCCGGGACCGGGAGCCAGGACGTCTGGGTTCAATTCCCTGCTCTACCCTGGGCAAGTCCCCGTCCCTCTGAAATTCAGACTTTGCCGTGAGAGACCAGGAGGGGCTGATTGCTAAGGTCACTTAGTCAACAAAGGTTTACTGACCACCTTGTACACCAGCACCTACTATGCACGCACCAGGCTCCGTGCTGGGCACACAGGCTCATCTATGAGCAGACAGACAAGGTTTCTGTCCGCACGGCTTCCACTGGTCCAATCAACACAGCGCGGGACGGAGAAAAGCATCCCGAACGCGCTGACCCTGGAGGGGGATGGGCCAGCGGGGCCAGGGCGGGCTGCTGAAGGCAGGGCTTGTCACTGCGCATCTTAGGGAAAGGTCCTGCCCGGTAAGGCAACTTTAGATCGGCGCGACTCCCTGTGGGCCCCAGTGCAAATCCCTTGCCCTCTCTGGGCTTCAGTTTCCCCATCTGCAACAATGAGGCAGCAGGGTGAGGGGGTCTCCAAGGTTCATCCCGGCCCTCGCAAGTGAGGGTTCTCGGTTGTGTCCCCATCGTGGGTGTGCATATGCACGTACGCATGTGACACCGGGGGTGGCGGTATGCCCCCACCCCGACACACACGCACACACACAGAGCGGACCGTCCCAGCTCTGCGTCCAGAAGGATGATGGACACACCGGATGGACAGGTGTGCACCCAGTGATGAGAGGGGCCGCCGTGCGCCCCGAGGCCCATCCTCTCCCCAGTCAAGGCTCCCAAGGGTGCACATTCCCCTCTCCCGGCACAGGCCACCCCTTAAACTGCCTCCCTCTCGCCTTGCCACGGAGCCCCCGCAGCTGGCCGCCACGTCCCGGGTGCCCACGGTGTACCCAGCGCCCCCTGTACCTCACTGCCCCGAATTCTCACGACAGCCCTGCCGGGTAAGTACCATTAGCCTGTCTGACACGCAGGGAAACGGGATCAGCTACGCCAAGTGACCTGCTCAGTAAGCGATAAGCTAGGCACTCCGATCCGGCCTGACCCCAAGCTGCCAGACCATGCCAGGACCACCTCCCTGGACCGCCCTCAAGGCTCCGACCAGGGAACCAGGCTGGCCAGAGCACTGCTCTCTGCAGGCTATCAAGGGCTCGAGGGGATGGGCTAACTGGGTAAGGGGCATTAAGGAACCTACTCCTGAAATCACTGTTGTGCTAGATGCTAACTAATGTGGATGTCAATTTAAAAAATTAAAAATACACACACACACAAAAGAGAGAGAGCTCAACACAGCAAGGTGGTTAGGCGGTGGGGCCGCGGGAGCCAGACGGCCCAGGTTCAAATTCCAGTCTCACCACTGCCTTGCTACGCGACCGTGGGCGGGATCCTAAACCTCTCTGCACCTCAGTTTCTCCATCTGTAAGATGGGGATAATGACACTTTGTTGGATTGTGGTGAGGATTTCACTTCCGTAAAGTTCTTAGAACAGCATCTCGCACTCGGTAAGCGTTACTTGGGTGTTGTTAAATGAAAGGGAGACATGATTCCCTTTGATTCTGTGGACAGCCTGAGAATCGGGTCCCCCCCCCCCCACACCGCCCAGAGGACAAGGTTTGCCCAGTACTTTCTCCCTACAGCACCGAGGTATCTCCACCTGGGCCAAGAGAACGAAGAAGTCCCGGGACTGACCCTGGCTCAGGAGGGAAGGAGAGGCTCAAGGGAGGCAGAGGTGAGAGAACAGGCTGGGAGCCGGTCCTTGTAACACCTTCCCTGCCCCACCCCCCCAGCTCCAGAAGGCCCGGGCGTGCCTATGGCCACCAAGGGGCCCTGAGCGGCCAGGTGCCGAGGGCCCGAGGCTGCTGGTCCTGGGACACAGCAGGCAGGGAATACTAAAGGACAGCATACCCGCTACAGCATTGCAATCCCCAGCATTCTGCCCCAGGGACAGCCCGGCGCCTCCTGGGCCCCCAGCTCCGCCCCTCCCCAGGTCCCAGGGAGCCCCGCAGGCAGGAGTCCCGTCCAGGATGGGGGTCCTCCCCCAAACCCTCAGCCAACAGCTGCAAGGGGAACCCAGACATCCACACTCAACCTCGGGAGCAGAGCCCCGCTAACGAGCCCACCCGCATCACAGGGCAGCCCGCCCGGGTCACGGCTGCCAATATCTGAAGTCACGCAGACTGTTGTTGAGAGTGGAAAACGTGCAACCAACCCAGCCACCCACAGCTGGGAAAGGGCCGTGCAAGGGGACCGGGTGCCAAGGCAGATCGGGACCAGGCCCCCCACCGTGCCCCCGAGGGGAGATGCCCAGGGTGAAGGGGCAGAGGCGGCGAGGCAAACCCCACACGGGTGAGACAGAAGGGGCACATGTGTTTGCGGGTGCCCAGACACACGGGCCAGGGCCCGACCCGGGACGGGGAGGGGGCCCCAGCTCGTTGTCGTTCTGTTTTATACACAGACGGCACGTGTCAGGTCCGTAGTGAGAAAGAGGGAGCATACACGCACACCTTCCCTTACGCGTACGCTCTCCAACGGGCCACAAACGCACAAAAATCAACCCAGTGCACACACGCGCACGCCCAGCTTGCGGCCGGCCATCCACCTCCCTCGTGCGGCCCGAGGAAGGGACACGAAGGCCGCCACGGAGATGGGCAGAGAGGAGAGACGGGAGACGGGCAGGAGCCGGGGAGACACCGAAGGAGTGAGCCAGACGCAGAGCCAAGAAAGCTCCATTCACGCCCTGGGGTGATCGGCTCAGAAGCAGCCACTTCAGGCTGGTCCAGGGGCCACGGAAGGTGAAAGTACCCAGGTTGACAGCCACAGGACGCGGGTTCTAGCCCCAGCCCAGCCTCTCACCGCCCAGTGACCTTGGGCCCGTGCCTCTCTGGGCATCAGCCCGCCCGTGAGTGCGGGCCGAGGAGACCCTGCCGGCTCAGACCCTCCAGCGCTCCGGGGGCCTGATCCCCTGCGGAGGCCCCACTCCCACCTCTCCCCAGGCCTGAGGACAGCCCCGTTCCTCTTCCCCGGAGCTCCCCTTGAACCCCCATACCGCCTACTCCAGAACTCAGCAGTTTCCACATCGTGTCCGTCAAGTACTGGGGAGCATGGGAGGGGCCGGACTGGCAGGCACCCCCCCATTTCCCAACCCAGCACCCCAGGAGGCCTCAGGCCACAGTGGGTCCCCAACAGCCTGAGAGGCGGTGGCTGGAATGGCCTCTGACGCCCTGTCAACCAGCACCTGCCGCCAGGAGCCTCCCCAGAAAGTAGAGTTAGTTAGCATTTCTCGAGCCCTCTGTATTTCAGGAGCAGCGCCGAGCACTTTCGAGGACCAGTCCTCGGAGGCGGGGACTATTTTTATTCCCATTTTTCAGAAATGTAGCAACTTGTTACGGTAGAATCGGGAGTTGAACCCAGGCCTCGGCCCACACGCTTGACCACTGTGTCACCCCATCTTTTTTATTAAATTTTCTTTAATGTTTATGTATATTTGAGAGAGAGAGAGAGACAGAGAGAGACAGAGCATGAGCGGGGGAGGGGCAGAGAGAGAGGGAGACACAGAATCCGAAACAGGCTCCAGGCTCTGAGCCATCAGCCCAGAGCCTGACGCGGGGCTCGAACTCGCAGACCGCGAGATCGTGACCTGGCTGAAGTCGGACGCTTAACCGACTGAGCCACCCAGGCGCCTGTGTCACCCCATCCTACGGCCCCAGGAGTTTCTCTGCTCTGACCCACTGACCCCAAGCCAACACCCCAGAATGACTGGCAGAAGCAAGAAAGGCCTCCTTGCTCAAGTCTCTGCTTAGCTCGAGAGCCCCCAAGTCGCCGTCATCTGGGGTACCCGCTCTCCACTGCCAACCCCCCCCCCCCCGCGGCCCATCTCTTCCCAGGATGCTCAGGATCCTTGGAGAGCTCCCACCTCCACCCTTTAAAGCCCAGCCCTGAGTGGGGAGGGGAAGGTCTGCGTCTCCCCACAGACTTCAGATGATATTCTCAAGAAGAGGGGCTGGGTCTCAGCCTGAGGCCCAGACAGGGTGTGGGATTGGCCAGGGTCACACAGCAAGTCAGAGGCAGAAAGGAGAGCTATGGCCCCTGGCTCTGCTCCACAGCTCAGAAGCGAGGCTGGCCGAGCCGTGTGTGACCCAGTGTAGAGGCAGGGGGTCGGGGGGTGGGGGCGGGATTTTCAGCAGCTTCCGGTCAGGCCTTACCAACCGTGCAGCCCCCCGCAGCCCTACGGGCCTAGTGGGTGCAGACACTCCTCTCTGCAACCCTGTCTCGTTCTATCCCCTGTAGGAGCCCAGCAGCGTCCACAGGCAATGTCCCCATTTCGCAGACGACTACACGGAGAGAGAGAGAGACTCGGGTACACATGACCACTCCGAATCGGGATCCAACGCACTTTGCCTCGCTTCCAACCACAGAACAGGGCCCTCCAGTCGCCCCTGCCCTAAA